>NC_137459.1:311311478-311930767 GCF_964235325.1 Thermobia domestica
ATCGCAATCCCCAAAGACAAAAGAACTTTAGTTCAGTTCAGTTTAGATACTTTGTGCAGCATGGAATCGAACTCTGAATAAATGTAAAGATTAAATACCAAATTGTTTCTTAGAAATAAAAAAAATTACTTACTTACTTACTATGGTGTCTGTGTACGCTTAATTATGAAATTATTTTGAATAATAAATGAAATCTGTGAGTCCCACGATTATGTCGGATCACTTTAGAAAAGGTTATGAAATTGGTGGAATAAAGAAGTGGGAGAACATGTTGTTTGTTCAGCACAATTTATAAGAAATAAATCCAAACTTAATGTTGTCATAAAAATGTTGAAATAATTGATGCAAGCGGTAATCGAACCAAAAACCCTAAACAGTGAAAATGAACGCCTTACCACTGAACCCTTATGGCTCCGCTATGAGAAATGAAATAATTGATGTAAACGGTAATCGAACCAGGAATCCTAAGCAGTGAAAATGACTGCTTTATCATTAAGCCATTATAATCCTATATTGATAAATGAATACCTAATGAAGAAAAGTCTAACTGTAGAAACCAACTAGCACTGAAAAAACTAAACATTGAAACTTTGTCAGCATAGTAATCCATATAATTTTATTGGATGCTCAAGGAAATTGTATTTTCAAAAGTGTTAAAATTAAATGTGAATCATGGGAGGGACCTGTTATGAAAGAATAAAAGTTTGGTCTCGATAAAAAAAACAATAGTGAACTATGGCTAACGTACTTATAGATTTATTATCAAATCTTTGAAAAAACTTTGAACAAATCTTTTCTGTTTTGAACAGTACATAAGTAAAATTAATGAACAACTGTGTGTCAAATAAGTAAGATTAATACATACTAAAAGATGGTTGTTTTCAAGAACTTGAACTGAAAATTGCTTCTACCGGCCTTCTTTTTTTAAAAAAAACAAATGGTTAAATGAAATGATAGGAAAAGCTGTTAGATTAAGTTTAGTTGACCTCCCCTTTGAACAGTAATGGGTATTTTATATAATCTTACAAAGTTATTGTTCGTGAAGAAAAGTATAAATAAAATGATGATGATTTTCTACATGACTATGGTTTGTTACCACCGATAACATGGACGCTATCCGTTTAGCAAAGAGGAGGAGGGTCATGTTGGGAGATTGAATCTAATTCAATACAATAGAGATATATAACCTAACGCATTGATATAAACACCCGTTTAAATAAGTAAATGATCTTTGAATATATGTCATATAGACATGAAAAATGAATACAAATAAATAGGAAATAAATCAGTGATTACTTGTACAAATAAATAAATTTTACTTTCATGAAACTTCAAACATAAGAAGTTTGTGAAACAGTTTATTCTCCTTTGCCATTGCAAAAGTTGGTGTTAGTTTTTTTCTTTCCTATGCTTTTAACATATAGCATGCCTAATGAAAATTCACAGGAATTTTTAGCACTGATCAAATACATAATATAGGCTTCAGTTTTAACATATATTCACAACTTACTACATGGATTGTCTACAAGAATCCTTAACATTTGGCGAATTTTCGATAGCATTTTGTTTCTCCCTATTGTACGCAATACTTTATCTGTAAACATATTTAGCGAAAGTTCAATAATTATTGTCTTATGATAACAACAGTAATAAATTTTTTCAAGTGTTGAGTATTCTGTAGATAAGATACCACCACTCGTTGCTAAAAGTTGTCACAAAAGGAAGTAATCCACCATGTCTTAAATGTAAAATAACCAAAAGTATATTTTTAAAAAAGGATTTAAAAAGCATTATTATTTATCGATACGTTGGAATCCAACAGGGTAATTAAAAAACAAGTAAATACAAAGGGGCTATTGGGGTTCAGGTATAGTGATTTCTAATTATTGCTTTCAATGTGAATATATAGAAATTCAAGCACGCGCAGTAAACGGTCTGGGTGACTTTGTCGCTTGTAAAACTGATGCAAAGATGAAATATTCAAGTTAATTTGGATAATAAAAGAATAGTATCTAAAACTAATAGGGGGTGGGAACTATGAGTTTCAGGTCTACCTTAAACTTGTTCAAACCTGTTTTCATTGGTTAATTCAAACATGTCATTACATCCCACGGTGAAAAGTATAAATACCGCGGTTAAGAAAGCGACATAAGAATATTCTTGTACTGGTTGTAGTCGATGAAAAGATTTCTTCTTCTTTGTATGGTGGTCAATGAAGATATTTGTGGCTAGTGTTTTTTTTTATTTTAGTTTCATCACTTCATATTTTTACGAATCGTATGTTATACATACTCTGAACAAATTTATTTGTGAACGTTTTAAAAATTGGTGTTATTTTATTTTAGTGGTTCATTTGCGTAGCAAATTCAACTTATTTATTGGATTGTATCTTTTTTATTATTTCGCTTGGTACACAAGCTCAGAACACTTACAGTGTGATTATTTTATTCGTTCGTGTTATTTAAAATAACACTCGTTTTTAAAAATAGAAAGTCGTAAGAGCAACTACGTTGTGAACTATTATATAATTCGTTTACTCTGTCGAACTGAAAAATGTCTAATGCTGAAAACGTATTGGTCTGTTTCTGCGATAATATTCACATAACCATTCAGTGCTTAATAAATGCTTTTCAAATGTGGGAATCTAAAAGAAGAAGTATGTTTCTTTGCAGTGGGTGTGCACATGGATTGAAAGACGCAATAAACCATGACTGTATTCTGTTACATAAAAATATATTGAAAACAAAAGTACTAGGTGTTATTATGGATATGGACACACAAAACGAAATTTGGTATACGTTTCAAAAAATGCACGACAATACTTTTAATAAATTAGAACAGTTTTTTCATATATATGATGATGCCATTCATAATGATACATTTGTTAATCAACTGATAGAAATATTTTTGCAGAAAGATTTTAAGAAATTCTTAATTTGGAATGAAAAACAAAGTGATAGTGATAGTGTTTGTGATTGAAAAAATATGAAGACGTATGGATGAAAATGTTACTCTTCTGTAGGTATATTACATGTACAAACTGTAAAAAGGCACAATTTGCCATGATTTTTTTTTCTGTGAACCTTACAAGTAAATCTTACTCAAGTAAATATCTAAGAAAAAAATAGTTACTGTGTAGTGCAGTGCAGTGCTATCATACTAAACATTTCTTCAAATATTTATGTGTATGAGTTGAAAACTAATTAACACAATACAAATTTTTAAAAAAAAAATCGTGTAAAGAAAACCAATATAAACTAATGAAAGATGTTTCATATTGCTGAATAAATGAAGATTTTATACAAGCTTCATATTGCTGAATAATAATAAATCGGAGATTTTTTTTATTGTACTTTTTGCAACAATAATAATCGCAAAAGCCTTCGGCTCCCAAAAGTTTACGTACACTAGTTATTAATTGGTAGTAATTATCTTTGTACAGTAAATATATTTGCTTACCACCCTTTATTTCTGGATATATCACATAAAATTCACGACTATTAAGTTTCTTTTCAAAGACAATGATTTGGTACATGGGATGTCAGGTATTGTTGAAATTTTTTCACATCATTAATAGTACATCCATTTCGATGCTCAATAGTAACATTAACATCATCACACAAGTCCTTAGTCTGCTTCAACAATCGCTTAGGATTTTTTTTTAATTTATACATTTGTTCATATTTTTGATCGGCCCTAGCCTTTTCGAGGATGATAGTCTTAGAAAGACATTATATGTCCTTGTTTAATGGGATGGTACACTTTTCCAAAAGAGTTGTATATTCCTCATATTTGCCCGATCCACGGGTTCGACACCTTCCCTTGCGTGGATTAACAATGTGGATCTTACAATCCACTTTTTTTTTCCTCTTCCTTTACGGAGATGCACCTTCGATTAAAATTTTCTCATTGCTATTGAGGGTATTTTCCACTATGGAGAAGAGGACCTCCGGGTTCAATTCCTTTTTTTTAGGACGTCATGTTATGTACATTGTTTTAAGTTTAAGGTAGTGCTCTCGATAGTTATTCCTATATAGGTGTTCTTGTCAACATCCCTTTATTGTATGGGTCATTCCGAAATCAAACAGATTTCGTATATATATATTTTTCCTGGTCTTCTTCGATTCCATACACTTAATGGTTATTTCTGCCCCTTTTAACCCAAAGTAAACATATGTTTATGATATACTCTTTACTATTTCAAATTCTGATGCATCCATTATCTTAGGTACTTCTTGAAAAAACCCATTTTAGTTCTTAGGTTCCCCAGAACTAGGAAAACTTGGTCGTGGTAAGCTTGCCTAATAGTAGTTTAGCATTGTCCTTAACAAATAAGTGAGCTGTTTTACATGCTGCTTAACTTTTTAGAATCCTGATTTTTTATATCAACCTCTCGAAAGAACCCTGTTCGGTATAAATCAGAAATATCAGCAGTGGTTTCACAGCTTGTCAAAATAACATCCTGTCTTCCTTTAAATTGTTTTAATAACTCTGTTAACATTTGATAATATTTTTCATTGGGTACACGCACACCCTTAGAATGATAACTATTCACCAAACGCTTCCAAAAAAAATTCGTTTCTACTCAAAACTACGTACATGCAACCATTGCTATGAAATTTATCTACTATCATTTTCCATCTGTAGTAAACAACTTCGGATGCCTCATATCCGAAACGTTTTGCCATGATTAACAATTGAGTTAGTTCGTTTACATTTGTAGAAGTCATCTGTAATCGAAATAATGTATTCTTCTATTGAAATAATAATAATAATAAAAACCTATAAATTTGTCTATTTCCCACTCCTCTTTTACTTCGTTGGTTAGTTCACCCAAGTAGGGCTCTAATGTAAGCGAAAATTTCTCATCATGGTGTTGTACAAACATTATGCTGACCGTGTCACAGTACAAACATTTTTAGGTCCTACTAATGTCAATAGGTCATACAGTTTTAACCGTGCCCATAACGTATTGAATGCCACAAGAACAAGGTTTGAAAATTTCCATGGTTTGTTCTTATTCTATGTATTGTGATACGTAAGAATAAGATGTTTATCTCCAATGGGTAATACGCTTTGTACTTCGTATTGCGGTGCCCATAGATAATACAATCACAAATTGCAACAAGTCCGTTCTTTGTCCACATTTTCCCATAAACCGAATTGAGGAATATCTTCGATATATACCTCAATCTTGGGTTCTTCCTGATATTGCTATGATTTAATTGAATGCCCTCATGGGCATGATACTCTTTAATGTATTTTTGTTTGTCTCCTTTGGTTTTGCACCAAACAGGAAATCCTGAAGATTCCTGCTTCATTTGAAGGAAAGAATTCACATAGTCTTTAAACAAACTATCTGAATTACTAAGTTTGTAAGCACATGAATTAAAATCCAATCTTGTTTTCTCTGATATCAAAATTTATTTATTTATTTATTTATTTTTCAATATATATATCGTTTGTACCAAGATTGCTTTAGCAAACACTAAGTGTTAGTAAATGAGTTACAAAGTATGAAATTGTTAATATTATTATTAATTTCATCCCTAACAAATCACGTACA
Organism: Thermobia domestica; assembly: GCF_964235325.1. Taxonomy (NCBI): domain Eukaryota; kingdom Metazoa; phylum Arthropoda; class Insecta; order Zygentoma; family Lepismatidae; genus Thermobia; species Thermobia domestica. Next base: position 311,317,045 of record NC_137459.1, read on the forward strand.
TGTCTATTATTACATATAAATGTTCTAATGATATAATAATAATGGTATGAAAAAACTATATAATTACACCTATTTCTTTTCACGATGTATTTAGACATAACAATATAAATTCTACGCGAGCGCATACTCGTACTAGATTTTCGCGCATGTCAAATGCGTATGTATACTTGTACTTGGTCTTCGCGCATGTCAGATGTGTATGTATACTTGTACTTGGTCTTCGCGCATGTCACAATATAATATAAAAGCGCGCATGCGTATAGCTGTAGTAAATCATATAAAGGAAGTGATACGTTGTTACAATGTACAGTCAAAAGCAATCTGTTTCCGCAGTTAAAAAGCAAAAAACAAATTCTGGTTCTTCATCTCATAATAATAAAAAACGAAAAGGTGAAATTGAAACCAATCTTTCTTTATTGCAAAGTGAATGTGTAAAATCTAAATACATTTCACCGCGTGAAAAACGTTTTCAACTTGAAAAACAAAAGAAAATTATTCTTGTACATCCAAATGATCCTGACATTCCTGAAGAAGACGCTGAAAAATATAGGATTATTTATCCAACACAGGAAATTACCATAAACGATGCTGTGTATAGACGAAATTTCAGATACCCAAATGAAATACCCTTTGAAGAGGAAGTTGTAGTAGTAAATCAAAATACAATTTCTAATGATATTCTGATATTCAATGGTGTGAAGTGTGGTTGTACTCCTAATGAAGTAAATGAAGTTTGTGTAAAACAGTTACTAGAAAAATATAAACTTTCTGAACCATTACTTTGTGAAGGCTGTGCGAATCGTAGTGAGAAAGAAACTGATCATAAATGTGTAAGTGAAAGTGATGAAGAATTAAATACTATTGTGTGGAATTTCCTAATCAAGAAATCAACACGTGATCAAATATTAAAACATTATCTAAAGATTCATGTGAAATATATAGATGTAAACATTATTTCCCATCTTATAAACAAATTTAATTATTCATATCAAGAAATCACGTTTAATGATTATCATATTTCTGACTTAAGAGAAGCATATCTTGAGCACGATAAAGATGTGTATCAACAATCCAGACTGTGAGTACCAATGTCGTTTCCTAAATACATATGACAATTGCGAATATCAATGTTCTTCTTTTTCTATAAAAGAACAATGTGTATTAATGTGTATTGATCGTTGGAAACCACCACGAGAACTTTTGTGTTATGGGTGTTTTCAAAACAAGAGCAAAATAGAAGAACACGATTGTATTACTTCGGACTATAATATGTTATGTTATAATGCATGGCGTACAATGGTAAGCGGGCAAACTTTTGATGATTTATATGAAGAATTTGCAAGAGTGCATTGTGATACTGAAATTGATGATTGGGAATTTACATGGACATTATATAACATTTTATTAAACAAAGATAACATTCAGTTAATTACAGAGTTATTCTTAGTAAAAGATTTACATTATAATATGCATAAGAAATAGTAATAATGGAAAATAAAAACTCTTCTGGTAATCAATTACAAAATAATAATAAAAACAATGTGTATAAATTAACAAAAGCAAGTGATAAAAGACTTTCAGCAATAAATTGGCCAGTATGTAATTGTGCATATACTAATATAAATATAGATTGTATTAAACAATATATCAAGGAATGTATCTGTATGTAAACTATATATATATTATTGAAATTTGTAAATAATTTTTTTTTCTCATTTTATATTACATGTTTTATTTATTTCCTTACACATCTTATATATTTTACTTCAACGCGAAAATTTTTTCAATACACTTACAGTGTAAAAGTAAACTATGTTTCAAATATGACTTACAATTTATACGTAGGGAAAAATTCTTTAAAAAATTTTTTCATGAAATTAGAACTTTAACAAAAATCCGTATGTTATGATTCGCCTACCTAAAATTTGTTTGTGCCTTTTATATTGCATGCATGTGAAAAAAACTTTTCACATTTTTTAGTTTACGGTTTTGCATTTTCACAACTTGCATTTTCATTTTGACAACTTGCATTTTCATTTTCGTAACTTGCATTTCTAAAAATTTTTTTGAAAATTACATTTTCGTAACTTGCAGTTTTTTTTTCGTTTAACAAGTTACATTTTCACGTTTGACAAGTTGCATTTTCATTTTCACTTTTAATTTTGTTCAATCACTTCATATTTTTTACGGATCGCTTGGTGTACAAGCTCAGAGCAGCTACGCTGTAAACTTGTAAAATAAATCGTCTGTTACACAAACTCTTTTTTTTTAAAATTGGTGTTAATTATTTGTTTTTGAAAAAACACTTTTCGACATTTATATCACATATATGTGAAAAAACTTTCTGCATGTTAGGATTCGCATTTGTAAAATTAGTTTCTGCATGTATGTGAAAACTTTTTGCATTTTGTAAGTATATAAATCATACTATAATATTACTGAGTTTTTTTAAATTCGTTATTAAATCAGTTTCTGTTTTATATTCTCCTATGCCATTGCAAAGTCGGTTAATTTTAATAATGGATCGCTTTTTTATTTTTATATTCTCCTTTCTTATAGAAAGTCGTAAGAGCAGCTACCCTGCGAAATATTAAAAAGCTCCTAATAAATTACTCGAACACTTCGTGTGAACATACTAAAGATGTTCTGAGATATTAAAAAGCTCCTAATAAATTACTCGAACACTTCGTGTGAACATACTAAAGATGTTCCGAAATATTAATTATTTATTCGTTCATTTGTTTTTTTTTGTTCAATCACTTCATATTTTTACGGATCGTATGTTATACATACTCTGAACAAATTTATTTGTGAACGTTTTAAAATTGGTGTTAATTATTGGATTGTATGCTAAAACATACTCCTAAGAACAGGTACCCTGTGAACCTACAAATAATTTCGAAAATACTAACTAATCTCGTTATTAAAATTAGAAAGTCGTAAAAGCAGCTACGCTGCGATTATTTAAATTCCTATGGAAACTCATAAGAGCAACTACAAGAAACTATGTTTTCAAAAATCGCAAACTTGTCAATGTAAAATACTCATCAAACTTTTAAATACTTCAAAGTATTAGTAAAAAAAATATAAAACACTCATCAAATACCAATTTTAAACGCTTTTCCAAAAAAAAGTAAACGATAGAAAGCATAAAGGAGTTTCACCTTGTAAAATGTCAATAATACCTTTTATTTAGGAAAGTTTTAATATTAAATAAGAATCAAGAAATGAAATTCGTATATATTTATTTCGGTAATATTATATATATACAAGCAAAATAATAATAATAATAATAATAATATATACAATCAACATAACAATATATAAGCAAATAATATACAAGGAAAATAATAATAATATTACATAAAAGTTAGACAATATATACAGAATCACCGAAAATTAATATTTCTTATTCTTTGATAATAGAATATCTACTAATTCATTCAAATATCTTGGGTTTCTTATTAATTTGAAATATTCTTCTTCAAATATGATTGTATTTACACACATTCTATGTGAGTTTCGAAATATGTTATAAAGTTCTTTTCTCACATTTTCTTTAATAAAAATTAGCCATGTCTCTGTTTCTAAAGCTTCAATGTCCATAAAAAGGCAGCGGTGAGACATTTGTTGCGGACAGTCAAAAAAACAACCCTCACATAACAATACACAATTAGGGTTCCAATTTAAAATAGTGTTTTTGATGCACTTTTCATCCACAAACACTTGTGTACACTTACACTTTTCTTCTTCTTCTTCTTCTTCGTTCTTCTTCTTCATTGATAAGTCTAAGGGCTCCGTTTGTGGTGGTGGTGGTGGTGGTGCTGGTGAAGGTGAAGGTGTAACACTTGCCTGTGGTGTGTCGGGTTTACACTCGTCCAGTTCGTCAAATAAGCGCAAAATTTCTTCTTCCTCCCCTTCACTAAATACGTCAGGTGAAGGTGCTCTTTCTTCTTCTTCTTCATCCTCCTCCTCTTCTTCACTAAATAAGTCAGGTGAAGGTGCTCTTTCTTCTTCTTCTTCTTCATCCTCCTCCTCTTCTTCAGTAAATAAATCAGGTGATGGTGTTCTTTCTTCTTCTTCTTTACTATCTAGTGTCCACTTTAAAAATGGTGGTTGAATGTTTTTTACTCCTAATAATGACGAGGATGCTGGAAGTGTTGGTAAAGATGTCCTCACTCCAACAGGAGATGATGGGATTAATACTGGATCTTCTCTTAAGTCAATAATTTCTTCCTCTATAATAATTTCTGAGGATACTGGCGAAGCTGGAGAAAAATACTGAGTTTCCTCGTCAATAAATATATCTGGTAAATCTCTCGCAGTTTTAAACTTTTTCCTTGGAGATTCTACAAAGTCAAATGTAGAATCCCAATCTACTTCGTTGCAAAGTTGAATTTCTCGCTGTACTTGACTCTGAATCGACTCCATGACGATACTATACCAGTCTTCTCTTCATACCCAGTATATAAGGAAAACTTTATCGATAACATCATATCACGTGATACTTTAAACATTTTTCAAACAGTCCTACCACGCCAATTAAAATATTTTCATATGTACTTTTCCAATTCTCTATGGAATTTTTATAAATATAGAAATAGCAAACATGTTCTCATATAATCTTTTAAAATATCAACATTTGGTATTTTCACTTTGGTAAAATCATTCCTCCCATTTTACAACGGTATTCATAACACGTACTATTTAATCATCTGTCATCTATGTGCAGATTTAGATACATCACGTGTAAATAAATAGTTTACATGCTTTTAAAATAAAATCTGTTATTTACAACTTCTATTATTATTCATGTAAACAATACATCGACCCTACATACACCAGCATATTGTCCACGTAAAATAACGGATGCCACAAACTATCTTTGTATTTGCATTCATTCATTCATTATTATTACAATAATATATCAATCTTCTATTGCAATCGTATTTAACATCCCTTCATGTTTCAACATGATCATCATTCAATAGGTGAATGTTCTTTTGCATTCGCGTTCAATAACCTCATATGTTCTACCATTCGTAATGTAAAAACTTTCTTTGTATTCATTATTAACAAACTATCATAAAACTTGTTTTTTATTAGTCTGTCTCCAACCTGTGATGTTTATCTTCCGCGTGCCCAATCTTTCTTTTATGTTTTCGCCAACATCGCCAAAGTTATTTCTTTTAGTTTGTCCCCAATTTCTAATGTTCTACGTGTGCAATCTTTCTTTTATGTTTTCACCGACAATGTCTTTTTTGTGGATCTACCACAACACCAAAGTTATTTCTATTGGTCTGTCTGTCTCCAACCTGTAATGCTTATCTCCCACGTCCGCAATCTTCCTTTTGTTCACCTACCGCGGCGCCAAAGTTATTTCTATCAGTCTGGCGGTATTCTGTAATGTTTTACCAAACGTGTCAACGGTCTTCCTTTGTATTAAAATTCAAGTTTTAGCAAGCACACATCATCACTCTTACCCAACCGGGTTTCCAAAAGCGCGCGAAAAGTTCAGTTCATGTCTTAAGTTCATCAGCAACAGACGGACGAAAACCACGCTCTGTATATGTACCATCATAGTGTATCATACCGTACACGAGGTTTTACCACGCTCACCGAGTATGCTATGCATACGATCCAACAAATTAAAAAGTCACGCATGAATAAATATTTCCCTCCCATCATACAGTATACACCGCCGGTGCTAAGGGTCCCGGGTTCGATCCCAGTGCGTATCACACATTATAAGTGTTCTGAGCTTTTATTTTTAACAAATAAAACAATTTCCTACCACTTTATGAGATTTCATAGAAATAGAACCGTTAAATATATTAGGAGAATATCTTTTTATTCTCTCTCACATATTGTTCGTGTAATCTTTTATTCTCTCTCACATATTGCTCGTGTAATCTTTTATTCTCTCTCACATATTGCTCGTGTAATCTTTTATTCTCTCTCACATATTGCTCGTGTAATCTTTTATTCTCTCAAAATGACGTATCAACAGATTTAATTCAAATTTCCATTATTAATATTTTTTAAAATACCCAGTATAAAGTCTCTACAGACACGTATACAAACTCGAAAAATGAGTACATGACCTTTCCATGTCAGCACAACTAAAAACAGAAATATAACAACTTTCCAATACACGTAAGCAGGTCATCAACCCATAATGACATACACGACACCCTCTGACAACATCCATTAAAGAACCATGTTAGAACATCATTATTACGTAAAGTACCGTTAACATTCTTGCTTTTCGGGTGTAGAAGTTTGTCTCCAACTACTCACACTCGCTTCCAATTTGCTCATAGTTGCCGACTTTTCATTCATAATATCTAACATACTTGTGATAGTGTAAGTTAAATGGTTCATGGTTGCTGTTAAAATGCTCATAATTGCCGACTTTTCGTTCATAATTGCGGACAAATGGGCCATAATTGCCTACATAATGGTTCATGCTCATCTTCAAAATACTCACAGTTGCATTCAGAATGTTCAGACGTACTTTCAAATTGCTCACACTCGATCCCACGGTGCTCATAGTTGCCGAATTTTCATTCAGAATATCTTACTTACTGCTGATATTGTAAATTAAATGGTTCAAGGTTGCTGTCAAAAGGCTCACAGTTGCCGTCAGATTCCTCACACGAGCCGTCAGAATGCTCAGTTTTAAAGAAAAAGTGCTCATAGTTTCCGACCATTCGTTCATAATGGCCCACCAAGGACTCACAGGTGCCGTCAAAACGCTCACAATAGCCGGATTTTAGTTCATATTTGCGGAAAAAGGACTCATAGTTGCCTACATAATGGTTCGTGCTCATCTTCAAAATACTCACAGTTTCCTTCAGAATGTTCAGACGTACTTTAAAAATGATCACACTTGCTTCAACGGTGCTCATAGTTGCCGACTTTTCATTCATAATATCTAACTTACTGCTGATATTGTAAGTTAAATGGTTCATGGTTGCTGTCTAAGGGCTCGCAGTTGCTTTCAGATTCCTCACACAAGCCGTCAGAATGCTCAGATTTAAAGAAAAAGTGCTCATAATTGCCGATCATTCGTTCATAATTGCTGACCAAGACCTCAATAGCCGTCAGAACGTTAATATTTGCCGACTTTTCATTCATAATTGCCGACCAAGGCCTCACAGGTGCCGTAAAACGCTCATAATTGCCGACTTTTCGTTCCTAATTGCGGACAAAGGGCTCATAGTTGCCTACATAATGGTTCGTGCTCTTCTTCAAAATACTCACAGTTGCCTTCAGAATGTTCAGACGTACTTTCAAAATGCTCACACTCGATTCCACGGTGCTCATAGTTGCCGATTTTTCATTCATAATATCTAATATACTGCTGATAGTGTAAGTTAAATGGTTAATGTTGCTGGCAAAAGGCTCACAGTTCCCGTCAGATTCCTCACACAAGCAGTCAGAATGCTCAGATTTAAAGAAAAAGTGCTCATAGTTGCCGATCATTCGTTCATAATTGACGACCAAGGCCTCACAGGTGCCGTCAAAACGCCGATAGCTGCTCACTTTTCGTTCATAATTACCGACTAAGGCCTCACAGGTGCCGTCAAAACGCTCATAACTGCCGACTTTTCGTTCATATTTGCGGACAAAGGGCTCATAGTTGCCTACATAATGGTTCTTGCTCATCTTTAAAATAATCACAGTTCTCTTCAGAATGTTCAGACGTACTTTCAAAATGCTCACACTCGCTTCCTCGGTGCTAATCGTTGCCGAGTTTTCGTTCACAATATATAACTTACTGCTGATACTGTAAGTTAAATGGTTCATGGTTGCTGTCAAAAGGCTCACAGTTGCCGTCAGATTCCTCACACAAGCCGTCAGAATGCTCAGTTTTAAAGAAAAAGTGCTCATAGTGGCCGACCATTCGTTCATAATTGCCAACCAAGGCCTCACAGGTGCCGTCAAAACGCTCATAGTTAACGAATTTTCCTTCATAATTCCGAACAGAGGGCTCATAGTTGCATACATAACGGTTCGTTCTCATCTGCAAAATACTCACAGTTGCCCTCGGAATGTTCAGACGTACTTTCAAAATGCTCACACTCGCTTCCTCGGTGCTAATCGTTGCCGAGTTTTCATTCATAATATCTAACTTACTGCTGATACTGTAAGTTAAATGGTTCATGGTTGCTGTCAAAAGGCTCACAGTTGCCGTCAGATTCCTCACACAAGCCGTCAGAATGCTCAGTTTTAAAGAAAAAGTGCTCATAGTTGCCGACCATTCGTTCATAATTGCCGACCAAGGACTCACAGGTGCCGTCAAAACGTTCATAGTAGCCGGATTTTAGTTCATATTTGCGGACAAAGGGCTCATAGTTGCCTACATAATGGTTCGTGCTCATCTTGAAAATACTCACAGTTGCCTTCAGAATGTTCACACGTACTTTCAAAATGCTCAAACTCGCTTCCACGATGCTCATAGTTGCCGACTTTTCATTCATTATATCTAGCATACTGCTGATAGTGTAAGTTAAATGGTTTATGGTTGCTGTCAAAAGACACAGTTGCCGTCCGATTCCTCACACAAGCCGTCAGAATGCTCACATTTAAAGAAAATGTGCTCCTAGTGGCCGACCATTCGTTCATAATTGCCGACCAAGGCGTCACAGTAGCCGTCAAAACGTTCATTGTTGCCGACTTTCATTCGTAATTGCCAACCAAGGCCTCACAGGTGCCGTAAATCGCTCACATGTCCGACTTTTCGTTTCTAATTGCGGACAAATGGCTTATAGTTGCCTACATAATGATTCGTGCTCACCTTCAAAGTACTCACAGTTGCCTTCAGAAGGTTCAGACATACTTTCAAAATGCTCACACTCGCTTCCACGATGCTCATAGTTGCCGACTTTTCATTCATAATATCTAACATACTGCTGATAGTGTAAGTTAAATGGTTTATGGTTGCTGTCAAAAGACACAGTTGCCGTCAGATTCCTCACCCAAGCAGTCAGAATGCTCACATTTAAAGAAAAAGTGCTCATTGTTGCCGACCATTCGTTCATAATTTCCGAACAGGACCTCTCAGTAGCCGCCAAAACGCTCATAGTTGCCGACTTTTCGTTCATAATTGCCGACCAAGGCCTCACAAGTGCCGTCAAAACGCTTATAGTTGCCGACTTTTCGTTAGTAATAGCGGACAAATGGCTCATAGTTGTCTACATAATGGTTCGTGCTCATCTTCAAAATACTCACAGTAGCCTTCAGAATGTTAAAACGTACTTTCAAAATGCTCACACTCGCTTCCACGTTGCTGTTAGTTGCCGACTTTTCATTCATAATATCTAACATACTGCTGATAGTGTAAGTTAAATGGTTCATAGTTGGTGTCAAAAAACTCACATTTGCTGTCGCATTCCTCACACAAGCCGTCAGAATGCTCAGATTTAAAGAAAAAGTGCTCATAGTTGCGGACCATTCGTTCATAATTGCCGACCAAGACCTCACTGTAGCCGTCAAAACGTTCAGAGTTGCCGAATTTTCATTCATAATTGCCGACCAAGGCATCACAGGTGCAGTAAAACGCTCATAGTTGCAGACTTTTCGTTAATAATTGCGGACAAAGGGCTAATAGTTGCCTACATAATGGTTCGTGCTCATCTTCAAAATACTCACAGTTGCCTTCAAAATGTTCAGACGTACTTTCAAATTGCTCACACTCGATTCCACGGTGTTCATAGTTGCCGAATTTTCATCCATAATATCTAACTTACAATGGATAGTTTAAGTTAAATGGTTCGTGGTTGCTGCCAAAAGGCTCACAGTGGCGTCAGATTCCTCACACAAGCCGTCATAAAGCTCACATTTAAAGAAAAATTGCTCACAGTTGCTGACTTTTCGTTCATAATTGCCGACCAAGGCCTCACAGTAGCCGTCAAAACGCACATAATTGCCGACTTTTCGTTCATAATTGCGGACAAAAGGCTCATAGTTGCCTACATAATGGTTCGTGCTCATCTTCAAAATACTCACAGTTGCGTTCATAATGTTCAGACGTAATTTCAAATTGCTCACACTCGCTTCCAAGATGCTCATAGCTACCGACTTTTCATTCATAATATCTAGCATACTGCTGATAGTGTAAGATAAATGGTTTATGGTGCTGTCAAAAGACACAGTTGCCGTCCGATTCCTCACACAAGCCGTAAGAATACTCAGATTTAAAGAAAGTGCTCATAGTTTCCGAACATTCGTTCATAATTGCCGACAAAGGCCTCACAGGTGCCGTCAAAACGCTCATAGTTGCCGGATTTTCGTTCATATTTGCGGACAAAGGGCTCATAGTTGCCTACATAATGGTTCGTGCTCATTTTCAAAACACTCACAGTTGCCTTCAGAATGTTCATACGTACTTTCAAAATCCTCACTCGCTTCCACGATGCTCATAGTTGCCGACTTTTCATTCATAGTATCTAACATTCTGCTGATAGTGTAAGTTAAATGGTTCATAGTTGGTGTCAAAAGGCTCACATTTGCTGTCACATTCCTCACACAAGCCGTCAGAATGCTCAGATTTAAAGAAAAAGTGCTCATAGTTGCCGACCATTCGTTCATAATTGCCGAACAAGACCTTACAGTAGCCGTCAAAACGTTCGTAGTTGCCGACTTTTCATTCATAATTGAGGACCAAGGCCTCACAGGTGCCGCAAAACGCTCATAGTTGCCGACTTTTCGTTTCTAATTGCGGACAAAGGGGTCATAATTGCCTACATAATGTTTCGTGCTTATCTTCAAAATACTCACAGTTGCCTTCAGAATGTTCAGACGTACTTTCAAAATGCTCACACTCGATCCCACGGTGCTCATAGCTGCCGAATTTTCATCCATAATATCTAACTTACTGGGGATAGTTTAAGTTAAATGGTTCGTGGTTGCTGCCAAAAGGCTCACAGTGGCGTCAGATTCCTCACACAAGCCGTCAGAATGCTCACATTTAAAGAAAAAGTGCTCACAATTGCTGACTTTTCGTTCATAATTGCTGACCAAAACCTCACAGTAGCAATCAAAACGCACATAATTGCCGACTTTTCGTTCATAATTGCGGACAAAGGGCTCATAGTTGCCTACATAATGGTTCGTTCTCATCTTCAAAAAAAAAAAACAGTTGCCTACATAATGTTCAGACTTACCTTCAAAATGCTCACACTCGATTCCACGGTGCTCATAGTTGCCGACATTTCATTCATAATATCTAACATACTGCTGATAGTGTAAGTTAAGTGGTTCATGGTTGCTTTCAAATGACTCACAGTTGCCGTCAGATTCCTCACACAAGCCGTCAGAATGCTCAGATTTAAAGAAAAAGTGCTCATAGTGGCCGACCATTCGTTCATAATTGCCAACCAAGGCCTCACAGTTGCCGTCAAAACGCTCATAGTTACCGAATTTTCCTTCATAATTCCGAACAGAGGGCTCATAGTTGCATACATAATGATTCGTTCTCATCTGCAAAATACTCACAGTTGCAATCGGAATGTTCATACGTACTTTCAAAATGCTCACACTCGCTTCCTCGGTGCTAATCGTTGCCGAGTTTTCATTCATAATATCTAACTTACGGCTGATATTGTAAGTTAAATGGTTCATGGTTGCTGTCAAAAGGCTCACAGTTGCCGTCAGATTCCTCACACAAACCGTCAGAATGCTCAGTTTTAAAGAAAAAGTGCTCATAGTTGCCGACCATTCGTTAATAATTGCCGACCAAGGACTCACATGTGCCGTCAAAACGTTCATAGTAGCCGGATTTTAGTTCATATTTGCGGACAGGGGGCTCATAGTTGCCTAAATAATAGTTCGTGCTCATCTTGAAAATACTCACAGTTGCCTTCAGAATGTTCACACGTACTTTCAAAATGCTCAAACTCGCTTCCACGATGCTCATAGTTGCCGACTTTTCATTCATTATATCTAGCATACTGCTGATAGTGTAAGTTAAATGGTTTATGGTTGCTGTCAAAAGACACAGTTGCCGTCCGATTCCTCACACAAGCCGTCAGAATGCTCAGATTTAAAGAAAATGTGCTCATAGTGCCCGACCATTCGTTCATAATTGCCGACCAAGGCGTCACAGTAGCCGTCAAAACGTTCATTGTTGCCGACTTTCATTTGTAATTGCCAACCAAGGCCTCACAGGTGCCGTAAATCGCTCACATGTCCGACTTTTCGTTTTTATTGCGGAAAAATGGCTCATAGTTGCCTACATAATGATTCGTGCTCACCTTCAAAATACTCACAGTTGCCTTCAGAATGTTCAGACGTACTTTCAAAATGCTCACACTCGCTCCCACGGTGCTAATAGTTGCCGACTTTTCATTCATAATATCTAACTTACTGCTGATATTGTAAGTTAAATGGTTAATGGTTGCTGTCAAAAGGCTCACAGTTGCCGTCAGATTCCTCACACAAGACGTCAGAATGCTCAGTTTTAAAGAAAAAGTGCTCACAGTTGCCGACCATTCGTTCATAATTGCCGACCAAGGACTCACAGGTGCCGTCAAAACGCTCATAGTAGCCGAATTTTAGTTCATATTTCCGGACAAAGGGCTCATAGTTTCCTACATAATGGTTCGTTCTCATCTTCAAAATACTCACAGTTGCCTTCAGAATGTTCCGACGTACTTTCAAAATACTCACACTCGCTTCCACGATGCTCATAGTTGCCGACTTTCCATTCATAATATCTTACATACTGCTGATAATGTAAGTTAAATGGTTCATGGTTGCTGTCAAAACGCTCATAATTGCCGACTTTTCGTTCATAATTGCGGACAAAGGGCTCATAATTGCCTGCATAATGGTTCGTGCTCATCTTCAAAATACTCACAGTTGCCTTCAGAATGTTCAGACGTACTTTCAAATTGCTCACACTCGATTCTATGGTGCTCATATTTGCCGAATTTTCATCCTAAATATCTATCTTACTGTGATAGTGTAAGTTAAATTGTTCGTGGTTGCTGTCAAAAGGCTCACATTTGCTGTCACATTTCTCACACAAGCCGTCAGAATGCTCAGATTTATAGAAAAAGTGCTCATAGCTGCCGACCATTCGTTCATAATTGCCGACCAAGACCTCACAGTAGCCGTCAAAACGTTCATAGTTGCCGACTTTCATTCGTAATTACCGACCAAGGCCTCACAGGTGCCGTAAAACGCTCATAGTTGCCGACTTTTCGTGTCTAATTGCGGACAAAGGGCTCATAGTTGCCTACATAATGATTCGTGCTCATCTTCAAAATACTCACAGTTGCCCTCAGAATGTTCAGACATACTTTTAAAATGCTCACACTCGCTTTCACGTTGCTCATAGTTGCCGACTTTTCATTCATAATATCTAACATACTGCTGATAGTGTAAGTTAAATGGTTCATTGTTGCTGTCAAAATGCTCATAAATGCCGACTTTTCGTTCATAATTGCAGACAAAGGGGTCATAATTCCTACATAATGGTTCGTGCTCATCTTCAAAATACTCACAGTTGCCTTCAGAATGTTCAGACGTACTTTCAAATTGCTCACACTCGATTCCACGGTGCTCATAGTTGCCGAATTTTCATCCATAATATCTAACTTACTGGGGATAGTTTAAGTTGAATGGTTCGTGGGTGCTGCCAAAAGGCTCACAGCGGCGTCAGATTCCTCACACAAGCCGTCAGAATGCTCAGATTTAAAGAAAAATTGCTCACAGTTGCTGACTTTTCGTTCATAATTGCCGACAAAGGCCTCACAGTAGCCGTCAAAACGCACATAATTGCCGACTTTTCGTTCATAATTGCGGACAAAGGGCTCATAGTTGCCTACATAATGGTTCGTGCTCATCTTCAAAATGCTCACAGTTGGGTTCAGAATGTTCAGACGTATTTTCAAAATGCTCACACTCACTTCCACGGTGCTCATAGTTGCCGACTTTTCATTCAGATTATCTTACTTTCTGCTGATAGTATAAGTTAAATGGTTCATGGTTGCTGCCAAAAAGCTCACAGTTGCCGTCAGTATCCTCACACAAACCGTCAAAATGCTCAGATTTAAAGAAAAAGTGCTCATAGTGGCCGACCATTCGTTCATAATTGCCAACCAAGGCCTCAAAGGTGCCGTCAAAACGCTCATAGTTGCCGACTTTTCATTCATAATTGCCGATCAAGGCCTCACAGGTGCCGTCAAGACGCTTATAGTTGCCGACTTTTCGTTACTAATAGCGGACAAATGGCTCATAGTTGTCTACATATTGGTTCGTGCTCATCTTCAAAATACTCAGAGTTGCCTTCAGAATGTTAAAACGTACTTTCAAAATTCTCACACTCGCTTCCACGTTGCTGTTAGTTGCCGACTTTTCATTCATAATATCTAACATACTGCTGATAGTGTAAGTTAAGTGGTTCATGGTTGCTGTCAAATGACTCACAGTTGCCGTCAGATTCCTCACACAAGCCGTCAGAATGCTCAGATTTAAAGAAAAAGTGCTCATAGTTGCCGACTATTCGTACATAATTGCCGACCAAGGCCTCACAAGTGCCGTCAAAACGCTCATAGTTGCCGGATTTTCGTTCATATTTGCGGACAAAGGGCTCATAGTTGTCTACATATTGGTCCGTGCTCATATTCAAAATACTCACAGTTGCCTTCAGAATGTTAAAACGTACTTTCAAAATGCTCACACTCGCTTCCAAGTTGCTGTTAGTTGCCGACTTTTCATTCATAATATCTAACATACTGCTGATAGTGTAAGTTAAATGGTTCATGGTTGCTGCCAAAAAGCTCACAGTTGCCGTCAGTATCCTCACACAAGGCGTCAGAATGCTCAGATTTATAGAAAAAGTGCTCATAGTTGCCGACCATTCGTTCATAATTGCCGACCAAGACCTCACAGTAGCCGTCAAAACGTTCATATTTGCCGACTTTTCATTCATAATTGCCGACCAAGGCATCACAGGTGCCGTAAAACACTCATAGTTGCCGACTTTTCGTTTCTAATTGCGGACAAAGGGCTAATAGTTGCCTACATAATGGTTCGTGCTCATCTTGAAAAAACTCACAGTTGACCTCAGAATGTTCAGACATACTTTCAAAATGCTCAGACTCGCTTACACGGTTCTCATAGTTGCCGACTTTTCATTCATAATATCTAACATACTACTGATAGTGTAAGTTAAATGGTTCATGGTTGCTGTCAAAATGCTCATAAATGCCTACTTTTCGTTCATAATTGCGGACAAAGGGGTCATAATTGCCTACATAATGGTTCGTGCTCATCTTCAAAATACTCACAGTTACGTTCAGAATGTTCAGACGTACTTTCAAATTGCTCACACTCGATTACACGGTGTTCATAGGTGCCGACTTTTCATTCATAATGTCTAACTTACTGCTGATAGTATAAGTTAAATGGTTCATGGTTGCTGCCAAAAGGCTCACAGTTGCCGTCAGTATCCTCACACAAACCGTCAGAATGCTCAGATTTAAAGAAAAAGTGCTCATATTTGCCGACCATTCGCTCATAATTGCCGACCAAGGCATCACAGTAGCCGTCAAAACGCTCATAGTTGCCGACTTTTCATTCATAATTGCCGACCAAGGCCTCACAGGTGCCGCCAAACGCTTATAGTTGCCGACTTTTCGTTAGTAATAGCGGACAAATGGCTCATAGTTGTCTACATAATGGTTCGTGCTCATCTTCAAAATACTCACAGTTGCCTTCAGAATGTTAAAACGTACTTTCAAAATGCTCACACTCGCTTCCACGTTGCTGTTAGTTGCCGACTTTTCATTCATAATATCTAACATACTGCTGATAGTGTAAGTTAAGTGGTTAATGGTTGCTGTCAAAAGACTCACAGTTGCCGTCAGATTCCTCACACAAGCCGTCAGAATGCTCAGATTTAAAGAAAAATGCTCATAGTTGCCGACTATTCGTTCATAATTGCCGACCAAGGCCTCACAGGTGCCGTCAAAACGCTCATAGTTGCCGGATTTTCGTTCATATTTGCGGACAAAGGGCTCATAGTTGCCTACATATGGTTCGTTCTCATCTTCAAAAAAAAAAAAAAACAGTTGCCTACATAATGTTCAGACTTACTTTCAAAATGCTCACACTCACATCCACGGTGCTCATAGTTGCCGACTTTTCATTCAGAATATCTTACTTACTGCTGATATTGTAAATTAAATGGTTTATGGTTGCTGTCAAAAGACACAGTTGCCGTCCGATTCCTCACACAAGTCGTCAGAATGCTCAGATTTAAAGAAAATGTGCTCATAGTGGCCGACCATTCGTTCATAATTGCCGACCAAGGCGTCACAGTAGCCGTCAAAACGTTCATTGTTGCCGACTTTCATTCGAAATTGCCAACCAAGGCTTCACAGGTGCCGTAAATCGCTCACATGTCCGACTTTTCGTTTCTAATTGCGGACAAAGGGATCATAGTTGCCTACATAATGATTCGTGCTCATCTTCAAAACACTCACAGTTGCCTTCAGAATGTTCAGACGTACTTTCAAATTGCTCACACTCGATTCCACGATGCTCATAGTTGCCCAATTTTCATCGATAATATCTAACTTACTGCTGATAGTGTAAGTTAAATGGTTCATGGCTGCTGCCAAAAGGCTCACAGTGGCGTCAGATTCCTTACACAAGCCGTCAGAATGCTCACATTTAAAGAAAATGTGCTCATTGTTGCTGACTTTTCATTCATAATTGCCGTCCAAGGCCTCACAGGTGCCGTCAAAACGCTCATAGTTGCCGACTTTCGTTACTAATTGCGGACAAAGGGCTCATAGTTGCCCACATAATGGTTCGTGCTCATCTTCAAAATACTCACAGTTGCCTTCAGAATGTTCAAACGTACTTTGAAAATGCTCACACTAACTTCCACGTTGCTCTTAGTTGCCGACTTTCCATTCATAATATCTAACATACTGCTGATAGTGTAAGTTAAATGGTTCATGGTTGTTGTCAAAAGACTCACAGTTGCCGTCAGATTCCTCACACAAGCCGTCAGAATGCTCAGATTTAAAGAAAAAAGTGCTCATATTTGCCGACTATTTGTTCATAATTACCGACCAAGGCCTCACAAGTGCCGTCAAAACGCTCAGAGTTGCCGATTTTTCGTTCCAAATTGCGGAAAAAGGGCTCATAGTTGCCTACATAATGGTTCGTGCTCTTCTTCAAAATACTCATAGTTGCCTTCAGAATGTTCAGACGTACTTTCAAAATGCTCACACTCGATTCCACGTTGCTCATAGTTGCCGATTTTTCATCATAATATCTAATATACTGCTGATAGTGTAAGTTAAATGGTTTATGGTTGCTGTCAAAAGACACAGTTGCCGTCCGATTCCTCACACAAGCCGTCAGAATGCTCAGATTTAAAAAAATGTGCTCATAGTGGCCGACCATTCGTTCATAATTGCCGACCAAGGCGTCACAGGTGCCGTCAAAACGCTCATAGTGGCCGACTTTTCGTTCATAATTCCGAACAAGGGGCTCACAGGTGCTGTCAAAACGCGGATAGCTGCTGACTTTTCGTTCATAATTACCGACTAAGGCCTCACAGGTGCCGTCAAAACGCTCATAACTGCCGACTTTTCGTTCATATTTGCGGACAAAGGGCTCATAGTTGCCTACATAATGGTTCTTGCTCATCTTTAAAATTATCACAGTTCCCTTCAGAATGTTCAGACGTACTTTCAAATTGCTCACACTCGATTCCACGGTGCTAATCGTTGCCGAGTTTTCATTCATAATATCTAACTTACTGCTGATATTGTAAGTTAAATGGTTCATGGTTGCTTTCAAAAGGCTCACAGTTGCCGTCAGATTCCTCACACAAGCCGTCAGAATGCTCAGTTTTAAAGAAAAAGTGCTCATAGTTGCCGACCATTCGTTCATAATTGCCGACCAAGGACTCACAGGTGCCGTCAAAACGTTCATACTAGCCGGATTTTAGTGCATATTTGCGGACAAAGGGCTCATAGTCGCCTACATAATGGTTCGTGCTCATCTTGAAAATAATCACAGTTGCCTTCAGAATGTTCACACGTACTTTCAAAATGCTCAAACTCGCTTCCACGATGCTCATAGTTGCCGACTTTTCATTCATAATATCTAGCATTCTGCTGATAGTGTAAGTTAAATGGTTTATGGTTGCTGTCAAAAGACACAGTTGCCGTCCGATTCCTCACACAAGCCGTCAGAATGCTCAGATTTAAAAAAATGTGCTCATAGTGGCCGACCATTCGTTCATAATTGCCGACCAAGGCGTCACAGTAGCCGTCAAAACGTTCATTGTTGCCAACTTTCATTCGTAATTGCCAACCAAAGCCTCACAGGTGCCGTAAATCGCTCACATGTCCGACTTTTCGTTTCTAATTGCGCACAAATGGATCATAGTTGCCTACATAATGGTTCGTGCTCACCTTCAAAATACTCACAGTTGCCTTCAGAAGGTTCAGACATACTTTGAAAATGCTCACACTCGCTTCCACGATGCTCATAGTTGCCGACTTTTCATTCATAATATCTAACATACTGCTGATAGTGTAAGTTACATGGTTCATGATTGCTGTGAAAAGGCTCACATATGCTGTCAGATTCTTCACACAAGGCGTCAGAATGCTCAGATTTAAAGAAAAACTGATCATAGTTGCTGACTTTTCGTTCATAATTACCGACTAAGGCCTCACAGGTGCCGTCAAAACGCTCATAACTGCCGACTTTTCGTTCATATTTGCGGACAAAGGGCTCATAGTTGCCTACATAATGGTTCTTGCTCATCTTTAAAATTATCACAGTTCCCTTCAGAATGTTCAGACGTACTTTCAAATTGCTCACACTCGATTCCACGGTGCTCATAGTTGCCGAATTTTCATCGATAATATCTAACTTACTGCTGATAGTGTAAGTTAAATGGATCATGGTTGATGCCAAAAGGCTCACAGTGGCGTCAGATTCCTTACACAAGCCGTCAGAATGCTCACATTTAAAGAAAAAGTGCTCATTGTTGCTGACTTTTCGTTCATAATTGCCGACAAAGGCCTCACAATAGCTGTCAAAACGCTCATAATATCCGACTTTTCGTTAATACTTGCTTACAAAGGGCTCATAGTTGCCTACATAATGGTTCGTGCTCATCTTCAAAATACTCACAGTTGCCTTCAGAATGTTCACACGTACTTTCAAAAGACACACACTCGCTTCCAGGATGCTCATAGTTGCCGACTTTTCATTCATAATATCTAACATACTGCTGATAGTGTAAGATAAATGGTTTATGGTTGCTGTCAAAAGACACAGTTGCCGTCAGAATCCTCACCCAAGCAGTCAGAATGCTCACATTTAAAGAAAAAGTGCTCATAGTTGCCGACCATTCGTTCATAATTTCCGAACAGGACCTCTCAGTAGCCGTCAAAGCGTTCATATTTGCCGACTTTTCGTTCATAATTGCCGACCAAGGCCTCAAAGATGCCGTCAAAACGCTCATAATTGCCGACTTTTCGTTCATATTGGCGGACAAAGGGATCATAGTACCTACATAATGGTTCGTGCTCATCTTCAAAATACTCAAAGATGCCTTCAGAATGTTCAGGCGTACTTTCAAAATGCTCACACTTGATTCCACGGTGCTCATAGTTGGCGAATTTTCATTCATAATATCTAACTTACTGCTGATAGTGTAAGTAAAATGGTTCATGGTTGCAGTCAAAAGGCTCACAGTTGCCGTCAGATTTCTCACACAAGCCGTCAGAATGCTCAGATTTAAAGAAAAAGTGCTCATAATTGCCGATCATTCGTTCATAATTGCCGACCAAGGGCTCACAGGTGCCGTAAAACGCTCATAGTTGCCGAATTTTCGTTCCTAATTGGGGACAAAAGGGCTCATAGTTGCCTACATAATGTTTCTTACTCATCTTGAAAATACTCACAGTTGCCTTCAGAATGTTCAGACGTACTTTCAAAATGCTCACACACGCTTCCACGGTGCTCATAGTTGCCGACTTTTCATTCATAATATCTAACTTACTGCTGATATTGTAAGTTAAATGGTTCATGTTTACTGTCAATGGGCTCGCAGTTGCTTTCAGATTCCTCACACAAGCCGTCAGAATGCTCAGATTTAAAGAAAAAGTGCTCATAGTTGCTGACTTTTCGTTCATAATTGCCGACCAAGGCCTCAGAGTAGCCGTCAAAACGCTCATAATTGCCGACTTTTCGTTAATAATTGCGGACAAAGGGCTCATAGTTGCCTACATAATGGTTCGTGCTCATCTTCAGAATACTCACAGTTGCGTTCAGAATGTTCAGACGTACTTTCAAATTGCTCACACTCGATTACACGGTGTTGATAGTTGCCGACTTTTCATTCATAATATCTAACATACTGCTGATAGTGTAAGTTAAATGGTTCATGGTTCCTGTGAAAAGACTCACTGTTGCCATCAGATTCCTCACACAAGCCGTCAGAATGCTCATATTTAAAGAAAAAGTGCTCATAGTTGCCGACCATTCGTTCATAATTGCCGACCAAGGCATCACAGTAGCCGTCAAAACGCTCATAGTTGCCGACTTTTCATTCATAATTGAAGACCAAGGCCTCCCAGGTACCGTCAAAACGCTCATAATTGGCGACTTTTCGTTCATAATTGCGGACAAAGGGCTCATAGTTGCCTACATAATGGTTCGTGCTCATCTTCAAGATACTCCCAGTTGCCTTCAGAATGTTCACACGTACTTTCAAAATGCTCACACTCGCTTCCACGATGCTCATAGTTTCCGACTTTTCATTCATAATATCTAACATACTGCTGATAGTGTAAGTTAAATGGTTTATGGTTGCTCTCAAAAGACAGAGTTGCCGTCCGATTCCTCACACAAGCCGTAGGAATGCTCAGTTTTAAAGAAAAACTGCTCATAGTTGCCGACTTTTCATTCATACTTGCCGACCAAGGGCTCACAGGTGCCGTAAAACGCTCATAGTTGCCGAATTTTCGTCCCTAATTGCGGACAAAAGGGCTCATAGTTGCCTCCATAATGTTTCTTACTCATCTTGAAAATACTCACAGTTGCCTTCAGAATGTTCAGACGTACTTTCAAAATGCTCACACACGCTTCCACGGTGCTCATAGTTGCCGACTTTTCATTCATAATATCTAACTTACTGCTGATATTGTAAGTTAAATGGTTCATGTTTGCTGTCTAAGGGCTCGCAGTTGCTTTCAGATTCCTCACACAAGCCGTCAGAATGCTCAGATTTAAAGAAAAAGTGCTCATAATTGCCGATCATTCGTTCTAATTGCTGACCAAGGCCTCACAGGTGCCGTAAAACGCTCAGAGTTGCCGACTTTACATTCCTAATTGTGGACAAAGGCTCATAGTTGCCTACATAATGGTTCGTGCTCATCTTCAAAATACTCACAGTTGCCTTCAGAATGTTCAGACGTACTTCCAAAATGATCACACTCGATTCCACGGTGCTCATAGTTGCCGATTTTTCATTCATAATATCTAATATAATGCTGATAGTGTAAGTTAAATGGTTAATGTTGCTGTCAAAAGGCTCACAGTTCCCGTCAGATTCCTCACACAAGCAGTCAGAATGCTCAGATTTAAAGAAAAAGTGCTCATAGTTGCCGATCATTCGTTCATAATTGCCGACCAGGGCCTCACAAGTTCCGTCAGAACGCTCATAGTGGCCAACTTTTCCTTCATAATTCCGAACAAAGGGCTCACAGTTGCCGTCAAAACGCTCATAGCTGCTGACTTTTCGTTCATAATGGCCGACCAAGGCCACACAGGTGCCGTCAAAACGCTCATAACTGCCGATCATTCGTTCATTATTGCCGACCAAGGCCTCACAGTAGCCGTCAAAACGTTCATAGTTGCCGACTTTCATTCATAATTGCCGACCAAGGCCTCACAGTAGCCGTCAAAACGCTCATAGTTGCCGATCATTCGTTCATTATTGCCGACCAAGGCCTCACAGTAGCCGTCAAAACGTTCATAGTTGCCGACTTTCATTCATAATTGCCGACCAAGGCCTCACAGGTGCCGTAAAAACGCTCATAGTTGCCGAATTTTCGTTCCTCATTGCGGACAAAGGGCTCATAGTTGCCTACATAATGGTTCGTGCTCATGTTCAAAATACTCACAGTTGCCCTTAGAATGTTTCACGTACTTTCAAAATGCTCACACTCGCTTCCACGATGCTCATAGTTGCCGACTTTCCATTCATAATATCTAACATTCTGCTGAGAGTGTAAGTTAAATGGTTCATTGTTGCTGTCAAAAGGCTCACATTTGCTATCACATTCCTCACACAAGCCGTCAGAATGCTCAGATTTATAGAAAAAGTGCTCATAGTTGCCAACCATTCGTTCATAATTTCCGACCAAGACCTCACAGTAGCCGTCAAAACGTTCATAGTTGCCGAATTTTCATTCATAATTGCCGACCAAGGCCACACAGGTGCCGTAAAACGCTCATAGTTGCCGACTTTTCGTTTCTAATTGCGGACAAAGGGCTCGTAGTTGCCTACATAATGATTCGTGCTCATCTTCAAAATACTCACAGTTGCCCTCAGAATGTTCAGACAACTTTCAAAATGCTCACACTCGCTTCCACGTTGCTCAGAGTTGCCGACTTTTTATTCATAATACCTAACATACTGCTGATAGTGTAAGTTAAATGGTTCACGGTTGCTGTCAAAACGCTCATAATTGCCGACTTTTCGCTCATAACTGCGGACAAAGGGCTCATAATTGCCTACATAATGGTTCGTGCTCATCTTCAAAATACTCACAGTGGCCTTCAGAAAGTTCAGACGTACTTTCAAATTGCTCACACTCGATTCCACGGTGTTCATAGTTGCCGAATTTTCATGCATAATATCTAACTTACTGGGGATAGTGTAAGTTAAATGGTTCATGGTTGCTGCCAAAAGGCTCACAGTTGCCGTCAGATTCCTCACACAAAGCGTCAGAATGCTCACATTTAAAGAAAAAGTGCTCATAGTTTCCGACAATTCGTTCATAATTGTCCACCAAGGCGTCACAGCAGGCGTCAAAACGCTCATAGTTGCCGAATTTTCCTTCATAGTTCCGAACAAAATGCTAATAGTTGCCTAAATAATGGTTCGTGCTCATCTTCAAAATACTCACATTTGCCTTCAGAATGTTCAGACGTACTTTCAAAATGCTCACACTCGATTCCACGGTGCTCATAGTTGCCGTATTTTCATCCATAATATCTAACTTACTGCTGATAGTGTAAGTAAAATGGTTCATGGTTGCAGTCAAAAGGCTCACAGTGGCCGTCAGATTCCTCACTCAAGCCGTCAGAATGCTCAGATTTAAAGAAAAATTGCTCATAATTGCCGATCATTCGTTCATAATTGCCGGCCAAAGCCTCAATAGCCGACAAAACGTTCATAACTGCCGACTTTTCGTTCATATTTGCGGACAAAAGGCTCATAGTTGCCTACATAATGGTTCTTGCTCATCTTCAAAATAATCACAGTTGCCTTCAGAATGTTCAGACGTACTTTCATAATGTTCACACTCGCTTCCACGGTGCTCATAGATGCCGACTTTTCATTCATAATATCTAACTTACTACGCAAAGTGTAAGTTAAATGGTTCATGGTTGCTGTCAAAAGGCTCAGAGTTGCCGTCAGATTCCTCACACAACCCGTAAGAATGCTCAGTTTTAAAAAAAAGTGCTCATAGTTGCCGACTTTCCATTTATAATTGCCGACCAAGGGCTCACAGGTGCCGTAAAACGCTCATAGTTGCCGAATTTTCGTTCCTAATTGCGGACAAAAAGGCTCATAGTTGCCTACATAATGTTTCTTACTCATCTTGAAAATACTCACAGTTGCCTTCAGAATGTTCAGACGTACTTTCAAAATGCACACACACGCTTCAACGGTGCTCATAGTTGCCGACTTTTCATTCATAATATCTAACTTACTGCTGATATTGTAAGTTAAATGGTTCATGGTTGCTGTCAAAGGGCTCGCAATTGCTTTCAGATTCCTCACACAAGCCGTCAGAATGCTCAGATTTAAAGAAAAAGTGCTCACAGTTGCTGACTTTTCGTTCATAATTGCCGACCAAGGCCTCACAGTAGCCGTCAAAACGCTCATAATTGCCGACTTTTCGTTCGTAATTGCGGACAAAGGGCTCATAGTTGCCTACATAATGGTTCGTGCTCATCTTCAAAATACTCACAGTTGCGTTCAGAATGTTCAGACGTACTTTCAAATTGCTCACACTCGATTACACGGTGTTGAGAGTTGCCGACTTTTGATTCATAATATCTAACATACTGCTGATAGTGTAAGTTAAATGGTTCATGGTTCCTGTGAAAAGACTCACAGTTGCAATCAGATTCCTCACACAAGCCGTCAGAATGCTCAGATTTAAAGAAAAAGTGCTCATAGCTGCCGACCATTCGTTCATAATTGCCGACCAAGGCATCACAGTAGCCGTCAAAACGCTCATAGTTGCCGACTTTTCATTCATAATTGAAGACCAAGGCCTAACAGGTACCGTCAAAACGTTCATAGTTGCCGACTATTCGTTACTAATTGCGGTCAAAGAGTTCATAGTTGTCTACATAATGGTTCGTGCTCATCTTCAAAATACTTACAGTTGCCTTCAGAATGTTCACACTTACTTTCAAAATGCTCACACTCGATTCCACAGTGCTCATAGTTGCCGACTTTTCATTCATAACATCTAACTTAGTGCTGATAGTGTAAGTTCAATGGTTCATGGTTGCTGTCAAAAGGCTCACAGTTGATGTCAGATTCCTCACAAAAGCCGTGAGAATGCTCAGATTTAAAGAAAAAGTGCTCATAGTGGCCGACCATTCGTTCATAATTGCCGACCAAGGCCTCACAGCTGCCGTCAAAACGCTCATATTTGCCTACTTTTCGTTCATAACTACGGACAAAGGGCTCATAGTTGCCTACATAATGGTTCGTTCTCATCTTCAAGATACTCACATTTGCCTTCAGAATGTTCAGACGTACTTTCAAAATGCTCACACTCGATTCCACGGTGCTCATAGTTGCCGACTTTTCATTCATAACATCTAACTTAGTGCTGATAATGTAAGTTAAATGGTTCATGGTTGCTGTCAAAAGGCTCACAGTTGCCGTCAGACTCCTCAAACAAGCCGTCAGAATGCTCAGATTTAAAGAAAAAGTGCTCATAGTTGCCGACCATTCGTACATAATTGCCGATCAAGGCCTCACACTAGCCGTCAAAAGGCTCATAGTTGCCGACTTTTCATTCATAATTGAAGAACAAGGCCTCCCAGGTACCGTCAAAACGTTCATAGTTGCCGACTTTTCGTTACTAATTGCGGACAAAGAGCTCATAGTTGTCTACATAATGGTTCGTGCTCATCTTCAAAATACTTACAGTTCCCTTCAGAATGTTCACACTTACTTTCAAAATGCTCACACTCGATTCCACGGTGCTCATAGTTGCCGACTTTTCATTCATAACATCTAACTTAGTGCTGATAGCGTAAGTTAAATGGTTCATGGTTGCTGTCAAAAGGCTCAGAGTTGCCGTCAGATTCCTCAAACAAGCCGTCAGAATGCTCAGATTTAAAGAAAAAGTGCTCATAGTTGCCGACCATTCGTACATAATTGCCGATCAAGGCCTCACACTAGCCGTCAAAACGCTCATAGTTGCCGATCATTCGTTCATTATTGCCTACCAAGGCCTCACAGTAGCCGTCAAAACGTTCATAGTTGCCGACTTTCATTCACAATTGCCGACCAGGGCCTCACAGGTGCCGTAAAACGCTCATTGTAGCCGACTTTTCCTTCCTAATTGCGCACAAAGGGCTCATAGTTGCCTACATAATGGTTCGTTCTCATCTTCAAGATACTCACATTTGCCTTCACAATGTTCAGACGTACTTTCAAAATGCTCACACTCGCTTCCACGTTGCTCATAGTTGCCGAATTTTCATCAATAATATCTAACTTACTGCTGATAGTGTAAGTTGAATGGTTCATGGTTGCTGCCAAAAGGCTCAGAGTTGCCGTCAGTATCCTCACACAAGCCGTCAGAATGCTCACATTTAAAAAAGTGCTCATAGTTTCCGACCATTCGTTCATAATTGCCAACCAAGGCCTCACAGGTGCCGTCAAATAGCTCATAGTTGCCGAATTTTCTTTCATAATATCTAACACTGCTGATAGTGTAAGTTAAATGGTTCATGGTTGCTGTCAAAACACTCACAGTTGCCGTCAGATTCCTCACACAAGCCCTCAGAATGCTCAGATTTAAAGAAAAAGTGATCATAGTAGCCGACCATTCGTTCTTAATTGCCGACCAAGGCATCACAGTAGCCGTCAAAACGCTCATAGTTGCCGACTTTTCATTCATAATTGCCGACCAAGGCCTCACAAGTGCCGTCAAAACGTTCATAGTTGCCGACTTTCATTCACAATTGCCGACCAAGGCCTCACAGGTGCCGTAAAACGCTCATTGTAGCCGACTTTTCCTTCCTAATTGCGCACAAAGGGCTCATAGTTCCCTACATAATGGTTCGTCCTCATCTTCAAAATACTCACAGTTGCCTTCAGAATGTTCACTCGTACTTTCAAAATGCTCATACTCGCTTCCACGGTGCTCATAGTTGTGGATTTTTCATTCAGAATATCTTACTTACAGCTGATATTGTAAGTTAAATGGTCTATGGTTGCTGTCAAAAGAGTCACAGTTGCCCTCAGATTCCTCACACAAGCCGTCAGAATGCTCAGATTTATAGAAAAAGTGCTTATAGTTGCCGACCATTCGTTCATAATTGCCGACCAAGACCTCAGAGTAGCCGTCAAAACGTTCTTAGTTGCCGACTTTCATTCATAATTGCCGACCAAGGCATCACAGGTGCCGTAAAACGCTCATAGTTCCCGACTTTTCATTCATAATTGCCGACCAAGGCCTCACAGGTGCCCTCAAAACGCTCATAGTAGCCGGATTTTAGTTCATATTTGCGGAAAAAGGGCTTATAGTTCCCAACATAATGGTTCGTTCTCATCTTCAAAATACTCACAGTTGCCGTCAGAATGTTCACACGTACTTTCAAAATGCTCACACTCACTTCCACGGTGCTCATAGTTGTGGATTTTTCATTCAGAATATCTTACTTACAGCTGATATTGTAAGTTAAATGGTCTATGGTTGCTGTCAAAAGAGTCACAGTTGCCCTCAGATTCCTCACACAAGCCGTCAGAATGCTCAGATTTATAGAAAAAGTGCTCATAGTTGCCGACCATTCGTTCATAATTGCCGACCAAGACCTCAGAGTAGCCGTCAAAACGTTCTTAGTTGCCGACTTTCATTCATAATTGCCGACCAAGGCATCACAGGTGCCGTAAAACGCTCATAGTTGCGGACATTTCGTTTCTAATTGCGGACAAAGGGCTAATAGTTGCCTACATAATGGTTCGTGCTCATCTTCAAAATACTCACAGTTGACCTCAGAATGTTCAGACATACTTTCAAAATGCTCACATTTGCTTCCACGTTGCTGTTAGTTGCCGACTTTTCGTTCATAATATCTAACATACTGCTGATAGTGTAAGTTAAGTGGTTCATGGTTGCTGTCAAATGACTCACAGTTGCCGTCAGATTCCTCACACAAGCCGTCAGAATGCTCAGAATTAAAGAAAAAGTGCTCATAGTTGCCGACTATTCGTTCATAATATCTAACATTCTGCTGATATTTAAAATTAAATGGTTCATGGTTGCTGTCAAAAGGCTCACATTTGCTACCACATTCCTCACTCAAGCCGTCAGAATGCTCAGATTTATTGAAAAAGTGCTCATAGTTGCCGACTATTCGTTCATAATTGCCGACCAAGGCCTCACAAGTGCCGTCAAAACGCTCATAGTACCCGAGTTTTCATCCATAATTGCCGACCAAGGCCTCACAGGTGCCGCATAACGCTCATAGTTGCCGACTTTTCGTTCATAATATCTAACATACTGCTGATAGCGTAAGTTAAATGGTTCATGGTTGCTGTCAAAATGCTCATAATTGCCGACTTTTCGTTCATAATTCCGGACAAAGGGGTCATAATTGCCTACATAATGGTTCGTGCTCATCTTCAAAATACTCACAGTTGCCTTCAAAATCTTCAGACGTACTTTCAAATTGCTCACACTCGATTCCACGGTGTTCATAGTTGCCGAATTTTCATCCATAATATCTAACTTACAATGGATAGTTTAAGTTAAATGGTTCGTGGTTGCTGCCAAAAGGCTCACAGTGGCGTCAGATTCCTCACACAAGCCGTCATAATGCTCACATTTAAAGAAAAAGTACTCACAGTTGCATTCAGAATGTTAAAACGTACTTTCAAAATGCTCACACTCGCTTCCACGTTGCTGTTATTTGCCGACTTTTTATTCATAATATGTAATATTCTGCTGATAGTGTAAGTTAATTGCTTCATGGTTGCTATCAAAAGGCTCACAGTTGCCGTCAGATTCCTCACAAAAGCCTTCAGAATGCTCAGTTTTAAAAAAAAGTGCTCATAGTTGCCTACCATTCGTTCATATTTGCTTACCAAGGACTCACAGGTACCGTCAAAACGCTCATAGGAGCCGGATTTTAGTTCATATTTGCGGACAAATTGCTCATAGTTGCCTACATAATGGTTCGTGCTCATCTTCAAAATACTCACAGTTGCCTTCAGAATGTTCACACGTTTTTTCAAAATGCTCACACTCGCTTCCACGATGCTATTAGTTGCCGACTTTTCATTCATAATGTCTAGCATACTGCTGATAGTGTAAGGTAAATGGTAGATGGTTGCTGTCAAAAGACTCACAGTTGCCGTCAGATTCCTCATACAAGCCGTCAGAATGCTCAGATTTAAAGAAAATATGCTCATAGTGGCCGACCATTCGTTCATAATTGCCGACCAAAGCCTCACACTAGCCGTCAAAACGCTCATAGTTGCCGACTTTTCATTCATAATTACCGACCAAGGCCTCACAGGTGCCGTAAAAACGATCATAGTTGCCGAATTTTCGTGTCTAATTGCGGACAAAGAGCTCATAGTTTCCTACATAATGATTCGTGCGCATCTTCAAAATACTCACAGTTGCCCTGAGAATGTTCAGACATACTTTCAAAATGCTCATACTCGCTTCCACGTTGCTCATAGTTGCCCACATTTCATTCATAATATCTAACATTCTGCTGATAGTGTAAGTTAAATTTTTCATGGTTGCTGTCAAAACGCTCATAATTGCCGTCTTTTCGTTCATAATTGCGGACAAAGGGTTATTAATTGCCTACATAATGGTTCGTGCTCATCTTCAAAATACTCACAGTTGCCTTCAGAATGTTCACACGTACTTTCAAAATGCACACACTCGCTTCCACGATGCTCATAGTTGCCGACTTTTCATTCATAATATCTAACATACTGCCGATAGTGTAAGATAAATGGTTTATGGTTGCTGTCAAAAGACACAGTTGCCGTCAGATTCCTCACACAAGCCGTCAGAATGCTCACATTTAAAGAGAAAGTGCTCATAGTTGGTGACTTTTCGTTCATAATTGCCGACCAAGGCCTCACAGTAGCCGTCAAAAGGCTCATAATTGCCGACTTTTCGTTCATAATTGCGGACAAAGCGCTCATAGTTGCCTACATAATGGTCCGTTCTCATCTTCAAAAAAAAAAACAGTTGCCTACATAATGTGAAGACGTACTTTCAAAATGCTCACACTCACTTCCACGGTGCTCATAGTTGCCGACTTTTCATTCAGAATATCTTACTTACTGCTGATATTGTAAATTAAATGGTTCATGGTTGCTGTCAAAAGGCTCACAGTTGCCGTCAGATTCCTCACACGAGCCGTCAGAATGCTCAGTTTTAAAGAAAAAGTGCTCATAGTTGCAGACCATTCGTTCATAATGGCCGACTAAGGACTCACAGGTGCCGTCAAAACGTTCATAGTTGCCGACTTTCATTCGTAATTGCCGACCAAGGGCTCATAGTGCCTACGTAATGGTTCGTGCTCATCTTCAAAATACTCACAGTTGCCTTCAGAATGTTCAGACGTACTTTCAAATTGCTCACACTCGATCCCACGGTGCTCATAGTTGCCGAATTTTCATCCATAATATCTAACTTACTGGGGATAGTTTAAGTGAAATGGTTCGTGGTTGCTGCCAAAAGTCTCACAGTGGCGTCAGATTCCTCACACAAGCCGTCACAATGCTCACATTTACCAATAAAGTGCTCATAGTTGCCGACCATTCGTTCATAATTGCCGACCAAGACCTCACAGTAGCCGTCAAAACGTTCATAGTTGCAGACTTTCATTCGTAATTACCGACCAAGGCCTCACAGGTGCCGTAAAACGCTCATAGTTGCCGACTTTTCGTGTCTAATTGCGGACAAAGGGTTCATAGTTGCCTACATAATGATTCGTGCTCATCTTCAAAATACTCACAGTTGCCCTCAGAATGTTCAGACGTACTTTCAAATTGCTCACACTCGATTACACGGTGTTCATAGGTGCCGACTTTTCATTCATAATATCTAACTTTCTGCTGATAGTATAAGTTAAATGGTTCATGGTTGCTGCCAAAAGGCTCACAGTTGCCGTCAAAATCCTCACACAAACCGTCAAAATGCTCAGACTTAAAGAAAAAGTGCTCATATTTGCCGACCATTCGCTCATAATTGCCGACAAAGGCCTCACAGTAGCCGTCAAAACACACATAATTGCCGACTTTTCGTTCATAATTGCGGACAAAGGGCCCATAGTTGCCTACATAATGGTTCGTGCTCATCTTCAAAATGCTCACAGTTGGGTTCAGAATGTTCAGACGTATTTTCAAAATGCTCACACTCACTTCCACGGTGCTCATAGTTGCCGACTTTTCATTCAGATTATCTTACTTTCTGCTGATAGTATAAGTTAAATGGTTCATGGTTGCTGCCAAAAGGCTCACAGTTGCCGTCAGTATCCTCACACAAACCGTCAAAATGCTCAGACTTAAAGAAAAAGTGCTCATATTTGCCGACCATTCGCTCATAATTGCCGACCAAGGCATCACAGTAGCCGTCAAAACGCTCATAGTTGCCGACTTTTCATTCATAATTGCCGACCAAGGCCTCACAGGTGCCGTGAAGACGCTTATAGTTGCCGACTTTTCGTTACTAATAGCGGACAAATTGCTCATAGTTGTCTACATATTGGTTCGTGCTCATCTTCAAAATACTCACAGTTGCCTTCAGAATGTTAAAACGTACTTTCAAAATGCTCACACTCGCTTTCATGTTGCTGTTAGTTGCCGACTTTTCATTCATAATATCTAACATACTGCTGATAGTGTAAGTTAAGTGGTTCATGGTTGCTGTCAAATGACTCACAGTTGCCGTCAGATTCCTCACACAAGCCGTCAGAATGCTCAGATTTAAAGAAAAAGTGCTCATAGTTGCCGACTATTCGTTCATAATTGCCGACCAAGGCCTCACAAGTGCCGTCAAAACGCTCATAGTTGCCGGATTTTCGTTCATATTTGCGGACAAAGGGCTCATAGTTGCCTACATATTGGTTCGTGCTCATATTCAAAATAATCACAGTTGCCTTCAGAATGTTAAAACGTACTTTCAAAATGCTCACACTCGCTTCCACGTTGCTGTTAGTTGCCGACTTTTCATTCATAATATCTAACATAATGCTGATAGTGTAAGTTAAATGGTTCATGGTTGCTGTCAAAAGACTCACAGTTGCCGTCAGATCCCTCACACAAGCCGTCAGAATGCTCAGATTTATAGAAAAAGTGCTCATAGTTGCCGACCATTCGTTCATAATTGCCGACGAAGACCTCAGAGTAGCCGTCAAAACGTTCATAGTTGCCGACTTTTCATTCATAATTGCCGACCAAGGCATCACAGGTGCCGTAAAACGCTCATAGTTGCCGACTTTTCGTTTCTAATTGCGGACAAAGGGCTAATAGTTGCCTACATAATGGTTCGTGCTCATCTTCAAAATACTCACAGTTGACCTCAGAATGTTCAGACATACTTTCAAAATGCTCACACTCGCTTCCACGTTGCTCATAGTTGCCGACTTTTCATTCATAATATCTAACATACTGCTGATAGTGTAAGTTAAATGGTTCATGGTTGCTGTCAAAATGCTCATAAATGCCGACTTTTCGTTCATAATTGCGGACAAAGGGGTCATAATTGCCTACATAATGGTTCGTGCTCATCTTCAAAATACTCACAGTTACGTTCAGAATGTTCAGACGTACTTTCAAATTGCTCACACTCGAATACACGGTGTTCATAGTTGCCGAATTTTCATCCATAATATCTAACTTACTGCTGATAGTGTAAGTAAAATGGTTCATGGTTGCAGTCAAAAGGCTCACAGTTGCCGTCAGATTCCTCACACAAGCCGTCAGAATGCTCAGATTTAAAGAAAAAGTGCTCATAAATGCCGATCATTCGTTCATAATTGCCGGCCAAGGCCTCAATAGCCGACAAAACGTTCATAACTGCAGACTTTTCGTTCATATTTGCGGACAAAAGGCTCATAGTTGCCTACATAATGGTTCTTGCTCATCTTCAAAATAATCACAGCTGCCTTCAGAATGTTCAGACGTACTTTCAAAATGTTCACACTCGCTTCCACGGTGCTCATAGATGCCGACTTTTCATTCATAATATCTAACTTACTACGCAAAGTGTAAGATAAATGGTTCATGGTTGCTGTCAAAAGGCTCAGAGTTGCCGTCAGATTCCACACACAAGCCGTAAGAATGCTCAGTTTTAAAGAAAAAGTACTCATAGTTGCCGACTTTCCATTCATAATTGCCGACCAAGGGCTCACAGGTGCCGTAAAACGCTCATAGTTGCCGAATTTTCGTTCCTAATTGCAAACAAAAGGGCTCATAGTTGCCTACATAATGTTTCTTACTCATCTTGAAAATACTCACAGTTGCCTTCAGAATGTTCAGACGTACTTTCAAAATGCTCACACACGCTTCCACGGTGCTCATAGTTGCCGACTTTTCATTCATAATATCTAACTTACTGCTGATATTGTAAGTTAAATGGTTTATGGTTGCTGTCAAAGGGCTCGCAGTTGCTTTCAGATTCCTCACACAAGCCGTCAGAATGCTCAGATTTAAAGAAAAAGTGCTCATAGTTTCCGACCCTTCGTTCATAATTGCCGACCAAGGCCTCACAGTAGCCGTCAAAACGCTCATAATTGCCGACTTTTCGTTCATAATTGCGGACAAAGGGCTCATAGTTGCCTACATAATGGTTCGTGCTCATCTTCAAAATACTCACAGTTGCGTTCAGAATGTTCAGACGTACTTTCAAATTGCTCACACTCGATTACACGGTGTTGATAGTTGCCGACTTTTCATTCATAATATCTAACATACTGCTGATAGTGTAAGTTAAATGGCTCATGGTTCCTGTGAAAAGACTCACAGTTGCCATCAGATTCCTCACACAAGCCGTCAGAATTCTCAGATTTAAAGAAAAAGTGCTCAATGTCCGACCATTCGTTCATAATTGCCGACCAAGGCATCACAGTAGCCGTCAAAACGCTCATAGTTGCCGACTTTTCATTCATAATTGAAGACCAAGGCCTCCCAGGTACCGTCAAAACGCTCATAGTTGCCGACTTTTCGTTACTAGTTGCGGACAAAGAGCTCATAGTTGTCTACATAATGGTTCGTGCTCATCTTCAAAATACTCACAGTTGCCTTCAGAATGTTCACACGTACTTTCAAAATGCTCACACTCGCTTCCACGATGCTCATAGTTCCCGACTTTTCATTCATAATATCTAGCATACTGCTGATAGTGTAAGATAAATGGTTTATGGTTGCTTTGAATAGACACAGTTGCCGTCCGATTCCTCACATAAGCCGTCAGAATGTTCAGATTTAAAGAAAAAGTGCTCATAGTTGCCGATCATTCGTTCATTATTGCCGACCAATGCCTCACAGTAGCCGTCAAAACGTTCATAGTTGCCGACTTTCATTCACAATTGCCGACCAAGGCCTCACATGTGCCGTAAAACGCTCATTGTAGCCGACTTTTCCTTCCTAATTGCGCACAAAGGGCTCATAGTTCCCTACATAATGGTTCGTCCTCATCTTCAAAATACTCACAGTTGCCATCAGAATGTTCACTCGTACCTTCAAAATGCTCATACTCGCTTCCACGTTGCTCATAGTTGCCGAATTTTCATCAATAATATCTAACTTACTGCTGATAGTGTAAGTTGAATGGTTCATGGTTGCTGCCAAAAGGCTCAGAGTTGCCGTCAGTATCCTCACACAAGCCGTCAGAATGCTCAGATTTAAAGAAAAAGTCATCATAGTAGCCGACCATTCGTTCCTAATTGCCGACCAAGGCATCACAGTAGCCGTTAAAACGCTCATAGTTCCCGACTTTTCATTCATAATTGCCGACCAAGGCCTCACAGATGCCGTCAAAACGCTCATAGTAGCCGGATTTTAGTTCATATTTGCGGACAAAGGGCTTATAGTTCCCAACGTAATGGTTCGTTCTCATCCTCAAAATACTCACAGTTGCCGTCAGAATGTTCAGACGTACTTTCAAGATGCTCACACTCACTTCCACGGTGCTCATAGTTGCGGATTTTTCATTCAGAATATTTTACTTACAGCTGATATTGTAAGTTAAATGGTTCATGGTTGCTGTCAAACGACTCACAGTTGCCGTCAGATTCCTCACACAAGCCGTCAGAATGCTCAGATTTATAGAAAAAGTGCTCATAGTTGCCGACCATTCGTTCATAATTGCCGACCAAGACCTCACAGTAGCCGTCAAAACGTTCATAGTTGCCGACTTTTCATTCATAATTGCCGACCAAGGCCTCACAGTAGCCGTTAAAACGCTCATAGTTCCCGACTTTTCATTCATAATTGCCGACCAAGGCCTCACAGATGCCGTCAAAACGCTCATAGTAGCCGGATTTTAGTTCATATTTGCGGACAAAGGGCTTATAGTTCCCAACGTAATGGTTCGTTCTCATCCTCAAAATACTCACAGTTGCCGTCAGAATGTTCAGACGTACTTTCAAGATGCTCACACTCACTTCCACGGTGCTCATAGTTGCGGATTTTTCATTCAGAATATTTTACTTACAGCTGATATTGTAAGTTAAATGGTTCATGGTTGCTGTCAAACGACTCACAGTTGCCGTCAGATTCCTCACACAAGCCGTCAGAATGCTCAGATTTATAGAAAAAGTGCTCATAGTT
Organism: Thermobia domestica; assembly: GCF_964235325.1. Classification (NCBI taxonomy): domain Eukaryota; kingdom Metazoa; phylum Arthropoda; class Insecta; order Zygentoma; family Lepismatidae; genus Thermobia; species Thermobia domestica. The sequence continues at coordinate 311,352,392 of NC_137459.1, forward strand.
GCCGACCATTCGTTCATAATTGCCGACCAAGACCTCACAGTAGCCGTCAAAACGTTCATAGTTGCCGGATTTTCGTTCATATTTGCGGACAAAGGGCTCATAGTTGCCTACATATTGGTTCGTGCTCATCTTCAAAGTACTCACAGTTGCCTTCAGAATGTTAAAACATACTTTCAAAATGCTCACACTCGCTTCCACATTGCTGTTAGTTGCCGACTTTTCATTCATAATATCTAACATACTGCTAATGGTGTAAGTGAAATGGTTCATGGTTGCTGTCAAAATGCTCATAAATGCCGACTTTTCCTTCATAATTGCGGACAAAGGGGTCGTAATTGCCTACATAATGGTTCGTGCTCATCTTCAAAATACTCACAGTTGCGTTCAGAATGTTCAGACGTACTTTCAAATTGCTCACACTCGATTACACGGTGTTCATAGGTGCCGACTTTTCATTCATAATATCTAACTTACTGCTGATAGTATAAGTTAAATGGTTCATGGTTGCTGCCAAAAGGCTCACAGTTGCCGTCAGTATCCTAAAACAAACCGTCAGAATGCTCAGATTTAAAGAAAAAGTGCTCATATTTGCCGACCATTCGCTCATAATTGCCGACCAAGGCATCACAGTAGCCGTCAGAACGCTCATAATTGCCGACTTTTTATTCATAATTGCCGACAAAGGCCTCACATTTGCAATCAAAACGCTAATAGTTGCCGACTTTTCGTTAGTAATAGCGGACAAATGGCTCATAGTTGTCTACATAATGGTTCGTGCTCATCTTCAAAATACTCACAGTTGCCTTCAGAATGTTAAAACGTACTTTCAAAATGCTCACACTCGCTTCCACGTTGCTGTTAGTTGCCGACTTTTCATTCATAATATCTAACATACTGCTCATAGTGTAAGTTAAATGGTTCATTGTTGCTGTCAAAATGCTCATAAATGCCGACTTTTCGTTCATAATTGCAGACAAAGGTGTCCTAATTGCCTACATAATGGTTCGTGCTCATCTTCAAAATACTCACACTTGCCTTCAGAATGTTCAGACGTACTTTCAAATTGCTCACACTCGATTCCACGGTGCTCATAGTTGCCGAATTTTCATCCATAATATCTAACTTACTGGGGATAGTTTCAGTTAAATGGTTCGTGGTTGCTGCCAAAAGGCTCACAGTGGCGTCAGATTCCTCACACAAGCCGTCAGAATGCTCAGATTTAAAGAAAAATTGCTCACAGTTGCTGACTTTTCGTTCATAATTGAAGACAAAGGCCTCACAGTAGCCGTCAAAACGCACATAATTGCCGACTTTTCGTTCATAATTGCGGACAAAGGGCTCATAGTTGCCTACATAATGGTTCGTGCTCATCTTCAAAATGCTCACAGTTTCGTTCAGAATGTTCAGACGTACTTTCAAATTGCTCACACTCGATTACACGGTGTTCATAGGTGTCGACTTTTCATTCATAATATCTAACTTACTGCTGATAGTGTAAGTTAAATGGTTCATGGTTGCTGCCAAAAGGCTCACAGTTGCCGTCAGTATCCTCACACAAACCGTCAAAATGCTCAGACGTAAAGAAAAAGTGCTCATATTTGCCGACCATTCGCTCATAATTGCCGACCAAGGCATCACAGTAGCCGTCAAAACGCTCATAGTTGCCGACTTTTCATTCATAATTACCGACCAAGGCCTCACAGGTGCCGTAAAAACGCTCATAGTTGCCGAATTTTCGTTTCTAATTGCGGACAAAGAGCTCATAGTTTCCTACATAATGATTCGTGCTCATCTTCAAAATACTCACAGTTGCCCTGAGAATGTTCAGACATAATTTCAAAATGCTCATACTCGCTTCCACGTTGCTCATAGTTGCCGACTTTTCATTCATAATATCTAACATACTGCTGATAGTGTAAGTTAAATGGTTCATGGTTGCTGTCAAAACGCTCATAATTGCCGACTTTTCGTTCATAATTGCGGACAAAAGGTTATTAATTGCCTACATAATGGTTCGTGCTCATCTTCAAAATACTCACAGTTGCCTTCAGAATGTTCACACGTACTTTCAAATTGCTCACACTCGATTCCACAGTGCTCATATTTGCCGAATTTTCATCCTTAATATCTAACTTACTGGGGATAGTGTAAGTTAAATGGTTCGTGGTTGCTCCGAAAACGCTCACAATGGCGTCAGATTCCTCACACAAGCAGTCAGAATTCTCACATTTAAAGAAAAAGTGCTCATAGTTGCCGAGCATTCGTTCATAATTTCCAAACAGGACCTCTCAGTAGCCGCCAAAACGCTCATAGTTGCCGACTCTTCGTTCATAACTGCCGACCAAGGGCTCAAAGGTGCCGTCAAATCGCACATAATTCCCGACTTTTCGTTCAAATTGGCGGACAAAGCGCTCATAGTTGCCTACATAATGGTTCGTGCTCATCTTCAAAATACTCACAGTTGCCTTCAGAATGTTCAGACGTACTTTCAAAATGCTCACACTCGCTCCCACGGTGCTAATAGTTGCCGACTTTTCATTCATAATATCTAACTTACTGCTGATATTGTAAGTTAAATGGTTAATGGTTGCTGTCAAAAGACTCACAGTTGCCGTCAGATTCCTCACACAAGCCGTCAGAATGCTCAGTTTTAAAGAAAAAGTGCTCACAGTTGCCGACCATTCGTTCATAATTGCCGACCAAGGACTCACAGGTGCCGTCAAAACGCTCATAGTAGCCTGATTTTAGTTCATATTTCCGGACAAAGGGCTCATAGTTGCCTATATAATGATTCGTGCTATTCTTCAAAATACTCACAGTTGCCTTCAGAATGTTCAGACATACTTTCAAAATGCTCACACTCGCTTTCACGTTGCTCATAGTTGCCGACTTTTCATTTATAATATCTAACATACTGCTGATAGTGTAAGTTAAATGGTTCATGGTTGCTGTCAAAACGCTCATAATTGCCGACTTTTCGTTCATAATTGCGGACAAAGGGCTCATAATTGCCTACATAATGGTTCGTGCTCATCTTCAAAATACTCACACTTGCCTTCAGAATGTTCAGACGTACTTTCAAATTGCTCACACTCGATTCCACGGTGCTCATAGTTGCCGAATTTTAATCCATAATATCTAACTTACTGGGGATAGTTTAAGTTAAATGGTTCGTGGTTGCTGCCAAAAGGCTCACAGTGGCGTCAGATTCCTCACACAAGCCGTCAGAATGCTCAGATTTAAAGAAAAATTGCTCACAGTTGCTGACTTTTCGTTCATAATTGCCGACAAAGGCCTCACAGTAGCCGTTAAAACGCACATATTTTCCGACTTTTCGTTCATAATTGCGGACAAAGGGCTCATAGTTGCCTACATAATGGTTCGTGCTCATCTTCAAAATGCTCACAGTTGCGTTCAGAATGTTCAGACGTACTTTCAAATTGCTCACACTCGATTACACGGTGTTCATAGGTGCCGACTTTTCATTCATAATATCTAACTTACTGCTGATAGTATAAGTTAAATGGTTCATGGTTGCTGCCAAAAGGCTCACAGTTGCCGTCAGTATCCTCACACAAACCGTCAAAATGCTCAGACTTAAAGAAAAAGTGCTCATATTTGCCGACCATTCGCTCATAATTTCCGACCAAGGCATCACAGTAGCCGTCAAAACGCTCATAGTTGCCGACTTTTCATTCATAATTGCCAACCAAGGCCTCACAGGTGCCGTCAAGACGCTTATAGTTGCCGACTTTTCGTTACTAATAGCGGACAAATGGCTCATAGTTCTCTACATAATGGTTCGTGCTCATCTTCAAAATACTCACAGTTGCCTTCAGAAAGTTCAGACATACTTTCAAAATGCTCACACTCGCTTCCTCGGTGCTAATCGTTGCCGAGTTTTCATTCATAATATCTAACTTACTGCTGATACTGTAAGTTAAATGGTTCATGGTTGCTGTCAAAAGGCTCACAGTTGCCGTCAGATTCCTCACACAAGCCGTCAGAATGCTCAGTTTTAAAGAAAAAGTGCTCATAGTTGCCGACCATTCGTTCATAATTGCCGACCAAGGACTCACAGGTGCCGTCAAAACGTTCATAGTAGCCGGATTTTAGTTCATATTTGCGGACAAAGGGCTCATAGTTGCTTACATAATGGTTCGTGCTCATCTTGAAAATACTCACAGTTGCCTTCAGAATGTTCACACGTACTTTCAAAATGCTCAAACTCGCTTCCACGATGCTCATAGTTGCCGACTTTTCATTCATTATATCTAGCATACTGCTGATAGTGTAAGTTAAATGGTTTATGGTTGCTGTCAAAAGACACAGTTGCCGTCCGATTCCTCGCACAAGCCGTCAGAATGCTCAGATTTATAGAAAAAGTGCTCATAGTTGCCGACCATTCGTTCATAATTGCCGACCAAGACCTCACAGTAGCCGTCAAAACGTTCATAGTTGCCGACTTTTCATTCATAATTGCCGACCAAGGCATCACAGGTGCCGTAAAACGCTCATAGTTGCCGACTTTTCGTTTCTAATTGCGCACAAAGGGCTAATAATTGCCTACATAATGGTTCGTGCTCATCTTCAAAATACTCACAGTTGACCTCAGAATGTTCAGACATACTTTCAAAATGCTCACACTCGCTTCCAAGTTGCTCATAGTTGCCGACTTTTCATTCATAATATCTAACATACTGCTGATAGTGTAAGTTAAATGGTTCATGGTTGCTGTCAAAATGCTCATAAATGCCGATTTTCGTTCATAATTGCGGACAAAGGGGTCATAATTGCCTACATAATGGTTCGTGCTCATCTTCAAAATACTCACAGTTGCCTTCAGAATGTTAAAACGTACTTTCAAAATGCTCACACTCGCTTCCACGTTACTGTTTGTTGCCGACTTCATTCAAAATATCTAACATACTGCTGATAGTGTAAGTTAAGTGGTTCATGGTTGCTGTCAAAAGACTCACAGTTGCCGTCAGATTCCTCACACAAGCCGTCAGAATGATCAGATTTAAAGAAAAAGTGCTCATAGTTGCCGACTATTCGTTCATAATTGCCGACCAAGGCCTCACAAGTGCCGTCAAAACGCTCATAGTTGCCGGATTTTCGTTCATATTTGCGAACAAAGGGCTCATAGTTGCCTAAATAATGGTTCGTGCTCATCTTCAAAATACTCACAGTTGGCTTCAGAATGTTCAGACGTACTTTCAAAATGTTCACACTCGCTTCCACGTGGCTCATAGTTGCCGACTTTTCATTCACAATATCTAACATTGTGCTGATAGTGCAAGTTAAATGGTTCATGGTTGCTGTCAAAAGGCTCACATTTGCTATCACATTCGTCACTCAAGCCGTCAGAATGCTCAGATTTATTAAAAAAGTGCTCATAGTGGCCGACCATTCGTTCATAATTGCCGACCAAGGCATCACAGTTGCCGTAAAAACGCGCATAGCTGCTGACTTTTCGTTCATAATTACCGACTAAGGCCTCACAGGTGCCGTCAAAACGCTCATAACTGCCGACTTTTCGTTCATATTTGCGGACAAAAGGCTCATAGTTGCCTACATAATGGTTCTTGCTCATCTTTAAAATTATCACAGTTCCCTTCAGAATGTTCAGACGTACTTTCAAAATGCTCAAACTCGCTTCCACGATGCTCATAGTTGCCGACTTTTCATTCATTATATCTAGCATACTGCTGATAGTGTAAGTTAAATGGTTTATGGTTGCTGTCAAAAGACACAGTTGCCGTCCGATTCCTCACACAAGCCGTCAGAATGCTCAGATTTAAAGAAAATGTGCTCATAGTTCCCGAACATTCGTTCATAATTGCCGACCAAGGCGTCACAGTAGCCGTCAAAACGTTCATTGTTGCCGACTTTCATTCGTAATTGCCAACCAAGGCCTCACAGGTGCCGTAAATCGCTCACATGTCCGACTTTTCGTTTCTAATTGCGGACAAGTGGCTCATAGTTGAATACATAATGATTCGTGCTCACCTTCAAAATACTCACAGTTGCCTTCAGAAAGTTCAGACATACTTTCAAAATGCTCACACTCGCTTCCACGATGCTCATAGTTGCCGACTTTTCATTCATAATATCTAACTTAGTGCTGATAGTGTAAGTTCAATGGTTCATGGTTGCTGTCAAAAGGCTCACAGTTGATGTCAGATTCCTCACACAAGCCATGAGAATGCTCAGATTTAAAGAAAAAGTGCTCATAGTGGCCGACCTTCGTTCATAATTGCCAACCAAGGCCTCACAGGTGAAGTCAAAACGCTCATAGTTACCGAATTTTCCTTCATAATTCCGAACAGAGGGCTCATAGTTGCATACATAATGGTTCGTTCTCATCTGCAAAATACTCACAGTTGCCCTCGGAATGTTCAGACGTACTTTCAAAATGCTCACACTCGCTTCCTCGGTGCTAATCGTTGCCGAGTTTTCATTCATAATATCTAACTTACTGCTGATACTGTAAGTTAAATGGTTCATGGTTGCTGTCAAAAGGCTCACAGTTGCCGTCAGATTCCTCACACAAGCCGTCAGAATGCTCAGTTTTAAAGAAAAATGCTCATAGTTGCCGACCATTCGTTCATAATTGCCGACCAAGGACTCACAGGTGCCGTCAAAACGTTCATAGTAGCCGGATTTTAGTTCATATTTGCGGACAAAGGGCTCATAGTTGCCAACATAATGGTTCGTGCTCATCTTGAAAATACTCACAGTTGCCTTCAGAATGTTCACACGTACTTTCAAAATGCTCAAACTCGCTTCCACGATGCTCATAGTTGCCGACTTTTCATTCATTATATCTAGCATACTGCTGATAGTGTAAGTTAAATGGTTTATGGTTGCTGTCAAAAGACACAGTTGCCGTCCGATTCCTCACACAAGCCGTCAGAATGCTCAGATTTAAAGAAAATGTGCTCATAGTGGCCGACCATTCGTTCATAATTGCCGACCAAGGCGTCACAGTAGCCGTCAAAACGTTCATTGTTGCCGACTTTCATTCGTAATTGCCAACCAAGGCCTCACAGGTGCCGTAAATCGCTCACATGTCCGACTTTTCGTTTCTAATTGCGGACAAATGGCTTATAGTTGCCTACATAATGATTCGTGCTCACCTTCAAAGTACTCACAGTTGCCTTCAGAAGGTTCAGACATACTTTCAAAATGCTCACACTCGCTTCCACGATGCTCATAGTTGCCGACTTTTCATTCATAATATCTAACATACTGCTGATAGTGTAAGTTAAATGGTTTATGGTTGCTGTCAAAAGACACAGTTGCCGTCAGATTCCTCACCCAAGCAGTCAGAATGCTCACATTTAAAGAAAAAGTGCTCATTGTTGCCGACCATTCGTTCATAATTTCCGAACAGGACCTCTCAGTAGCCGCTAAAACGCTCATAGTTGCCGACTTTTCGTTCATAATTGCCGACCAAGGCCTCAAAGGTGCCGTCAAATCGCACATAATTATCGACTTTCATTCATATTGGCGGACAAAGCGCTCATAGTTGCCTACATAATGGTTCGTGCTCATCTTAAAAATACTCACAGTTGCCTTCAGAATGTTCAAACGTACTTTCAAATTGCTCACACTCGATTCCATGGTGCTCATATTTGCCGAATTTTCATCCTTAATATCTATCTTACTGTGATAGTGTATGTTAAATGGTTCGTAGTTGCTGTCAAAAGGCTCACATTTGCTGTCACATTTCTCACACAAGCCGTCAGAATGCTCAGATTTATAGAAAAAGTGCTCATAGTTGCCGACCATTCGTTCATAATTGGCGACCAAGACCTCACAGTAGCCGTCAAAACGTTCATAGTTGCCGACTTTCATTCGTAATTACCAACCAAGGCCTCACAGGTGCCGTAAAACGCTCATAGTTGCCGACTTTTCGTGTCTAATTCCGGACAAAGGGATCATAGTTGCCTACATAATGATTCGTGCTCATCTTCAAAATACTCACAGTTGCCCTCAGAATGTTCAGACATACTTTTTAAATGCTCACACTCGCTTTCACGTTTCTCATAGTTGCCGACATTTCATTCATAATATCTAACATACTGCTGATAGTGTAAGATAAATGGTTCATTGTTGCTGTCAAAATGCTCATAAATGCCGACTTTTCGTTCATAATTGCAGACAAAGGGGTCATAATTCCTACATAATGGTTCGTGCTCATCTTCAAAATACTCACAGTTGCCTTCAGAATGTTCAGACGTACTTTCAAATTGCTCACACTCGATTCCACGGTGCTCATAGTTGCCGAATTTTCATCCATAATATCTAACTTACTGGGGATAGTTTAAGTTAAATGGTTCGTGGGTCTGCCAAAATGCTCACAGCGGCGTCAGATTCCTCACACAAGCCGTCAGAATGCTCAGATTTAAAGAAAAATTGCTCACAGTTGCTGACTTTTCGTTCATAATTGCCGACAAAGGCCTCACAGTAGCCGTCAAAGCGCACATAATTGCCGACTTTTCGTTCATAATTGCGGACAAAGGGCTCATAGTTGCCTACATAATGGTTCGTGCTCATCTTCAAAATGCTCACAGTTGGGTTCAGAATGTTCAGACGTATTTTCAAAATGCTCACACTCACTTCCACGGTGCTCATAGTTGCCGACTTTTTATTCAGATTATCTTACTTTCTGCTGATAGTATAAGTTAAATGGTTCATGGTTGCTGCCAAAAAGCTCACAGTTGCCGTCAGTATCCTCACACAAACCGTCAAAATGCTCAGACTTAAAGAAAAAGTGCTCATATTTGCCGACCATTCGCTCATAATTGCCGACCAAGGCATCACAGTAGCCGTCAAAACGCTCATAGTTGCCGACTTTTCATTCATAATTGCCGACCAAGGCCTCACAGGTGCCGTCAAGACGCTTATAGTTGCCGACTTTTCGTTACTAATAGCGGACAAATGGCTCATAGTTGTCTACATATTGGTTCGTGCTCATCTTCAAAATACTCAGAGTTGCCTTCAGAATGTTAAAACGTACTTTCAAAATTCTCACACTCGCTTCCACGTTGCTGTTAGTTGCCGACTTTTCATTCATAATATCTAACATACTGCTGATAGCGTAAGTTAAGTGGTTCATGGTTGCTGTCAAATGACTCACAGTTGCCGTCAGGTTCCTCACACAAGCCATCAGAATGCTCAGATTTAAAGAAAAAGTGCTCATAGTTGCCGACTATTCGTTCATAATTGCCGACCAAGACCTCACAGTAGCCGTCAAAACGCTCATAGTTGCCGACTTTTCATTCATAATTGCCGACCAAGGCATCACAGGTGCCGTAAAACGCTCATAGTTGCCGACTTTTCGTTTCTAATTGCGGACAAAGGGCTAATAGTTGCCTACATAATGGTTCGTGCTCATCTTCAAAATACTCACAGTTGACCTCAGAATGTTCAGACATACTTTCACAATGCTCACACTCGCTTACACGGTTCTCATAGTTGCCGACTTTTCATTCATAATATCTAACATACTGCTGATAGTGTAAGTTAAATGGTTCATGGTTGCTGTCAAAATGCTCATAAATGCCGACTTTTCGTTCATAATTGCGGACAAAGGGGTCATAATTGCCTACATAATGGTTCGTGCTCATCTTCAAAATACTCACAGTTACGTTCAGAATGTTCAGACATACTTTCAAATTGCTCACACTCGATTACACGGTGTTCATAGGTGCCGACTTTTCATTCATAATGTCTAACTTACTGCTGATAGTATAAGTTAAATGGTTCATGGTTGCTGCCAAAAGGCTCACAGTTGCCGTCAGTATCCTCACACAAACCGTCAGAATGCTCAGATTTAAAGAAAAAGTGCTCATATTTGCCGACCATTCGCTCATAATTGCCGACCAAGGCATCACAGTAGCCGTCAAAACGCTCATAGTTGCCGACTTTTCATTCATAATTGCCGACCAGGGCCTCACAGGTGCCGCCAAACGCTTATAGTTGCCGACTTTTCGTTAGTAATAGCGGACAAATGGCTCATAGTTGTCTACATAATGGTTCGTGCTCATCTTCAAAATACTCACAGTTGCCTTCAGAATGTTAAAACGTACCTTCAAAATGCTCACACTCGCTTCCACGTTGCTGTTAGTTGCCGACTTTTCATTCATAATATCTAACATACTGCTGATAGTGTAAGTTAAGTGGTTCATGGTTGCTGTCAAAAGACTCACAGTTGCCGTCAGATTCCTCACACAAGCCGTCAGAATGCTCAGATTTGAAGAAAAAGTGCTCATAGTTGCAGACTATTCGTTCATAATTGCCGACCAAGGCCTCACAAGTGCCGTCAAAACGCTTATAGTTGCCGACTTTTCGTTAGTAATAGCGGACAAATGGCTCATAGTTGTCTACATAATGGTTCGTGCTCATCTTCAAAATACTCACAGTAGCCTTCAGAATGTTAAAACGTACTTTCAAAATGCTCACACTCGCTTCCACGTTGCTGTTAGTTGCCGACTTTTCATTCATAATATCTAACATACTGCTGATAGTGTAAGTTAAATGGTTCATAGTTGGTGTCAAAAGGCTCACAGTGGCGTCAGATTCCTCACACAAGCCGTCATAATACTCACATTTAAAGAAAAATTGCTCACAGTTGCTGACTTTTCGTTCATAATTGCCGACCAAGGCCTCACAGTAGCCGTCAAAACGCACATAATTGCCGACTTTTCGTTCATAATTGCGGACAAAAGGCTCATAGTTGCCTACATAATGGTTCGTGCTCATCTTCAAAATACTCACAGTTGCGTTCATAATGTTCAGACGTAATTTCAAATAGCTCACACTCGCTTCCAAGATGCTCATAGCTACCGACTTTTCATTCATAATATCTAGCATACTGCTGATAGTGTAAGATAAATGGTTTATGGTGCTGTCAAAAGACACAGTTGCCGTCCGATTCTTCACACAAGCCGTAAGAATACTCAGATTTAAAGAAAGTGCTCATAGTTTCCGAACATTCGTTCATAATTGCCGACAAAGGCCTCACAGGTGCCGTCAAAACGCTCATAGTTGCCGGATTTTCGTTCATATTTGCGGACAAAGGGCTCATAGTTGCCTACATAATGGTTCGTGCTCATTTTCAAAACACTCACAGTTGCCTTCAGAATGTTCATACGTACTTTCAAAATCCTCACTCGCTTCCACGATGCTCATAGTTGCCGACTTTTCATTCATAGTATCTAACATTCTGCTGATAGTGTAAGTTAAATGGTTCATAGTTGGTGTCAAAAGGCTCACATTTGCTGTCACATTCCTCACACAAGCCGTCAGAATGCTCAGATTTAAAGAAAAAGTGCTCATAGTTGCCGACCATTCGTTCATAATTGCCGAACAAGACCTTACAGTAGCCGTCAAAACGTTCGTAGTTGCCGACTTTTCATTCATAATTGAGGACCAAGGCCTCACAGGTTGCCGCAAAAGGCTCATAGTTGCCGACTTTTCGTTTCTAATTGCGGACAAAGGGCTAATAGTTGCCTACATAATGATTCGTGCTCATCTTCAAAATACTCACAGTTGCCATCAGAATATTCAGACGTACTTTCAAATTGCTCACACTCGATCCCACGGTGCTCATAGCTGCCGAATTTTCATCCATAATATCTAACTTACTGGGGATAGTTTAAGTTAAATGGTTCGTGGTTGCTGCCAAAAGGCTCACAGTGGCGTCAGATTCCTCACACAAGCCGTCAGAATGCTCACATTTAAAGAAAAAGTGCTCACAGTTGCTGACTTTTCGTTCATAATTGCTGACCAAAACCTCACAGTAGCAATCAAAACGCACATAATTGCCGACTTTTCGTTCATAATTGCAGACAAAGGGCTCATAGTTGCCTACATAATGGTTCGTTCTCATCTTCAAAAAAAAAAAACAGTTGCCTACATAATGTTCAGACTTACTTTCAAAATGCTCACACTCGATTCCACGGTGCTCATATTTGCGGACTTTTCATTCATAATATCTAACATACTGCTGATAGTGTAAGTTAAGTGGTTCATGGTTGCATTCAAATGACTCACAGTTGCCGTCAGATTCCTCACACAAGCCGTCAGAATGCTCAGATTTAAAGAAAAAGTGCTCATAGTGGCCGACCATTCGTTCATAATTGCCAACCAAGGCCTCACAGGTGCCGTCAAAACGCTCATAGTTACCGAATTTTCCTTCATAATTCCGAACAGAGGGCTCATAGTTGCATACATAATGGTTCGTTCTCATCTGCAAAATACTCACAGTTGCCCTCGGAATGTTCATACGTACTTTCAAAATGCTCACACTCGCTTCCTCGGTGCTAATCGTTGCCGAGTTTTCATTCATAATATCTAACTTACGGCTGATATTGTAAGTTAAATGGTTCATGGTTGCTGTCAAAAGGCTCACAGTTGCCGTCAGATTCCTCACACAAGCCGTCAGAATGCTCAGTTTTAAAGAAAAAGTGCTCATAGTTGCCGACCATTCGTTCATAATTGCCGACCAAGGACTCACATGTGCCGTCAAAACGTTCATAGTAGCCAGATTTTAGTTCATATTTGCGGACAGAGGGCTCATAGTTGCCTACATAATAGTTCGTGCTCATCTTGAAAATACTCACAGTTGCCTTCAGAATGTTCACACGTACTTTCAAAATGCTCAAACTCGCTTCCACGATGCTCATAGTTGCCGACTTTTCATTCATTATATCTAGCATACTGCTGATAGTGTAAGTTAAATGGTTTATGGTTGCTGTCAAAAGACACAGTTGCCGTCCGATTCCTCACACAAGCCGTCAGAATGCTCAGATTTAAAGAAAATGTGCTCATAGTGCCCGACCATTCGTTCATAATTGCCGACCAAGGCGTCACAGTAGCCGTCAAAACGTTCATTGTTGCCGACTTTCATTCGTAATTGCCAACCAAGGCCTCACAGGTGCCGTAAATCGCTCACATGTCCGACTTTTCGTTTTTATTGCGGAAAAATGGCTCATAGTTGCCTACATAATGATTCGTGCTCACCTTCAAAATACTCACAGTTGCCTTCAGAAGGTTCAGACATACTTTCAAAATGCTCACACTCGCTTCCACGATGCTCATAGTTGCCGACTTTTCATTCATAATATCTAACTTAGTGCTGATAGTGTAAGTTCAATGGTTCATAGTTGCTGTCAAAAGGCTCACAGTTGGTGTCAGATTCCTCACACAAGCCATGAGAATGCTCAGATTTAAAGAAAAAGTGCTCATAGTGGCCGACCATTCGTTCATAATTGCCAACCAAGGCCTCACAGGTGCCGTCAAAACGCTCATAGTTACCGAATTTTCCTTCATAATTCCGAACAGAGGGCTCATAGTTGCATACATAATGGTTCGTTCTCATCTGCAAAATACTCACAGTTGCCCTCGGAATGTTCAGACGTACTTTCAAAATGCTCACACTCGCTTCCTCGGTGCTAATCGTTGCCGAGTTTTCATTCATAATATCTAACTTACTGCTGATACTGTAAGTTAAATGGTTCATGGTTGCTGTCAAAAGGCTCACAGTTGCCGTCAGATTCCTCACACAAGCCGTCAGAATGCTCAGTTTTAAAGAAAAATGCTCATAGTTGCCGACCATTCGTTCATAATTGCCGACCAAGGACTCACAGGTGCCGTCAAAACGTTCATAGTAGCCGGATTTTAGTTCATATTTGCGGACAAAGGGCTCATAGTTGCCTACATAATGGTTCGTGCTCATCTTGAAAATACGCACAGTTGCCTTCAGAATGTTCATACGTACTTTCAAAATGCTCAAACTCGCTTCCACGATGCTCATAGTTGCCGACTTTTCATTCATTATATCTAGCATACTGCTGATAGTGTAAGTTAAATGGTTTATGGTTGCTGTCAAAAGACACAGTTGCCGTCCGATTCCCCACACAAGCCGTCAGAATGCTCAGATTTAAAGAAAATATGCTCATAGTGGCCGACCATTCGTTCATAATTGCCGACCAAGGCGTCACAGTAGCCGTCAAAACGTTCATTGTTGCCGACTTTCATTCGTAATTGCCAACCAAGGCCTCACAGGTGCCGTAAATCGCTCACATGTCCGACTTTTCGTTTCTAATTGCGGACAAATGGCTCATAGTTGCCTACATAATGATTCGTGCTCACCTTCAAAGTACTCACAGTTGCCTTCAGAAGGTTCAGACATACTTTCAAAATGCTCACACTCGCTTCCACGATGCTCATAGTTTGCCGACTTTTCATTCATAATATCTAACATACTGCTGATAGTGTAAGTTAAATGGTTTATGGTTGCTGTCAAAAGACACAGTTGCCGTCAGATTCCTCACCCAAGCAGTCAGAATGCTCACATTTTAAAAAAAAGTGCTCATTGTTGCCGACCATTCGTTCATAATTTCCGAACAGGACCTCACAGTAGCCGCCAAAACGCTCATAATGTCCGACCTTTCGTTCATAATTGCCGACCAAGGCCTCAAAGGTGCCGTCAAATCGGACATAATTATCGACTTTTCATTCATATTGGCGGACAAAGCGCTCATAGTTGCCTACATAATGGTTCGTGCTCATCTTCAAAATACTCACAGTTGCCTTCAGAATGTTCAGACGTACTTTCAAAATACTCACACTCGCTTCCACGATGCTCATAGTTGGCGACTTTCCATTCATAATATCTTACATACTGCTGATAATGTAAGTTAAATGGATCATGGTTGCTGTCAAAACGCTCATAATTGCCGACTTTTCGTTCATAATTGCGGACAAAGGGCTCATAATTGCCTACATAATGGTTCGTGCTCATCTTCAAAATACTCACAGTTGCCTTCAGAATGTTCAGACGTACTTTCAAATTGCTCACACTCGATTCCATGGTGCTCATATTTGCCGAATTTTCATCCTAAATATCTATCTTACTGTGATAGTGTAAGTTAAATGGTTCATTGTTGCTGTCAAAATGCTCATAAATGCCGACTTTTCGTTCATAATTGCAGACAAAGGGGTCATAGTTCCTACATAATGGTTCGTGCTCATCTTCAAAATACTCACAGTTGCCTTCAGAATGTTCAGACGTACTTTCAAATTGCTCACACTCGATTCCACGGTGCTCATAGTTGCCGAATTTTCATCCATAATATCTAACTTACTGGGGATAGTTCAAGTTAAATGGTTCGTGGGTGCTGCCAAAAGGCTCACAGCGGCGTCAGATTCCTCACACAAGCCGTCAGAATGCTCAGATTTAAAGAAAAAGTGCTCATAGTTGCCGACTATTCGTTCATAATTGCCGACCAAGGCCTCACAAGTGCCGTCAAAACGCTCATAGTTGCCGGATTTTCGTTCATATTTGCGGACAAAGGGCTCATAGTTGTCTACATATTGGTTCGTGCTCATATTCAAAATACTCACAGTTGCCTTCAGAATGTTAAAACGTACTTTCAAAATGCTCACACTCGCTTCCACGTTGCTGTTAGTTGCCGACTTTTCATTCATAATATCTAACATACTGCTGATAGTGTAAGTTAAGTGGTTCATGGTTGCTGTCAAAAGACTCACAGTTGCCGTCAGATTCCTCACACAAACCGTCAGAATGCTCAGATTTATAGAAAAAGTGCTCATAGTTGCCGACCATTCGTTCATAATTGCCGACCAAGACCTCACAGTAGCCGTCAAAACGTTCATATTTGCCGACTTTTCATTCATAATTGCCGACCAAGGCATCACAGGTGCCGTAAAACGCTCATAGTTGCCGACTTTTCGTTTCTAATTGCGGACAAAGGGCTAATAGTTGCCTACATAATGGTTCGTGCTCATCTTCAAAATACTCACAGTTGACCTCAGAATGTTCAGACATACTTTCTAAATGCTCAGACTCGCTTACACGGTTCTCATAGTTGCCGACTTTTCATTCATAATATCTAACATACTGCTGATAGTGTAAGTTAAATGGTTCATGGCTGCTGCCAAAAGGCTCACAGTGGCGTCAGATTCCTTACACAAGCAGTCAGAATGCTCACATTTAAAGAAAAAGTGCTCATTGTTGCTGACTGTTCATTCATAATTGCCGTCCAAGGCCTCACAGGTGCCGTCAAAACGCTCATAGTTGCCGACTTTCGTTACTAATTGCGGACAAAGGGCTCATAGTTGCCCACATAATGGTTCGTGCTCATCTTCAAAATACTCACAGTTGCCTTCAGAATGTTCAAACGTACTTTGAAAATGCTCACACTAACTTCCACGTTGCTCTTAGTTGCCGACTTTCCATTCATAATATCTAACATACTGCTGATAGTGTAAGTTAAATGGTTTATGGTTGCTGTCAAAAGACACAGTTGCCGTCCGATTCCCCACACAAGCCGTCAGAATGCTCAGATTTAAAGAAAATGTGCTCATAGTGGCTGACCATTCGTTCATAATTGCCGACCAAGGCGTCACAGTAGCCGTCAAAACGTTCATTGTTGCCGACTTTCATTCGTAATTGCCAACCAAGGCCTCACAGGTGCCGTAAATCGCTCACATGTCCGACTTTTCGTTTCTAATTGCGGACAAATGGCTCATAGTTGCCTACATAATGATTCGTGCTCACCTTCAAAGTACTCACAGTTGCCTTCAGAAGGTTCAGACATACTTTCAAAATGCTCACACTCGCTTCCACGATGCTCATAGTTGCCGACTTTTCATTCATAATATCTAACATACTGCTGATAGTGTAAGTTAAATGGTTTATGGTTGCTGTCAAAAGACACAGTTGCCGTCAGATTCCTCACCCAAGCAGTCAGAATGCTCACATTTAAAGAAAAAGTGCTCATTGTTGCCGACCATTCGTTCATAATTTCCGAACAGGACCTCTCAGTAGCCGCCAAAACGCTCATAATGTCCGACCTTTCGTTCATAATTGCCGACCAAGGCCTCAAAGGTGCCGTCAAATCGGACATAATTATCGACTTTTCATTCATATTGGCGGACAAAGCGCTCATAGTTGCCTACATAATGGTTCGTGCTCATCTTCAAAATACTCACAGTTGCCTTCAGAATGTTCAGACGTACTTTCAAAATGCTCACACTCGCTCCCACGGTGCTAATAGTTGCCGACTTTTCATTCATAATATCTAACTTACTGCTGATATTGTAAGTTAAATGGTTAATGGTTGCTGTCAAAAGGCTCACAGTTGCCGTCAGATTCCTCACACAAGACGTCAGAATGCTCAGTTTTAAAGAAAATGTGCTCACAGTTGCCGACCATTCGTTCATAATTGCCGACCAAGGACTCACAGGTGCCGTCAAAACGCTCATAGTAGCCGAATTTTAGTTCATATTTCCGGACAAAGGGCTCATAGTTGCCTACATAATGGTTCGTTCTCATCTTCAAAATTCTCACAGTTGCCTTCAGAATGTTCAGACGTACTTTCAAAATACTCACACTCGCTTCCACGATGCTCATAGTTGCCGACTTTCCATTCATAATATCTTACATACTGCTGATAATGTAAGTTAAATGGTTCATGGTTGCTGTCAAAACGCTCATAATTGCCGACTTTTCGTTCATAATTGCGGACAAAGGGCTCATAGTTGTCTACATATTGGTTCGTGCTCATATTCAAAATACTCACAGTTGCTCACACTCGATTCCATGGTGCTCATATTTGCCGAATTTTCATCCTAAATATCTATCTTACTGTGATAGTGTAAGTTAAATGGTTCGTGGTTGCTGTCAAAAGGCTCACATTTGCTGTCACATTTCTCACACAAGCCGTCAGAATGCTCAGATTTATAGAAAAAGTGCTCATAGTTGCCGACCATTCGTTCATAATTGCCGACCAAGACCTCACAGTAGCCGTCAAAACGTTCATAGTTGCCGACTTTCATTCGTAATTACCGACCAAGGCCTCACAGGTGCCGTAAAACGCTCATAGTTGCCGACTTTTCGTGTCTAATTGCGGACAAAGGGCTCATAGTTGCCTACATAATGATTCGTGCTCATCTTCAAAATACTCACAGTTGCCCTCAGAATGTTCAGACATACTTTTAAAATGCTCACACTCGCTTTCACGTTGCTCATAGTTGCCGACTTTTCATTCATAATATCTAACATACTGCTGATAGTGTAAGTTAAATGGTTCATTGTTGCTGTCAAAATGCTCATAAATGCCGACTTTTCGTTCATAATTGCAGACAAAGGGGTCATAATTCCTACATAATGGTTCGTGCTCATCTTCAAAATACTCACAGTTGCCTTCAGAATGTTCAGACGTACTTTCAAATTGCTCACACTCGATTCCACGGTGCTCATAGTTGCCGAATTTTCATCCATAATATCTAACTTACTGGGGATAGTTTAAGTTAAATGGTTCGTGGGTGCTGCCAAAAGGCTCACAGCGGCGTCAGATTCCTCACACAAGCCGTCAGAATGCTCAGATTTAAAGATAAATTGCTCACAGTTGCTGACTTTTCGTTCATAATTGCCGACAAAGGCCTCACAGTAGCCATCGAAACGCACATAATTGCCGACTTTTCGTTCATAATTGCGGACAAAGGGCTCATAGTTGCCTACATAATGGTTCGTGCTCATCTTCAAAATGCTCACAGTTGGGTTCAGAATGTTCAGACGTATTTTCAAAATGCTCACACTCACTTCCACGGTGCTCATAGTTGCCGACTTTTCATTCAGATTATCTTACTTTCTGCTGATAGTATAAGTTAAATGGTTCATGGTTGCTGCCAAAAAGCTCACAGTTGCCGTCAGTATCCTCACACAAACCGTCAAAATGCTCAGATTTAAAGAAAAAGTGCACATAGTGGCCGACCATTCGTTCATAATTGCCAACCAAGGCCTCACAGGTGCCGTCAAAACGCTCATAGTTGCCGACTTTTCATTCATAATTGCCGACCAAGGCCTCACAGGTGCCGTCAAGACGCTTATAGTTGCCGACTTTTCGTTACTAATAGCGGACAAATGGCTCATAGTTGTCTACATATTGGTTCGTGCTCATCTTCAAAATACTCAGAGTTGCCTTCAGAATGTTAAAACGTACTTTCAAAATTCTCACACTCGCTTCCACGTTGCTGTTAGTTGCCGACTTTTCATTCATAATATCTAACATACTGCTGATAGTGTAAGTTAAGTGGTTCATGGTTGCTGTCAAATGACTCACAGTTGCCGTCAGATTCCTCACACAAGCCGTCAGAATGCTCAGATTTAAAGAAAAAGTGCTCATAGTTGCCGACTATTCGTTCATAATTGCCGACCAAGGCCTCACATGTGCCGTCAAAACGCTCATAGTTGCCGGATTTTCGTTCATATTTGCGGACAAAGGGCTCATAGTTGTCTACATATTGGTTCGTGCTCATATTCAAAATACTCACAGTTGCCTTCAGAATGTTAAAACGTACTTTCAAAATGCTCACACTCGCTTCCACGTTGCTGTTAGTTGCCGACTTTTCATTCATAATATCTAACATACTGCTGATAGTGTAAGTTAAGTGGTTCATGGTTGCTGTCAAAAGACTCACAGTTGCCGTCAGATTCCTCACACAAGCCGTCAGAATGCTCAGATTTATAGAAAAAGTGCTCATAGTTGCCGACCATTCGTTCATAATTGCCGACCAAGGCTTCACAGTAGCCGTCAAAACGCTCATAGTTGCCGACTTTTCATTCATAATTGCCGACCAAGGCCTCACAGGTGCCGCCAAACGCTTATAGTTGCCGACTTTTAGTTAGTAATAGCGGACAAATGGCTCATAGTTGTCTACATAATGGTTCGTGCTCATCTTCAAAATACTCACAGTTGCCTTCAGAATGTTAAAACGTACTTTCAAAATGCTCACACTCGCTTCCACGTTGCTGTTAGTTGCCGACTTTTCATTCATAATATCTAACATACTACTGATAGTGTAAGTTAAATGGTTCATGGTTGCTGTCAAAATGATCATAAATGCCTACTTTTCGTTCATAATTGCGGACAAAGGGGTCATAATTGCCTACATAATGGTTCGTGCTGATCTTCAAAATACTCACAGTTACGTTCAGAATGTTCAGACGTACTTTCAAATTGCTCACACTCGATTACACGGTGTTCATAGGTGCCGACTTTTCTTTCATAATGTCTAACTTACTGCTGATAGTATAAGTTAAATGGTTCATGGTTGCTGCCAAAAGGCTCACAGTTGCCGTCAGTATCCTCACACAAACCGTCAGAATGCTCAGATTTAAAGAAAAAGTGCCAATATTTGCCGACCATTCGCTCATAATTGCCGACCAAGGCATCACAGTAGCCGTCAAAACGCTCATAGTTGCCGACTTTTCATTCATAATTGCCGACCAAGGCCTCACAGGTGCCGCCAAACGCTTATAGTTGCCGACTTTTCGTTAGTAATAGCGGACAAATGGCTCATAGTTGTCTACATAATGGTTCGTGCTCATCTTCAAAATACTCACAGTTGCCTTCAGAATGTTAAAACGTACTTTCAAAATGCTCACACTCGCTTCCACGTTGCTGTTAGTTGCCGACTTTTCATTCATAATATCTAACATACTGCTGATAGTGTAAGTTAAGTGGTTCATGGTTGCTGTCAAAAGACTCACAGTTGCCGTCAGATTCCTCACACAAGCCGTCAGAATGCTCAGATTTAAAGAAAAATGCTGATAGTTGCCGACTATTCGTTCATAATTGCCGACCAAGGTCTCACAGGTGCCGTCAAAACGCTCATAGTTGCCTGATTTTCGTTCATATTTGCGGACAAAGGGCTCATAGTTGCCTACATATGGTTCGTTCTCATCTTCAAAAAAAAAAAAAAAAAAACAGTTGCCTACATAATGTTCAGACTTACTTTCAAAATGCTCACACTCACTTCCACGGTGCTCATAGTTGCCGACTTTTCATTCAGAATATCTTACTTACTGCTGATATTGTAAATTAAATGGTTTATGGTTGCTGTCAAAAGACACAGTTGCCGTCCGATTCCTCACACAAGTCGTCAGAATGCTCAGATTTAAAGAAAATGTGCTCATAGTGGCCGACCATTCGTTCATAATTGCCGACCAAGGCGTCACAGTAGCCGTCAAAACGTTCATTGTTGCCGACTTTCATTCGAAATTGCCAACCAAGGCTTCACAGGTGCCGTAAATCGCTCACATGTCCGACTTTTCGTTTCTAATTGCGGACAAAGGGATCATAGTTGCCTACATAATGATTCGTGCTCATCTTCAAAACACTCACAGTTGCCTTCAGAATGTTCAGACGTACTTTCAAATTGCTCACACTCGATTCCACGATGCTCATAGTTGCCGAATTTTCATCGATAATATCTAACTTTCTGCTGATAGTGTAAGTTAAATGGTTCATGGCTGCTGCCAAAAGGCTCACAGTGGCGTCAGATTCCTTACACAAGCCGTCAGAATGCTCACATTTAAAGAAAAAGTGCTCATTGTTGCTGACTTTTCATTCATAATTGCCGTCCAAGGCCTCACAGGTGCCGTCAAAACGCTCATAGTTGCCGACTTTCGTTACTAATTGCGGACAAAGGGCTCATAGTTGCCCACATAATGGTTCGTGCTCATCTTCAAAATACTCACAGTTGCCTTCAGAATGTTCAAACGTACTTTGAAAATGCTCACACTAACTTCCACGTTGCTCTTAGTTGCCGACTTTCCATTCATAATATCTAACATACTGCTGATAGTGTAAGTTAAATGGTTCATGGTTGTTGTCAAAAGACTCACAGTTGCCGTCAGATTCCTCACACAAGCCGTCAGAATGCTCAGATTTAAAGAAAAAAGTGCTCATATTTGCCGACTATTTGTTCATAATTGCCGACCAAGGCCTCACAAGTGCCGTCAAAACGCTCAGAGTTGCCGATTTTTCGCTCCTAATTGCGGAAAAAGGGCTCATAGTTGCGTACATAATGGTTCGTGCTCTTCTTCAAAATACTCATAGTTGCCTTCAGAATGTTCAGACGTACTTTCAAAATGCTCACACTCGATTCCACGTTGCTCATAGTTGCCGATTTTTCATCATAATATCTAATATACTGCTGATAGTGTAAGTTAAATTAGCTGTCAAAAGGCTCACAGTTCCCGTCAGATTCCTCACACAAGCAGTCAGAATGCTCAGATTTAAAGAAAAAGTGCTCATAGTTGCCGATCATTCGTTCATAATTGCCGACCAAGGCCTCACAGGTGCCGTCAAAACGCTCATAGTGGCCGACTTTTCGTTCATAATTCCGAACAAGGGGCTCACAGGTGCTGTCAAAACGCGGATAGCTGCTGACTTTTCGTTCATAATTACCGACTAAGGCCTCACAGGTGCCGTCAAAACGCTCATAACTGCCGACTTTTCGTTCATATTTGCGGACAAAGGGCTCATAGTTGCCTACATAATGGTTCTTGCTCATCTTTAAAATAATCACAGTTGCCTTCAGAATGTTCACACGTACTTTCAAAATGCTCAAACTCGCTTCCACGATGCTCATAGTTGCCGACTTTTCATTCATAATATCTAGCATACTGCTGATAGTGTAAGTTAAATGGTTTATGGTTGCTGTCAAAAGACACAGTTGCCGCCCGATTCCTCACACAAGCCGTCAGAATGCTCAGATTTAAAAAAATGTGCTCATAGTGGCCGACCATTCGTTCATAATTGCCGACCAAGGCGTCACAGTAGCCGTCAAAACGTTCATTGTTGCCAACTTTCATTCGTAATTGCCAACCAAAGCCTCACAGGTGCCGTAAATCGCTCACATGTCCGACTTTTCGTTTCTAATTGCGCACAAATGGATCATAGTTGCCTACATAATGGTTCGTGCTCACCTTCAAAATACTCACAGTTGCCTTCAGAAGGTTCAGACATACTTTCAAAATGCTCACACTCGCTTCCACGATGCTCATAGTTGCCGACTTTTCATTCATAATATCTAACATACTGCTGATAGTGTAAGTTAGATGGTACATGATTGCTGTCAAAAGGCTCACATATGCTGTCAGATTCTTCACACAAGGCGTCAGAATGCTCAGATTTAAAGAAAAAGTGCTCATAGTTGCCGACTATTCGTTCATAATTGCCGACCAAGGCCTCACAGTAGCCGTCAAAACGCTCATAGTTGCCGACTTTTCATTCATAATTGCCGACCAAGGCCTCACAGGTGCCGTCAAGACGATTATAGTTGCCGACTTTTCGTTACTAATAGCGGACAAATGGCTCATAGTTGTCTACATATTGGTTCGTGCTCATCTTCAAAATACTCAGAGTTGCCTTCAGAATGTTAAAACGTACTTTCAAAATTCTCACACTCGCTTCCACGTTGCTGTTAGTTGCCGACTTTTCATTCATAATATCTAACATACTGCTGATAGTGTAAGTTAAGTGGTTCATGGTTGCTGTCAAATGACTCACAGTTGCCGTCAGATTCCTCACACAAGCCGTCAGAATGCTCAGATTTAAAGAAAAAGTGCTCATAGTTGCCGACTATTCGTTCATAATTGCCGACCAAGGCCTCACATGTGCCGTCAAAACGCTCATAGTTGCCGGATTTTCGTTCATATTTGCGGACAAAGGGCTCATAGTTGTCTACATATTGGTTCGTGCTCATATTCAAAATACTCACAGTTGCCTTCAGAATGTTAAAACGTACTTTCAAAATGCTCACACTCGCTTCCACGTTGCTGTTAGTTGCCGACTTTTCATTCATAATATCTAACATACTGCTGATAGTGTAAGTTAAGTGGTTCATGGTTGCTGTCAAAAGACTCACAGTTGCCGTCAGATTCCTCACACAAGCCGTCAGAATGCTCAGATTTATAGAAAAAGTGCTCATAGTTGCCGACCATTCGTTCATAATTGCCGACCAAGGCATCACAGTAGCAGTCAAAACGCTCATAGTTGCCGACTTTTCATTCATAATTGGCGACCAAGGCCTCACAGGTGCCGCCAAACGCTTATAGTTGCCGACTTTTCGTTAGTAATAGCGGACAAATGGCTCATAGTTGTCTACATAATGGTTCGTGCTCATCTTGAAAATACTCACAGTTGCCTTCAGAATGTTAAAACGTACTTTCAAAATGCTCACACTCGCTTCCACGTTGCTGTTAGTTGCCGACTTTTCATTCATAATATCTAACATACTACTGATAGTGTAAGTTAAATGGTTCATGGTTGCTGTCAAAATGATCATAAATGCCTACTTTTCGTTCATAATTGCGGACAAAGGGGTCATAATTGCCTACATAATGGTTCGTGCTGATCTTCAAAATACTCACAGTTACGTTCAGAATGTTCAGACGTACTTTCAAATTGCTCACACTCGATTACACGGTGTTCATAGGTGCCGACTTTTCTTTCATAATGTCTAACTTACTGCTGATAGTATAAGTTAAATGGTTCATGGTTGCTGCCAAAAGGCTCACAGTTGCCGTCAGTATTATCACACAAACCGTCAGAATGCTCAGATTTAAAGAAAAAGTGCCAATATTTGCCGACCATTCGCTCATAATTGCCGACCAAGGCATCACAGTAGCCGTCAAAACGCTCATAGTTGCCGACTTTTCATTCATAATTGCCGACCAAGGCCTCACAGGTGCCGCCAAACGCTTATAGTTGCCGACTTTTCGTTAGTAATAGCGGACAAATGGCTCATAGTTGTCTACATAATGGTTCGTGCTCATCTTCAAAATACTCACAGTTGCCTACATAATGTTCAGACTTACTTTCAAAATGCTCACACTCACTTCCACGGTGCTCATAGTTGCCGACTTTTCATTCAGAATATCTTACTTACTGCTGATATTGTAAATTAAATGGTTTATGGTTGCTGTCAAAAGACACAGTTGCGGTCCGATTCCTCACACAAGCCGTCAGAATGCTCAGATTTAAAGAAAATGTGCTCATAGTGGCCGACCATTCGTTCATAATTGCCGACTAAGAGCTCACAGTAGCCGTCAAAACGTTCATAGTTGCCGACTTTCATTCGTAATTACCGACCAAGGCCTCACAGGTGCCGTAAAACGCTCATAGTTGCCGACTTTTCGTGTCTAATTGCGGACAAAGGGCTCATAGTTGCCTACATAATGATTCGTGCTCATCTTCAAAATACTCACAGTTGCCCTCAGAATGTTCAGACATACTTTCAAAATGATCACACTCGCTTTCACGTTGCTCATAGTTGCCGACTTTTCATTCATAATATCTAACATACTGCTGATAGTGTAAGTTAAATGGTTCATTGTTGCTGTCAAAATGCTCATAAATGCCGACTTTTCGTTCATAATTGCAGACAAAGGGGTCATAATTCCTACATAATGGTTCGTGCTCATCTTCAAAATACTCACAGTTGCCTTCACAATGTTCAGACGTACTTTCAAATTGCTCACACTCGATTCCACGGTGCTCATAGTTGCCGAATTTTAATCCATAATATCTAACTTACTGGGGATAGTTTAAGTTAAATGGTTCGTGGTTGCTGCCAAAAGGCTCACAGTGGCGTCAGATTCCTCACACAAGCCGTCAGAATGCACAGATTTAAAGAAAAATTGCTCACAGTTGCTGACTTTTCGTTCATAATTGCCGACAAAGGCCTCACAGTAGCCGTTAAAACGCACATATTTTCCGACTTTTCGTTCATAATTGTGGACAAAGGGCTCATAGTTGCCTACATAATAATTCGTGCTCATCTTCAAAATGCTCAAAGTTGCGTTCAGAATGTTCAGACGTACTTTCAAATTGCTCACACTCGATTACACGGTGTTCATAGGTGCCGACTTTTCATTCATAATATCTAACTTACTGCTGATAGTATAAGTTAAATGGTTCATGGTTGCTGCCAAAAGGCTCACAGTTGCCGTCAGTATCCTCACACAAACCGTCAAAATGCTCAGACTTAAAGAAAAAGTGCTCATATTTGCCGACCATTCGCTCATAATTGCCGACCAAGGCATCACAGTAGCCGTCAAAACGCTCATAGTTGCCGACTTTTCATTCATAATTGCCGACCAAGGCCTCACAAGTGCCGTCAAAACGCTCATAGTTGCCGGATTTTCGTTCATATTTGCGGACAAAGGGCTCATAGTTGCCTACATATTGGTTCGTGCTCATATTCAAAATACTCACAGTTGCCTTCAGAATGTTAAAACGTACTTTCAAAATACTCACACTCCCTTCCACGTTGCTGTTAGTTGCCGACTTTTCATTCATAATATCTAACATACTGCTGATAGTGTAAGTTAAGTGGTTCATGGTTGCTGTCAAAAGACTCACAGTTGCCGTCAGATTCCTCACACAAGCCGTCAGAATGCTCAGATTTATAGAAAAAGTGCTCATAGTTGCCGACCATTCGTTCATAATTGCCGACCAAGACCTCACAGTAGCCGTCAAAACGTTCATAGTTGCCGACTTTTCATTCATAATTGCCGACCAAGGCATCACAGGTGCCGTAAAACGCTCATAGTTGCCGACTTTTCGTTTCTAATTGCGGACAAAGGGCTAATAGTTGCCTACATAATGGTTCGTGCTCATCTTCAAAATACTCACAGTTGCCTTCAGAATGTTAAAACGTACTTTCAAAATTCTCACACTCGCTTCCACGTTGCTCATAGTTGCCGACTTATCATTCATAATATCTAACATACTGCTGATAGTGTAAGTTAAATGGTTCATGGTTGCTGTCAAAATGCTCATAAATGCCGATTTTCGTTCATAATTGCGGACAAAGGGGTCATAATTGCCTACATAATGGTTCGTGCTCATATTCAAAATACTCACAGTTGCCTTCAGAATGTTAAAACGTACTTTCAAAATGCTCACACTCGCTTCCACGTTGCTCATAGTTGCCGACTTATCATTCATAATATCTAACATACTGCTGATAGTGTAAGTTAAATGGTTCATGGTTGCTGTCAAAATGCTCATAAATGCCGATTTTCGTTCATAATTGCGGACAAAGGGCTCATAGTTGCCTACATATTGGTTCGTGCTCATATTCAAAATACTCACAGTTGCCTTCAGAATGTTAAAACGTACTTTCAAAATGCTCACACTCGCTTCCACGTTGCTCATAGTTGCCGACTTATCATTCATAATGTCTAACATACTGCTGATAGTGTAAGTTAAATGGTTCATGGTTGCTGTCAAAATGCTCATAAATGCCGATTTTCGTTCATAATTGCGGACAAAGGGGTCATAATTGCCTACATAATGGTTCGTGCTCATCTTCAAAATACTTACAGTTACGTTCAGAATGTTCAGACGTACTTTCGAATTGCTCACACTCGATTACACGGTGTTCATAGGTGCCGACTTTTCATTCATAATATCTAACTTACTGCTGATAGTATAAGTTAAATGGTTCATGGTTGCTGCCAAAAGGCTCACTGTTGCCGTCAGTATCCTCACACAAACCGTCAGAATGCTCAGATTTAAAGAAAAAGTGCTCATATTTGCCGACCATTCGCTCATAATTGCCGACCAAGGCATCACAGTAGCCG
Source organism: Thermobia domestica (assembly GCF_964235325.1). NCBI lineage: Eukaryota > Metazoa > Arthropoda > Insecta > Zygentoma > Lepismatidae > Thermobia > Thermobia domestica. The sequence continues at coordinate 311,379,873 of NC_137459.1, forward strand.
TCAAAACGCTCATAGTTGCCGACTTTTCATTCATAATTGCCGACCAAGGCCTCACAGGTGCCGCCAAACGCTTATAGTTGCCGACTTTTCGTTAGTAATAGCGGACAAATGGCTCATAGTTGTCTACATAATGGTTCGTGCTCATCTTCAAAATACTCACAGTTGCCTTCAGAATGTTAAAACGTACTTTCAAAATGCTCACACTCGCTTCCACGTTACTGTTAGTTGCCGACTTTTCATTCAAAATATCTAACATACTGCTGATAGTGTAAGTTAAGTGGTTCATGGTTGCTGTCAAATGACTCACAGTTGCCGTCAGATTCCTCACACAAGCCGTCAGAATGCTCAGATTTAAAGAAAAGTGCTCATAGTTGCCGACTATTCGTTCATAATTGCCGACCAAGGCCTCACAAGTGCCGTCAAAACGCTCATAGTTGCCGGATTTTCGTTCATATTTGCGGACAAAGGGCTCATAGTTGCCTACATATTGGTTCGTGCTCATATTCAAAATACTCACAGTTGCCTTCAGAATGTTAAAACGTACTTTCAAAATACTCACACTCCCTTCCACGTTGCTGTTAGTTGCCGACTTTTCATTCATAATATCTAACATACTGCTGATAGTGTAAGTTAAGTGGTTCATGGTTGCTGTCAAAAGACTCACAGTTGCCGTCAGATTCCTCACACAAGCCGTCAGAATGCTCAGATTTATAGAAAAAGTGCTCATAGTTGCCGACCATTCGTTCATAATTGCCGACCAAGACCTCACAGTAGCCGTCAAAACGTTCATAGTTGCCGACTTTTCATTCATAATTGCCGACCAAGGCATCACAGGTGCCGTAAAACGCTCATAGTTGCCGACTTTTCGTTTCTAATTGCGGACAAAGGGCTAATAGTTGCCTACATAATGGTTCGTGCTCATCTTCAAAATACTCACAGTTGCCTTCAGAATGTTAAAACGTACTTTCAAAATGCTCACACTCGCTTCCACGTTGCTCATAGTTGCCGACTTATCATTCATAATATCTAACATACTGCTGATAGTGTAATTTAAATGGTTCATGGTTGCTGTCAAAATGCTCATAAATGCCGATTTTCGTTCATAATTACGGACAAAGGGGTCATAATTGCCTACATAATGGTTCGTGCTCATATTCAAAATACTCACAGTTGCCTTCAGAATGTTAAAACGTACTTTCAAAATGCTCACACTCGCTTCCACGTTGCTCATAGTTGCCGACTTATCATTCATAATATCTAACATACTGCTGATAGTGTAAGTTAAATGGTTCATGGTTGCTGTCAAAATGCTCATAAATGCCGATTTTCGTTCATAATTGCGGACAAAGGGCTCATAGTTGCCTACATATTGGTTCGTGCTCATATTCAAAATACTCACAGTTGCCTTCAGAATGTTAAAACGTACTTTCAAAATGCTCACACTCGCTTCCACGTTGCTCATAGTTGCCGACTTATCATTCATAATATCTAACATACTGCTGATAGTGTAAGTTAAATGGTTCATGGTTGCTGTCAAAATGCTCATAAATGCCGATTTTCGTTCATAATTGCGGACAAAGGGGTCATAATTGCCTACATAATGGTTCGTGCTCATCTTCAAAATACTCACAGTTACGTTCAGAATGTTCAGACGTACTTTCAAATTGCTCACACTCGATACACGGTGTTCATAGGTGCCGACTTATCATTCATAATATCTAACATACTGCTGATAGTGTAAGTTAAATGGTTCATGGTTGCTGTCAAAATGCTCATAAATGCCGATTTTCGTTCATAATTGCTGCCAAAAGGCTCACAGTTGCCGTCAGTATCCTCAAACAAACCGTCAGAATGCTCAGATTTAAAGAAAAAGTGCTCATATTTGCCGACCATTCGCTCATAATTGCCGACCAAGGCATCACAGTAGCCGTCAAAACGCTCATAGTTGCCGACTTTTCATTCATAATTGCCGACCAAGGCCTCACAGGTGCCGCCAAACGCTTATAGTTGCCGACTTTTCGTTAGTAATAGCGGACAAATGGCTCATAGTTGTCTACATAATGGTTCGTGCTCATCTTCAAAATACTCACAGTTGCCTTCAGAATGTTAAAACGTACTTTCAAAATGCTCACACTCGCTTCCACGTTACTGTTAGTTGCCGACTTTTCATTCAAAATATCTAACATACTGCTGATAGTGTAAGTTAAGTGGTTCATGGTTGCTGTCAAAAGACTCACAGTTGCCGTCAGATTCCTCACACAAGCCGTCAGAATGCTCAGATTTAAAGGAAAAGTGCTCATAGTTGCCGACTATTCGTTCATAATTGCCGACCAAGGCCTCACAAGTGCCGTCAAAACGCTCATAGTTGCCGGATTTTCGTTCATATTTGCGAACAAAGGGCTCATAGTTGCCTAAATAATGGTTCGTGCTCATCTTCAAAATACTCACAGTTGGCTTCAGAATGTTCAGACGTACTTTCAAAATGTTCACACTCGCTTCCACGTGGCTCATAGTTGCCGACTTTTCATTCATAATATCTAACATTGTGCTGATAGTGCAAGTTAAATTGTTCATGGTTGCTGTCAAAAGGCTCACATTTGCTATCACATTCGTCACTCAAGCCGTCAGAATGCTCAGATTTTTTGAAAAAGTGCTCATAGTGGCCGACCATTCGTTCATAATTGCCGACCAAGGCATCACAGTTGCCGTCAAAACGCGTATAGCTGCTGACTTTTCGTTCATAATTACCGACTAAGGCCTCACAGGTGCCGTCAAAACGCTCATAACTGCCGACTTTTCGTTCATATTTGCGGACAAAGGGCTCATAGTTGCCTACATAATGGTTCTTGCTCATCTTTAAAATTATCACAGTTCCCTTCAGAATGTTCAGACGTACTTTCAAAATGCTCACACTCGATTCCACGGTGCTCATAGTTGCCGACTTTTCATTCATAATATCTAACATAATGCTGATAGTGTAAGTTAAGTGGTTCATGGTTGCTGTCAAATGACTCACAGTTGCCGTCAGATTCCTCACACAAGCCGTCAGAATGCTCAGATTTAAAGAAAAAGTGCTCATAGTGGCCGACCATTCGTTCATAATTGCCAACCAAGGCCTCACAGGTGCCGTCAAAACGCTCATAGTTACCGAATTTTCCTTCATAATTCCGAACAGAGGGCTCATAGTTGCATACATAATGGTTCGTTCTCATCTGCAAAATACTCACAGTTGCCCTCGGAATGTTCAGACGTACTTTCAAAATGCTCACACTCGCTTCCTCGGTGCTAATCGTTGCCGAGTTTTCATTCATAATATCTAACTTACGGCTGATATTGTAAGTTAAATGGTTCATGGTTGCTGTCAAAAGGCTCACAGTTGCCGTCAGATTCCTCACACAAGCCGTCAGAATGCTCAGTTTTAAAGAAAAAGTGCTCATAGTTGCCGACCATTCGTTCATAATTGCCGACCAAGGACTCACATGTGCCGTCAAAACGTTCATAGTAGCCGGATTTTAGTTCATATTTGCGGACAAAAGGCTCATAGTTGCCTACATAATGGTTCGTGCTCATCTTGAAAATACTCACAGTTGCCTTCAGAATGTTCAAACGTACTTTCAAAATGCTCAAACTCGCTTCCACGATGCTCATAGTTGCCGACTTTTCATTCATTATATCTAGCATACTGCTGATAGTGTAAGTTAAATGGTTTATGGTTGCTGTCAAAAGACACAGTTGCCGTCCGATTCCTCACACAAGCCGTCAGAATGCTCAGATTTAAAGAAAATGTGCTCATAGTGCCCGACCATTCGTTCATAATTGCCGACCAAGGCGTCACAGTAGCCGTCAAAACGTTCATTGTTGCCGACTTTCATTCGTAATTGCCAACCAAGGCCTCACAGGTGCCGTAAATCGCTCACATGTCCGACTTTTCGTTTCTAATTGCGGACAAATGGCTCATAGTTGCCTACATAATGATTCGTGCTCACCTTCAAAATACTCACAGTTGCCTTCAGAAATTTCAGACATACTTTCAAAATGCTCACACTCGCTTCCACGATGCTCATAGTTGCCGACTTTTCATTCATAATATCTAACTTAGTGCTGATAGTGTAAGTTCAATGGTTCATGGTTGCTGTCAAAAGGCTCACAGTTGATGTCAGATTCCTCACACAAGCCATGAGAATGCTCAGATTTAAAGAAAAAGTGCTCATAATGGCCGACCATTCGTTCATAATTGCCAACCAAGGCCTCACAGGTGCCGTCAAAACGCTTATAGTTACCGAATTTTCCTTCATAATTCCGAACAGAGGGCTCATAGTTGCATACATAATGGTTCGTTCTCATCTGCAAAATACACACAGCTGCCCTCGGAATGTTCAGACGTACTTTCAAAATGCTCACACTCGCTTCCTCGGTGCTAATCGTTGCCTAGTTTTCATTCATAATATCTAACTTACTGCTGATACTGTAAGTTAAATGGTTCATGGTTGCTGTCAAAAGGCTCACAGTTGCCGTCAGATTCCTCACACAAGCCGTCAGAATGCTCAGTTTTAAAGAAAAAGTGCTCATAGTTGCCGACCATTCGTTCATAATTGCCGACCAAGGACTCACAGGTGCCGTCAAAACGTTCATAGTAGCCGGATTTTAGTTCATATTTGCGGACAAAGGGCTCATAGTTGCCTACATAATGGTTCGTGCTCATCTTGAAAATACTCACAGTTGCCTTCACAATGTTCACACGTACTTTCAAAATGCTCAAACTCGCTTCCACGATGCTCATAGTTGCCGACTTTTCATTCATTATATCTAGCACACTGCTGATAGTGTAAGTTAAATGGTTTATGGTTGCTGTCAAAAGACACAGTTGCCGTCCGATTCCTCACACAAGCCGTCAGAATGCTCAGATTTAAAGAAAATGTGCTCATAGTGGCCGACCATTCGTTCATAATTGCCGACCAAGGCGTCACAGTAGCCGTCAAAACGTTCATTGTTGCCGACTTTTCATTCATAATTGCCGACCAAGGCATCACAGGTGCCGTAAAACGCTCATAGTTGCCGACTTTTCGTTTCTAATTGCGGACAAAGGGCTAATAGTTGCCTACATAATGGTTCGTGCTCATCTTCAAAATACTCACAGTTGCCTTCAGAATGTTAAAACGTACTTTCAAAATGCTCACACTCGCTTCCACGTTGCTCATAGTTGCCGACTTATCATTCATAATATCTAACATACTGCTGATAGTGTAATTTAAATGGTTCATGGTTGCTGTCAAAATGCTCATAAATGCCGATTTTCGTTCATAATTGCGGACAAAGGGGTCATAATTGCCTACATAATGGTTCGTGCTCATATTCAAAATACTCACAGTTGCCTTCAGAATGTTAAAACGTACTTTCAAAATGCTCACACTCGCTTCCACGTTGCTCATAGTTGCCGACTTATCATTCATAATATCTAACATACTGCTGATAGTGTAAGTTAAATGGTTCATGGTTGCTGTCAAAATGCTCATAAATGCCGATTTTCGTTCATAATTGCGGACAAAGGGCTCATAGTTGCCTACATATTGGTTCGTGCTCATATTCAAAATACTCACAGTTGCCTTCAGAATGTTAAAACGTACTTTCAAAATGCTCACACTCGCTTCCACGTTGCTCATAGTTGCCGACTTATCATTCATAATATCTAACATACTGCTGATAGTGTAAGTTAAATGGTTCATGGTTGCTGTCAAAATGCTCATAAATGCCGATTTTCGTTCATAATTGCGGACAAAGGGGTCATAATTGCCTACATAATGGTTCGTGCTCATCTTCAAAATACTCACAGTTACGTTCAGAATGTTCAGACGTACTTTCAAATTGCTCACACTCGATACACGGTGTTCATAGGTGCCGACTTATCATTCATAATATCTAACATACTGCTGATAGTGTAAGTTAAATGGTTCATGGTTGCTGTCAAAATGCTCATAAATGCCGATTTTCGTTCATAATTGCTGCCAAAAGGCTCACAGTTGCCGTCAGTATCCTCAAACAAACCGTCAGAATGCTCAGATTTAAAGAAAAAGTGCTCATATTTGCCGACCATTCGCTCATAATTGCCGACCAAGGCATCACAGTAGCCGTCAAAACGCTCATAGTTGCCGACTTTTCATTCATAATTGCCGACCAAGGCCTCACAGGTGCCGCCAAACGCTTATAGTTGCCGACTTTTCGTTAGTAATAGCGGACAAATGGCTCATAGTTGTCTACATAATGGTTCGTGCTCATCTTCAAAATACTCACAGTTGCCTTCAGAATGTTAAAACGTACTTTCAAAATGCTCACACTCGCTTCCACGTTACTGTTAGTTGCCGACTTTTCATTCAAAATATCTAACATACTGCTGATAGTGTAAGTTAAGTGGTTCATGGTTGCTGTCAAAAGACTCACAGTTGCCGTCAGATTCCTCACACAAGCCGTCAGAATGCTCAGATTTAAAGGAAAAGTGCTCATAGTTGCCGACTATTCGTTCATAATTGCCGACCAAGGCCTCACAAGTGCCGTCAAAACGCTCATAGTTGCCGGATTTTCGTTCATATTTGCGAACAAAGGGCTCATAGTTGCCTAAATAATGGTTCGTGCTCATCTTCAAAATACTCACAGTTGGCTTCAGAATGTTCAGACGTACTTTCAAAATGTTCACACTCGCTTCCACGTGGCTCATAGTTGCCGACTTTTCATTCATAATATCTAACATTGTGCTGATAGTGCAAGTTAAATTGTTCATGGTTGCTGTCAAAAGGCTCACATTTGCTATCACATTCGTCACTCAAGCCGTCAGAATGCTCAGATTTTTTGAAAAAGTGCTCATAGTGCCCGACCATTCGTTCATAATTGCCGACCAAGGCATCACAGTTGCCGTCAAAACGCGTATAGCTGCTGACTTTTCGTTCATAATTACCGACTAAGGCCTCACAGGTGCCGTCAAAACGCTCATAGTTACCGAATTTTCCTTCATAATTCCGAACAGAGGGCTCATAGTTGCATACATAATGGTTCGTTCTCATCTGCAAAATACTCACAGTTGCCCTCGGAATGTTCAGACGTACTTTCAAAATGCTCACACTCGCTTCCTCGGTGCTAATCGTTGCCGAGTTTTCATTCATAATATCTAACTTACGGCTGATATTGTAAGTTAAATGGTTCATGGTTGCTGTCAAAAGGCTCACAGTTGCCGTCAGATTCCTCACACAAGCCGTCAGAATGCTCAGTTTTAAAGAAAAAGTGCTCATAGTTGCCGACCATTCGTTCATAATTGCCGACCAAGGACTCACATGTGCCGTCAAAACGTTCATAGTAGCCGGATTTTAGTTCATATTTGCGGACAAAAGGCTCATAGTTGCCTACATAATGGTTCGTGCTCATCTTGAAAATACTCACAGTTGCCTTCAGAATGTTCAAACGTACTTTCAAAATGCTCAAACTCGCTTCCACGATGCTCATAGTTGCCGACTTTTCATTCATTATATCTAGCATACTGCTGATAGTGTAAGTTAAATGGTTTATGGTTGCTGTCAAAAGACACAGTTGCCGTCCGATTCCTCACACAAGCCGTCAGAATGCTCAGATTTAAAGAAAATGTGCTCATAGTGCCCGACCATTCGTTCATAATTGCCGACCAAGGCGTCACAGTAGCCGTCAAAACGTTCATTGTTGCCGACTTTCATTCGTAATTGCCAACCAAGGCCTCACAGGTGCCGTAAATCGCTCACATGTCCGACTTTTCGTTTCTAATTGCGGACAAATGGCTCATAGTTGCCTACATAATGATTCGTGCTCACCTTCAAAATACTCACAGTTGCCTTCAGAAAGTTCAGACATACTTTCAAAATGCTCACACTCGCTTCCACGATGCTCATAGTTGCCGACTTTTCATTCATAATATCTAACTTAGTGCTGATAGTGTAAGTTCAATGGTTCATGGTTGCTGTCAAAAGGCTCACAGTTGATGTCAGATTCCTCACACAAGCCATGAGAATGCTCAGATTTAAAGAAAAAGTGCTCATAATGGCCGACCATTCGTTCATAATTGCCAACCAAGGCCTCACAGGTGCCGTCAAAACGCTTATAGTTACCGAATTTTCCTTCATAATTCCGAACAGAGGGCTCATAGTTGCATACATAATGGTTCGTTCTCATCTGCAAAATACACACAGTTGCCCTCGGAATGTTCAGACGTACTTTCAAAATGCTCACACTCGCTTCCTCGGTGCTAATCGTTGCCTAGTTTTCATTCATAATATCTAACTTACTGCTGATACTGTAAGTTAAATGGTTCATGGTTGCTGTCAAAAGGCTCACAGTTGCCGTCAGATTCCTCACACAAGCCGTCAGAATGCTCAGTTTTAAAGAAAAAGTGCTCATAGTTGCCGACCATTCGTTCATAATTGCCGACCAAGGACTCACAGGTGCCGTCAAAACGTTCATAGTAGCCGGATTTTAGTTCATATTTGCGGACAAAGGGCTCATAGTTGCCTACATAATGGTTCGTGCTCATCTTGAAAATACTCACAGTTGCCTTCACAATGTTCACACGTACTTTCAAAATGCTCAAACTCGCTTCCACGATGCTCATAGTTGCCGACTTTTCATTCATTATATCTAGCACACTGCTGATAGTGTAAGTTAAATGGTTTATGGTTGCTGTCAAAAGACACAGTTGCCGTCCGATTCCTCACACAAGCCGTCAGAATGCTCAGATTTAAAGAAAATGTGCTCATAGTGGCCGACCATTCGTTCATAATTGCCGACCAAGGCGTCACAGTAGCCGTCAAAACGTTCATTGTTGCCGACTTTCATTCGTAATTGCCAACCAAGGCCTCACAGGTGCCGTAAATCGCTCACATGTCCGACTTTTCGTTTCTAATTGCGGACAAATGGCTCATAGTTGCCTACATAATGATTCGTGCTCACCTTCAAAGTACTCACAGTTGCCTTCAGAAGGTTCAGACATACTTTCAAAATGCTCACACTCGCTTCCACGATGCTCATAGTTGCCGACTTTTCATTCATAATATCTAACATACTGCTGATAGTGTAAGTTAAATGGTTTATGGTTGCTGTCAAAAGACACAGTTGCCGTCAGATTCCTCACCCAAGCAGTCAGAATGCTCACATTTAAAGAAAAAGTGCTCATTGTTGCCGACCATTCGTTCATAATTTCCGAACAGGACCTCTCAGTAGCCGCCAAAACGCTCATAGTTGCCGACTTTTCGTTCATAATTGCCGACCAAGGCCTCAAAGGTGCCGTCAAATCGCACATAATTATCGACTTTTCATTCATGTTGGCGGACAAAGCGCTCATAGTTGCCTACATAATGGATCGTGCTCATCTTCAAAATACTCACAGTTGTCTTCAGAATGTTCAGACGTACTTTCAAAATGCTCACACTCGCTCCCACGGTGCTAATAGTTGCCGACTTTTCATTCATAATATCTAACTTACTGCAGATATTGTAAGTTAAATGGTTAATGGTTGCTGTCAAAAGGCTCACAGTAGCCGTCAGATTCCTCACACGAGCCGTCAGAATGCTCAGTTTTAAAGAAAAAGTGCTCACAGTTGCCGACCATTCGTTCATAATTGCCGACCAAGGACTCACAGGTGCCGTCAAAACGCTCATAGTAGCCGAATTTTAGTTCATATTTCCGGACAAAGGGCTCATAGTTGCCTACATAATGGTTCGTTCTCATCTTCAAAATACTCACAGTTGCCTTCAGAATGTTCAGACGTACTTTCAAAATACTCACACTCGCTTCCACGATGCTCATAGTTGCCGACTTTCCATTCATAATATCTTACATACTGCTGATAATGTAAGTTAAATGGTTCATGGTTGCTGTCAAAACGCTCATAATTGCCGACTTTTCGTTCATAATTGCGGACAAAGGGCTCATAATTGCCTACATAATGGTTCGTGCTCATCTTCAAAATACCCACAGTTGCCTTCAGAATGTTCAGACGTACTTTCAAATTGCTCACACTCGCTTTCACGTTGCTCATATTTGCCGAATTTTCATCCTTAATATCTATCTTACTGTGATAGTGTAAGTTAAATGGTTCGTGGTTGCTGTCAAAAGGCTCACATTTGCTTTCGCATTTCTCACACAAGCCGTCAGAATGCTCAGATTTATAGAAAAAGTGCTCATAGTTGCCGACCATTCGTTCATAATTGCCGACCAAGACCTCACAGTAGACGTCAAAACGTTCATAGTTGCCGACTTTTATTCGTAATTACCAACCAAGGCCTCACAGGTGCCGTAAAACGCTCATAATTGCCGACTTTTTTTGTCTAATTGCGGACAAAGGGATCATAGTTGCCTACATAATGATTCGTGCTCATCTTCAAGATACTCACATTTGCCTTCAGAATGTTCAGACGTACTTTCAAAATGCTCACACTCGCTTCCACGGTGCTCATAGTTGCCGACTTTTCATTCATAATATCTAACTTACTACGCACAGTGTAAGTTAAATGGTTCATGGTTGCGGTCAAAAGGCTCACAGTTGCCGTCAGATTCCTCAAACAAGCCGTCAGAATGCTCAGATTTAAAGAAAAAGTGCTCATAGTTGCCGACCATTCGTACATAATTGCCGATCAAGGCCTCACAGTAGCCGTCAAGACGTTCATAGTTGCCGACTTTCATTCACAATTGCCGACCAAGGCCTCACATGTGCCGTAAAAGGCTCATTGTAGACGACTTTTCCTTCCTAATTGCGCACAAAGGCTCATAGTTCCCTACATAATGGTTCGTCCTCATCTTCAAAATACTCACAGTTGCCATCAGAATGTTCACTCGTACTTTCAAAATGCTCATACTCGCTTCCACGTTGCTCATAGTTGCCGAATTTTCATCAATAATATCTAACTTACTGCTGATAGTGTAAGTTGAATGGTTCATGGTTGCTGCCAAAAGGCTCACAGTTGCCGTCAGTATCCTCGCACAAGCCGTCAGAATGCTCACATTTAAAAAAGTGCTCATAGTTTCCGACCATTCGTTCATAATTGCCAACCAAGGCCTCACAGGTGCCGTCAAAACGCTCATAGTTGCCGAATTTTCCTTCATAATATCTAACATACTGCTGATAGTGTAAGTTAAATGGTTCATGGTTGCTGTCAAAACACTCACAGTTGCCGTCAGATTCCTCACAAGAGCCGTCAGAATGCTCAGATTTAAAGAAAAAGTCATCATAGTAGCCGACCATTCGTTCCTAATTGCCGACCAAGGCATCACAGTAGCCGTCAGAACGCTCATAGTTGCCGACTTTTTATTCATAATGGCCGACAAAGGCCTCACATTTGCAATCAAAACGCTTATAGTTGCCGACTTTTCGTTAGTAATAGCGGACAAATGGCTCATAGTTGTCTACATAATGGTTCGTGCTCATCTTCAAAATACTCACAGTTGCCTTCAGAATGTTAAAACGTACTTTCAAAATGCTCACACTCGCTTCCACGTTGCTGTTAGTTGCCGACTTTTCATTCATAATATCTAACATACTGCTGATAGCGTAAGTTAAATGGTTCATGGTTGCTGTCAAAATGCTCATAATTGCCGACTTTTCGTTCATAATTGCGGACAAAGGGCTCATAATTGCCTACATAATGGTTCGTGCTCATCTTCAAAATACTCACAGTTGCCTTCAGAATGTTCAGACGTACTTTCAAATTGCTCACACTCGATTCCATGGTGCTCATATTTGCCGAATTTTCATCCTTAATATCTATCTTACTGGGGATAGTGTAAGTTAAATGGTTCGTGGTTGCTGTCAAAAGGCTCACATTTGCTGTCACATACCTCACACAAGCCGTCAGAATGCTCAGATTGAAAGAAAAAGTGCTCATAGTTGCCGACCATTCGTTCATAATTGCCGACCAAGACCTCACAGTAGCCGTCAAAACGTTCATAGTTGCCGACTTTCATTCGTAATTACCGACCAAGGCCTCACAGGTGCCGTAAAACGCTCATAGTTGCCGACTTTTCGTGTCTAATTGCGGACAAAGGGCTCATAGTTGCCTACATAATGATTCGTGCTCATCTTCAAAATACTCACAGTTGCCCTCAGAATGTTCAGACATACTTTCAAAATGCTCACACTCGCTTTCACTTTGCTCATAGTTGCCGACTTTTCATTCATAATATCTAACATACTGCTCATAGTGTAAGTTAAATGGTTCATTGTTGCTGTCAAAATGCTCATAAATGCAGACTTTTCGTTCATAATTGCAGACAAAGGGGTCATAATTGCCTACATAATGGTTCGTGCTCATCTTCAAAATACTCACACTTGCCTTCAGAATGTTCAGACGTACTTTCAAATTGCTCACACTCGATTCCACGGTGCTCATAGTTGCCGAATTTTCATCCATAATATCTAACTTACTGGGGATAGTTTAAGTTAAATGGTTCGTGGTTGCTGCCAAAAGGCTCACAGTTGCGTCAGATTCCTCACACAAGCCGTCAGAATGCTCACATTTAAAGAAAAATTGCTCACAGTTGCTGACTTTTCGTTCATAATTGAAGACAAAGGCCTCACAGTAGCCGTCAAAACGCACATAATTGCCGACTTTTCGTTCATAATTGCGGACAAAGGGCTCATAGTTGCCTACATAATGGTTCGTGCTCATCTTCAAAATACTCATAGTTGCCTTCAGAATGTTCACACGTACTTTCAAAATGCACACACTCGCTTCCACGATGCTCATAGTTGCCGACTTTTCATTCATAATATCTAACATACTGCTCATAGTGTAAGATAAATGGTTTATGGTTGCTGTCAAAAGACACAGTTGCCGTCAGATTCCTCTCCCAAGCAGTCAGAATGCTCACATTTAAAGAAAAAGTGCTCATAGTTGCCGACCATTCGTTCATAATTGCCGACCAAGACCTCACAGTAGCCGCCAAAACGCTCATAGTTGCCGACTCTTCGTTCATAACTGCCGACCAAGGGCTCAAAGGTGCCGTCAAATCGCACATAATTCCCGACTTTTCGTTCAAATTGGCGGACAAAGCGCTCATAGTTGCCTACATAATGGTTCGTGCTCATCTTCAAAATACTCACAGTTGCCTTCAGAATGTTCAGACGTACTTTCAAAATGCTCACACTCGCTCCCACGGTGCTAATAGTTGCCGACTTTTCATTCATAATATCTAACTTACTGCTGATATTGTAAGTTAAATGGTTAATGGTTGCTGTCAAAAGACTCACAGTTGCCGTCAGATTCCTCACACAAGCCGTCAGAATGCTCAGTTTTAAAGAAAAAGTGCTCACAGTTGCCGACCATTCGTTCATAATTGCCGACCAAGGACTCACAGGTGCCGTCAAAACGCTCATAGTTGCCGGATTTTCGTTCATATTTGCGGACAAAGGGCTCATAGTTGCCTACATATTGGTTCGTGCTCATATTCAAAATACTCACAGTTGCCTTCAGAATGTTAAAACGTACTTTCAAAATACTCACACTCCCTTCCACGTTGCTGTTAGTTGCCGACATTTCATTCATAATATCTAACATACTGCTGATAGTGTAAGTTAAGTGGTTCATGGTTGCTGTCAAAAGACTCACAGTTGCCGTCAGATTCCTCACACAAGCCGTCAGAATGCTCAGATTTATAGAAAAAGTGCTCATAGTTGCCGACCATTCGTTCATAATTGCCGACCAAGACCTCACAGTAGCCGTCAAAACGTTCATAGTTGCCGACTTTCATTCATAATTGCCGACCAAGGCATCACAGGTGCCGTAAAACGCTCATAGTTGCCGACTTTTCGTTTCTAATTGCGGACAAAAGGCTAATAGTTGCCTAAATAATGGTTCGTGCTCATCTTCAAAATACTCACAGTTGACCTCAGAATGTTCAGACATACTTTCAAAATGCTCACACTCGCTTCCACGTTGCTCACATTTGCCGACTTCTCTTTCATAATATCTAACATACTGCTGATAGTGTAAGTTAAATGGTTCATGGTTGCTGTCAAAATGCTCATAAATGCCGATTTTCGTTCATAATTGCGGACAAAGGGGTCATAATTGCCTACATAATGGTTCGTGCTCATCTTCAAAATACTCACAGTTACGTTCAGAATGTTCAGACGTACTTTCAAATTGCTCACACTCGATTACACGGTGTTCATAGGTGCCGACTTTTCATTCATAATATCTAACTTACTGCTGATAGTATAAGTTAAATGGTTCATGGTTGCTGCCAAAAGGCTCACAGTTGCCGTCAGTATCCTCACACAAACCGTCAGAATGCTCAGATTTAAAGAAAAAGTGCACATATTTGCCGACCATTCGCTCATAATTGCCGACCAAGGCATCACAGTAGCCGTCAAAACGCTCATAGTGGCCGACTTTTCATTCATAATTGCCGACCAAGGCCTCACAGGTGCCGCCAAACGCTTATAGTTGCCGACTTTTCGTTAGTAATAGCGGACAAATGGCTCATAGTTGTCTACATAATGGTTCGTGCTCATCTTCAAAATACTCACAGTTGCCTTCAGAATGTTAAAACGTACTTTCAAAATGCTCACACTCGCTTCCACGTTACTGTTAGTTGCCGACTTTTCATTCAAAATATCTAACATACTGCTGATAGTGTAAGTTAAGTGGTTCATGGTTGCTGTCAAAAGACTCACAGTTGCCGTCAGATTCCTCACACAAGCCGTCAGAATGCTCATAGTTGCCGGATTTTCGTTCATATTTGCGAACAAAGGGCTCATAGTTGCCTAAATAATGGTTCGTGCTCATCTTCAAAATACTCACAGTTGGCTTCAGAATGTTCAGACGTACTTTCAAAATTTTCACACTCGCTTCCACGTGGCTCATAGTTGCCGACTTTTCATTCATAATATCAAACATTGTGCTGATAGTGCAAGTTAAATGGTTCATGGTTGCTGTCAAAAGGCTCACATTTGTTATCACATTCGTCACTCAAGCCGTCAGAATGCTCAGATTTATTGAAAAAGTGCTCATAGTGGCCGACCATTCGTTCATAATTGCCGACCAAGGCATCACAGTTGCCGTCAAAACGCGTATAGCTGCTGACTTTTCGTTCATAATTACCGACTAAGGGCTCACAGGTGACGTCAAAACGCTCATAACTGCCGACTTTTCGTTCATATTTGCGGACAAAGGGCTCATAGTTGCCTACATAATGGTTCTTGCTCATCTTTAAAATTATCACAGTTCCCTTCAGAATGTTCAGACGTACTTTCAAAATGTTCACACTCGCTTCCACGTGGCTCATAGTTGCCGACTTTTCATTCATAATATCTAACATTGTGCTGATAGTGCAAGTTAAATGGTTCATGGTTGCTGTCAAAAGGCTCACATTTGCTATCACATTCGTCACTCAAGCCGTCAGAATGCTCAGATTTATTGAAAAAGTGCTCATAGTGGCCGACCATTCGTTCATAATTGCCGACCAAGGCATCACAGTTGCCGTCAAAACGCGTATAGCTGCTGACTTTTGGTTCATAATTACCGACTAAGGGCTCACAGGTGACGTCAAAACGTTCATAGTAGCCGGATTTTAGTTCATATTTGCGGACAAAGGGCTCATAGTTGCCTACATAATGGTTCGTGCTCATCTTGAAAATACTCACAGTTGCCTTCAGAATGTTCACACGTACTTTCAAAATGCTCAAACTCGCTTCCACGATGCTCATAGTTGCCGACTTTTCATTCATTATATCTAGCATACTGCTGATAGTGTAAGTTAAATGGTTTATGGTTGCTGTCAAAAGACACAGTTGCCGTCCGATTCCTCACACAAGCCGTCAGAATGCTCAGATTTAAAGAAAATGTGCTCATAGTGGCCGACCATTCGTTCATAATTGCCGACCCAGGCGTCACAGTAGCCGTCAAAACGTTCATTGTTGCCGACTTTCATTCGTAATTTCCAACCAAGGCCTCACAGGTGCCGTAAATCGCTCACATGTCCGACTTTTCGTTTCTAATTGCGGACAAATGGCTCATAGTTGCCTACATAATGATTCGTGCTCACCTTCAAAGTACTCACAGTTGCCTTCAGAAGGTTCAGACATACTTTCAAAATGCTCACACTCGCTTCCACGATGCTCATAGTTGCCGACTTTTCATTCATAATATCTAACATACTGCTGATAGTGTAAGTTAAATGGTTTATGGTTGCTGTCAAAAGACACAGTTGCCGTCAGATTCCTCACCCAAGCAGTCAGAATGCTCACATTTAAAGAAAAAGTGCTCATTGTTGCCGACCATTCGTTCATAATTTCCGAACAGGACCTCTCAGTAGCCGCCAAAACGCTCATAGTTGCCGACTTTTCGTTCATAATTGCCGACCAAGGCCTCAAAGGTGCCGTCAAATCGCACATAATTATCGACTTTTCATTCATATTGGCGGACAAAGCGCTCATAGTTGCCTATATAATGGATCGTGCTCATCTTCAAAATACTCACAGTTGCCTTCAGAATGTTCAGACGTACTTTCAAAATGCTCACACTCGCTCCCACGGTGCTAATAGTTGCCGACTTTTCATTCATAATATCTAACTTACTGCTGATATTGTAAGTTAAATGGTTAATGGTTGCTGTCAAAAGGCTCACAGTAGCCGTCAGATTCCTCACACAAGCCGTCAGAATGCTCAGTTTTAAAGAAAAAGTGGTCACAGTTGCCGACCATTCGTTCATAATTGGCGACCAAGGACTCACAGGTTCCGTCAAAACGCTCATAGTAGCCGAATTTTAGTTCCTATTTCCGGACAAAGGGCTCATAGTTGCCTACATAATGGTTCGTTCTCATCTTCAAAATACTCAGAGTTGCCTTCAGAATGTTAAAACGTACTTTCAAAATTCTCACACTCGTTTCCACGTTGCTGTTAGTTGCCGACTTTTCATTCATAATATCTAACATACTGCTGATAGTGTAAGTTAAGTGGTTCATGGTTGCTGTCAAAACGCTCATAGTTGCCGACTTTTAATTCATAAGTGCCGACCAAGGCCTCACAGGTGCCGTCAAGACGCTTATAGTGGCCGACTTTTCGTTACTAATAGCGGACAAATGGCTCATAGTTGTCTACATATTGGTTCGTGCTCATCTTCAAAATACTCAGAGTTGCCTTCAGAATGTTAAAACGTACTTTCAAAATTCTCACACTCGCTTCCACGTTGCTGTTAGTTGCCGACTTTTCATTCATAATATCTAACATACTGCTGATAGTGTAAGTTAAGTGGTTCATGGTTGCTGTCAAATGACTCACAGTTGCCGTCAGGTTCCTCACACAAGCCGTCAGAATGCTCCGATTTAAAGAAAAAGTGCTCATAGTTGCCGACTATTCGTTCATAATTGCCGACCAAGGCCTCACAAGTGCCGTCAAAACGCTCATATTTGCCGGATTTTCGTTCATATTTGCGGACAAAGAGCTCATAGTTGTCTACATATTGGTTCGTGCTCATCTTCAAAATACTCACAGTTGCCTTCAGAATGTTAAAACGTACTTTCAAAATGCTCACACTCGTTTCCACGTTGCTGTTAGTTGCCGACTTTTCATTCATAATATCTAACATACTGCTGATAGTGTAAGTTAAGTGGTTCATGGTTGCTGTCAAAAGACTCACAGTTGCCGTCAGATTCCTCACACAAGCCGTCAGAATGCTCAGATTTAAAGAAAAATGCTCATAGTTGCCGACTATTCGTTCATAATTGCCGACCAAGGCCTCACAGGTGCCGTCAAAACGCTCATAGTTGCCGGATTTTCGTTCATATTTGCGGACAAAGGGCTCATAGTTGCCTACATAATGGTTCGTGCTCATCCTGAAAACACTCACAGTTGCCTTCAGAATGTTAAAACGTACTTTCAAAATGCTCACACTCGCTTCCACGTTGCTGTTAGTTGGCGACTTTTCATTCATAATATCTAACATACTGCTGATAGTGTAAGTTAAGTGGTTCATGGTTGCTGTCAAAAGACTCACAGTTGCCGTCAGATTCCTCACACAAGCCGTCAGAATGCTCAGTTTTAAAGAAAAAGTGCTCATAGTTGCCGACCATTCGTTCATAATTGCCGACCAAGGACTCACAGGTGCCGTCAAAACGTTCATAGTAGCCGGGTTTTAGTTCATATTTGCGGACAAAGGGCTCATAGTTGCCTACATAATGGTTCGTGCTCATCTTGAAAATACTCACAGTTGCCTTCAGAATGTTCACACGTACTTTCAAAATGCTCAAACTCGCTTCCGCGATGCTCATAGTTGCCGACTTTTCATTCATTATATCTAGCATACTGCTGATAGTGTAAGTTAAATGGTTCATTGTTGCTGTCAAAATGCTCATAAATGCCGACTTTTCGTTCATAATTGCAGACAAAGGGGTCATAATTCCTACATAATGGTTCGTGCTCATCTTCAAAATACTCACAGTTGCCTTCAGAATGTTCAGACGTACTTTCAAATTGCTCACACTCGATTCCACGGTGCTCATAGTTGCCGACTTTTCATTCATTATATCTAACATACTGCTGATAGTGTAAGTTAAGTGGTTCATGGTTGCTGTCAAAAGACTCGCAGTTGCCGTCAGATTCCTCACACAAGCCGTCAGAATGCTCAGATTTAAAGAAAAAGTGCTCATAGTTGCCGACTATTCGTTCATAATTGCCAACCAAGGCCTCACAAGTGCCGTCAAAACGCTTATAGTTGCCGACTTTTCGTTAGTAATAGCGGACAAATGGCTCATAGTTGTCTACATAATGGTTCGTGCTCATCTTCAAAATACTCACAGTTGCCTTCAGAATGTTAAAACGTACTTTCAAAATGCTCACACTCGCTTCCACGTTGCTGTTAGTTGCCGACTTTTCATTCATAATATCTAACATACTGCTGATAGTGTAAGTTAAATGGTTCATAGTTGGTGTCAAAAGGTTCACATTTGCTGTCACATTCCTCACACAAGCCGTCAGAATGCTCACAAGTAAACCTTACGTTTGGGTGAATCGAGTTGCTGACTGAGACACATATGAAAAAGTAGTACTAAATGTGGTCAGTATTTCAGTGAAGTTTTAGGTGCGAAGCTCCAGGGGTTTAGGAGATACAGCTACCAGAACATCACATAGAAGTACAGAATAGTCTTCATACAGTTGGAGGTAAAAGCTCTGTAATGCCTCTTGTAACGACAAAAGATGAATAACAAATATATGGGTACATATTAGGACTAGGGGGAAGTCATATAGTAAGGGTATACCTGACGGCGGCCATCTTGAAATCCGCCATTTTGAATTAAGGTTAAGTTTTTAAAATAGGAATAGGGTCATGTGATACATGATTTAAGGCGCAAATTTAATCAGAAGAACAATGGTGACGTTAATTTTGATTTACGCGCAATTGGTAAAAAGTTACAGGGAAATTAAATATTGTTGCAGCATATGTATTAGTCCTTTACCCCACCTTGTAAATTTTGTGTTAATGATAATAATTAAATAAAAAGCAGATGGATAAATATTAGGTCTATGGTAAGAGTTGCCTTGATGGCGGCCATGTTCAAATCCGCCATTTTGAATCAGACAAAAGTTTTAAACAAAACGCATAACAGTGACACCTTATTAATAGCAAATTTTACCATAATTCCAACGGTATAACCATTTTTGCTTTATCATTAACCAGCACAAAATTAAATGGATCGCTCCTTACAACTACTGCTTTGACGGAATTGTTAACGACAAATGTGTCAAGTGTAACTCGATTGCCTTTGTCAGGTGTGCTCACTGTGAGCAGAGCATTTGTGCAAGTCATGCACTCTTTTCTGAACTACATATTGATTGTACTAATTGAGGACTTTTCTGGAAGAAAGACCCAAGTTCAATTATGACTCAATTCCACTTTGGTCATTTTTCCTTAAATTAGCAACTTGTTTATGCGATAACAAGTGCTGGTTAATGATAAAGCAAAAATGATTATACCGTTGGATTTATGGTAAAAATTGCTATTAATAAGGTGTCACTGTTATGCGTTTTGTTTAAAACTTTTGTCTGATTCAAAATGTCGGATTTGAACAGGGCCGCCATCAAGGCAACTCTTACCATAGACCTAATATTTATCCATCTGCTTTTTATTTAATTACTATCATTAACACAAAATTTACAAGGTGGGGTAAAGGACTAATACATATGCTGCAACAATATTTAATTTCCCTGTAACTTTTTACCAATTGCGCGTAAATCAAAATTAACGTCACCATTGTTCTTCTGATTAAATTTGCGCCTTAAATCATGTATCACATGACCCTATTCCTATTTTAAAAACTTAACCTTAATTCAAAATGGCGGATTTCAAGATGGCCGCCGTCAGGTATACCCTTACTATATGACTTCCCCCTAGTCCTAATATGTACCCATATATTTGTTATTCATCTTTTGTCGTTATTAGAGGTCTTACAGAGCGTTTACCTCCAACTGTATGAAGACTATTCTGTACTTCTATGTGATGTTCTGGTAGCTGTATCTCCTAAACCACTGGAGCTTCGCACCTAAAACTTCACTGAAATACTGGCTACATTTAGTACTACTGTTTCATATGTGTCTCAGTCAGCAACTCGATTCACCCAAACGTAAGGTTTACTTGTCAGATTTAAAGAAAAAGTGCTCATAGTTGCCGACCATTCGTTCATAATTGCCGACCAAGACCTCACTGTAGCCGTCAAAACGTTCATAGTTGCCTAATTTTCATTCATAATTGCCGACCAAGGCATCACAGGTGCCGTAAAACGCTCATAGTTGCAGACTTTTCGTTTCTAATTGCGGACAAAGGGCTAATAGTTGCCTACATAATGGTTCGTGCTCATCTTCAAAATACTCACAGTTGCCTTCAAAATGTTCAGACGTACTTTCAAATTGCTCACACTCGATTCCACGGTGTTCATAGTTGCCGAATTTTCATCCATAATATCTAACTTACAATGGATAGTTTAAGTTAAATGGTTCGTGGTTGCTGCCAAAAGGCTCACAGTGGCGTCAGATTCCTCACACAAGCCGTCATAATGCTCACATTTAAAGAAAAATTGCTCACAGTTGCTGACTTTTCGTTCATAATTGCCGACCAAGGCCTCACAGTAGCCGTCAAAACGCACATAATTGCCGACTTTTCGTTCATAATTGCGGACAAAAGGCTCATAGTTGCCTACATAATGGTTCGTGCTCATCTTCAAAATACTCACAGTTGCGTTCATAATGTTCAGACGTACTTTCAAATGGCTCACACTCGCTTCCAAGATGCTGATAGCTACCGACTTTTCATTCATAATATCTAGCATACTGCTGATAGTGTAAGATAAATGGTTTATGGTGCTGTCAAAAGACACAGTTGCCGTCCGATTCCTCACACAAGCCGTAAGAATACTCAGATTTAAAGAAAGTGCTCATAGTTTCCGAACATTCGTTCATAATTGCCGACCAAGGCCTCACAGGTGCCGTCAAAACGCTCATAGTTGCCGGATTTTCGTTCATATTTGCGGACAAAGGGCTCATAGTTGCCTACATAATGGTTCGTGCTCATTTTCAAAACACTCACAGTTGCCTTCAGAATGTTCATACGTACTTTCAAAATCCTCACTCGCTTCCACGATGCTCATAGTTGCCGACTTTTCATTCATAGTATCTAACATTCTGCTGATAGTGTAAGTTAAATGGTTCATAGTTGGTGTCAAAAGGCTCACATTTGCTGTCACATTCCTCACACAAGCCGTCAGAATGCTCAGATTTAAAGAAAAAGTGCTCATAGTTGCCGACCATTCGTTCATAATTGCCGAACAAGACCTTACAGTAGCCGTCAAAATGTTCGTAGTTGCCGACTTTTCATTCATAATTGAGGACCAAGGCCTCACAGGTGCCGCAAAACGCTCATAGTTGCCGACTTTTCGTTTCTAATTGCGGACAAAGGGCTAATAGTTGCCTACATAATGATTCGTGCTCATCTTCAAAATACTCACAGTTGCCTTCAGAATGTTCAGACGTACTTTCAAATTGCTCACACTGGATCCCACGGTGCTCATAGTTGCCGAATTTTCATCCATAATATCTAACTTACTGGGGATAGTTTAAGTTAAATGGTTCGTGGTTGCTGCCAAAAGGCTCACAGTGGCGCCAGATTCCTCACACAAGCCGTCAGAATGCTCACATTTAAAGAAAAAGTGCTCACAGTTGCTGACTTTTCGTTCATAATTGCTGACCAAAACCTCACAGTAGCAATCAAAACGCACATAATTGCCGACTTTTCGTTCATAATTGCGGACAAAGGGCTCATAGTTGCCTACATAATGGTTCCTTCTCATCTTCAAAAAAAAAAAAAAAAACAGTTGCCTACATAATGTTCAGACTTACTTTCAAAATGCTCACACTCGATTCCACGGTGCTCATAGTTGCCGACTTTTCATTTATAATATCTAACATACTGCTGATAGTGTAAGTTAAGTGGTTCATGGTTGCTGTCAAATGACTCACAGTTGCCGTCAGATTCCTCACACAAGCCGTCAGAATGCTCAGATTTAAAGAAAAAGTGCTCATAGTGGCCGACCATTCGTTCATCATTGCCAACCAAGGCCTCACAGGTGCCGTCAAAACGCTCATAGTTACCGAATTTTCCTTAATAATTCCGAACAGAGGGCTCATAGTTGCATACATAATGGTTCGTTCTCATCTGCAAAATACTCACAGTTGCCCTCGGAATGTTCATACGTACTTTCAAAATGCTCACACTCGCTTCCTCGGTGCTAATCGTTGCCGAGTTTTCATTCATAATATCTAACTTACGGCTGATATTGTAAGTTAAATGGTTCATGGTTGCTGTCAAAAGGCTCACAGTTGCCGTCAGATTCCTCACACAAGCCGTCAGAATGCTCAGTTTTAAAGAAAAAGTGCTCATAGTTGCCGACCATTCGTTCATGATTGCCGACCAAGGACTCACATGTGCCGTCAAAACGTTCATAGTAGCCGTATTTTAGTTCATATTTGCGGACAAAGGGCTCATAGTTGCCTACATAATAGTTCGTGCTCATCTTGAAAATACTCGCAGTTGCCTTCAGAATGTTCACACGTACTTTCAAAATGCTCAAACTCGCTTCCACGATGCTCATAGTTGCCGACTTTTCATTCATTATATCTAGCATACTGCTGATAGTGTAAGTTAAATGGTTTATGGTTGCTGTCAAAAGACACAGTTGCCGTCCGATTCCTCACACAAGCCGTCAGAATGCTCAAATTTAAGGAAAATGTGCTTACAGTGCCCGACCATTCGTTCATAATTGCCGACCAAGGCGTCACAGTAGCCGTCAAAACGTTCATTGTTGCCGACTTTCATTCGTAATTGCCAACCAAGGCCTCACAGGTGCCGTAAATCGCTCACATGTCCGACTTTTCGTTTCTAATTGCGGACAAATGGCTCATAGTTGCCTACATAATGATTCGTGCTCACCTTCAAAATTCTCACAGTTGCCTTCAGAAAGTTCAGACATACTTTCAAAATGCTCACACTCGCTTCCACGATGCTCATAGTTGCCGACTTTTCATTCATAATATCTAACTTAGTGCTGATAGTGTAAGTTCAATGGTTCATGGTTGCTGTCAAAAGGCTCACAGTTGATGTCAGATTCCTCACACAAGCCATGAGAATGCTCAGATTTAAAGAAAAAGTGCTCATAGTGGCCGACCATTCGTTCATAATTGCCAACCAAGGCCTCAAAGGTGCCGTCAAAACGCTCATAGTTACCGAATTTTCCTTCATAATTCCGAACAGAGGGCTCATAGTTGTATACATAATGGTTCGTTCTCATCTGCAAAATACTCACAGTTGCCCTCGGAATGTTCAGACGTACTTTCAAAATGCTCCCACTCGCTTCCTCGGTGCTAATCGTTGCCGAGTTTTCATTCATAATATCTAACTTACTGCTGATACTGTAAGTTAAATGGTTCATGGTTGCTGTCAAAAGGCTCACAGTTGCCGTCAGATTCCTCACACAAGCCGTCAGAATGCTCAGTTTTAAAGAAAAAGTGCTCATAGTTGCCAACCATTCGTTCATAATTGGCGACCAAGGACTCACAGGTGCCGTCAAAACGTTCATAGTAGCCGGGTTTTAGTTCATATTTGCGGACAAAGGGCTCATAGTTGCCTACATAATGGTTCGTGCTCATCTTGAAAATACTCACAGTTGCCTTCAGAATGTTCACACGTACTTTCAAAATGCTCAAACTCGCTTCCGCGATGCTCATAGTTGCCGACTTTTCATTCATTATATCTAGCATACTGCTGATAGTGTAAGTTAAATGGTTCATTGTTGCTGTCAAAATGCTCATAAATGCCGACTTTTCGTTCATAATTGCAGACAAAGGGGTCATAATTCCTACATAATGGTTCGTGCTCATCTTCAAAATACTCACAGTTACCTTCAGAATGTTCAGACGTACTTTCAAATTGCTCACACTCGATTCCACGGTGCTCATAGTTGCCGAATTTTCATCCATAATATCTAACTTACTGGGGATAGTTTAAGTTAAATGGTTCGTGGGTGCTGCCAAAAGGCTCCCAGCGGCGTCAGATTCCTCACACAAGCCGTCAGAATGCTCAGATTTAAAGAAAAATTCCTCACAGTTGCTGACTTTTCGTTCATAATTGCCGACAAAGGCCTCACAGTAGCCGTCAAAACGCACATAATTGCCGACTTTTCGTTCATAATTGCGGACAAAGGGCTCATAGTTGCCTACATAATGGTTCGTGCTCATCTTCAAAATGCTCACAGTTGGGTTCAGAATGTTCAGACGTATTTTCAAAATGCTCACACTCACTTCCACGGTGCTCATAGTTGCCGACTTTTCATTCAGATTATCTTACTTTCTGCTGATAGTATAAGTTAAATGGTTCATGGTTGCTGCCAAAAAGCTCACAGTTGCCGTCAGTATCCTCACACAAACCGTCAAAATGCTCAGACTTAAAGAAAAAGTGCTCATATTTGCCGACCATTCGCTCATAATTGCCGACCAAGGCATCACAGTAGCCGTCAAAACGCTCATAGTTGCCGACTTTTCATTCATAAATGCCGACCAAGGCCTCACAGGTGCCGTCAAGACGCTTATAGTTGCCGACTTTTCGTTACTAATAGCGGACAAATGGCTCATAGTTGTCTACATATTGGTTCGTGCTCATCTTCAAAATACTCAGAGTTGCCTTCAGAATGTTAAAACGTACATTCAAAATTCTCACACTCGCTTCCACGTTGCTGTTAGTTGCCGACTTTTCATTCATAATATCTAACATACTGCTGATAGTGTAAGTTAAGTGGTTCATGGTTGCTGTCAAATGACTCACAGTTGCCGTCAGATTCCTCACACAAGCCGTCAGAATGCTCAGATTTAAAGAAAAAGTGCTCATAGTTGCCGACTATTCGTTCATAATTGCCGACCAAGGCCTCACAAGTGCCGTCAAAACGCTCATAGTTGCCGGATTTTCGTTCATATTTGCGGACAAAGGGCTCATAGTTGTCTACATATTGGTTCGTGCTCATATTCAAAATACTCACAGTTGCCTTCAGAATGTTAAAACGTACTTTCAAAATGCTCACACTCGCTTCCACGTTGCTGTTAGTTGCCGACTTTTCATTAATAATATCTAACATACTGCTGATAGTGTAAGTTAAGTGGTTCATGGTTGCTGTCAAAAGACTCACAGTTGCCGTCAGATTCCTCACACAAGCCGTCAGAATGCTCTGATTTATAGAAAAAGTGCTCATAGTTGCCGACCATTCGTTCATAATTGCCGACCAAGACCTCACAGTAGCCGTCAAAATGTTCATAGTTGCCGACTTTTCATTCATAATTGCCGACCAAGGCATCACAAATGCCGTAAAACGCTCATAGTTGCCGACTTTTCGTTTCTAATTGCGGACAAAGGGCTAATAGTTGCCTACATAATGGTTCGTGCTCATCTTCAAAATACTCACAGTTGACCTCAGAATGTTCAGACATACTTTCAAAATGCTCACACTCGCTTACACGGTTCTCATAGTTGCCGACTTTTCATTCATAATATCTAACATACTGCTGATAGTGTAAGTTAAATGGTTCATGGTTGCTGTCAAAATGCTCATAAATGCCGACTTTTCGTTCATAATTGCGGACAAAGGGGTCATAATTGCCTACATAATGATTCGTGCTCATCTTCAAAATACTCACAGTTACGTTCAGAATGTTCAGACGTACTTTCAAATTGCTCACATTCGATTACACGGTGTTCATAGGTGCCGACTTTTCATTCATAATGTCTAACTTACTGCTGAGAGTATAAGTTAAATGGTTCATGGTTGCTGCCAAAAGGCTCACAGTTGCCGTCAGCATCCTCACACAAACCGTCAGAATGCTCAGATTTAAAGAAAAAGTGCTCATATTTGCCGACCATTCGCTCATAATTGCCGACCAAGGCATCACAGTAGCCGTCAAAACGCTCATAGTTGCCGACTTTTCATTCATAATTGCCGACCAAGGCCTCACAGGTGCCGCCAAACGCTTATAGTTGCCGACTTTTCGTTAGTAATAGCGGACAAATGGCTCATAGTTGTCTACATAATGGTTCGTGCTCATCTTCAAAATACTCACAGTTGCCTTCAGAATGTTAAAACGTATTTTCAAAATGCTCACACTCGCTTCCACGTTGCTGTTAGTTGCCGACTTTTCATTCATAATATCTAACATACTGCTGATAGTGTAAGTTAAGTGGTTCATGGTTGCTGTCAAAAGACTCACAGTTGCCGTCAGATTCCTCACACAAGCCGTCAGAATGCTCAGATTTAAAGAAAAATGCTCATAGTTGCCCACTATTCGTTCATAATTGCCGACCAAGGCCTCAAAGGTGCCGTCAAATCGCACATAATTATCGACTTTTCATTCATATTGGCGGACAAAGCGCTCATAGTTGCCTATATAATGGATCGTGCTCATCTTCAAAATACTCACAGTTGCCTTCAGAATGTTCAGACGTACTTTCAAAATGCTCACACTCGCTCCCACGGTGCTAATAGTTGCCGACTTTTCATTCATAATATCTAACTTACTGCTGATATTGTAAGTTAAATGGTTAATGGTTGCTGTCAAAAGGCTCACAGTAGCCGTCAGATTCCTCACACAAGCCGTCAGAATGCTCAGTTTTAAAGAAAAAGTGGTCACAGTTGCCGACCATTCGTTCATAATTGGCGACCAAGGACTCACAGGTTCCGTCAAAACGCTCATAGTAGCCGAATTTTAGTTCCTATTTCCGGACAAAGGGCTCATAGTTGCCTACATAATGGTTCGTTCTCATCTTCAAAATACTCAGAGTTGCCTTCAGAATGTTAAAACGTACTTTCAAAATTCTCACACTCGTTTCCACGTTGCTGTTAGTTGCCGACTTTTCATTCATAATATCTAACATACTGCTGATAGTGTAAGTTAAGTGGTTCATGGTTGCTGTCAAAACGCTCATAGTTGCCGACTTTTCATTCATAAGTGCCGACCAAGGCCTCACAGGTGCCGTCAAGACGCTTATAGTGGCCGACTTTTCGTTACTAATAGCGGACAAATGGCTCATAGTTGTCTACATATTGGTTCGTGCTCATCTTCAAAATACTCAGAGTTGCCTTCAGAATGTTAAAACGTACTTTCAAAATTCTCACACTCGCTTCCACGTTGCTGTTAGTTGCCGACTTTTCATTCATAATATCTAACATACTGCTGATAGTGTAAGTTAAGTGGTTCATGGTTGCTGTCAAATGACTCACAGTTGCCGTCAGGTTCCTCACACAAGCCGTCAGAATGCTCCGATTTAAAGAAAAAGTGCTCATAGTTGCCGACTATTCGTTCATAATTGCCGACCAAGGCCTCACAAGTGCCGTCAAAACGCTCATATTTGCCGGATTTTCGTTCATATTTGCGGA
The DNA here is from genome assembly GCF_964235325.1 of Thermobia domestica. Classification (NCBI taxonomy): domain Eukaryota; kingdom Metazoa; phylum Arthropoda; class Insecta; order Zygentoma; family Lepismatidae; genus Thermobia; species Thermobia domestica. The sequence continues at coordinate 311,407,836 of NC_137459.1, forward strand.
CAAAGAGCTCATAGTTGTCTACATATTGGTTCGTGCTCATCTTCAAAATACTCACAGTTGCCTTCAGAATGTTAAAACGTACTTTCAAAATGCTCACACTCGTTTCCACGTTGCTGTTAGTTGCCGACTTTTCATTCATAATATCTAACATACTGCTGATAGTGTAAGTTAAGTGGTTCATGGTTGCTGTCAAAAGACTCACAGTTGCCGTCAGATTCCTCACACAAGCCGTCAGAATGCTCAGATTTAAAGAAAAATGCTCATAGTTGCCGACTATTCGTTCATAATTGCCGACCAAGGCCTCACAGGTGCCGTCAAAACGCTCATAGTTGCCGGATTTTCGTTCATATTTGCGGACAAAGGGCTCATAGTTGCCTACATAATGGTTCGTGCTCATCCTGAAAACACTCACAGTTGCCTTCAGAATGTTAAAACGTACTTTCAAAATGCTCACACTCGCTTCCACGTTGCTGTTAGTTGGCGACTTTTCATTCATAATATCTAACATACTGCTGATAGTGTAAGTTAAGTGGTTCATGGTTGCTGTCAAAAGACTCACAGTTGCCGTCAGATTCCTCACACAAGCCGTCAGAATGCTCAGTTTTAAAGAAAAAGTGCTCATAGTTGCCGACCATTCGTTCATAATTGCCGACCAAGGACTCACAGGTGCCGTCAAAACGTTCATAGTAGCCGGGTTTTAGTTCATATTTGCGGACAAAGGGCTCATAGTTGCCTACATAATGGTTCGTGCTCATCTTGAAAATACTCACAGTTGCCTTCAGAATGTTCACACGTACTTTCAAAATGCTCAAACTCGCTTCCGCGATGCTCATAGTTGCCGACTTTTCATTCATTATATCTAGCATACTGCTGATAGTGTAAGTTAAATGGTTCATTGTTGCTGTCAAAATGCTCATAAATGCCGACTTTTCGTTCATAATTGCAGACAAAGGGGTCATAATTCCTACATAATGGTTCGTGCTCATCTTCAAAATACTCACAGTTGCCTTCAGAATGTTCAGACGTACTTTCAAATTGCTCACACTCGATTCCACGGTGCTCATAGTTGCCGACTTTTCATTCATTATATCTAACATACTGCTGATAGTGTAAGTTAAGTGGTTCATGGTTGCTGTCAAAAGACTCGCAGTTGCCGTCAGATTCCTCACACAAGCCGTCAGAATGCTCAGATTTAAAGAAAAAGTGCTCATAGTTGCCGACTATTCGTTCATAATTGCCAACCAAGGCCTCACAAGTGCCGTCAAAACGCTTATAGTTGCCGACTTTTCGTTAGTAATAGCGGACAAATGGCTCATAGTTGTCTACATAATGGTTCGTGCTCATCTTCAAAATACTCACAGTTGCCTTCAGAATGTTAAAACGTACTTTCAAAATGCTCACACTCGCTTCCACGTTGCTGTTAGTTGCCGACTTTTCATTCATAATATCTAACATACTGCTGATAGTGTAAGTTAAATGGTTCATAGTTGGTGTCAAAAGGCTCACATTTGCTGTCACATTCCTCACACAAGCCGTCAGAATGCTCAGATTTAAAGAAAAAGTGCTCATAGTTGCCGACCATTCGTTCATAAATGCCGACCAAGACCTCACTGTAGCCGTCAAAACGTTCATAGTTGCCTAATTTTCATTCATAATTGCCGACCAAGGCATCACAGGTGCCGTAAAACGCTCATAGTTGCAGACTTTTCGTTTCTAATTGCGGACAAAGGGCTAATAGTTGCCTACATAATGGTTCGTGCTCATCTTCAAAATACTCACAGTTGCCTTCAAAATGTTCAGACGTACTTTCAAATTGCTCACACTCGATTCCACGGTGTTCATAGTTGCCGAATTTTCATCCATAATATCTAACTTACAATGGATAGTTTAAGTTAAATGGTTCGTGGTTGCTGCCAAAAGGCTCACAGTGGCGTCAGATTCCTCACACAAGCCGTCATAATGCTCACATTTAAAGAAAAATTGCTCACAGTTGCTGACTTTTCGTTCATAATTGCCGACCAAGGCCTCACAGTAGCCGTCAAAACGCACATAATTGCCGACTTTTCGTTCATAATTGCGGACAAAAGGCTCATAGTTGCCTACATAATGGTTCGTGCTCATCTTCAAAATACTCACAGTTGCGTTCATAATGTTCAGACGTACTTTCAAATGGCTCACACTCGCTTCCAAGATGCTGATAGCTACCGACTTTTCATTCATAATATCTAGCATACTGCTGATAGTGTAAGATAAATGGTTTATGGTGGTGTCAAAAGACACAGTTGCCGTCCGATTCCTCACACAAGCCGTAAGAATACTCAGATTTAAAGAAAGTGCTCATAGTTTCCGAACATTCGTTCATAATTGCCGACCAAGGCCTCACAGGTGCCGTCAAAACGCTCATAGTTGCCGGATTTTCGTTCATATTTGCGGACAAAGGGCTCATAGTTGCCTACATAATGGTTCGTGCTCATTTTCAAAACACTCACAGTTGCCTTCAGAATGTTCATACGTACTTTCAAAATCCTCACTCGCTTCCACGATGCTCATAGTTGCCGACTTTTCATTCATAGTATCTAACATTCTGCTGATAGTGTAAGTTAAATGGTTCATAGTTGGTGTCAAAAGGCTCACATTTGCTGTCACATTCCTCACACAAGCCGTCAGAATGCTCAGATTTAAAGAAAAAGTGCTCATAGTTGCCGACCATTCGTTCATAATTGCCGAACAAGACCTTACAGTAGCCGTCAAAATGTTCGTAGTTGCCGACTTTTCATTCATAATTGAGGACCAAGGCCTCACAGGTGCCGCAAAACGCTCATAGTTGCCGACTTTTCGTTTCTAATTGCGGACAAAGGGCTAATAGTTGCCTACATAATGGTTCGTGCTCATCTTCAAAATACTCACAGTTGCCTTCAGAATGTTCAGACGTACTTTCAAATTGCTCACACTGGATCCCACGGTGCTCATAGTTGCCGAATTTTCATCCATAATATCTAACTTACTGGGGATAGTTTAAGTTAAATGGTTCGTGGTTGCTACCAAAAGGCTCACAGTGGCGCCAGATTCCTCACACAAGCCGTCAGAATGCTCACATTTAAAGAAAAAGTGCTCACAGTTGCTGACTTTTCGTTCATAATTGCTGACCAAAACCTCACAGTAGCAATCAAAACGCACATAATTGCCGACTTTTCGTTCATAATTGCGGACAAAGGGCTCATAGTTGCCTACATAATGGTTCCTTCTCATCTTCAAAAAAAAAAAAAAAAAAAAAACAGTTGCCTACATAATGTTCAGACTTACTTTCAAAATGCTCACACTCGATTCCACGGTGCTCATAGTTGCCGACTTTTCATTTATAATATCTAACATACTGCTGATAGTGTAAGTTAAGTGGTTCATGGTTGCTGTCAAATGACTCACAGTTGCCGTCAGATTCCTCACACAAGCCGTCAGAATGCTCAGATTTAAAGAAAAAGTGCTCATAGTGGCCGACCATTCGTTCATCATTGCCAACCAAGGCCTCACAGGTGCCGTCAAAACGCTCATAGTTACCGAATTTTCCTTCATAATTCCGAACAGAGGGCTCATAGTTGCATACATAATGGTTCGTTCTCATCTGCAAAATACTCACAGTTGCCCTCGGAATGTTCATACGTACTTTCAAAATGCTCACACTCGCTTCCTCGGTGCTAATCGTTGCCGAGTTTTCATTCATAATATCTAACTTACGGCTGATATTGTAAGTTAAATGGTTCATGGTTGCTGTCAAAAGGCTCACAGTTGCCGTCAGATTCCTCACACAAGCCGTCAGAATGCTCAGTTTTAAAGAAAAAGTGCTCATAGTTGCCGACCATTCGTTCATGATTGCCGACCAAGGACTCACATGTGCCGTCAAAACGTTCATAGTAGCCGTATTTTAGTTCATATTTGCGGACAAAGGGCTCATAGTTGCCTACATAATAGTTCGTGCTCATCTTGAAAATACTCGCAGTTGCCTTCAGAATGTTCACACGTACTTTCAAAATGCTCAAACTCGCTTCCACGATGCTCATAGTTGCCGACTTTTCATTCATTATATCTAGCATACTGCTGATAGTGTAAGTTAAATGGTTTATGGTTGCTGTCAAAAGACACAGTTGCCGTCCGATTCCTCACACAAGCCGTCAGAATGCTCAAATTTAAGGAAAATGTGCTTACAGTGCCCGACCATTCGTTCATAATTGCCGACCAAGGCGTCACAGTAGCCGTCAAAACGTTCATTGTTGCCGACTTTCATTCGTAATTGCCAACCAAGGCCTCACAGGTGCCGTAAATCGCTCACATGTCCGACTTTTCGTTTCTAATTGCGGACAAATGGCTCATAGTTGCCTACATAATGATTCGTGCTCACCTTCAAAATTCTCACAGTTGCCTTCAGAAAGTTCAGACATACTTTCAAAATGCTCACACTCGCTTCCACGATGCTCATAGTTGCCGACTTTTCATTCATAATATCTAACTTAGTGCTGATAGTGTAAGTTCAATGGTTCATGGTTGCTGTCAAAAGGCTCACAGTTGATGTCAGATTCCTCACACAAGCCATGAGAATGCTCAGATTTAAAGAAAAAGTGCTCATAGTGGCCGACCATTCGTTCATAATTGCCAACCAAGGCCTCAAAGGTGCCGTCAAAACGCTCATAGTTACCGAATTTTCCTTCATAATTCCGAAGAGAGGGCTCATAGTTGTATACATAATGGTTCGTTCTCATCTGCAAAATACTCACAGTTGCCCTCGGAATGTTCAGACGTACTTTCAAAATGCTCCCACTCGCTTCCTCGGTGCTAATCGTTGCCGAGTTTTCATTCATAATATCTAACTTACTGCTGATACTGTAAGTTAAATGGTTCATGGTTGCTGTCAAAAGGCTCACAGTTGCCGTCAGATTCCTCACACAAGCCGTCAGAATGCTCAGTTTTAAAGAAAAAGTGCTCATAGTTGCCAACCATTCGTTCATAATTGGCGACCAAGGACTCACAGGTGCCGTCAAAACGTTCATAGTAGCCGGGTTTTAGTTCATATTTGCGGACAAAGGGCTCATAGTTGCCTACATAATGGTTCGTGCTCATCTTGAAAATACTCACAGTTGCCTTCAGAATGTTCACACGTACTTTCAAAATGCTCAAACTCGCTTCCGCGATGCTCATAGTTGCCGACTTTTCATTCATTATATCTAGCATACTGCTGATAGTGTAAGTTAAATGGTTCATTGTTGCTGTCAAAATGCTCATAAATGCCGACTTTTCGTTCATAATTGCAGACAAAGGGGTCATAATTCCTACATAATGGTTCGTGCTCATCTTCAAAATACTCACAGTTACCTTCAGAATGTTCAGACGTACTTTCAAATTGCTCACACTCGATTCCACGGTGCTCATAGTTGCCGAATTTTCGTCCATAATATCTAACTTACTGGGGATAGTTTAAGTTAAATGGTTCGTGGGTGCTGCCAAAAGGCTCCCAGCGGCGTCAGATTCCTCACACAAGCCGTCAGAATGCTCAGATTTAAAGAAAAATTCCTCACAGTTGCTGACTTTTCGTTCATAATTGCCGACAAAGGCCTCACAGTAGCCGTCAAAACGCACATAATTGCCGACTTTTCGTTCATAATTGCGGACAAAGGGCTCATAGTTGCCTACATAATGGTTCGTGCTCATCTTCAAAATGCTCACAGTTGGGTTCAGAATGTTCAGACGTATTTTCAAAATGCTCACACTCACTTCCACGGTGCTCATAGTTGCCGACTTTTCATTCAGATTATCTTACTTTCTGCTGATAGTATAAGTTAAATGGTTCATGGTTGCTGCCAAAAAGCTCACAGTTGCCGTCAGTATCCTCACACAAACCGTCAAAATGCTCAGACTTAAAGAAAAAGTGCTCATATTTGCCGACCATTCGCTCATAATTGCCGACCAAGGCATCACAGTAGCCGTCAAAACGCTCATAGTTGCCGACTTTTCATTCATAAATGCCGACCAAGGCCTCACAGGTGCCGTCAAGACGCTTATAGTTGCCGACTTTTCGTTACTAATAGCGGACAAATGGCTCATAGTTGTCTACATATTGGTTCGTGCTCATCTTCAAAATACTCAGAGTTGCCTTCAGAATGTTAAAACGTACATTCAAAATTCTCACACTCGCTTCCACGTTGCTGTTAGTTGCCGACTTTTCATTCATAATATCTAACATACTGCTGATAGTGTAAGTTAAGTGGTTCATGGTTGCTGTCAAATGACTCACAGTTGCCGTCAGATTCCTCACACAAGCCGTCAGAATGCTCAGATTTAAAGAAAAAGTGCTCATAGTTGCCGACTATTCGTTCATAATTGCCGACCAAGGCCTCACAAGTGCCGTCAAAACGCTCATAGTTGCCGGATTTTCGTTCATATTTGCGGACAAAGGGCTCATAGTTGTCTACATATTGGTTCGTGCTCATATTCAAAATACTCACAGTTGCCTTCAGAATGTTAAAACGTACTTTCAAAATGCTCACACTCGCTTCCACGTTGCTGTTAGTTGCCGACTTTTCATTAATAATATCTAACATACTGCTGATAGTGTAAGTTAAGTGGTTCATGGTTGCTGTCAAAAGACTCACAGTTGCCGTCAGATTCCTCACACAAGCCGTCAGAATGCTCTGATTTATAGAAAAAGTGCTCATAGTTGCCGACCATTCGTTCATAATTGCCGACCAAGACCTCACAGTAGCCGTCAAAATGTTCATAGTTGCCGACTTTTCATTCATAATTGCCGACCAAGGCATCACAAATGCCGTAAAACGCTCATAGTTGCCGACTTTTCGTTTCTAATTGCGGACAAAGGGCTAATAGTTGCCTACATAATGGTTCGTGCTCATCTTCAAAATACTCACAGTTGACCTCAGAATGTTCAGACATACTTTCAAAATGCTCACACTCGCTTACACGGTTCTCATAGTTGCCGACTTTTCATTCATAATATCTAACATACTGCTGATAGTGTAAGTTAAATGGTTCATGGTTGCTGTCAAAATGCTCATAAATGCCGACTTTTCGTTCATAATTGCGGACAAAGGGGTCATAATTGCCTACATAATGATTCGTGCTCATCTTCAAAATACTCACAGTTACGTTCAGAATGTTCAGACGTACTTTCAAATTGCTCACATTCGATTACACGGTGTTCATAGGTGCCGACTTTTCATTCATAATGTCTAACTTACTGCTGAGAGTATAAGTTAAATGGTTCATGGTTGCTGCCAAAAGGCTCACAGTTGCCGTCAGCATCCTCACACAAACCGTCAGAATGCTCAGATTTAAAGAAAAAGTGCTCATATTTGCCGACCATTCGCTCATAATTGCCGACCAAGGCATCACAGTAGCCGTCAAAACGCTCATAGTTGCCGACTTTTCATTCATAATTGCCGACCAAGGCCTCACAGGTGCCGCCAAACGCTTATAGTTGCCGACTTTTCGTTAGTAATAGCGGACAAATGGCTCATAGTTGTCTACATAATGGTTCGTGCTCATCTTCAAAATACTCACAGTTGCCTTCAGAATGTTAAAACGTATTTTCAAAATGCTCACACTCGCTTCCACGTTGCTGTTAGTTGCCGACTTTTCATTCATAATATCTAACATACTGCTGATAGTGTAAGTTAAGTGGTTCATGGTTGCTGTCAAAAGACTCACAGTTGCCGTCAGATTCCTCACACAAGCCGTCAGAATGCTCAGATTTAAAGAAAAATGCTCATAGTTGCCCACTATTCGTTCATAATTGCCGACCAAGGCCTCACAGGTGCCGTCAAAACGCTCATAGTTGCCGGATTTTCGTTCATATTTGCGGACAAAGGGCTCATAGTTGCCTACATAATGGTTCGTTCTCATCTTCAAAAAAAAAAAAAAAAAACAGTTGCCTACATAATGTTCAGACTTACTTTCAAAATGCTCACACTCACTTCCACGGTGCTCATAGTTGCCGACTTTTCATTCAGAATATCTTACTTGCTGCTGATATTGTAAATTAAATGGTTTATGGTTGCTGTCAAACGGCACAGTTGCCGTCCGATTCCTCACACAAGTCGTCAGAATGCTCAGATTTAAAGAAAATGTGCTCATAGTGGCCGACCATTCGTTCATAATTGCCGACCAAGGCGTCACAGTAGCAGTCAAAACGTTCATTGTTGCCGACTTTCATTCGAAATTGCCAACCAAGGCTTCACAGGTGCCGTAAATCGCTCACATGTCCGACTTTTCGTTTCTAATTGCGGACAAAGGGATCATAGTTGCCTACAGAATGATTCGTGCTCATCTTCAAAACACTCACAGTTGCCTTCAGAATGTTCAGACGTACTTTCAAATTGCTCACACTGGATCCCACGGTGCTCATAGTTGCCGAATTTTCATCCATAATATCTAACTTACTGGGGATAGTTTAAGTTAAATGGTTCGTGGTTGCTGCCAAAAGGCTCACAGTGGCGTCAGATTCCTCACACAAGCCGTCAGAATGCTCACATTTAAAGAAAAAGTGCTCACAGTTGCTGACTTTTCGTTCATAATTGCTGACCAAAACCTCACAGTAGCAATCAAAACGCACATAATTGCCGACTTTTCGTTCATAATTGCGGACAAAGGGCTCATAGTTGCCTACATAATGGTTCCTTCTCATCTTCAAAAAAAAAAAAAAAAAAAAAACAGTTGCCTACATAATGTTCAGACTTACTTTCAAAATGCTCACACTCGATTCCACGGTGCTCATAGTTGCCGACTTTTCATTCATAATATCTAACATACTCCTGATAGTGTAAGTTAAGTGGTTCATGGTTGCTGTCAAATGACTCACAGTTGCCGTCAGATTCCTCACACAAGCCGTCAGAATGCTCAGATTTAAAGAAAAAGTGCTCATAGTGGCCGACCATTCGTTCATAATTGCCAACCAAGGCCTCACAGGTGCCGTCAAAACGCTCATAGTTACCGAATTTTCCTTCATAATTCCGAACAGAGGGCTCATAGTTGCATACATAATGGTTCGTTCTCATCTGCAAAATACTCACAGTTGCCCTCGGAATGTTCAGACGTACTTTCAAAATGCTCCCACTCGCTTCCTCGGTGCTAATCGTTGCCGAGTTTTCATTCATAATATCTAACTTACTGCTGATACTGTAAGTTAAATGGTTCATGGTTGCTGTCAAAAGGCTCACAGTTGCCGTCAGATTCCTCACACAAGCCGTCAGAATGCTCAGTTTTATAGAAAAGGTGCTCATAGTTGCCGACCATTCGTTCATAATTGCCGACCAAGGACTCACAGGTGCCGTCAAAACGTTCATAGTAGCCGGGTTTTAGTTCATATTTGCGGACAAAGGGCTCATAGTCGCCTACATAATGGTTCGTGCTCATCTTGAAAATACTCACAGTTGCCTTCAGAATGTTCACACGTACTTTCAAAATGCTCAAACTCGCTTCCACGATGCTCATAGTTGCCGACTTTTCATTCATTATATCTAGCATACTGCTGATAGTGTAAGTTAAATGGTTTATGGTTGCTGTCAAAAGACACAGTTGCCGTCCGATTCCCCACACAAGCCGTCAGAATGCTCAGATTTAAAGAAAATGTGCTCATAGTGGCCGACCATTCGTTCATAATTGCCGACCAAGGCGTCACAGTAGCCGTCAAAACGTTCATTGTTGCCGACTTTCATTCGTAATTGCCAACCAAGGCCTCACAGGTGCCGTAAATCGCTCACATGTCCGACTTTTCGTTTCTAATTGCGGACAAATGGCTCATAGTTGCCTACATAATGATTCGTGCTCACCTTCAAAGTACTCACAGTTGCCTTCAGAAGGTTCAGACATACTTTCAAAATGCTCACACTCGCTTCCACGATGCTCACAGTTGCCGACTTTTCATTCATAATATCTAACATACTGCTGATAGTGTAAGTTAAATGGTTTATGGTTGCTGTCAAAAGACACAGTTGCCGTCAGATTCCTCACCCAAGCAGTCAGAATGCTCACATTTAAAGAAAAAGTGCTCATTGTTGCCGACCATTCGTTCATAATTTCCGAACAGGACCTCTCAGTAGCCGCCAAAACGCTCATAATGTCCGACCTTTCGTTCATAATTGCCGACCAAGGCCTCAAAGGTGCCGTCAAATCGGACATAATTATCGACTTTTCATTCATATTGGCGGACAAAGCGCTCATAGTTGCCTACATAATGGATCGTGCTCATCTTCAAAATACTCACAGTTGCCTTCAGAATGTTCAGACGTACTTTCAAAATGCTCACACTCGCTCCCACGGTGCTAATAGTTGCCGACTTTTCATTCATAATATCTAAATTACTGCTGATATTGTAAGTTAAATGGTTAATGGTTGCTGTCAAAAGGCTCACAGTTGCCGTCAGATTCCTCACACAAGCCGTCAGAATGCTCAGTTTTAAAGAAAAAGTGCTCACAGTTGCCGACCATTCGTTCATAATTGCCGACCAAGGACTCACAGGTGCCGTCAAAACGCTCATAGTAGCCGAATTTTAGTTCATATTTCCGGACAAAGGGCTCATAGTTGCCTACATAATGGTTCGTTCTCATCTTCAAAATACTCACAGTTGCCTTCAGAATGTTCAGACGTACTTTCAAAATACTCACACTCGCTTCCACGATGCTCATAGTTGCCGACTTTCCATTCATAATATCTTACATACTGCTGATAATGTAAGTTAAATGGTTCATGGTTGCTCTCAAAACGCTCATAATTGCCAACTTTTCGTTCATAATTGCGGACAAAGGGCTCATAATTGCCTATATAATGGTTCGTGCTCATCTTCAAAATACTCACAGTTGCCTTCAGAATGTTCAGACGTACTTTCAAATTGCTCACACTCGATTCCACGGTGCTCATAGTTGCCGAATTTTCATCCTAAATATCTATCTTACTGTGATAGTGTAAGTTAAATGGTTCGTGGTTGCTGTCAAAAGGCTCACATTTGCTGTCACATTTCTCACACAAGCCGTCAGAATGCTCAGATTTATAGAAAAAGTGCTCATAGTTGCCGACCATTCGTTCATAATTGCCGACCAAGACCTCACAGTAGCCGTCAAAACGTTCATAGTTGCCGACTTTCATTCGTAATTACCGACCAAGGCCTCACAGGTGCCGTAAAACGCTCATAGTTGCCGACTTTTCGTGTCTAATTGCGGACAAAGGGCTCATAGTTGCCTACATAATGATTCGTGCTCATCTTCAAAATACTCACAGTTGCCCTCAGAATGTTCAGACAAACTTTTAAAATGCTCACACTCGCTTTCACGTTGCTCATAGTTGCCGACTTTTCATTCATAATATCTAACATACTGCTGATAGTGTAAGTTAAATGGTTCATTGTTGCTGTCAAAATGCTCATAAATGCCGACTTTTCGTTCATAATTGCAGAGAAAGGGGTCATAATTCCTACATAATGGTTCGTGCTCATCTTCAAAATACTCACAGTTGCCTTCAGAATGTTCAGACGTACTTTCAAATTGCTCACACTCGATTCCACGGTGCTCATAGTTGCCGAATTTTCATCCATAATATCTAACTTACTGGGGATAGTTTAAGTTAAATGGTTCGTGGGTGCTGCCAAAAGGCTCACAGCGGCGTCAGATTCCTCACACAAGCCGTCAGAATGCTCAGATTTAAAGAAAAATTCCTCACAGTTGCTGACTTTTCGTTCATAATTGCCGACAAAGGCCTCACAGTAGCCGTCAAAACGCACATAATTGCCGACTTTTCGTTCATAATTGCGGACAAAGGGCTCATAGTTGCCTACATAATGGTTCGTGCTCATCTTCAAAATGCTCACAGTTGGGTTCAGAATGTTCAGACGTATTTTCAAAATGCTCACACTCACTTCCACGGTGCTCATAGTTGCCGACTTTTCATTCAGATTATCTTACTTTCTGCTGATAGTATAAGTTAAATGGTTCATGGTTGCTGCCAAAAAGCTCACAGTTGCCGTCAGTATACTCACACAAACCGTCAAAATGCTCAGACTTAAAGAAAAAGTGCTCATATTTGCCGACCATTCGCTCATAATTGCCGACCAAGGCATCACAGTAGCCGTCAAAACGCTCATAGTTGCCGACTTTTCATTCATAATTGCCGACCAAGGCCTCACAGGTGCCGTCAAGACGCTTATAGTTGCCGACTTTTCGTTACTAATAGCGGACAAATGGCTCATAGTTGTCTACATATTGGTTCGTGCTCATCTTCAAAATACTCAGAGTTGCCTTCAGAATGTTAAAACGTACATTCAAAATTCTCACACTCGCTTCCACGTTGCTGTTAGTTGCCGACTTTTCATTCATAATATCTAACATACTGCTGATAGTGTAAGTTAAGTGGTTCATGGTTGCTGTCAAATGACTCACAGTTGCCGTCAGATTCCTCACACAAGCCGTCAGAATGCTCAGATTTAAAGAAAAAGTGCTCATAGTTGCCGACTATTCGTTCATAATTGCCGACCAAGGCATCACAAGTGCCGTCAAAACGCTCATAGTTGCCGGATTTTCGTTCATATTTGCGGACAAAGGTCTCATAGTTGTCTACATATTGGTTCGTGCTCATATTCAAAATACTCACAGTTGCCTTCAGAATGTTAAAACGTACTTTCAAAATGCTCACACTCGCTTCCACGTTGCTGTTAGTTGCCGACTTTTCATTAATAATATCTAACATACTGCTGATAGTGTAAGTTAAGTGGTTCATGGTTGCTGTCAAAAGACTCACAGTTGCCGTCAGATTCCTCACACAAGCCGTCAGAATGCTCAGATTTATAGAAAAAGTGCTCATAGTTGCCGACCATTCGTTCATAATTGCCGACCAAGACCTCACAGTAGCCGTCAAAACGTTCATAGTTGCCGACTTTTCATTCATAATTGCCGACCAAGGCATCACAGGTGCCGTAAAACGCTCATAGTTGCCGACTTTTTGTTTCTAATTGCGGACAAAGGGCTAATAGTTGCCTACATAATGGTTCGTGCTCATCTTCAAAATACTCACAGTTGACCTCAGAATGTTCAGACATACTTTCAAAATGCTCACACTCGCTTACACGGTTCTCATAGTTGCCGACTTTTCATTCATAATATCTAACATACTGCTGATAGTGTAAGTTAAATGGTTCATGGTTGCTGTCAAAATGCTCATAAATGCCGACTTTTCGTTCATAATTGCGGACAAAGGGGTCATAATTGCCTACATAATGGTTCGTGCTCATCTTCAAAATACTCACAGTTACGTTCAAAATGTTCAGACGTACTTTCAAATTGCTCACACTCGATTACACGGTGTTCATAGGTGCCGACTTTTCATTCATAATGTCTAACTTACTGCTGAGAGTATAAGTTAAATGGTTCATGGTTGCTGCCAAAAGGCTCACAGTTGCCGTCAGTATCCTCACACAAACCGTCAGAATGCTCACATTTAAAGAAAAAGTGCTCATATTTGCCGACCATTCGCTCATAATTGCCGACCAAGGCATCACAGTAGCCGTCAAAACGCTCATAGTTGCCGACTTTTCATTCATAATTGCCGACCAAGGCCTCACAGGTGCCGCCAAACGCTTATAGTTGCCGACTTTTCGTTAGTAATAGCGGACAAATGGCTCATAGTTGTCTACATAATGGTTCGTGCTCATCTTCAAAATACTCACAGTTGCCTTCAGAATGTTAAAACGTACTTTCAAAATGCTCACACTCGCTTCCACGTTGCTGTTAGTTGCCGACTTTTCATTCATAATATCTAACATACTGCTGATAGTGTAAGTTAGGTGGTTCATGGTTGCTGTCAAAAGACTCACAGTTGCCGTCAGATTCCTCACACAAGCCGTCAGAATGCTCAGATTTAAAGAAAAATGCTCATAGTTGCCGACTATTCGTTCATAATTGCCGACCAAGGCCTCACAGGTGCCGTCAAAACGCTCATAGTTGCCGAATTTTCGTTCATATTTGCGGACAAAGGGCTCATAGTTGCCTACATAATGGTTCGTTCTCATCTTCAAAAAAAAAAAAAAAACAGTTGCCTACATAATGTTCAGACTTACTTTCAAAATGCTCACACTCACTTCCACGGTGCTCATAGTTGCCGACTTTTCATTCAGAATATCTTACTTACTGCTGATATTGTAAATTAAATGGTTTATGGTTGCTGTCAAACGGCACAGTTGCCGTCCGATTCCTCACACAAGTCGTCAGAATGCTCAGATTTAAAGAAAATGTGCTCATAGTGGCCGACCATTCGTTCATAATTGCCGACCAAGGCGTCACAGTAGCCGTCAAAACGTTCATTGTTGCCGACTTTCATTCGAAATTGCCAACCAAGGCTTCACAGGTGCCGTAAATCGCTCACATGTCCGACTTTTCGTTTCTAATTGCGGACAAAGGGATCATAGTTGCCTACAGAATGATTCGTGCTCATCTTCAAAACACTCACAGTTGCCTTCAGAATGTTCAGACGTACTTTCAAATTGCTCACACTCGATTCCACGATGCTCATAGTTGCCGAATTTTCATCGATAATATCTAACTTACTGCTGATAGTGTAAGTTAAATGGTTCATGGCTGCTGCCAAAAGGCTCACAGTGGCGTCAGATTCCTTACACAAGCCGTCAGAATGCTCACATTTAAAGAAAAATTGCTCATTGTTGCTGACTTTTCATTCATAATTGCCGTCCAAGGCCTCACAGGTGCCGTCAAAACGCTCATAGTTGCCGACTTTCGTTACTAATTGCGGACATAGGGCTCATAGTTGCCCACACAATGGCTCGTGCTCATCTTCAAAATACTCACAGTTGCCTTCAGAATGTTCAAACGTACTTTGAAAATGCTCACACTCACTTCCACGTTGCTCTTAGTTGCCGACTTTCCATTCATAATATCTAACATACTGCTGATAGTGTAAGTTAAATGGTTCATGGTTGTTGTCAAAAGACTCACAGTTGCCGTCAGATTCCTCACACAAGCCGTCAGAATGCTCAGATTTAAAGAAAAAAGTGCTCATATTTGCCGACTATTTGTTCATAATTGCCGTCCAAGGCCTCACAAGTGCCGTCAAAACGCTCAGAGTTGCCGACTTTTCGTTCCTAATTGCGGAAAAAGGCTCATCGTTGCCTACATAATGGTTCGTGCTCATCTTGAAAATAATCACAGTTGCCTTCAGAATGTTCACACGTACTTTCAAAATGCTCAAACTCGCTTCCACGATGCTCATAGTTGCCGACTTTTCATTCATAATATCTAGCATACTGCTGATAGTGTAAGTTAAATGGTTTATGGTTGCTGTCAAAAGACACACTTGCCGTCCGATTCCTCACCCAAGCCGTCAGAATGCTCAGTTTTAAAAAAATGTGCTCACAGTGGCCGACCATTCGTTCATAATTGCCGACCAAGGCGTCACAGTAGCCGTCAAAACGTTCATTGTTGCTAACTTTCATTCGTAATTGCCAACCAAAGCCTCACAGGTGCCGTAAATCGCTCACATGTCCGACTTTTCGTTTCTAATTGCGCACAAATGGATCATAGTTGCCTACATAATGATTCGTGCTCACCTTCAAAATACTCTCAGTTGCCTTCAGAAGGTTCAGACATACTTTCAAAATGCTCACACTCGCTTCCACGATGCTCATAGTTGCCGACTTTTCATTCATAATATCTAACATACTGCTGATAGTGTAAGTTAAATGGTTCATGATTGCTGTCAAAAGGCTCACATATGCTGTCAGATTCCTCACACAAGGCGTCAGAATGCTCAGATTTAAAGAAAAAGTGCTCATAGTTGCTGACTTTTCGTTCATAATTGCGGACCAAGGCCTCACAGGTGCCGTCAAAACGCTCATAATTGCCGGCTATTTGTTCATAATTGCGGACAAAGGGCTCATAATTGCCTACATAATGGTTCGTGCTCATCTTCAAAATACTCACAGTTGCCTTCAGAATGTTCAGACGTACTTTCAAATTGCTCACACTCGATTCCACGGTGCTCATAGTTGCCGAATTTTCATCGATAATATCTAACTTACTGCTGATAGTGTAAGTTAAATGGATCATGGTTGCTGCCAAAAGGCTCACAGTGGCGTCAGATTCCTTACGCAAGCCGTCAGAATGCTCACATTTAAAGAAAAAGTGCTCATTGTTGCTGACTTTTCGTTCATAATTGCCGACAAAGGCCTCACAATAGCCGTCAAAACGCTCATAATATCCGACTTTTCGTTAATAATTGCTTACAAAGGGCTCATAGTTGCCTACATAATGGTTCGTGCTCATCTTCAAAATACTCACAGTTGCCTTCAGAATGTTAACACGTACTTTCAAAATGCACACACTCGCTTCCAGGATGCTCATAGTTGCCGACTTTTCATTCATAATATCTAACATACTGCTGATAGTGTAAGATAAATGGTTTATGTTTGCTGTCAAAAGACACAGTTGCCGTCAGAATCCTCACCCAAGCAGTCAGAATGCTCACATTTAAAGAAAAAATGCTCATAGTTGCCTACCATTCGTTCATAACTTCCGAACAGGACCTCTCAGTAGCCGTCAAAGCGTTCATATTTGCCGACTTTTCGTTCATAATTGCCGACCAAGGCCTCAAAGATGCCGTCAAAACGCTCATAATTGCCGACTTTTCGTTCATATTGGCGGACAAAGGGATCATAGTACCTACATAATGGTTCGTGCTCATCTTCAAAATACTCAAAGTTGCCTTCAGAATGTTCAGACGTACTTTCAAATTGCTCTCACTCGATTCCACGATGCTCATAGTTGCCGAATTTTCATCGATAATATCTAACTTACTGCTGATAGTGTAAGTTAAATGGTTCATGGTTGCTGCCAAAAGGCTCACAGTGGCGTCAGATTCCTTACACAAGCCGTCAGAATGCTCACATTTAAAGAAAAAGTGCTCATTGTTGCTGACTTTTCATTCATAATATCCGACCAAGGCCTCACAAGTGCCGTAAAACGCTCAGAGTTGCCGACTTTTCGTTCCTAATTGCGGACAAAGGGCTCATAGTTGCCTACATAATGGTTCGTGCTCTTCTTCAAAATACTCACAGTTGCCTTCAGAATGTTCAGACGTACTTTCAAAATGCTCACACTCGATTCCGCGTTGCTCATAGTTGCCGATTTTTCATCATAATATCTAATATACTGCTGATAGTGTAAGTTAAATAGTTAATGTTGCTGTCAAAAGGCTCACAGTTCCCGTCAGATTCCTCACACAAGCAGTCAGAATGCTCAGATTTAAAGAAAAAGTGCTCATAGTGGCCGACCATTCGTTCATAATTGCCAACCAAGGCCTCACAGGTGCCGTTAAAACGCTCATAGTTACCGAATTTTCCTTCATAATTCTGAACAGAGGGCTCATAGTTGCATACATAATGGTTCGTTCTCATCTTCAAAATACTCACAGTTGCCTTCAGAATGTTCAGACGTACTTTCAAAATGCTCACACTCACTTCCACGGTGCTCATAGTTGCCGACTTTTTATTCAGAATATCTTACTGCTGATATTGTAAGTTAAATGGTTCATGGTTTCTGTCAAAAGGCTCACAGTTGCCGTCAGATTCCTCAGGCAAGCCGTCAGAATGCTCAGTTTTAAAGAAAAAGTGCTCATAGTTGCCGACCATTCGTTCATAATTGCCGACCAAGGACTCACAGGTGCCGTCATCACGTTCATACTAGCCGGATTTTAGTTCATATTTGCGGACAAAGGGCTCATAGTTGCCTACATAATGGTTCGTGCTCGTCCTGAAAATACTCACAGTTGCCTTCAGAAGGTTCAGACATACTTTCAAAATGCTCAAACTCGCTTCCACGATGCTCATAGTATCCGACTTTTCATTCAAAATATATAACATACTGCTGATAGTGTAAGTTAAATGGTTCATGATTGCTGTCAAAAGGCTCACATTTGCTGTCAGATTCCTCACACAAGGCGTCAGAATGCTCAGATTTAAAGAAAAAGTGCTCATAGTTGCTGACTTTTCGTTCATAATTGCGGACCAAGGCCCCACAGGTGCCGTCAAAACGCTCATAGTTGCCGACTTTCGTTACTAATTGCGGACAAAGGGCTCATAGTTGCCCACATAATGGTTCGTGCTCATCTTCAAAATACTCACAGTTGCCTTCAGAAGGTTCAGACGTACTTTCAAATTGCTCACACTCGATTCCACGGTGCTCATAGTTGCCGAATTTTCATCGGTAATATCTAACTTACTGCTGATAGAGTAAGTTAAATGGTTCATGGTTGCTGCCAAAAGGCTCACAGTGGCGTCAGATTCCTTACACAAGCCGTCAGAATGCTCACATTTTAAATAAAGTGCTCATTGTTGCTGACTTTTCATTCATAATTGCCGACCAAGGCCTCACAGGTGCCGTCAAAACGCTCACAGTTGCCGACTTTCGTTACTAATTGCGGACAAAGGGCTCATAGTTTCAAACATAATGGTTCGTGCCTATCTTCAAAATACTCACAGTTGCCTTCAGAATGTTCAAACGTACTTTGAAAATGCTCACACTCGCTTCCACGTTGCTGTTAGTTGCCGACTTTCCATTCATAATATATAACATACTGCTGATAGTGTAAGTTAAATGGTTCATGGTTGTTGTAAAAAGGCTCACATTTGCTGTCAGATTCCTCACACAAGGCGTCAGAATGCTCAGATTTAAAGAAAAAGTGCTCATAGTTGCTGACTTTTCGTTCATAATTGCGGACCAAGGCCCCAGAGGTGCCGTCAAAACGCTCATAGTTGCCGACTTTCGTTACTAATTGCGGACAAAGGGCTCATAGTTGCCCACATAATGGTTCGTGCTCATCTTCAAAATACTCACAGTTGCCTTCAGAAGGTTCAGACGTACTTTCAAATTGCTCACACTCGATTCCACGGTGCTCATAGTTGCCGAATTTTCATCGATAATATCTAACTTACTGCTGATAGTGTAAGTTATATGAATCATGGTTGCTGCCAAAAGGCTCACAGTGGCGTCAGATTCCTTACACAAGCCGCCAGAATGCTCACATTTAAAAAAAAGTGCTCATTGTTGCTGACTTTTCATTCATAATTGCCGACCAAGGCCTCACAGGTGCCGTCAAAACGCTCACAGTTGCCGACTTTCGTTACTAATTTCGGACAAAGGGCTCATAGTTGCCCACATAATGGTTCCTGCTCATCTTCAAAATACTCACAGTTGCCTTCAGAATGTTCAAATGTACTTTGAAAATGCTCACACTCGCTTCCACGATGCTCATAGTTGCCGACTTTTCATTCAAAATATTTTACATACTGCTATAATGTAAGTTAAATGGTTCATGGTTGCTGTCGAAAGACTCACAGTTGCCGTCAGATTTCTCACACAAGCCGTCAGAATGCTCAGATTTAAAGAAAACGTGCTCATAGTGGCCGACCATTCGTTCATATTTGCGGACAAAGGGCTCATAGTTGACTACATAATGGTTCTTGCTCATCATCAGAATAATCACAGTTGCCTTCAGAATGTTCAGACGTACTTTTAAAATGCTCACACACGCTTCCACGGTGCTCATAGTTGCCGACTTTTTATTCATAATATCTAACTTACTGCTGATATTGTAAGTTAAATCATTCATGGTTGCTGTCAAAAGGCTGACAGTTGGTTGCAGATTCCTCACACAAGCCGTCAGAATTCTCAGACTTAAGGAAAAAGTGCTCGTAGGTCCGACCATTCGTTCATAATTGCCGACCAAGGCCCGACAGGTGCCGTCAAAACGCTCATAGTTGCCGACTTTTCGTTCATAATTGCGGACAAAGGGCTCATACTTGCCTACATAATGGTTCGTGCTCATCTTCAAAATGCTCACAGTTGCCTTCAGAATGTTCACACGTACTTTCAAAATGCTCACATTTGCTTCCATGATGCTCATAGTTGCCGACTTTTCATTCATAATATCTAACATTCTGCTGATAGTGTAAGTTAAATGGTTCATTGTTGGTGTCAAAAGGCTCACATTTGCTGTCACATTCCTCACACAAGCCGTCACAATGCTCAGATTTAAAGAAAAAGTGCTCATATCTGCCGACCATTCGTTCATAATTGCCGACCAAGACCTTACAGTAGCCATCAAAACGTTCATATTAGCCGACTTTTCATTCATAATTGCCGGCCAAGGCCTCACAAGTGCCGTAAAATGCTCATAGTTGCCGACTTTTCGATCCTAATTGCGGACGAAGGGCTCATAGTTGCCTACATAATGGTTCGTGCTCATCTTCAAAATTCTCAGAGTTGCCTTCAGAATGTTAAAACGTACTTTCAAAATGCTCACACTCGCTTCCACGTTGCTGTTAGTTGCCGAATTTCTATTCATAATATATAACATACTGCTGATAGTGTAAGTTAAATGGTTCATGGTTGTTGTCAAAAGGCTCACATTTGCTGTCAGATTCCTCACACAAGGTGTCAGAATGCTCAGATTTAAAGAAAAAGAGCTCATAGTTGCTGACTTTTCGTTCATGATTGCCGACAAAGGCCTCACAATAGCCGTCAAAACGCTCATAATATCCGACTTTTCGTTAATAATTGCTTACAAAGGGCTCATAGTTGCCTACATAATGGTTCGTGCTCATCTTCAAAATACTCACAGTTGCCTTCAGAATGTTCACACGTACTTTCAAAATGCACACACTCGCTTCCACGATGCTCATAGTTGCCGACTTTTCATTCATAATATCTAACATACTGCTGATAGTGTAAGATAAATGGTTTATGGTTGCTGTCAAAAGACACAGTTGCCGTCAGATTCCTCACCCAAGCAGTCAGAATGCTCACATTTAAAGAAAAAGTGCTCATTGTTGCCGACCATTCGTTCATAATTTCCGAACAGGACCTCTCAGTAGCCGCCAAAACGCTCATAATGTCCGACCTTTCGTTCATAATTGCCGACCAAGGCCTCAAAGGTGCCGTCAAATCGGACATAATTATCGACTTTTCATTCATATTGGCGGACAAAGCGCTCATAGTTGCCTACATAATGGATCGTGCTCATCTTCAAAATACTCACAGTTGCCTTCAGAATGTTCAGACGTACTTTCAAAATGCTCACACTCGCTCCCACGGTGCTAATAGTTGCCGACTTTTCATTCATAATATCTAAATTACTGCTGATATTGTAAGTTAAATAGTTAATGGTTGCTGTCAAAAGGCTCACAGTTGCCGTCAGATTCCTCACACAAGCCGTCAGAATGCTCAGTTTTAAAGAAAAAGTGCTCACAGTTGCCGACCATTCGTTCATAATTGCCGACCAAGGACTCACAGGTGCCGTCAAAACGCTCATAGTAGCCGAATTTTAGTTCATATTTCCGGACAATGGGCTCATAGTTGCCTACATAATGGTTCGTTCTCATCTTCAAAATACTCACAGTTGCCTTCAGAATGTTCAGACGTACTTTCAAATTACTCACACTCGCTTCCACGATGCTCATAGTTGCCGACTTTCCATTCATAATATCTTACATACTGCTGATAATGTAAGTTAAATGGTTCATGGTTGCTCTCAAAACGCTCATAATTGCCGACTTTTCGTTCATAATTGCGGACAAAGGGCTCATAATTGCCTACATAATGGTTCGTGCTCATCTTCAAAATACTCACAGTTGCCTTCAGAATGTTCAGACGTACTTTCAAATTGCTCACACTCGATTCCATGGTGCTCATATTTGCCGAATTTTCATCCTAAATATCTATCTTACTGTGATAGTGTAAGTTAAATGGTTCGTGGTTGCTGTCAAAAGGCTCACATTTGCTGTCACATTTCTCACACAAGCCGTCAGAATGCTCAGATTTATAGAAAAAGTGCTCATAGTTGCCGACCATTCGTTCATAATTGCCGACCAAGACCTCACAGTAGCCGACAAAACGTTCATAGTTGCCGACTTTCATTCGTAATTACCGACCAAGGCCTCACAGGTGCCGTAAAACGCTCATAGTTGCCGACTTTTCGTGTCTAATTGCGGACAAAGGGCTCATAGTTGCCTACATAATGATTCGTGCTCATCTTCAAAATACTCACAGTTGCCCTCAGAATGTTCAGACATACTTTTAAAATGCTCACACTCGCTTTCACGTTGCTCATAGTTGCCGACTTTTCATTCATAATATCTAACATACTGCTGATAGTGTAAGTTAAATGGTTCATTGTTGCTGTCAAAATGCTCATAAATGCCGACTTTTCGTTCATAATTGCAGACAAAGGGGTCATAATTCCTACATAATGGTTCGTGCTCATCTTCAAAATACTCACAGTTGCCTTCAGAATGTTCAGACGTACTTTCAAATTGCTCACACTCGATTCCACGGTGCTCATAGTTGCCGAATTTTCATCTATAATGTCTAACTTACTGGGGATAGTTTAAGTTAAATGGTTCGTGGGTGCTGCCAAAAGGCTCACAGCGGCGTCAGATTCCTCACACAAGCCGTCAGAATGCTCAGATTTAAAGAAAAATTCCTCACAGTTGCTGACTTTTCGTTCATAATTGCCGACAAAGGCCTCACAGTAGCCGTCAAAACGCACATAATTGCCGACTTTTCGTTCATAATTGCGGACAAAGGGCTCATAGTTGCCTATAATGGTTCGTGCTCATCTTCAAAATGCTCACAGTTGGGTTCAGAATGTTCAGACGTATTTTCAAAATGCTCACACTCACTTCCACGGTGCTCATAGTTGCCGACTTTTCATTCAGATTATCTTACTTTCTGCTGATAGTATAAGTTAAATGGTTCATGGTTGCTGCCAAAAAGCTCACAGTTGCCGTCAGTATCCTCACACAAACCGTCAAAATGCTCAGACTTAAAGAAAAAGTGCTCATATTTGCCGACCATTCGCTCATAATTGCCGACCAAGGCATCACAGTAGCCGTCAAAACGCTCATAGTTGCCGACTTTTCATTCATAATTGCCGACCAAGGCCTCACAGGTGCCGTCAAGACGATTATAGTTGCCGACTTTTCGTTACTAATAGCGGACAAATGGCTCATAGTTGTCTACATATTGGTTCGTGCTCATCTTCAAAATACTCAGAGTTGCCTTCAGAATGTTAAAACGTACATTCAAAATTCTCACACTCGCTTCCACGTTGCTGTTAGTTGCCGACTTTTCATTCATAATATCTAACATACTGCTGATAGTGTAAGTTAAGTGGTTCATGGTTGCTGTCAAATGACTCACAGTTGCCGTCAGATTCCTCACACAAGCCGTCAGAATGCTCAGATTTAAAGAAAAAGTGCTCATAGTTGCCGACTATTCGTTCATAATTGCCGACCAAGGCCTCACAAGTGCCGTCAAAACGCTCATAGTTGCCGGATTTTCGTTCATATTTGCGGACAAAGGGCTCATAGTTGTCTACATATTGGTTCGTGCTCATATTCAAAATACTCACAGTTGCCTTCAGAATGTTAAAACGTACTTCCAAAATGCTCACACTCGCTTCCACGTTGCTGTTAGTTGCCGACTTTTCATTAATAATATCTAACATACTGCTGATAGTGTAAGTTAAGTGGTTCATGGTTGCTGTCAAAAGACTCACAGTTGCCGTCAGATTCCTCACACAAGCCGTCAGAATGCTCAGATTTATAGAAAAAGTGCTCATAGTTGCCGACCATTCGTTCATAATTGCCGACCAAGACCTCACAGTAGCCGTCAAAACGTTCATAGTTGCCGACTTTTCATTCATAATTGCCGACCAAGGCATCACAGGTGCCGTAAAACGCTCATAGTTGCCGACTTTTCGTTTCTAATTGCGGACAAAGGGCTAATAGTTGCCTACATAATGGTTCGTGCTCATCTTCAAAATACTCACAGTTGACCTCAGAATGTTCAGACATACTTTCAAAATGGTCACACTCGCTTACACGGTTCTCATAGTTGCCGACTTTTCATTCATAATATCTAACATACTGCTGATAGTGTAAGTTAAATGGTTCATGGTTGCTGTCAAAATGCTCATAAATGCCGACTTTTCGTTCATAATTGCGGACAAAGGGCTCATAATTGCCTACATAATGGTTCGTGCTCATCTTCAAAATACTCACAGTTACGTTCAGAATGTTCAGACGTACTTTCAAATTGCTCACACTCGATTACACGGTGTTCATAGGTGCCGACTTTTCATTCATAATGTCTAACTTACTGCTGAGAGTATAAGTTAAATGGTTCATGGTTGCTGCCAAAAGGCTCACAGTTGCCGTCAGTATCCTCACACAAACCGTCAGAATGCTCACATTTAAAGAAAAAGTGCTCATATTTGCCGACCATTCGCTCATAATTGCCGACCAAGGCATCACAGTAGCCGTCAAAACGCTCATAGTTGCCGACTTTTCATTCATAATTGCCGACCAAGGCCTCACAGGTGCCGCCAAACGCTTATAGTTGCCGACTTTTCGTTAGTAATAGCGGACAAATGGCTCATAGTTGTCTACATAATGGTTCGTGCTCATCTTCAAAATACTCACAGTTGCCTTCAGAATGTTAAAACGTACTTTCAAAATGCTCACACTCGCTTCCACGTTGCTGTTAGTTGCCGACTTTTCATTCATAATATCTAACATACTGCTGATAGTGTAAGTTAAGTGGTTCATGGTTGCTGTCAAAAGACTCACAGTTGCCGTCAGATTCCTTACACAAGCCGTCAGAATGCTCAGATTTAAAGAAAAATGCTCATAGTTGCCGACTATTCGTTCATAATTGCCGACCAAGGCCTCACAGGTGCCGTCAAAACGCTCATAGTTGCCGAATTTTCGTTCATATTTGCGGACAAAGGGCTCATAGTTGCCTACATAATGGTTCGTTCTCATCTTCAAAAAAAAAAAAAAAACAGTTGCCTACATAATGTTCAGACTTACTTTCAAAATGCTCACACTCACTTCCACGGTGCTCATAGTTGCCGACTTTTCATTCAGAATATCTTACTTACTGCTGATATTGTAAATTAAATGGTTTATGGTTGCTGTCAAACGGCACAGTTACCGTCCGATTCCTCACACAAGTCGTCAGAATGCTCAGATTTAAAGAAAATGTGCTCATAGTGGCCGACCATTCGTTTATAATTGCCGACCAAGGCGACACAGTAGCCGTCAAAACGTTCATTGTTGCCGACTTTCATTCGAAATTGCCAACCAAGGCTTCACAGGTGCCGTAAATCGCTCACATGTCCGACTTTTCGTTTCTAATTGCGGACAAAGGGATCATAGTTGCCTACAGAATGATTCGTGCTCATCTTCAAAACACTCACAGTTGCCTTCAGAATGTTCAGACGTACTTTCAAATTGCTCACACTCGATTCCACGATGCTCATAGTTGCCGAATTTTCATCGATAATATCTAACTTACTGCTGATAGTGTAAGTTAAATGGTTCATGGCTGCTGCCAAAAGGCTCACAGTGGCGTCAGATTCCTTACACAAGCCGTCAGAATGCTCACATTTAAAGAAAAATTGCTCATTGTTGCTGACTTTTCATTCATAATTGCCGTCCAAGGCCTCACAGGTGCCGTAAAACGCTCATAGTTGCCGACTTTCGTTACTAATTGCGGACAAAGGGCTCATAGTTGCCCACATAATGGTTCGTGCTCATCTTCAAAATACTCACAGTTGCCTTCAGAATGTTCAAACGTACTTTGAAAATGCTCACACTCACTTCCACGTTGCTCTTAGTTGCCGACTTTCCATTCATAATATCTAACATACTGCTGATAGTGTAAGTTAAATGGTTCATGGTTGTTGTCAAAAGACTCACAGTTGCCGTCAGATTCCTCACACAAGCCGTCAGAATGCTCAGATTTAAAGAAAAAAGTGCTCATATTTGCCGACTATTTGTTCATAATTGCCGTCCAAGGCCTCACAAGTGCCGTCAAAACGCTCAGAGTTGCCGACTTTTCGTTCCTAATTGCGGAAAAAGGGCTCATAGTTGCCTACATAATGGTTCGTGCTCATCTTGAAAATAATCACAGTTGCCTTCAGAATGTTCACACGTACTTTCAAAATGCTCAAACTCGCTTCCACGATGCTCATAGTTGCCGACTTTTCATTCATAATATCTAGCATACTGCTGATAGTGTAAGTTAAATGGTTTATGGTTGCTGTCAAAAGACACAGTTGCCGTCCGATTCCTCACCCAAGCCGTCAGAATGCTCAGTTTTAAAAAAATGTGCTCACAGTGGCCGACCATTCGTTCATAATTGCCGACCAAGGCGTCACAGTAGCCGTCAAAACGTTCATTGTTGCCAACTTTCATTCGTAATTGCCAACCAAAGCCTCACAGGTGCCGTAAATCGCTCACATGTCCGACTTTTCGTTTCTAATTGCGCACAAATGGATCATAGTTGCCTACATAATGATTCGTGCTCACCTTCAAAATACTCACAGTTGCCTTCAGAAGGTTCAGACATACTTTCAAAATGCTCACACTCGCTTCCACGATGCTCATAGTTGCCGACTTTTCATTCATAATATCTAACATACTGCTGATAGTGTAAGTTAAATGGTTCATGATTGCTGTCAAAAGGCTCACATATGCTGTCAGATTCCTCACACAAGGCGTCAGAATGCTCAGATTTAAAGAAAAAGTGCTCATAGTTGCTGACTTTTCGTTCATAATTGCGGACCAAGGCCTCACAGGTGCCGTCAAAACGCTCATAATTGCCGGCTATTTGTTCATAATTGCGGACAAAGGGCTCATAATTGCCTACATAATGGTTCGTGCTCATCTTCAAAATACTCACAGTTGCCTTCAGAATGTTCAGACGTACTTTCAAATTGCTCACACTCGATTCCACGGTGCTCATAGTTGCCGAATTTTCATCGATAATATCTAACATACTGCTGATAGTGTAAGATAAATGGTTTATGTTTGCTGTCAAAAGACACAGTTGCCGTCAGAATCCTCACCCAAGCAGTCAGAATGCTCACATTTAAAGAAAAAATGCTCATAGTTGCGTACCATTCGTTCATAATTTCCGAACAGGACCTCTCAGTAGCCGTCAAAGCGTTCATATTTGCCGACTTTTCGTTCATAATTGCCGACCAAGGCCTCAAAGATGCCGTCAAAACGCTCATAATTGCCGACTTTTCGTTCATATTGGCGGACAAAGGGATCATAGTACCTACATAATGGTTCGTGCTCATCTTCAAAATACTCAAAGTTGCCTTCAGAATGTTCAGACGTACTTTCAAATTGCTCTCACTCGATTCCACGATGCTCATAGTTGCCGAATTTTCATCGATAATATCTAACTTACTGCTGATAGTGTAAGTTAAATGGTTCATGGTTGCTGCCAAAAGGCTCACAGTGGCGTCAGATTCCTTACACAAGCCGTCAGAATGCTCACATTTTAAATAAAGTGCTCATTGTTGCTGACTTTTCATTCATAATTGCCGACCAAGGCCTCACAGGTGCCGTCAAAACGCTCACAGTTGCCGACTTTCGTTACTAATTGCGGACAAAGGGCTCATAGTTGCAAACATAATGGTTCGTGCCTATCTTCAAAATACTCACAGTTGCCTTCAGAATGTTCAAACGTACTTTGAAAATGCTCACACTCGCTTCCACGTTGCTGTTAGTTGCCGACTTTCCATTCATAATATATAACATACTGCTGATAGTGTAAGTTAAATGGTTCATGGTTGTTGTAAAAAGGCTCACTTTTGCTGTCAGATTCCTCACACAAGGCGTCAGAATGCTCAGATTTAAAGAAAAAGTGCTCATAGTTGCTGACTTTTCGTTCATAATTGCGGACCAAGGCCCCAGAGGTGCCGTCAAAACGCTCATAGTTGCCGACTTTCGTTACTAATTTCGGACAAAGGGCTCATAGTTGCCCACATAATGGTTCGTGCTCATCTTCAAAATACTCACAGTTGCCTTCAGAATGTTCAAATGTACTTTGAAAATGCTCACACTCGCTTCCACGATGCTCATAGTTGCCGACTTTTCATTCAAAATATTTTACATACTGTTATAATGTAAGTTAAATGGTTCATGGTTGCTGTCGAAAGACTCACAGTTGCCGTCAGATTTCTCACACAAGCCGTCAGAATGCTCAGATTTAAAGAAAACGTGCTCATAGTGGCCGACCATTCGTTCATATTTGCGGACAAAGGGCTCATAGTTGACTACATAATGGTTCTTGCTCATCATCAGAATAATCACAGTTGCCTTCAGAATGTTCAGACGTACTTTTAAAATGCTCACACACGCTTCCACGGTGCTCATAGATGCCGACTTTTTATTCATAATATCTAACTTACTGCTGATATTGTAAGTTAAATCATTCATGGTTGCTGTCAAAAGGCTGACAGTTGGTTGCAGATTCCTCACACAAGCCGTCAGAATGCTCAGATTTAAGGAAAAAGTGCTCGTAGGTCCGACCATTCGTTCATAGTTGCCGACCAAGGCCCCACAGGTGCCGTCAAAACGCTCATAGTTGCCGACTTTTCGTTCATAATTGTGGACAAAGGGCTCATACTTGCCTACATAATGGTTCGTGCTCATCTTCAAAATGCTCACAGTTGCCTTCAGAATGTTCACACGTACTTTCAAAATGCTCACATTTGCTTCCATGATGCTCATAGTTGCCGACTTTTCATTCATAATATCTAACATTCTGCTGATAGTGTAAGTTAAATGGTTCATTGTTGGTGTCAAAAGGCTCACATTTGCTGTCACATTCCTCACACAAGCCGTCACAATGCTCAGATTTAAAGAAAAAGTGCTCATAGCTGCCGACCATTCGTTCATAATTGCCGACCAAGACCTTACAGTAGCCATCAAAACGTTCATATTAGCCGACTTTTCATTCATAATTGCCGGCCAAGGCCTCACAGGTGCCGTAAAGCGCTCATAGTTGCCGACTTTTCGATCCTAATTGCGGACGAAGGGCTCATAGTTGCCTACATAATGGTTCGTGCTCATCTTCAAAATACTCAGAGTCGCCTTCAGAATGTTCACACGTACTTTCAAAATGCTCACACTCGCTTCCACGTTGCTGTTAGTTGCCGAATTTCCATTCATAATATATAACATACTGCTGATAGTGTAAGTTAAATGGTTCATGGTTGTTGTCAAAAGGCTCACATTTGCTGTCAGATTCCTCACACAAGGCGTCAGAATGCTCAGATTTAAAGAAAAAGAGCTCATAGTTGCTGACTTTTCGTTCATAATTGCGGACCAAGGCCCCACAGGTGCCGTCAAAACGCTCATAGTTGCCGACTTTCGTTACTAATTGCGGACAAAGGGCTCATAGTTGCCCACATAATGGTTCGTGCTCATCTTCAAAATACTCACAGTTGCCTTCAGAAGGTTCAGACGTACTTTCAAATTGCTCACACTCGATTCCACGGTGCTCATAGTTGCCGAATTTTCATCGATAATATCTAACTTACTGCTGATAGTGTAAGTTAAATGGTTCATGGTTGCTGTCAAAAGACTCACAGTTGCCGTCAGATTTCTCACACAAGCCGTCAGAATGCTCAGATTTAAAGAAAACGTGCTCATAGTGGCCGACCATTCGTTCATAATTGCCGACCAAGGCGTCACAGTAGCCGTCAAAACGTTCATTGTTGCCGACTTTCATTCGAAATTGCCAACCAAGGCTTCACAGGTGCCGTAAATCGCTCACATGTCCGACTTTTCGTTTCTAATTGCGGACAAAGGGATCATAGTTGCCTACAGAATGATTCGTGCTCATCTTCAAAACACTCACAGTTGCCTTCAGAATGTTCAGACGTACTTTCAAATTGCTCACACTGGATCCCACGGTGCTCATAGTTGCCGAATTTTCATCCATAATATCTAACTTACTGGGGATAGTTTAAGTTAAATGGTTCGTGGTTGCTGCCAAAAGGCTCACAGTGGCGTCAGATTCCTCACACAAGCCGTCAGAATGCTCACATTTAAAGAAAAAGTGCTCACAGTTGCTGACTTTTCGTTCATAATTGCTGACCAAAACCTCACAGTAGCAATCAAAACGCACATAATTGCCGACTTTTCGTTCATAATTGCGGACAAAGGGCTCATAGTTGCCTACATAATGGTTCCTTCTCATCTTCAAAAAAAAAAAAAAAAAAAAAACAGTTGCCTACATAATGTTCAGACTTACTTTCAAAATGCTCACACTCGATTCCACGGTGCTCATAGTTGCCGACTTTTCATTCATAATATCTAACATACTCCTGATAGTGTAAGTTAAGTGGTTCATGGTTGCTGTCAAATGACTCACAGTTGCCGTCAGATTCCTCACACAAGCCGTCAGAATGCTCAGATTTAAAGAAAAAGTGCTCATAGTGGCCGACCATTCGTTCATAATTGCCAACCAAGGCCTCACAGGTGCCGTCAAAACGCTCATAGTTACCGAATTTTCCTTCATAATTCCGAACAGAGGGCTCATAGTTGCATACATAATGGTTCGTTCTCATCTGCAAAATACTCACAGTTGCTCTCGGAATGTTCAGACGTACTTTCAAAATGCTCCCACTCGCTTCCTCGGTGCTAATCGTTGCCGAGTTTTCATTCATAATATCTAACTTACTGCTGATACTGTAAGTTAAATGGTTCATGGTTGCTGTCAAAAGGCTCACAGTTGCCGTCAGATTCCTCACACAAGCCGTCAGAATGCTCAGTTTTATAGAAAAGGTGCTCATAGTTGCCGACCATTCGTTCATAATTGCCGACCAAGGACTCACAGGTGCCGTCAAAACGTTCATAGTAGCCGGGTTTTAGTTCATATTTGCGGACAAAGGGCTCATAGTCGCCTACATAATGGTTCGTGCTCATCTTGAAAATACTCACAGTTGCCTTCAGAATGTTCACACGTACTTTCAAAATGCTCAAACTCGCTTCCACGATGCTCATAGTTGCCGACTTTTCATTCATTATATCTAGCATACTGCTGATAGTGTAAGTTAAATGGTTTATGGTTGCTGTCAAAAGACACAGTTGCCGTCCGATTCCCCACACAAGCCGTCAGAATGCTCAGATTTAAAGAAAATGTGCTCATAGTGGCCGACCATTCGTTCATAATTGCCGACCAAGGCGTCACAGTAGCCGTCAAAACGTTCATTGTTGCCGACTTTCATTCGTAATTGCCAACCAAGGCCTCACAGGTGCCGTAAATCGCTCACATGTCCGACTTTTCGTTTCTAATTGCGGACAAATGGCTCATAGTTGCCTACATAATGATTCGTGCTCACCTTCAAAGTACTCACAGTTGCCTTCAGAAGGTTCAGACATACTTTCAAAATGCTCACACTCGCTTCCACGATGCTCACATTTGCCGACTTTTCATTCATAATATCTAACATACTGCTGATAGTGTAAGTTAAATGGTTTATGGTTGCTGTCAAAAGACACAGTTGCCGTCAGATTCCTCACCCAAGCAGTCAGAATGCTCACATTTAAAGAAAAAGTGCTCATTGTTGCCGACCATTCGTTCATAATTTCCGAACAGGACCTCTCAGTAGCCGCCAAAACGCTCATAATGTCCGACCTTTCGTTCATAATTGCCGACCAAGGCCTCAAAGGTGCCGTCAAATCGGACATAATTATCGACTTTTCATTCATATTGGCGGACAAAGCGCTCATAGTTGCCTACATAATGGATCGTGCTCATCTTCAAAATACTCACAGTTGCCTTCAGAATGTTCAGACGTACTTTCAAAATGCTCACACTCGCTCCCACGGTGCTAATAGTTGCCGACTTTTCATTCATAATATCTAAATTACTGCTGATATTGTAAGTTAAATGGTTAATGGTTGCTGTCAAAAGGCTCACAGTTGCCGTCAGATTCCTCACACAAGCCGTCAGAATGCTCAGTTTTAAAGAAAAAGTGCTCACAGTTGCCGACCATTCGTTCATAATTGCCGACCAAGGACTCACAGGTGCCGTCAAAACGCTCATAGTAGCCGAATTTTAGTTCATATTTCCGGACAAAGGGCTCATAGTTGCCTACATAATGGTTCGTTCTCATCTTCAAAATACTCACAGTTGCCTTCAGAATGTTCAGACGTACTTTCAAAATACTCACACTCGCTTCCACGATGCTCATAGTTGCCGACTTTCCATTCATAATATCTTACATACTGCTGATAATGTAAGTTAAATGGTTCATGGTTGCTCTCAAAACGCTCATAATTGCCAACTTTTCGTTCATAATTGCGGACAAAGGGCTCATAATTGCCTATATAATGGTTCGTGCTCATCTTCAAAATACTCACAGTTGCCTTCAGAATGTTCAGACGTACTTTCAAATTGCTCACACTCGATTCCACGGTGCTCATAGTTGCCGAATTTTCATCCTAAATATCTATCTTACTGTGATAGTGTAAGTTAAATGGTTCGTGGTTGCTGTCAAAAGGCTCACATTTGCTGTCACATTTCTCACACAAGCCGTCAGAATGCTCAGATTTATAGAAAAAGTGCTCATAGTTGCCGACCATTCGTTCATAATTGCCGACCAAGACCTCACAGTAGCCGTCAAAACGTTCATAGTTGCCGACTTTCATTCGTAATTACCGACCAAGGCCTCACAGGTGCCGTAAAACGCTCATAGTTGCCGACTTTTCGTGTCTAATTGCGGACAAAGGGCTCATAGTTGCCTACATAATGATTCGTGCTCATCTTCAAAATACTCACAGTTGCCCTCAGAATGTTCAGACAAACTTTTAAAATGCTCACACTCGCTTTCACGTTGCTCATAGTTGCCGACTTTTCATTCATAATATCTAACATACTGCTGATAGTGTAAGTTAAATGGTTCATTGTTGCTGTCAAAATGCTCATAAATGCCGACTTTTCGTTCATAATTGCAGAGAAAGGGGTCATAATTCCTACATAATGGTTCGTGCTCATCTTCAAAATACTCACAGTTGCCTTCAGAATGTTCAGACGTACTTTCAAATTGCTCACACTCGATTCCACGGTGCTCATAGTTGCCGAATTTTCATCCATAATATCTAACTTACTGGGGATAGTTTAAGTTAAATGGTTCGTGGGTGCTGCCAAAAGGCTCACAGCGGCGTCAGATTCCTCACACAAGCCGTCAGAATGCTCAGATTTAAAGAAAAATTCCTCACAGTTGCTGACTTTTCGTTCATAATTGCCGACAAAGGCCTCACAGTAGCCGTCAAAACGCACATAATTGCCGACTTTTCGTTCATAATTGCGGACAAAGGGCTCATAGTTGCCTACATAATGGTTCGTGCTCATCTTCAAAATGCTCACAGTTGGGTTCAGAATGTTCAGACGTATTTTCAAAATGCTCACACTCACTTCCACGGTGCTCATAGTTGCCGACTTTTCATTCAGATTATCTTACTTTCTGCTGATAGTATAAGTTAAATGGTTCATGGTTGCTGCCAAAAAGCTCACAGTTGCCGTCAGTATACTCACACAAACCGTCAAAATGCTCAGACTTAAAGAAAAAGTGCTCATATTTGCCGACCATTCGCTCATAATTGCCGACCAAGGCATCACAGTAGCCGTCAAAACGCTCATAGTTGCCGACTTTTCATTCATAATTGCCGACCAAGGCCTCACAGGTGCCGTCAAGACGCTTATAGTTGCCGACTTTTCGTTACTAATAGCGGACAAATGGCTCATAGTTGTCTACATATTGGTTCGTGCTCATCTTCAAAATACTCAGAGTTGCCTTCAGAATGTTAAAACGTACATTCAAAATTCTCACACTCGCTTCCACGTTGCTGTTAGTTGCCGACTTTTCATTCATAATATCTAACATACTGCTGATAGTGTAAGTTAAGTGGTTCATGGTTGCTGTCAAATGACTCACAGTTGCCGTCAGATTCCTCACACAAGCCGTCAGAATGCTCAGATTTAAAGAAAAAGTGCTCATAGTTGCCGACTATTCGTTCATAATTGCCGACCAAGGCCTCACAAGTGCCGTCAAAACGCTCATAGTTGCCGGATTTTCGTTCATATTTGCGGACAAAGGTCTCATAGTTGTCTACATATTGGTTCGTGCTCATATTCAAAATACTCACAGTTGCCTTCAGAATGTTAAAACGTACTTTCAAAATGCTCACACTCGCTTCCACGTTGCTGTTAGTTGCCGACTTTTCATTAATAATATCTAACATACTGCTGATAGTGTAAGTTAAGTGGTTCATGGTTGCTGTCAAAAGACTCACAGTTGCCGTCAGATTCCTCACACAAGCCGTCAGAATGCTCAGATTTATAGAAAAAGTGCTCATAGTTGCCGACCATTCGTTCATAATTGCCGACCAAGACCTCACAGTAGCCGTCAAAACGTTCATAGTTGCCGACTTTTCATTCATAATTGCCGACCAAGGCATCACAGGTGCCGTAAAACGCTCATAGTTGCCGACTTTTTGTTTCTAATTGCGGACAAAGGGCTAATAGTTGCCTACATAATGGTTCGTGCTCATCTTCAAAATACTCACAGTTGACCTCAGAATGTTCAGACATACTTTCAAAATGCTCACACTCGCTTACACGGTTCTCATAGTTGCCGACTTTTCATTCATAATATCTAACATACTGCTGATAGTGTAAGTTAAATGGTTCATGGTTGCTGTCAAAATGCTCATAAATGCCGACTTTTCGTTCATAATTGCGGACAAAGGGGTCATAATTGCCTACATAATGGTTCGTGCTCATCTTCAAAATACTCACAGTTACGTTCAAAATGTTCAGACGTACTTTCAAATTGCTCACACTCGATTACACGGTGTTCATAGGTGCCGACTTTTCATTCATAATGTCTAACTTACTGCTGAGAGTATAAGTTAAATGGTTCATGGTTGCTGCCAAAAGGCTCACAGTTGCCGTCAGTATCCTCACACAAACCGTCAGAATGCTCACATTTAAAGAAAAAGTGCTCATATTTGCCGACCATTCGCTCATAATTGCCGACCAAGGCATCACAGTAGCCGTCAAAACGCTAATAGTTGCCGACTTTTCATTCATAATTGCCGACCAAGGCCTCACAGGTGCCGCCAAACGCTTATAGTTGCCGACTTTTCGTTAGTAATAGCGGACAAATGGCTCATAGTTGTCTACATAATGGTTCGTGCTCATCTTCAAAATACTCACAGTTGCCTTCAGAATGTTAAAACGTACTTTCAAAATGCTCACACTCGCTTCCACGTTGCTGTTAGTTGCCGACTTTTTCATTCATAATATCTAACATACTGCTGATAGAGTAAGTTAGGTGGTTCATGGTTGCTGTCAAAAGACTCACAGTTGCCGTCAGATTCCTCACACAAGCCGTCAGAATGCTCAGATTTAAAGAAAAATGCTCATAGTTGCCGACTATTCGTTCATAATTGCCGACCAAGGCCTCACAGGTGCCGTCAAAACGCTCATAGTTGCCGAATTTTCGTTCATATTTGCGGACAAAGGGCTCATAGTTGCCTACATAATGGTTCGTTCTCATCTTCAAAAAAAAAAAAAAACAGTTGCCTACATAATGTTCAGACTTACTTTCAAAATGCTCACACTCACTTCCACGGTGCTCATAGTTGCCGACTTTTCATTCAGAATATCTTACTTACTGCTGATATTGTAAATTAAATGGTTTATGGTTGCTGTCAAACGGCACAGTTGCCGTCCGATTCCTCACACAAGTCGTCAGAATGCTCAGATTTAAAGAAAATGTGCTCATAGTGGCCGACCATTCGTTCATAATTGCCGACCAAGGCGTCACAGTAGCCGTCAAAACGTTCATTGTTGCCGACTTTCATTCGAAATTGCCAACCAAGGCTTCACAGGTGCCGTAAATCGCTCACATGTCCGACTTTTCGTTTCTAATTGCGGACAAAGGGATCATAGTTGCCTACAGAATGATTCGTGCTCATCTTCAAAACACTCACAGTTGCCTTCAGAATGTTCAGACGTACTTTCAAATTGCTCACACTCGATTCCACGATGCTCATAGTTGCCGACTTTTCATTCATAATATCTAACATACTGCTGATAGTGTAAGATAAATGGTTTATGTTTGCTGTCAAAAGACACAGTTGCCGTCAGAATCCTCACCCAAGCAGTCAGAATGCTCACATTTAAAGAAAAAATGCTCATAGTTGCCTACCATTCGTTCATAATTTCCGAACAGGACCTCTCAGTAGCCGTCAAAGCGTTCATATTTGCCGACTTTTCGTTCATAATTGCCGACCAAGGCCTCAAAGATGCCGTCAAAACGCTCATAATTGCCGACTTTTCGTTCATATTGGCGGACAAAGGGATCATAGTACCTACATAATGGTTCGTGCTCATCTTCAAAATACTCAAAGTTGCCTTCAGAATGTTCAGACGTACTTTCAAATTGCTCTCACTCGATTCCACGATGCTCATAGTTGCCGAATTTTCATCGATAATATCTAACTTACTGCTGATAGTGTAAGTTAAATGGTTCATGGTTGCTGCCAAAAGGCTCACAGTGGCGTCAGATTCCTTACACAAGCCGTCAGAATGCTCACATTTAAAGAAAAAGTGCTCATTGTTGCTGACTTTTCATTCATAATATCCGACCAAGGCCTCACAAGTGCCGTAAAACGCTCAGAGTTGCCGACTTTTCGTTCCTAATTGCGGACAAAGGGCTCATAGTTGCCTACATAATGGTTCGTGCTCTTCTTCAAAATACTCACAGTTGCCTTCAGAATGTTCAGACGTACTTTCAAAATGCTCACACTCGATTCCGCGTTGCTCATAGTTGCCGATTTTTCATCATAATATCTAATATACTGCTGATAGTGTAAGTTAAATAGTTAATGTTGCTGTCAAAAGGCTCACAGTTCCCGTCAGATTCCTCACACAAGCAGTCAGAATGCTCAGATTTAAAGAAAAAGTGCTCATAGTGGCCGACCATTCGTTCATAATTGCCAACCAAGGCCTCACAGGTGCCGTTAAAACGCTCATAGTTACCGAATTTTCCTTCATAATTCTGAACAGAGGGCTCATAGTTGCATACATAATGGTTCGTTCTCATCTTCAAAATACTCACAGTTGCCTTCAGAATGTTCAGACGTACTTTCAAAATGCTCACACTCACTTCCACGGTGCTCATAGTTGCCGACTTTTTATTCAGAATATCTTACTGCTGATATTGTAAGTTAAATGGTTCATGGTTTCTGTCAAAAGGCTCACAGTTGCCGTCAGATTCCTCAGGCAAGCCGTCAGAATGCTCAGTTTTAAAGAAAAAGTGCTCATAGTTGCCGACCATTCGTTCATAATTGCCGACCAAGGACTCACAGGTGCCGTCATCACGTTCATACTAGCCGGATTTTAGTTCATATTTGCGGACAAAGGGCTCATAGTTGCCTACATAATGGTTCGTGCTCGTCCTGAAAATACTCACAGTTGCCTTCAGAAGGTTCAGACATACTTTCAAAATGCTCAAACTCGCTTCCACGATGCTCATAGTATCCGACTTTTCATTCAAAATATATAACATACTGCTGATAGTGTAAGTTAAATGGTTCATGATTGCTGTCAAAAGGCTCACATTTGCTGTCAGATTCCTCACACAAGGCGTCAGAATGCTCAGATTTAAAGAAAAAGTGCTCATAGTTGCTGACTTTTCGTTCATAATTGCGGACCAAGGCCCCACAGGTGCCGTCAAAACGCTCATAGTTGCCGACTTTCGTTACTAATTGCGGACAAAGGGCTCATAGTTGCCCACATAATGGTTCGTGCTCATCTTCAAAATACTCACAGTTGCCTTCAGAAGGTTCAGACGTACTTTCAAATTGCTCACACTCGATTCCACGGTGCTCATAGTTGCCGAATTTTCATCGGTAATATCTAACTTACTGCTGATAGAGTAAGTTAAATGGTTCATGGTTGCTGCCAAAAGGCTCACAGTGGCGTCAGATTCCTTACACAAGCCGTCAGAATGCTCACATTTTAAATAAAGTGCTCATTGTTGCTGACTTTTCATTCATAATTGCCGACCAAGGCC
Source organism: Thermobia domestica (assembly GCF_964235325.1). NCBI lineage: Eukaryota > Metazoa > Arthropoda > Insecta > Zygentoma > Lepismatidae > Thermobia > Thermobia domestica. Next base: position 311,445,846 of record NC_137459.1, read on the forward strand.
TCACAGGTGCCGTCAAAACGCTCACAGTTGCCGACTTTCGTTACTAATTGCGGACAAAGGGCTCATAGTTTCAAACATAATGGTTCGTGCCTATCTTCAAAATACTCACAGTTGCCTTCAGAATGTTCAAACGTACTTTGAAAATGCTCACACTCGCTTCCACGTTGCTGTTAGTTGCCGACTTTCCATTCATAATATATAACATACTGCTGATAGTGTAAGTTAAATGGTTCATGGTTGTTGTAAAAAGGCTCACATTTGCTGTCAGATTCCTCACACAAGGCGTCAGAATGCTCAGATTTAAAGAAAAAGTGCTCATAGTTGCTGACTTTTCGTTCATAATTGCGGACCAAGGCCCCAGAGGTGCCGTCAAAACGCTCATAGTTGCCGACTTTCGTTACTAATTGCGGACAAAGGGCTCATAGTTGCCCACATAATGGTTCGTGCTCATCTTCAAAATACTCACAGTTGCCTTCAGAAGGTTCAGACGTACTTTCAAATTGCTCACACTCGATTCCACGGTGCTCATAGTTGCCGAATTTTCATCGATAATATCTAACTTACTGCTGATAGTGTAAGTTATATGAATCATGGTTGCTGCCAAAAGGCTCACAGTGGCGTCAGATTCCTTACACAAGCCGCCAGAATGCTCACATTTAAAAAAAAGTGCTCATTGTTGCTGACTTTTCATTCATAATTGCCGACCAAGGCCTCACAGGTGCCGTCAAAACGCTCACAGTTGCCGACTTTCGTTACTAATTTCGGACAAAGGGCTCATAGTTGCCCACATAATGGTTCCTGCTCATCTTCAAAATACTCACAGTTGCCTTCAGAATGTTCAAATGTACTTTGAAAATGCTCACACTCGCTTCCACGATGCTCATAGTTGCCGACTTTTCATTCAAAATATTTTACATACTGCTATAATGTAAGTTAAATGGTTCATGGTTGCTGTCGAAAGACTCACAGTTGCCGTCAGATTTCTCACACAAGCCGTCAGAATGCTCAGATTTAAAGAAAACGTGCTCATAGTGGCCGACCATTCGTTCATATTTGCGGACAAAGGGCTCATAGTTGACTACATAATGGTTCTTGCTCATCATCAGAATAATCACAGTTGCCTTCAGAATGTTCAGACGTACTTTTAAAATGCTCACACACGCTTCCACGGTGCTCATAGTTGCCGACTTTTTATTCATAATATCTAACTTACTGCTGATATTGTAAGTTAAATCATTCATGGTTGCTGTCAAAAGGCTGACAGTTGGTTGCAGATTCCTCACACAAGCCGTCAGAATTCTCAGACTTAAGGAAAAAGTGCTCGTAGGTCCGACCATTCGTTCATAATTGCCGACCAAGGCCCGACAGGTGCCGTCAAAACGCTCATAGTTGCCGACTTTTCGTTCATAATTGCGGACAAAGGGCTCATACTTGCCTACATAATGGTTCGTGCTCATCTTCAAAATGCTCACAGTTGCCTTCAGAATGTTCACACGTACTTTCAAAATGCTCACATTTGCTTCCATGATGCTCATAGTTGCCGACTTTTCATTCATAATATCTAACATTCTGCTGATAGTGTAAGTTAAATGGTTCATTGTTGGTGTCAAAAGGCTCACATTTGCTGTCACATTCCTCACACAAGCCGTCACAATGCTCAGATTTAAAGAAAAAGTGCTCATATCTGCCGACCATTCGTTCATAATTGCCGACCAAGACCTTACAGTAGCCATCAAAACGTTCATATTAGCCGACTTTTCATTCATAATTGCCGGCCAAGGCCTCACAAGTGCCGTAAAACGCTCATAGTTGCCGACTTTTCGATCCTAATTGCGGACGAAGGGCTCATAGTTGCCTACATAATGGTTCGTGCTCATCTTCAAAATTCTCAGAGTTGCCTTCAGAATGTTAAAACGTACTTTCAAAATGCTCACACTCGCTTCCACGTTGCTGTTAGTTGCCGAATTTCCATTCATAATATATAACATACTGCTGATAGTGTAAGTTAAATGGTTCATGGTTGTTGTCAAAAGGCTCACATTTGCTGTCAGATTCCTCACACAAGGTGTCAGAATGCTCAGATTTAAAGAAAAAGAGCTCATAGTTGCTGACTTTTCGTTCATGATTGCCGACAAAGGCCTCACAATAGCCGTCAAAACGCTCATAATATCCGACTTTTCGTTAATAATTGCTTACAAAGGGCTCATAGTTGCCTACATAATGGTTCGTGCTCATCTTCAAAATACTCACAGTTGCCTTCAGAATGTTCACACGTACTTTCAAAATGCACACACTCGCTTCCACGATGCTCATAGTTGCCGACTTTTCATTCATAATATCTAACATACTGCTGATAGTGTAAGATAAATGGTTTATGGTTGCTGTCAAAAGACACAGTTGCCGTCAGATTCCTCACCCAAGCAGTCAGAATGCTCACATTTAAAGAAAAAGTGCTCATTGTTGCCGACCATTCGTTCATAATTTCCGAACAGGACCTCTCAGTAGCCGCCAAAACGCTCATAATGTCCGACCTTTCGTTCATAATTGCCGACCAAGGCCTCAAAGGTGCCGTCAAATCGGACATAATTATCGACTTTTCATTCATATTGGCGGACAAAGCGCTCATAGTTGCCTACATAATGGATCGTGCTCATCTTCAAAATACTCACAGTTGCCTTCAGAATGTTCAGACGTACTTTCAAAATGCTCACACTCGCTCCCACGGTGCTAATAGTTGCCGACTTTTCATTCATAATATCTAAATTACTGCTGATATTGTAAGTTAAATAGTTAATGGTTGCTGTCAAAAGGCTCACAGTTGCCGTCAGATTCCTCACACAAGCCGTCAGAATGCTCAGTTTTAAAGAAAAAGTGCTCACAGTTGCCGACCATTCGTTCATAATTGCCGACCAAGGACTCACAGGTGCCGTCAAAACGCTCATAGTAGCCGAATTTTAGTTCATATTTCCGGACAATGGGCTCATAGTTGCCTACATAATGGTTCGTTCTCATCTTCAAAATACTCACAGTTGCCTTCAGAATGTTCAGACGTACTTTCAAATTACTCACACTCGCTTCCACGATGCTCATAGTTGCCGACTTTCCATTCATAATATCTTACATACTGCTGATAATGTAAGTTAAATGGTTCATGGTTGCTCTCAAAACGCTCATAATTGCCGACTTTTCGTTCATAATTGCGGACAAAGCGCTCATAATTGCCTACATAATGGTTCGTGCTCATCTTCAAAATACTCACAGTTGCCTTCAGAATGTTCAGACGTACTTTCAAATTGCTCACACTCGATTCCATGGTGCTCATATTTGCCGAATTTTCATCCTAAATATCTATCTTACTGTGATAGTGTAAGTTAAATGGTTCGTGGTTGCAGTCAAAAGGCTCACATTTGCTGTCACATTTCTCACACAAGCCGTCAGAATGCTCAGATTTATAGAAAAAGTGCTCATAGTTGCCGACCATTCGTTCATAATTGCCGACCAAGACCTCACAGTAGCCGACAAAACGTTCATAGTTGCCGACTTTCATTCGTAATTACCGACCAAGGCCTCACAGGTGCCGTAAAACGCTCATAGTTGCCGACTTTTCGTGTCTAATTGCGGACAAAGGGCTCATAGTTGCCTACATAATGATTCGTGCTCATCTTCAAAATACTCACAGTTGCCCTCAGAATGTTCAGACATACTTTTAAAATGCTCACACTCGCTTTCACGTTGCTCATAGTTGCCGACTTTTCATTCATAATATCTAACATACTGCTGATAGTGTAAGTTAAATGGTTCATTGTTGCTGTCAAAATGCTCATAAATGCCGACTTTTCGTTCATAATTGCAGACAAAGGGGTCATAATTCCTACATAATGGTTCGTGCTCATCTTCAAAATACTCACAGTTGCCTTCAGAATGTTCAGACGTACTTTCAAATTGCTCACACTCGATTCCACGGTGCTCATAGTTGCCGAATTTTCATCTATAATGTCTAACTTACTGGGGATAGTTTAAGTTAAATGGTTCGTGGGTGCTGCCAAAAGGCTCACAGCGGCGTCAGATTCCTCACACAAGCCGTCAGAATGCTCAGATTTAAAGAAAAATTCCTCACAGTTGCTGACTTTTCGTTCATAATTGCCGACAAAGGCCTCACAGTAGCCGTCAAAACGCACATAATTGCCGACTTTTCGTTCATAATTGCGGACAAAGGGCTCATAGTTGCCTACATAATGGTTCGTGCTCATCTTCAAAATGCTCACAGTTGGGTTCAGAATGTTCAGACGTATTTTCAAAATGCTCACACTCACTTCCACGGTGCTCATAGTTGCCGACTTTTCATTCAGATTATCTTACTTTCTGCTGATAGTATAAGTTAAATGGTTCATGGTTGCTGCCAAAAAGCTCACAGTTGCCGTCAGTATCCTCACACAAACCGTCAAAATGCTCAGACTTAAAGAAAAAGTGCTCATATTTGCCGACCATTCGCTCATAATTGCCGACCAAGGCATCACAGTAGCCGTCAAAACGCTCATAGTTGCCGACTTTTCATTCATAATTGCCGACCAAGGCCTCACAGGTGCCGTCAAGACGATTATAGTTGCCGACTTTTCGTTACTAATAGCGGACAAATGGCTCATAGTTGTCTACATATTGGTTCGTGCTCATCTTCAAAATACTCAGAGTTGCCTTCAGAATGTTAAAACGTACATTCAAAATTCTCACACTCGCTTCCACGTTGCTGTTAGTTGCCGACTTTTCATTCATAATATCTAACATACTGCTGATAGTGTAAGTTAAGTGGTTCATGGTTGCTGTCAAATGACTCACAGTTGCCGTCAGATTCCTCACACAAGCCGTCAGAATGCTCAGATTTAAAGAAAAAGTGCTCATAGTTGCCGACTATTCGTTCATAATTGCCGACCAAGGCCTCACAAGTGCCGTCAAAACGCTCATAGTTGCCGGATTTTCGTTCATATTTGCGGACAAAGGGCTCATAGTTGTCTACATATTGGTTCGTGCTCATATTCAAAATACTCACAGTTGCCTTCAGAATGTTAAAACGTACTTTCAAAATGCTCACACTCGCTTCCACGTTGCTGTTAGTTGCCGACTTTTCATTAATAATATCTAACATACTGCTGATAGTGTAAGTTAAGTGGTTCATGGTTGCTGTCAAAAGACTCACAGTTGCCGTCAGATTCCTCACACAAGCCGTCAGAATGCTCAGATTTATAGAAAAAGTGCTCATAGTTGCCGACCATTCGTTCATAATTGCCGACCAAGACCTCACAGTAGCCGTCAAAACGTTCATAGTTGCCGACTTTTCATTCATAATTGCCGACCAAGGCATCACAGGTGCCGTAAAACGCTCATAGTTGCCGACTTTTCGTTTCTAATTGCGGACAAAGGGCTAATAGTTGCCTACATAATGGTTCGTGCTCATCTTCAAAATACTCACAGTTGACCTCAGAATGTTCAGACATACTTTCAAAATGGTCACACTCGCTTACACGGTTCTCATAGTTGCCGACTTTTCATTCATAATATCTAACATACTGCTGATAGTGTAAGTTAAATGGTTCATGGTTGCTGTCAAAATGCTCATAAATGCCGACTTTTCGTTCATAATTGCGGACAAAGGGCTCATAATTGCCTACATAATGGTTCGTGCTCATCTTCAAAATACTCACAGTTACGTTCAGAATGTTCAGACGTACTTTCAAATTGCTCACACTCGATTACACGGTGTTCATAGGTGCCGACTTTTCATTCATAATGTCTAACTTACTGCTGAGAGTATAAGTTAAATGGTTCATGGTTGCTGCCAAAAGGCTCACAGTTGCCGTCAGTATCCTCACACAAACCGTCAGAATGCTCACCTTTAAAGAAAAAGTGCTCATATTTGCCGACCATTCGCTCATAATTGCCGACCAAGGCATCACAGTAGCCGTCAAAACGCTCATAGTTGCCGACTTTTCATTCATAATTGCCGACCAAGGCCTCACAGGTGCCGCCAAACGCTTATAGTTGCCGACTTTTCGTTAGTAATAGCGGACAAATGGCTCATAGTTGTCTACATAATGGTTCGTGCTCATCTTCAAAATACTCACAGTTGCCTTCAGAATGTTAAAACGTACTTTCAAAATGCTCACACTCGCTTCCACGTTGCTGTTAGTTGCCGACTTTTCATTCATAATATCTAACATACTGCTGATAGTGTAAGTTAAGTGGTTCATGGTTGCTGTCAAAAGACTCACAGTTGCCGTCAGATTCCTTACACAAGCCGTCAGAATGCTCAGATTTAAAGAAAAATGCTCATAGTTGCCGACTATTCGTTCATAATTGCCGACCAAGGCCTCACAGGTGCCGTCAAAACGCTCATAGTTGCCGAATTTTCGTTCATATTTGCGGACAAAGGGCTCATAGTTGCCTACATAATGGTTCGTTCTCATCTTCAAAAAAAAAAAACAGTTGCCTACATAATGTTCAGACTTACTTTCAAAATGCTCACACTCACTTCCACGGTGCTCATAGTTGCCGACTTTTCATTCAGAATATCTTACTTACTGCTGATATTGTAAATTAAATGGTTTATGGTTGCTGTCAAACGGCACAGTTACCGTCCGATTCCTCACACAAGTCGTCAGAATGCTCAGATTTAAAGAAAATGTGCTCATAGTGGCCGACCATTCGTTTATAATTGCCGACCAAGGCGACACAGTAGCCGTCAAAACGTTCATTGTTGCCGACTTTCATTCGAAATTGCCAACCAAGGCTTCACAGGTGCCGTAAATCGCTCACATGTCCGACTTTTCGTTTCTAATTGCGGACAAAGGGATCATAGTTGCCTACAGAATGATTCGTGCTCATCTTCAAAACACTCACAGTTGCCTTCAGAATGTTCAGACGTACTTTCAAATTGCTCACACTCGATTCCACGATGCTCATAGTTGCCGAATTTTCATCGATAATATCTAACTTACTGCTGATAGTGTAAGTTAAATGGTTCATGGCTGCTGCCAAAAGGCTCACAGTGGCGTCAGATTCCTTACACAAGCCGTCAGAATGCTCACATTTAAAGAAAAATTGCTCATTGTTGCTGACTTTTCATTCATAATTGCCGTCCAAGGCCTCACAGGTGCCGTAAAACGCTCATAGTTGCCGACTTTCGTTACTAATTGCGGACAAAGGGCTCATAGTTGCCCACATAATGGTTCGTGCTCATCTTCAAAATACTCACAGTTGCCTTCAGAATGTTCAAACGTACTTTGAAAATGCTCACACTCACTTCCACGTTGCTCTTAGTTGCCGACTTTCCATTCATAATATCTAACATACTGCTGATAGTGTAAGTTAAATGGTTCATGGTTGTTGTCAAAAGACTCACAGTTGCCGTCAGATTCCTCACACAAGCCGTCAGAATGCTCAGATTTAAAGAAAAAAGTGCTCATATTTGCCGACTATTTGTTCATAATTGCCGTCCAAGGCCTCACAAGTGCCGTCAAAACGCTCAGAGTTGCCGACTTTTCGTTCCTAATTGCGGAAAAAGGGCTCATAGTTGCCTACATAATGGTTCGTGCTCATCTTGAAAATAATCACAGTTGCCTTCAGAATGTTCACACGTACTTTCAAAATGCTCAAACTCGCTTCCACGATGCTCATAGTTGCCGACTTTTCATTCATAATATCTAGCATACTGCTGATAGTGTAAGTTAAATGGTTTATGGTTGCTGTCAAAAGACACAGTTGCCGTCCGATTCCTCACCCAAGCCGTCAGAATGCTCAGTTTTAAAAAAATGTGCTCACAGTGGCCGACCATTCGTTCATAATTGCCGACCAAGGCGTCACAGTAGCCGTCAAAACGTTCATTGTTGCCAACTTTCATTCGTAATTGCCAACCAAAGCCTCACAGGTGCCGTAAATCGCTCACATGTCCGACTTTTCGTTTCTAATTGCGCACAAATGGATCATAGTTGCCTACATAATGATTCGTGCTCACCTTCAAAATACTCACAGTTGCCTTCAGAAGGTTCAGACATACTTTCAAAATGCTCACACTCGCTTCCACGATGCTCATAGTTGCCGACTTTTCATTCATAATATCTAACATACTGCTGATAGTGTAAGTTAAATGGTTCATGATTGCTGTCAAAAGGCTCACATATGCTGTCAGATTCCTCACACAAGGCGTCAGAATGCTCAGATTTAAAGAAAAAGTGCTCATAGTTGCTGACTTTTCGTTCATAATTGCGGACCAAGGCCTCACAGGTGCCGTCAAAACGCTCATAATTGCCGGCTATTTGTTCATAATTGCGGACAAAGGGCTCATAATTGCCTACATAATGGTTCGTGCTCATCTTCAAAATACTCACAGTTGCCTTCAGAATGTTCAGACGTACTTTCAAATTGCTCACACTCGATTCCACGGTGCTCATAGTTGCCGAATTTTCATCGATAATATCTAACATACTGCTGATAGTGTAAGATAAATGGTTTATGTTTGCTGTCAAAAGACACAGTTGCCGTCAGAATCCTCACCCAAGCAGTCAGAATGCTCACATTTAAAGAAAAAATGCTCATAGTTGCGTACCATTCGTTCATAATTTCCGAACAGGACCTCTCAGTAGCCGTCAAAGCGTTCATATTTGCCGACTTTTCGTTCATAATTGCCGACCAAGGCCTCAAAGATGCCGTCAAAACGCTCATAATTGCCGACTTTTCGTTCATATTGGCGGACAAAGGGATCATAGTACCTACATAATGGTTCGTGCTCATCTTCAAAATACTCAAAGTTGCCTTCAGAATGTTCAGACGTACTTTCAAATTGCTCTCACTCGATTCCACGATGCTCATAGTTGCCGAATTTTCATCGATAATATCTAACTTACTGCTGATAGTGTAAGTTAAATGGTTCATGGTTGCTGCCAAAAGGCTCACAGTGGCGTCAGATTCCTTACACAAGCCGTCAGAATGCTCACATTTTAAATAAAGTGCTCATTGTTGCTGACTTTTCATTCATAATTGCCGACCAAGGCCTCACAGGTGCCGTCAAAACGCTCACAGTTGCCGACTTTCGTTACTAATTGCGGACAAAGGGCTCATAGTTGCAAACATAATGGTTCGTGCCTATCTTCAAAATACTCACAGTTGCCTTCAGAATGTTCAAACGTACTTTGAAAATGCTCACACTCGCTTCCACGTTGCTGTTAGTTGCCGACTTTCCATTCATAATATATAACATACTGCTGATAGTGTAAGTTAAATGGTTCATGGTTGTTGTAAAAAGGCTCACATTTGCTGTCAGATTCCTCACACAAGGCGTCAGAATGCTCAGATTTAAAGAAAAAGTGCTCATAGTTGCTGACTTTTCGTTCATAATTGCGGACCAAGGCCCCAGAGGTGCCGTCAAAACGCTCATAGTTGCCGACTTTCGTTACTAATTTCGGACAAAGGGCTCATAGTTGCCCACATAATGGTTCGTGCTCATCTTCAAAATACTCACAGTTGCCTTCAGAATGTTCAAATGTACTTTGAAAATGCTCACACTCGCTTCCACGATGCTCATAGTTGCCGAATTTTCATTCAAAATATTTTACATACTGTTATAATGTAAGTTAAATGGTTCATGGTTGCTGTCGAAAGACTCACAGTTGCCGTCAGATTTCTCACACAAGCCGTCAGAATGCTCAGATTTAAAGAAAACGTGCTCATAGTGGCCGACCATTCGTTCATATTTGCGGACAAAGGGCTCATAGTTGACTACATAATGGTTCTTGCTCATCATCAGAATAATCACAGTTGCCTTCAGAATGTTCAGACGTACTTTTAAAATGCTCACACACGCTTCCACGGTGCTCATAGATGCCGACTTTTTATTCATAATATCTAACTTACTGCTGATATTGTAAGTTAAATCATTCATGGTTGCTGTCAAAAGGCTGACAGTTGGTTGCAGATTCCTCACACAAGCCGTCAGAATGCTCAGATTTAAGGAAAAAGTGCTCGTAGGTCCGACCATTCGTTCATAGTTGCCGACCAAGGCCCCACAGGTGCCGTCAAAACGCTCATAGTTGCCGACTTTTCGTTCATAATTGCGGACAAAGGGCTCATACTTGCCTACATAATGGTTCGTGCTCATCTTCAAAATGCTCACAGTTGCCTTCAGAATGTTCACACGTACTTTCAAAATGCTCACATTTGCTTCCATGATGCTCATAGTTGCCGACTTTTCATTCATAATATCTAACATTCTGCTGATAGTGTAAGTTAAATGGTTCATTGTTGGTGTCAAAAGGCTCACATTTGCTGTCACATTCCTCACACAAGCCGTCACAATGCTCAGATTTAAAGAAAAAGTGCTCATAGCTGCCGACCATTCGTTCATAATTGCCGACCAAGACCTTACAGTAGCCATCAAAACGTTCATATTAGCCGACTTTTCATTCATAATTGCCGGCCAAGGCCTCACAGGTGCCGTAAAGCGCTCATAGTTGCCGACTTTTCGATCCTAATTGCGGACGAAGGGCTCATAGTTGCCTACATAATGGTTCGTGCTCATCTTCAAAATACTCAGAGTCGCCTTCAGAATGTTCACACGTACTTTCAAAATGCTCACACTCGCTTCCACGTTGCTGTTAGTTGCCGAATTTCCATTCATAATATATAACATACTGCTGATAGTGTAAGTTAAATGGTTCATGGTTGTTGTCAAAAGGCTCACATTTGCTGTCAGATTCCTCACACAAGGCGTCAGAATGCTCAGATTTAAAGAAAAAGAGCTCATAGTTGCTGACTTTTCGTTCATAATTGCGGACCAAGGCCCCACAGGTGCCGTCAAAACGCTCATAGTTGCCGACTTTCGTTACTAATTGCGGACAAAGGGCTCATAGTTGCCCACATAATGGTTCGTGCTCATCTTCAAAATACTCACAGTTGCCTTCAGAAGGTTCAGACGTACTTTCAAATTGCTCACACTCGATTCCACGGTGCTCATAGTTGCCGAATTTTCATCGATAATATCTAACTTACTGCTGATAGTGTAAGTTAAATGGTTCATGGTTGCTGTCAAAAGACTCACAGTTGCCGTCAGATTTCTCACACAAGCCGTCAGAATGCTCAGATTTAAAGAAAACGTGCTCATAGTGGCCGACCATTCGTTCATATTTGCGGACAAAGGGCTCATAGTTGACTACATAATGGTTCTTGCTCATCATCAGAATAATCACAGTTGCCTTCAGAATGTTCAGACGTACTTTTACAATGCTCACACACGCTTCCACGGTGCTCATAGTTGCCGACTTTTTATTCATAATATCTAACTTACTGCTGATATTGTAAGTTAAATCATTCATGTTTGCTGTCAAAAGGCTGACAGTTGGTTGCAGGTTCCTCACACAAGCCGTCAGAATGCTCAGATTTAAGGAAAAAGTGATCGTAGGTCCGACCATTCGTTCATAATTGCCGACCAAGGCCCCACAGGTGCCGTCAAAACGCTCATAGTTGCCGACTTTTCGTTCATAATTGCGGACAAAGGGCTCATACTTGCCTACATAATGGTTCGTGCTCATCTTCAAAATGCTCACAGTTGCCTTCAGAATGTTCACACGTACTTTCAAAATGCTCACATTTGCTTCCATGATGCTCATAGTTGCCGACTTTTCATTCATAATATCTAACATACTGCTGAAAGTGTAAGTTAAATGGTTCATGGTTGCTGTCAAAAGACTCACAGTTGCCATCAGATTCCTCACACAAGCCGTCACAATGCTCAGATTTAAAAAAAAGTGCTCATAGTTGCCGACCATTCGTACATAATTTCCGACCAAGGCGTCACAGTAGCCGTCAAAACGCTCATAGTTCCCGATCATTCGTTCATTATTGCCGACCAGGGCCTCACAGTAGCCGTCAAAACGTTCATATTTGCCGACTTTTCATTCATAATTGCCGGCCAAGGCCTCACAGGTCCGTAAAACGCTCATAGTTGCCGACTTTTCGATCCTAAATGCGGACGAAGGGCTCATAGTTGCCTACATAATGGTTCGTGCTCATCTTCAAAATACTCAGAGTTCCCTTCAGAATGTTCACACGTACTTTCAAAATGCACACACTCGCTTCCACGATGCTCATAGTTGCCGACTTTTCATTCATAATATCTAACATACTGCTGATAGTGTAAGATAAATGGTTTATGGTTGCTGTCAAAAGACACAGTTGCCGTCAGATTCCTCACCCAAGCAGTCAGAATGCTCACGTTTAAAGAAAAAGTGCTCATAGTTGCCGACCATTCGTTCATAATTTCCGAACAGGAACTCTCAGTAGCCGTCAAAACGTTCAGATTTGCCGACTTTTCGTTCATAATTGCCGACCAAGGCCTCAAAGATGCCGTCAAAACGCTCACAATTGCCGACTTTTCGTTCATATTGGCGGACAAAGGGATCATAGTTGCCTACATAATGGTTCGTTCTCATCTTCAAAATACTCACAGTTGCCTTCAGAATGTTCACACGTACTTTCAAAATGCTCAAACTCGCTTCCACGATGCTCATAGTTGCGGACTTTTCATTCATAATATCTAGCATACTGCTGATAGTGTAAGTTAAATGGTTTATGGTTGCTGTCAAAGAAACAGTTGCCGTCCGATTCCTCACACAAGCCGTCAGAACGCTCAGATTTAAAGAAAATGTGCTCATAGTGGCCGACCATTCGTTCATAATTGCCGACCAAGGCGTCACAGTAGCCGTCAAAACGTTCATAGTTGCCGACTTTCATTCGTAATTGCCAACCAAGGCCTCACAGGTGCCGTAAATCGCTCACATGTCCGACTTTTCGTTTCTAATTGCGGACAAAGGGCTCATAGTTGCCAACATAATGATTCGTGCTCATCTTCAAAATACTCACAGTTGCCTTGAGAAGGTTCAGACATACTTTCAAAATGCTCACACTCGCTTCCACGATGCTAATAGTTGCCGACCTTTCATTCAGAATATCTTACTTACTGCTGATATTGTAAGTTAAATGGTCCATGGTTGCTGTCAAAAGACTCACAGTTGCCGCCAGATTCGTCACACAAGCCGTCAGAATGCTCAGATTTAAAGAAAAAGTGCTCATAGTTGCCGACCATTCGTACATAATTGCCGACCAAGGCATCAGAGTAGCCGACAAAACGCTCATAGTTGCCGAATTTTCATTCATAATTGCCGACCAAGGCCTCACAAGTGCCGTAAGAACGCTCATAGTTGCCGAATTTTCGTTCCTAATTGCGGACAAAAGGCTCATAGTTGCCTACATAATGGTTCGTTCTCATCTTCAAAATACTCACAGTTGCCTTCAGAATGTTCAAACGTACTTTCAAAATGCTCACACTCGCTTCCACGATGCTCATAGTTGCCGACTTTTCATTCATAATATCTAGCGTACTGCTGATAGTGTAAGATAAATGGTTTATGGTTGCTTTCAAAGGACACAGTTGCCGTCCGATTCCTCACACAAGCCGTCAGAATGCTCAGATTTAAAAAAAGTGCTCATAGTTTCAGATCATTCGTTCATAATTGAAAAAATAAGGCCTCACACGTGCCGTAAAACGCTCATAGTTGCCGACTTTTCGTTACTAATTGCGGACAAAGGGCTCATAGTTGCCTACATAATGGTTCATGCTCATCTTTAAAATTCTCAAAGTTGCCTTCAGAATGTTCACACGTACTTTTAAAATGCTCACTCTCGCTTCCACGGTGCTCATAGTTGCCGACTTTTCATTCATAATATCTAACTTACTACGCACAGTGTAAGTTAAATGGTTCATGGTTGCTGTCAAAAGGCTCACAGTTGCCGTCCGATTCCTCACACAAGCCGTCAGAATGCTCAGATTTAAAGAAAATGTGCTCATTGTGGCCGACCATTCGTTCATTATTGCCGACCAAGGCCTCACAGGTGCCGTAAAAACGCTCATAGTTGCCGGATTTTAGTTCATATTTGCGGACAAAAGGCTCATAGTTGCCTACATAATGGTTCGTGCTCATCTTCAAAATTCTCAAAGTTAACTTCAGAATGTTCACACGTACTTTTAAAATGCTCACACTCGCTTCCACGATGCTCATAGTTGCCGACTTTTCATTCAAAATATTTTACATACTGCTATAATGTAAGTTAAATGGTTCATGGTTGCTGTCAAAAGACTCACAGTTGCCGTCAGATTTCTCACACAAGCCGCCAGAATGCTCAGATTTAAAGAAAACGTGCTCATATTGGCCGACCATTCGTTCATATTTGCGGACAAAGGGCTCATAGTTGACTACATAATGTTTCTTGCTCATCATCAGAATAATCACAGTTCCCTTCAGAATGTTCAGACGTACTTTTAAAATGCTCACACACGCTTCCACGGTGCTCATAGTTGCCGACTTTTTATTCATAATATCTAACTTACTGCTGATATTGTAAGTTAAATCATTCATGGTTGCTGTCAAAAGGCTGACAGTTGGTTGCAGATTCCTCACACAAGCCGTCAGAATGCTCAGATTTAAGGAAAAAGTGCTCGTAGGTCCGACCATTCGTTCATAATTCCCGACCAAGGCCCCACAGGTGCCGTTAAAACGCTCATAGTTGCCGACTTTTCGTTCATAATTGCGGACAAAGGGCTCATACTTGCCTACATAATGGTTCGTGCTCATCTTCAAAATGCTCACAGTTGCCTTCAGAATATTCACACGTACTTACAAAATGCTCACATTTGCTGCCATGATGCTCATAGTTGCCGACTTTTCATTCATAATATCTAACATACTGCTGAAAGTGTAAGTTAAATGGTTCGTGGTTGCTGTCAAAAGACTCACAGTTGCCATCAGATTCCTCACACAAGCCGTCACAATGCTCAGATTTAAAGAAAAAGTGCTCATAGTTGCCGACCATTCGTACATAATTTCCGACCAAGGCGTCACAGTAGCCATCAAAACGCTCATAGTTCCCGATCATTCGTTCATTATTGCCGACCAGGGCCTCACAGTAGCCGTCAAAACGTTCATAGTTGCCGACTTTCATTCATAATTGCCGACCAAGGCCTCACAGTAGCCGTCAAAACGCTCATTGTTGCCGACCATTCGTTCATAATTGCCGACCAATGCCTCACACATGCCGTCAAAACGCTCATAGTTGCCGACTTTTCGTTCATAATTGCGGACAAAGAGCTCATAGTTGCCTACATAATGATTCGTGCTCATGCACAAAATACTGACAGTAGCCTTCAGAATGTTCACACGTACTTTCAAAATGCTCACACTCGCTTCCACGTTGCTGTTAGTTGCCGACTTTTCATTCATAATATCTAACATACTGCTGATAGTGTAAGTTAAGTGGTTCATGGTTGCTGTCAAAAGACTCACAGTTGCCGTCAGATTCCTCACACAAGCTGTCAGAATGCTCAGATTTAAAGAAAAATTGCTCATAGTTGCCGACTATTCGTTCATAATTGCCGACCAAGTCCTCACAAGTGCCGTCAAAACGCTTATAGTTGCCGACTTTTCGTTAGTAATAGCGGACAAATGGCTCATAGTTGTCTACATAATGGTTCGTGCTCATCTTCAAAATACTCACAGTTGCCTTCAGAATGTTAAAACGTACTTTCAAAATGCTCACACTCGCTTCCACGTTGCTGTTAGTTGCCGACTTTTCATTCCTAATATCTAACATACTGCTGATAGTGTAAGTTAAATGGTTCATATTTGGTGTCAAAAGGCTCACATTTGCTGTCACATTCCTCACACAAGCCGTCAGAATGCTCAGATTTAAAGAAAAAGTGCTCATAGTTGCCGACCATTCGTTCATAATTGCCGACCAAGACCTCACTGTAGCCGTCAAAACGTTCATAGTTGCCGAATTTTCATTCATAATTGCCGACCAAGGCATCACAGGTGCCGTAAAACGCTCATAGTTGCCGACTTTTCGTTTCTAATTGCGGACAAAGGGCTAATAGTTGCCTACATAATGGTTCGTGCTCATCTTCAAAATACTCACAGTTGCCTTCAAAATGTTCGGACGTACTTTCAAATTGCTCACACTCGATTGCACGGTGTTCATAGTTGCCGAATTTTCATCCATAATATCTAACTTACAATGGATAGTTTAAGTTAAATGGTTCGTGGTTGCTGCCAAAAGGCTGACAGTGGCGTCAGATTCCTCACACAAGCCGTCATAATGCTCACATTTAAAGAAAAAATGCTCACAGTTGCTGACTTTTCGTTCATAATTGCCGACCAAGGCCTCACAGTAGCCGTCAAAACGCACATAATTGCCGACTTTTCGTTCATAATTGCGGACAAAAGGCTCATAGTTGCCTACATAATGGTTCGTGCTCATCTTCAAAATACTCACAGTGGCGTTGATAATGTTCAGACGTACTTTCAAATTGCTCACACTCGCTTCCAAGATGCTCATAGTTACCGACTTTTCATTCATAATATCTAGCATACTGCTGATAGTGTAAGATAAATGGTTTATGGTGCTGTCAAAAGACACAGTTGCCGTCCGATTCCTCACACAAGCCGAAAGAATACTCAGATTTAAAGAAAGTGCTCATAGTTTCCGAACATTCGTTCATAATTGCCGACCAAGGCCTCACAGGTGCCGTCAAAACGCTCATAGTTGCCGGATTTTCGTTCATATTTGCGGACAAAGGGCTCATAGTTGCCTACATAATGGTTCGTGCTCATTTTCAAAACACTCACAGTTGCCTTCAGAATGTTCATACGTACTTTCAGAATGCTCACTCGCTTCCACGATGCTCATAGTTGCCGACTTTTCATTCATAGTATCTAACATTCTGCTGATAGTGTAAGTTAAATGGTTCATAGTTGGTGTCAAAAGGCTCACATTTGCTGTCACATTCCTCACACAACCCGTCAGAATGCTCAGATTTAAAGAAAAAGTGCTCATAGTTGCCGACCATTCGTTCATAATTGCCGAACAAGACCTTACAGTAGCCGTCAAAACGTTCGTAGTTGCCGACTTTTCATTCATAATTGAGGACCAAGGCCTCACAGGTGCCGCAAAACGCTCATAGTTGCCGGATTTTCGTTCATATTTGGGGACAAAGGGCTCATAGTTGCCTACATAATGGTTCGTGCTCATTTTCAAAACACTCACAGTTGCCTTCAGAATGTTCAGACGTACTTTCAAATTGCTCACACTCGATCCCACGGTGCTCATAGTTGCCGAATTTTCATCCATAATATCTAACTTACTGGGGATAGTTTAAGTTAAATGGTTCGTGGTTGCTGCCAAAAGGCTCACAGTGGCGTCAGATTCCTCACACAAGCCGTCAGAATGCTCACATTTAAAGAAAAAGTGCTCACAGTTGCTGACTTTTCGTTCATAATTGCTGACCAAAACCTCACAGTAGCAAACAAAACGCACATAATTGCCGACTTTTCGTTCATAATTGCGGACAAAGGGCTCATAGTTGCCTACATAATGGTTCGTGCTCATCTTCAAAATGCTCACAGTTGCCTTCAGAATGTTCACACGTACTTTCAAAATGCACACACTCGCTTCCAGGATGCTCATAGTTGCCGACTTTTCATTCATAATATCTAACATACTGCTGATAGTGTAAGATAAATGGTTTATGGTTGCTGTCAAAACACACAGTTGCCGTCAGAATCCTCACCCAAGCAGTCAGAATGCTCACATTTAAAGAAAAAGTGCTCATAGTTGCCGACCATTCGTTCATAATTGCCGACCAAGGCCTCACACTAGCCGTCAAAACGCTCATAGTTGCCGACTTTTCATTCATAATTACCGACCAAGGCCTCACAGGTTCCGTAACAACGCTCATAGTTGCCGAATTTTCGTGTCTAATTGCGGACAAGGGGCTCATAGTTTCCTACATGATTCGCGCTCATCTTCAAAATACTCACAGTTGCCCTCAGAATGTTCAGACATACTTTCAAAATGCTCATACTCGCTTCCACGTTGCTGATAGTAGCCGACTTTCCATTCATTATATTTAACATACTGCTAATAGTGTAAGTTAAATGGTTCATGGTTGCTGTCAAAACGCTCATAATTGCCGACTTTTCGTTCATAATTGCGGACAAAGGGCTATTAATTGTCTACATAATGGTTCGTGCTCATCTTCAAAATACTCACAGTTGCCTTCAGAATGTTCAGACGTACTTTCAAATTGCTCACACTCGATTCCACGGTGCTCATATTTGCCGAATTTTCATCCTTAATATCTAACTTACTGGGGATAGTGTAAGTTAAATGGTTCGTGGTTGCTGCCAAAAGGCTCACAGTGGCGACAGATTCCTCACACAAGCCGTCAGAATGCTCACATTTAAAGAGAAAATGCTCATAGTTGCCGACCATTCGTTCATAACATCCGAACAGGACCTCTCAGTAGCCGTCAAAACGCTCATATTTTCCGACTTTTCGTTCATAATTGCCGACCAAGGCCTCAAAGGTCCCGTCAAATCGCACATAATTGCCGACTTTTTGTTCTTATTGGCGGACAAAGCGCTCATAGTTGCCTACATAATGGTTCGTGCTCATCTTCAAAATACTCACAGTTGCCTTCAGAATGTTCAGACGTACTTTCAAAATGCTCACACTCGCTCCCACGGTGTTAATAGTTGCCGACTTTTCATTCATAATATCTAACTTACTGCTGATATTGTAAGTTAAATGGTTAATGGTTGCTGTCAAAAGGCTCACAGTTGCCGTCAGATTCCTCACACAAGCCGTCAGAATGCTCAGATTTAAAGAAAAAGTGCTCATAGTTGCCGACCATTCGTACATAATTACCGACCAAGGCCTCACAGTGGCCGTCAAAACGCTCATAGTTGCCGATCATTCGTTCATTATTGCCGACCAAGGCCTCACAGTAGCCGTCAAAACGTTCATAGTTGCCGACTTTCATTCATAATAGCCGAACAAGGCCTCACAGGTGCCGTAAAACGCTCATAGTTGCCGACTTTTCGTTACTAATTGCGGACAAAGGGCTCATAGTTGCCTACATAATGGTTCATGCTCATCTTTAAAATTCTCAAAGTTGCCTTCAGAATGTTCACACGTACTTTTAAAATGCTCACACTCGCTTCCACGGTGCTCATAGTTGCCGACTTCTCATTCATAATATCTAACTTACTACGCACAGTGTAAGTTAAATGGTTCATGGTTGCTGTCAAAAGGCTCACACTTGCCGTCAGATTCCTCATGCAAGCCGTCAGAATGCTCAGATTTAAAGAAAATGTTCTCATAGTGGCCGACCATTCGTTCATAATTGCCGACCAAGGCCACAATAGCCGTCAAAACGCTCATAGTTGCCGACGTTTCGTTCATAATTGCGGACAAAGGGCTCATAGTTGCCTACATAATGGTTCGTGCTCATCTTCAAAATGCTCACAGTTGCCTTCAGAATGTTCACACGTACTTTCAAAATGCTCACATTTGCTTCCACGATGCTCATAGTTGCCGAGTTTTAATTCATAATATCTAACATACTGCTGAAAGTGTAAGTTAAATGGTTCATGGTTGCTGTCAAAAGACTCACAGTTGCCGTCAGATTCCTCACACAAGCCGTCACAATGCTCAGATTTAAAGAAAAAGTGCTCATAGTTGCCAACCATTCGTACATAATTTC
Source organism: Thermobia domestica (assembly GCF_964235325.1). NCBI lineage: Eukaryota > Metazoa > Arthropoda > Insecta > Zygentoma > Lepismatidae > Thermobia > Thermobia domestica. The sequence goes on from NC_137459.1 coordinate 311,465,485, forward strand.
CGACCAAGGCGTCACAGCAGCCGTAAAAACTCTCATAGTTCCCGATCATTCGTTCATTATTGCCGACCAGGGCCTCACAGTAGCCGTCAAAACATTCATAATTGCCGACCAACGCCTCACAGTAACCGTCAAAACGCTCATAGTTGCCGACCATTCGTTCATAATTGCCGACCAATGCCTCACAGGTGCCGTCAAAACGCTCATAGTTGCCGACTTTTCGTTCATAATTGCGGACAAAGGGCTCATAGTTGCCTACATAATGATTCGTGCTCATGCACAAAATACTCACAGTAGCCTTCAGAATGTTCACACGTACTTTCAAAATGCTCACACTCGCTTCCACGTTGCTCATAGTAGCCGAGTTTTCATTCATAATATCTAACATTCTGCTGATAGTGTAAGTTAAATGGTTCATAGTTGCTGTCAAAAGGCTCACATTTGCTCTCACATTCCTCACACAAGCCGTCAGAATGCTCAGATTTAAAGAAAAAGTGCTCATAGCTGCCGACCATTCGTTCATAATTGCCGACCAAGACCTTACAGTAGCCCTCAAAACGTTCATATTTGCCGACTTTTCATTCATAATTGCCGGCCAAGGCCTCAGAGGTGCCGTAAAACGCTCATTGTTGCCGACATTTCGTTCCTGATTGCGGACGAAGGGCTCATAGTTGCCTACATAATGGTTCGTTCTCATCTTCAAAATACTCACAGTTGCCTTCAGAATGTTCAAACGTACTTTCAAAATGCTCACACTCGCTTCCACGATGCTCATAGTTGCCGACTTTTCATTCATAATATCTAGCGTACTGCTGATAGTGTAAGATAAATGGTTTACGGTTGCTTTCAAAGGACACAGTTGCCGTCCGATTCCTCACACAAGCCGTCAGAATGCTCAGATTTAAAAAAAGTGCTCATAGTTTCAGATCATTCGTTCATAATTGAAAAAATAAGGCCTCACACGTGCCGTAAAACGCTCATAGTTGCCGACTTTTCGTTACTAATTGCGGACAAAGGGCTCATAGTTGCCTACATAATGGTTCATGCTCATCTTTAAAATTCTCAAAGTTGCCTTCAGAATGTTCACACGTACTTTTAAAATGCTCACTCTCGCTTCCACGGTGCTCATAGTTGCCGACTTTTCATTCATAATATCTAACTTACTACGCATAGTGTAAGTTAAATGGTTCATGGTTGCTGTCAAAAGGCTCACAGTTGCCGTCCGATTCCTCACACAAGCCGTCAGAATGCTCAGATTTAAAGAAAATGTGCTCATTGTGGCCGACCATTCGTTCATAATTGCCGACCAAGGCCTCACAGGTGCCGTAAAAACGCTCATAGTTGCCGGATTTTAGTTCATATTTGCGGACAAAAGGCTCATAGTTGCCTACATAATGGTTCGTGCTCATCTTCAAAATTCTCAAAGTTAACTTCAGAATGTTCACACGTACTTTTAAAATGCTCACACTCGCTTCCACGATGCTCATAGTTGCCGACTTTTCATTCAAAATATTTTACATACTGCTATAATGTAAGTTAAATGGTTCATGGTTGCTGTCAAAAGACTCACAGTTGCCGTCAGATTTCTCACACAAGCCGCCAGAATGCTCAGATTTAAAGAAAACGTGCTCATATTGGCCGACCATTGGTTCATATTTGCGGACAAAGGGCTCATAGTTGACTACATAATGTTTCTTGCTCATCATCAGAATAATCACAGTTCCCTTCAGAATGTTCAGACGTACTTTTAAAATGCTCACACACGCTTCCACGGTGCTCATAGTTGCCGACTTTTTATTCATAATATCTAACTTACTGCTGATATTGTAAGTTAAATCATTCATGGTTGCTGTCAAAAGGCTGACAGTTGGTTGCAGATTCCTCACACAAGCCGTCAGAATGCTCAGATTTAAGGAAAAAGTGCTCGTAGGTCCGACCATTCGTTCATAATTCCCGACCAAGGCCCCACAGGTGCCGTTAAAACGCTCATAGTTGCCGACTTTTCGTTCATAATTGCGGACAAAGGGCTCATACCTGCCTACATAATGGTTCGTGCTCATCTTCAAAATGCTCACAGTTGCCTTCAGAATGTTCACACGTACTTTCAAAATGCTCACATTTGCTGCCATGATGCTCATAGTTGCCGACTTTTCATTCATAATATCTAACATACTGCTGAAAGTGTAAGTTAAATGGTTCGTGGTAGCTGTCAAAAGACTCACAGTTGCCATCAGATTCCTCACACAAGCCGTCACAATGCTCAGATTTAAAGAAAAAGTGCTCATAGTTGCCGACCATTCGTACATAATTTCCGACCAAGGCGTCAGAGTAGCCGTCAAAACGCTCATAGTTCCCGATCATTCGTTCATTATTGCCGACCAGGGCCTCACAGTAGCCGTCAAAACGTTCATAGTTGCCGACTTTCATTCATAATTGCCGACCAAGGCCTCACAGTAGCCGTCAAAACGCTCATTGTTGCCGACCATTCGTTCATAATTGCCGACCAATGCCTCACACGTGCCGTCAAAACGCTCATAGTTGCCGACTTTTCGTTCATAATTGCGGACAAAGAGCTCATAGTTGCCTACATAATGATTCGTGCTCATGCACAAAATACTGACAGTAGCCTTCAGAATGTTCACACGTACTTTCAAAATGCTCACACTCGCTTCCACGTTGCTGTTAGTTGCCGACTTTTCATTCATAATATCTAACATACTGCTGATAGTGTAAGTTAAGTGGTTCATGGTTGCTGTCAAAAGACTCACAGTTGCCGTCAGATTCCTCACACAAGCTGTCAGAATGCTCAGATTTAAAGAAAAATTGCTCATAGTTGCCGACTATTCGTTCATAATTGCCGACCAAGTCCTCACAAGTGCCGTCAAAACGCTTATAGTTGCCGACTTTTCGTTAGTAATAGCGGACAAATGGCTCATAGTTGTCTACATAATGGTTCGTGCTCATCTTCAAAATACTCACAGTTGCCTTCAGAACGTTAAAACGTACTTTCAAAATGCTCACACTCGCTTCCACGTTGCTGTTAGTTGCCGACTTTTCATTCCTAATATCTAACATACTGCTGATAGTGTAAGTTAAATGGTTCATATTTGGTGTCAAAAGGCTCACATTTGCTGTCACATTCCTCACACAAGCCGTCAGAATGCTCAGATTTAAAGAAAAAGTGCTCATAGTTGCCGACCATTCGTTCATAATTGCCGACCAAGACCTCACTGTAGCCGTCAAAACGTTCATAGTTGCCGAATTTTCATTCATAATTGCCGACCAAGGCATCACAGGTTCCGTAAAACGCTCATAGTTGCCGACTTTTCGTTTCTAATTGCGGACAAAGGGCTAATAGTTGCCTACATAATGGTTCGTGCTCATCTTCAAAATACTCACAGTTGCCTTCAAAATGTTCGGACGTACTTTCAAATTGCTCACACTCGATTGCACGGTGTTCATAGTTGCCGAATTTTCATCCATAATATCTAACTTACAATGGATAGTTTAAGTTAAATGGTTCGTGGTTGCTGCCAAAAGGCTCACAGTGGCGTCAGATTCCTCACACAAGCCGTCATAATACTCACATTTAAAGAAAAAATGCTCACAGTTGCTGACTTTTCGTTCATAATTGCCGACCAAGGCCTCACAGTAGCCGTCAAAACGCACATAATTGCCGACTTTTCGTTCATAATTGCGGACAAAAGGCTCATAGTTGCCTACATAATGGTTCGTGCTCATCTTCAAAATACTCACAGTTGCGTTGATAATGTTCAGACGTACTTTCAAATTGCTCACACTCGCTTCCAAGATGCTCATAGTTACCGACTTTTCATTCATAATATCTAGCATACTGCTGATAGTGTAAGATAAATGGTTTATGGTGCTGTCAAAAGACACAGTTGCCGTCCGATTCCTCACACAAGCCGAAAGAATACTCAGATTTAAAGAAAGTGCTCATAGTTTCCGAACATTCGTTCATAATTGCCGACCAAGGCCTCACAGGTGCCGTCAAAACGCTCATAGTTGCCGGATTTTCGTTCATATTTGCGGACAAAGGGCTCATAGTTGCCTACATAATGGTTCGTGCTCATTTTCAAAACACTCACAGTTGCCTTCAGAATGTTCATACGTACTTTCAGAATGCTCACTCGCTTCCACGATGCTCATAGTTGCCGACTTTTCATTCATAGTATCTAACATTCTGCTGATAGTGTAAGTTAAATGGTTCATAGTTGGTGTCAAAAGGCTCACATTTGCTGTCACATTCCTCACACAACCCGTCAGAATGCTCAGATTTAAAGAAAAAGTGCTCATAGTTGCCGACCATTCGTTCATAATTGCCGAACAAGACCTTACAGTAGCCGTCAAAACGTTCGTAGTTGCCGACTTTTCATTCATAATTGAGGACCAAGGCCTCACAGGTGCCGCAAAACGCTCATAGTTCCCGGATTTTCGTTCATATTTGGGGACAAAGGGCTCATAGTTGACTACATAATGGTTCGTGCTCATTTTCAAAACACTCACAGTTGCCTTCAGAATGTTCAGACGTACTTTCAAATTGCTCACACTCGATCCCACGGTGCTCATAGTTGCCGAATTTTCATCCATAATATCTAACTTACTGGGGATAGTTTAAGTTAAATGGTTCGTGGTTGCTGCCAAAAGGCTCACAGTGGCGTCAGATTCCTCACACAAGCCGTCAGAATGCTCACATTTAAAGAAAAAGTGCTCACAGTTGCTGACTTTTCGTTCATAATTGCTGACCAAAACCTCACAGTAGCAAACAAAACGCACATAATTGCCGACTTTTCGTTCATAATTGCGGACAAAGGGCTCATAGTTGCCTACATAATGGTTCGTGCTCATCTTCAAAATGCTCACAGTTGCCTTCAGAATGTTCACACGTACTTTCAAAATGCACACACTCGCTTCCAGGATGCTCATAGTTGCCGACTTTTCATTCATAATATCTAACATACTGCTGATAGTGTAAGATAAATGGTTTATGGTTGCTGTCAAAACACACAGTTGCCGTCAGAATCCTCACCCAAGCAGTCAGAATGCTCACATTTAAAGAAAAAGTGCTCATAGTTGCCGACCATTCGTTCATAATTGCCGACCAAGGCCTCACACTAGCCGTCAAAACGCTCATAGTTGCCGACTTTTCATTCATAATTACCGACCAAGGCATCACAGGTTCCGTAACAACGCTCATAGTTGCCGAATTTTCGTGTCTAATTGCGGACAAGGGGCTCATAGTTTCCTACATAATGATTCGCGCTCATCTTCAAAATACTCACAGTTGCCCTCAGAATGTTCAGACATACTTTCAAAATGCTCATACTCGCTTCCACGTTGCTGATAGTAGCCGACTTTCCATTCATTATATTTAACATACTGCTAATAGTGTAAGTTAAATGGTTCATGGTTGCTGTCAAAACGCTCATAATTGCCGACTTTTCGTTCATAATTGCGGACAAAGGGCTATTAATTGTCTACATAATGGTTCGTGCTCATCTTCAAAATACTCACAGTTGCCTTCAGAATGTTCAGACGTACTTTCAAATTGCTCACACTCGATTCCACGGTGCTCATATTTGCCGAATTTTCATCCTTAATATCTAACTTACTGGGGATAGTGTAAGTTAAATGGTTCGTGGTTGCTGCCAAAAGGCTCACAGTGGCGACATATTCCTCACACAAGCCGTCAGAATGCTCACATTTAAAGAGAAAATGCTCATAGTTGCCGACCATTCGTTCATAACATCCGAACAGGACCTCTCAGTAGCCGTCAAAACGCTCATATTTTCCGACTTTTCGTTCATAATTGCCGACCAAGGCCTCAAAGGTCCCGTCAAATCGCACATAATTGCCGACTTTTTGTTCTTATTGGCGGACAAAGCGCTCATAGTTGCCTACATAATGGTTCTTGCTCATCTTCAAAATACTCACAGTTGCCTTCAGAATGTTCAGACGTACTTTCAAAATGCTCACACTCGCTCCCACGGTGTTAATAGTTGCCGACTTTTCATTCATAATATCTAACTTACTGCTGATATTGTAAGTTAAATGGTTAATGGTTGCTGTCAAAAGGCTCACAGTTGCCGTCAGATTCCTCACACAAGCCGTCAGAATGCTCAGATTTAAAGAAAAAGTGCTCATAGTTGCCGACCATTCGTACATAATTACCGACCAAGGCCTCACAGTGGCCGTCAAAACGCTCATAGTTGCCGATCATTCGTTCATTATTGCCGACCAAGGCCTCACAGTAGCCGTCAAAACGTTCATAGTTGCCGACTTTCATTCATAATAGCCGAACAAGGCCTCACAGGTGCCGTAAAACGCTCATAGTTGCCGACTTTTCGTTACTAATTGCGGACAAAGGGCTCATAGTTGCCTACATAATGGTTCGTGCTCATCTTCAAAATGCTCACAGTTGCCTTCAGAATGTTCACACGTACTTTCAAAATGCTCACATTTGCTTCCACGATGCTCATAGTTGCCGAGTTTTAATTCATAATATCTAACATACTGCTGAAAGTGTAAGTTAAATGGTTCATGGTTGCTGTCAAAAGACTCACAGTTGCCGTCAGATTCCTCACACAAGCCGTCACAATGCTCAGATTTAAAGAAAAAGTGCTCATAGTTGCCAACCATTCGTACATAATTTCCGACCAAGGCGTCACAGTAGCCGTAAAAACGCTCATAGTTCCCGATCATTCGTTCATTATTGCCGACCAGGGCCTCACAGTAGCCGTCAAAACATTCATAATTGCCGACCAACGCCTCACAGTAACCGTCAAAACGCTCATAGTTGCCGACCATTCGTTCATAATTGCCGACCAATGCCTCACAGGTGCCGTCAAAACGCTCATAGTTGCCGACTTTTCGTTCATAATTGCGGACAAAGGGCTCATAGTTGCCTACATAATGATTCGTGCTCATGCACAAAATACTCACAGTAGCCTTCAGAATGTTCACACGTACTTTCAAAATGCTCACACTCGCTTCCACGTTGCTCATAGTAGCCGAGTTTTCATTCATAATATCTAACATTCTGCTGATAGTGTAAGTTAAATGGTTCATAGTTGCTGTCAAAAGGCTCACATTTGCTCTCACATTCCTCACACAAGCCGTCAGAATGCTCAGATTTAAAGAAAAAGTGCTCATAGCTGCCGACCATTCGTTCATAATTGCCGACCAAGACCTTACAGTAGCCCTCAAAACGTTCATATTTGCCGACTTTTCATTCATAATTGCCGGCCAAGGCCTCAGAGGTGCCGTAAAACGCTCATTGTTGCCGACATTTCGTTCCTGATTGCGGACGAAGGGCTCATAGTTGCCTACATAATGGTGCGTGCTCATTCTCAAAATACTCAGAGTTGCCTTCAGAATGTTCAGACGTACTTTCAAAATGCTCACACTCGATTCCACGGTGCTCATAGTTGCCGAATTTTCATCCATAATATCTAACTTACTGGGGATAGTGTAAGTTAAATGGTTTGTGGTTGCTGCCAAAAGGCTCGCAGTGGCGTCAGATTCCTCACACAAGCCGTCAGAGTGCTCACATTTAAAGAAAAAGTGCTCATATTTGCTGACTTTTCGTTCATAATTACCGACAAAGGCCTCACAATAGCCGTCAAAACGCTCATAATATCCGATTTTTCGTTAATAATTGCTTACAAAGGGCTCATAGTTGCCTACATAATGGTTCGTGCTCATCTTGAAAATACTCACAGTTGCATTCAGAATGTTCACACGTACTTTCAAAATGCACACACTCGCTTCCACGATGCTCATAGTTGCCGACTTTTCATTCATAATATCTAACATACTGCTGATAGTGTAAGATAAATGGTTTATGGTTGCTGTCAAAAGACACAGTTGCCGTCAGATTCCTCACCCAAGCAGTCAGAGTGCTCACATTTAAAGAAAAAGTGCTCATAGTTGCTGACCATTCGTTCATAATTTCCGAACAGGACCTCTCAGTAGCCGTCAAAACGTTCATATTTGCCGACTTTTCGTTCATAATTGCCGACCAAGGCCTCAAAGATGCCGTCAAAAGGCTCATAATTGCCGACTTTTCGTTCATTTTGGCGGACAAAGGGATCATAGTTGCCTACATAATGGTTCGTGCTCATCTTCAAAATACTCAAAGTTGCCTTCAGAATGTTCAGACGTACTTTCAAATTGCTCACACTCGATTCCACGATGCTCATAGTTGCCGAATTTTCATCGATAATATCTAACTTACTGCTGATAGTGTAGTTTAAATGGTTCATGGTTGCTGCCAAAAGGCTCACAGTGGCGTCAGATTCCTTACACAAGCCGTCAGAATGCTCACATTTAAAGAAAAAGTGCTCATTGTTGCTGACTTTTCGTTCATAATTGCCGACCAAGGCCTCATAGGTGCCGTCAAAACGCTCATAGTTGCCGACTTTCGTTACTAATTGCGGACAAAGGGCTCATAGTTGCCCACATAATGGTTCGTGCTCATCTTCAAAATACTCACAGTTGCCTTCAGAATGTTCAGACGTACTTTCAAAATGCTCACACTCGCTTCCACGTTGCTCTTAGTTGCCTACTTTCCATTCATAATATCTAACATACTGCTGATAGTGTAAGTTAAATGGTTCATGGTTGTTGTCAAAAGGCTCACAGTTCCCGTCAGATTCCTCACACAAGCAGTCAGAATGCTCAGATTTAAAGAAAAAGTGCTCATAGTTGCCGATCATTCGTTCATAATTGCCGACCAAGGCCTCACAGGTGCCGTCAAAACGCTCATAGTGGCCGACTTTTCGTTCATAATTCCGAACAAATGGCTCACAGTTGCCGTCAAAACGCGGATAGCTGCTGACTTTTCGTTCATAATTACCGACTAAGGCCTCACAGGTGCCGTCAAAACGCTCATAACTCCCGACTTTTCGTTAATATTTGCGGACAAAGGGCTCATAGTTGCCTACATAATGGTTCTTGCTCATCTTTAAAATAATCACAGTTCCTTTCAGAATGTACAGACGTACTTTCAAAATGCTCACACTCGATTACACGGTGCTCATAATTGCCGACTTTTCATTCATAATATCTAACTTAGTGCTGATAGTGTAAGTTCAATGGTCCATGGTTGCTGTCAAAAGGCTCACAGTTGATGTCAGATTCCTCACACAAGCCATGAGAATGCTCAGATTTAAAGAAAAAGTGCTCATAGTGGCCGACCATTCGTTCATACTTGCCAACCAAGGCCTCACAGGTGCCGTCAAAACGCTCATAGTTACCGAATTTTCCTTCATAATTCCGAACAGAGGGCTCATAGTTGCATACATAATGGTTCGTTCTCATCTTGAAAATACTCACAGTTGCCTTCAGAATGTTCACACGTACTTTCAAAATGCTCACACACGTTTCGACGGTGCTCATGGTTGCCGACTTTTCATTCATAATATCTAACTTACTGCTGTAATTTTAAGTTAAATCGTTCATGGTTGCTGTCAAATGGCTCACAGTTGGTTACAGATTCCTCACACAAGCCGTCAGAATGCTCAGATTTAAAGAAAATGTGCTCATAGCTGCCGACCATTCGTTCATAATTGCCGACCAAGACCTTACAGTAGCCCTCAAAACGTTCATATTTGCCGACTTTTCATTCATAATTGTCGGCCAAGGCCTCACAGGTGCCGTAAAACGCTCATAGTTGCCGACTTTTCGTTCCTAATTGCGGACGAAGACCTCATAGTTGCGTACATAATGGTTCGTGCTCATCTTCAAAATACTCACAGTTGCCTTCAGAATGTTCAGACGTACTTTCAAAATGCTCACACTCGCTTCCACGTTGCTCTTAGTTGCCGACTTTCCATTCATAATATCTAACATACTGCTGATAGCGTAAGTTAAATGGTTCATGGTTGTTGTCAAAAGACTCACAGTTGCCGTCAGATTCCTCACACAAGCCGTCAGAATGCTCAGATTTAAAGAAAAAAGTGCTCATAGTTGACGACTATTTGTTCATAATTGCCGACCAAGGCCTCACAAGTGCCGTCAAAACGCTCAGATTTGCCGACTTTTCGTTCCTAATTTCGGACAAAGGGCTCATAGTTGCCTACATAATGGTTCTTGCTCATCTTTAAAATAATCACAGTTCCCTTCAGAATGTTCAGACGTACTTTCAAAATGCTCACACTCGATTCCACGGTGCTCATAGTTGCCGACTTTTCATTCATAATATCTACTTAGTGCTGATAGTGTAAGATAAATGGTTTATGGTTGCTGTCAAAAGACAGTTGCCGTCAGATTCCTCACCCAAGCAGTCACAATGCTCAGATTTAAAGAACAAGTGCTCATAGTTGCCGACCATTCGTACATAATTTCCGACCAAGTCGTCACAGTAGCCGTCAAAACGCTCATAGTTCCCGATCATTCGTTCATTATTGCCGACCAGGGCCTCACAGTAGCCGTCAAAACGTTCATAGTTGCCGACTTTCATTCATAATTGCCGACCAAGGCCTCACAGTAGCCGTCAAAATGCTCATAGTTGCCGACCATTCGTTCATAATTGCCGACCAATGCCTCACAGGTGCCGTCAAAACGCTCATAGTTGCCGACTTTTCGTTCATAATTGCGGACAAAGGGCTCATAGTTGCCTAAATAATGATTCGTGCTCATGCACAAAATACTGACAGTAGCCTTCAGAATGTTCACACGTACTTTCAAAATGCTCACACTCGCTTCCACGTTGCTCATAGTAGCCGAGTTTTCATTCATAATATCTAACATTCTGCTGATAGTGTAAGTTAAATGGTTCATAGTTGGTGTCAAAAGGCTCACATTTGCTGTCACATTCCTCACACAAGCCGTCAGAATGCTCAGATTTAAAGAAAAAGTGCTCATAGCTGCCGACCATTCGTTCATAATTGCCGACCAAGACCTTACAGTAGCCATCAAGATGTTCATATTTGCCGACTTTTCATTCATAATTGCCGGCCAAGGCTTCACAGGTGCCGTAAAACGCTCATAGTTGCCGACTTTTCGACCTAATTGCGGACGAAGGGCTCATAGTTGCCTACATAATGGTTCGTGCTCATCTTCAAAATACTCAAAGTTGCCTTCAGAATGTTCAGACGTACTTTCAAATTGCTCTCACTCGATTCCACGATGCTCATAGTTGCCGAATTTTCATCGATAATATCTAACTTACTGCTGATAGTGTAATTTAAATGGTTCATGGTTGCTGCCAAAAGGCTCACAGTGGCGTCAGATTCCTTACACAAGCCGTCAGAATGCTCACATTTAAAGAAAAAGTGCTCATTGTTGCTGACTTTTCATTCATAATTGCCGACCAAGGCCTCACAGGTGCCGTCAAAACGCTCATAGTTGCCGACTTTCGTTACTAATTGCGGACAAAGGGCTCATAGTTGCCCACATAATGGTTCGTGCTCATCTTCAAAATACTCATAGTTGCCTTCAGAATGTTCAGACGTACTTTCAAAATGCTCACACTCGCTTCCACGTTGCTCTTAGTTGCCTACTTTCCATTCATAATATCTAACATACTGCTGATAGTGTAAGTTAAATGGTTCATGATTGTTGTCAAAAGGCTCACAGTTCCCGTCAGATTCCTCACACAAGCAGTCAGAATGCTCAGATTTAAAGAAAAAGTGCTCATAGTTGCCGATCATTCGTTCATAATTGCCGACCAAGGCCTCACAGGTGCCGTCAAAACGCTCATAGTGGCCGACTTTTCGTTCATAATTCCGAACAAAGGGCTCACAGTTGCCGTCAAAACGCGGATAGCTGCTGACTTTTCGTTCATAATTACCGACTAAGGCCTCACAGGTGCCGTCAAAACGCTCATAACTCCCGACTTTTCGTTAATATTTGCGGACAAAGGGCTCATAGTTGCCTACATAATGGTTCTTGCTCATCTTTAAAATAATCACAGTTCCTTTCAGAATGTTCAGACGTACTTTCAAAATGCTCACACTCGATTACACGGTGCTCATAATTGCCGACTTTTCATTCATAATATCTAACTTAGTGCTGATAGTGTAAGTTCAATGGTCCATGGTTGCTGTCAAAAGGCTCACAGTTGATGTCAGATTCCTCACACAAGCCATGAGAATGCTCAGATTTAAAGAACAAGTGCTCATAGTTGACGACTATTTGTTCATAATTGGCGACCAAGGCCTCACAAGTGCCGTCAAAACGCTCAGATTTGCCGACTTTTCGTTCCTAATTTCGGACAAAGGGCTCATAGTTGCCTACATAATGGTTCTTGCTCATCTTTAAAATAATCACAGTTCCCTTCAGAATGTTCAGACGTACTTTCAAAATGCTCACACTCGATTCCACGGTGCTCATAGTTGCCGACTTTTCATTCATAATATCTACTTAGTGCTGATAGTGTAAGTTCAATGGTCCATGGTTGCTGTCAAAAGGCTCACAGTTGCCATCAGATTCCTCACACAAGCCGTCACAATGCTCAGATTTAAAGAACAAGTGCTCATAGTTGCCGACCATTCGTACATAATTTCCGACCAAGGCGTCACAGTAGCCGTCAAAACGCTCATAGTTCCCGATCATTCGTTCATTATTGCCGACCAGGGCCTCACAGTAGCCGTCAAAACGTTCATAGTTGCCGACTTTCATTCATAATTGCCGACCAAGGCCTCACAGTAGCTGTCAAAACGCTCATAGTGGCCGACCATTCGTTCATAATTGCCGACCAATGCCTCACAGGTGCCGTCAAAACGCTCATAGTTGCCGACTTTTCGTTCATAATTGCGGACAAAGGGCTCATAGTTGCCTACATAATGATTCGTGCTCATGCACAAAATACTGACAGTAGCCTTCAGAATGTTCACACGTACTTTCAAAATGCTCACACTCGCTTCCACGTTGCTCATAGTAGCCGAGTTTTCATTCATAATATCTAACATTCTGCTGATAGTGTAAGTTAAATGGTTCATAGTTGGTGTCAAAAGGCTCACATTTGCTGTCACATTCCTCACACAAGCCGTCAGAATGCTCAGATTTAAAGAAAAAGTGCTCATAGCTGCCGACCATTCGTTCATAATTGCCGACCAAGACCTTACAGTAGCCATCAAAACGTTCATATTTGCCGACTTTTCATTCATAATTGCCGGCCAAGGCCTCACAGGTGCCGTAAAACGCTCATAGTTGCCGACTTTTCGATCCTAATTGCGGACGAAGGGCTCATAGTTGCCTACATAATGGTTCGTGCTCATCTTCAAAATACTCACAGTTGCCTTCAGAATGTTCAGACGTACTTTCAAAATGCTCACACTCGCTTCCACGTTGCTTATAGTTGCCGACTTTTCATTCATAATATCTAATATTCTGCTGATAGTGTAAGTTAAATGGTTCATGGTTGCTGTCAAAAGGCTCACGGTTGCTTTCAGATTCCTCACACAAGCCGTCAGAATGCTCACATTTAAAGAAAAAGTGCTCATAGTTGCCGACCATTGGTTCATAATTGCCGACCAAGGCCTCACAGGTTCCGCCAAAACGGTCATAGTTGCCAACTTTTCCTTCATATTTGCGGACAAAGGGCTCATATTTGCCTACATAATGGTTCGTGCTCATCTTTAAAATACTCATAGTTGCCTTCAGAATGTTCACACGTACTTTCAAAATGCTCACACTCGTTTCTACGTTGCTCATAGTTGCCGAAATTTCATTCATAATATCTAACATTCTGCTGATAGTGTAAGTTAATTGGTTCATGGTTGCTGTTAAAAGGCTCACAGTTGCCGTCAGATTCCTCACACAAGCCTTCAGAATGCTCAGTCTTAAAGAAAAAGTGCTCATAGTTGCCGACCATTCGTTCATATTTGCTTACCAAGGACTCACAGGTGCCGTCAAAACGCTCATAGGAACCGGATTTTAGTTCATATTTGCGGACAAAGGGCTCATAGTTTCCTACATAATGATTCGCGCTCATCTTCAAAATACTCACAGTTGCCCTCAGAATGTTCAGACATACTTTCAAAATGCTCATACTCGCTTCCACGTTGCTGATAGTAGCCGACTTTCCAGTCATTATATTTAACATACTGCTAATAGTGTAAGTTAAATGGTTCATGGTTGCTGTCAAAACGCTCATAATTGCCGACTTTTCGTTCATAATTGCGGACAAAGCGCTCATAGTTGCCTACATAATGGTTCGTGCTCATCTTCAAAATACTCACAGTTGCCTTCAGAATGTTCAGACGTACTTTCAAAATGCTCACACTCGCTCCCACGGTGTTAATAGTTGCCGACTTTTCATTCATAATATCTAACTTACTGCTGATATTGTAAGTTAAATGGTTAATGGTTGCTGTCAAAAGGCTCACAGTTGCCGTCAGATTCCTCACACAAGCCGTCAGAATGCTCAGATTTAAAGAAAAAGTGCTCATAGTTGCCGACCATTCGTACATAATTACCGACCAAGGCCTCACAGTGGCCGTCAAAACGTTCATAGTTGCCGACTTTCATTCATAATAGCCGAACAAGGCCTCACAGGTGCCGTAAAACGCTCATAGTTGCCGACTTTTCGTTACTAATTGCGGACAAAGGGCTCATAGTTGCCTACATAATGGTTCATGTTCATCTTTAAAATTCTCAAAGTTGCCTTCAGAATGTTCACACGTACTTTTAAAATGCTCACACTCGCTTCCACGGTGCTCATAGTTGCCGACTTCTCATTCATAATATCTAACTTACTACGCACAGTGTAAGTTAAATGGTTCATGGTTGCTGTCAAAAGGCTCACACTTGCCGTCATATTCCTCATGCAAGCCGTCAGAATGCTCAGATTTAAAGAAAATGTTCTCATAGTGGCCGACCATTCGTTCATAATTGCCGACCAAGGCCACAATAGCCGTCAAAACGCTCATAGTTGCCGACGTTTCGTTCATAATTGCGGACAAAGGGCTCATAGTTGCCTACATAATGGTTCGTGCTCATCTTCAAAATGCTCACAGTTGCCTTCAGAATGTTCACACGTACTTTCAAAATGCTCACATTTGCTTCCACGATGCTCATAGTTGCCGAGTTTTAATTCATAATATCTAACATACTGCTGAAAGTGTAAGTTAAATGGTTCATGGTTGCTGTCAAAAGACTCACAGTTGCCGTCAGATTCCTCACACAAGCCGTCACAATGCTCAGATTTAAAGAAAAAGTGCTCATAGTTGCCAACCATTCGTACATAATTTCCGACCAAGGCGTCACAGTAGCCGTAAAAACGCTCATAGTTCCCGATCATTCGTTCATTATTGCCGACCAGGGCCTCACAGTAGCCGTCAAAACATTCATAATTGCCGACCAACGCCTCACAGTAACCGTCAAAACGCTCATAGTTGCCGACCATTCGTTCATAATTGCCGACCAATGCCTCACAGGTGCCGTCAAAACGCTCATAGTTATCGACTTTTCGTTCATAATTGCGGACAAAGGGCTCATAGTTGCCTACATAATGATTCGTGCTCATGCACAAAATACTCACAGTAGCCTTCAGAATGTTCACACGTACTTTCAAAATGCTCACACTCGCTTCCACGTTGCTCATAGTAGCCGAGTTTTCATTCATAATATCTAACATTCTGCTGATAGTGTAAGTTAAATGGTTCATAGTTGGTGTCAAAAGGCTCACATTTGCTCTCACATTCCTCACACAAGCCGTCAGAATGCTCAGATTTAAAGAAAAAGTGCTCATAGCTGCCGACCATTCGTTCATAATTGCCGACCAAGACCTTACAGTAGCCCTCAAAACGTTCATATTTGCCGACTTTTCATTCATAATTGCCGGCCAAGGCCTCAGAGGTGCCGTAAAACGCTCATTGTTGCCGACATTTCGTTCCTGATTGCGGACGAAGGGCTCATAGTTGAATACATAATGGTTCGTGCTCATCTTCAAAATACTCACAGTTGCCTTCAGAATGTTCAGACGTACTTTCAAAATGCTCACACTCGCTTCCACGTTGCTTATAGTTGCCGACTTTTCATTCATAATATCTAATATTCTGCTGATAGTGTAAGTTAAATGGTTCATGGCTGCTGTCAAAAGGCTCACGGTTACTTTCAGATTCCTCACACAAGCCGTCAGAATGCTCAGATTTAAAGAAAAAGTGCTCATAGTTGCCGACGATTGGTTCATAATTGCCGACCAAGGCCTCACAGGTTCTGCCAAAACGGTCATACTTGCCAACTTTTCCTTCATATTTGCGGACAAAGGGCTCATAGTTGCCTACATAATGGTTCGTGCTCATCTTCAAAATACTCACAGTTGCCTTCAGAATGTTCACACGTACTTTCAATATGCTCACACTCGTTTCCACGTTGCTCATAGTTGCCGAAATTTCATTCATAATATCTAACATTCTGCTGATAGTGTAAGTTAATTGGTTCATGGTTGCTGTCAAAAGGCTCACAGTAGCCGTCAGATTCCTCACACAAGCCGTCAGAATGCTCACATTTAAAGAGAAAATGCTCATAGTTGCCGACCATTCGTTCATAACTTCCGAACAGGACCTCTCAGTAGCCGTCAAAACGCTCATATTTTCCGACTTTTCGTTCATAATTGCCGACGAAGGCCTCACAGGTGCCGTCAAAACGCTCATAGTTGCCGACTTTTGTTACTAATTGCGGACAAAGGGCTCATGGTTGCCCACATAATGGTTCGTGCTCATCTTCAAAATACTCACAGTTGCCTTCAGAATGTTCGAACGTACTTTGAAAACGCTCACACTCGCTTCCACGTTGCTGTTAGTTGCCGACTTTCCATTCATAATATCTAACATACTGCTGATAGTGTAAGTTAAATGGTTCATGGTTGTGGTCAAAAGACTCACAGTTGCCGTCAGATTCCTCACACAAGCCGTCAGAGTTTTCAGATTTAAAGAAAAAAGTGCTCATATTTGCCGACTATTTGTTCATAATTGCCGACCAAGGCCTCACAAGTGCCGTCAAAACGCTCATAGTTGCCGGATTTTCGTTCATGTTTAAGACGAAGGGCTCATAGTTGCCTACATAATGGTGCGTGCTCATTCTCAAAATACTCAGAGTTGCCTTCAGAATGTTCAGACGTACTTTCAAAATGCTCACACTCGATTCCACGGTGCTCATAGTTGCCGAATTTTCATCCATAATATCTAACTTACTGGGGATAGTGTAAGTTAAATGGTTTGTGGTTGCTGCCAAAAGGCTCGCAGTGGCGTCAGATTCCTCACACAAGCCGTCAGAGTGCTCACATTTAAAGAAAAAGTGCTCATATTTGCTGACTTTTCGTTCATAATTGCCGACAAAGGCCTCACAATAGCCGTCAAAACGCTCATAATATCCGATTTTTCGTTAATAATTGCTTACAAAGGGCTCATAGTTGCCTACATAATGGTTCGTGCTCATCTTGAAAATACTCACAGTTGCATTCAGAATGTTCTCACGTACTTTCAAAATGCACACACTCGCTTCCACGATGCTCATAGTTGCCGACTTTTCATTCATAATATCTAACATACTGCTGATAGTGTAAGATAAATGGTTTATGGTTGCTGTCAAAAGACACAGTTGCCGTCAGATTCCTCACCCAAGCAGTCAGAGTGCTCACATTTAAAGAAAAAGTGCTCATAGTTGCTGACCATTCGTTCATAATTTCCGAACAGGACCTCTCAGTAGCCGTCAAAACGTTCATATTTGCCGACTTTTCGTTCATAATTGTCGACCAAGGCCTCAAAGATGCCGTCAAAAGGCTCATAATTGCCGACTTTTCGTTCATTTTGGCGGACAAAGGGATCATAGTTGCCTACATAATGGTTCGTGCTCATCTTCAAAATACTCAAAGTTGCCTTCAGAATGTTCAGACGTACTTTCAAATTGCTCACACTCGATTCCACGATGCTCATAGTTGCCGAATTTTCATCGATAATATCTAACTTACTGCTGATAGTGTAGTTTAAATGGTTCATGGTTGCTGCCAAAAGGCTCACAGTGGCGTCAGATTCCTTACACAAGCCGTCAGAATGCTCACATTTAAAGAAAAAGTGCTCATTGTTGCTGACTTTTCATTCATAATTGCCGACCAAGGCCTCATAGGTGCCGTCAAAACGCTCATAGTTGCCGACTTTCGTTACTAATTGCGGACAAAGGGCTCATAGTTGCCCACATAATGGTTCGTGCTCATCTTCAAAATACTCACAGTTGCCTTCAGAATGTTCAGACGTACTTTCAAAATGCTCACACTCGCTTCCACGTTGCTCTTAGTTGCCTACTTTCCATTCATAATATCTAACATACTGCTGATAGTGTAAGTTAAATGGTTCATGGTTGTTGTCAAAAGGCTCACAGTTCCCGTCAGATTCCTCACACAAGCAGTCAGAATGCTCAGATTTAAAGAAAAAGTGCTCATAGTTGCCGATCATTCGTTCATAATTGCCGACCAAGGCCTCACGGGTGCCGTCAAAACGCTCATAGTGGCCGACTTTTCGTTCATAATTCCGAACAAATGGCTCACAGTTGCCGTCAAAACGCGGATAGCTGCTGACTTTTCGTTCATAATTACCGACTAAGGCCTCACAGGTGCCGTCAAAACGCTCATAACTCCCGACTTTTCGTTAATATTTGCGGACAAAGGGCTCGTAGTTGCCTACATAATGGTTCTTGCTCATCTTTAAAATAATCACAGTTCCTTTCAGAATGTACAGACGTACTTTCAAAATGCTCACACTCGATTACACGGTGCTCATAATTGCCGACTTTTCATTCATAATATCTAACTTAGTGCTGATAGTGTAAGTTCAATGGTCCATGGTTGCTGTCAAAAGGCTCACAGTTGATGTCAGATTCCTCACACAAGCCATGAGAATGCTCAGATTTAAAGAAAAAGTGCTCATAGTGGCCGACCATTCGTTCATACTTGCCAACCAAGGCCTCACAGGTGCCGTCAAAACGCTCATAGTTACCGAATTTTCCTTCATAATTCCGAACAGAGGGCTCATAGTTGCATACATAATGGTTCGTTCTCATCTTGAAAATACTCACAGTTGCCTTCAGAATGTTCACACGTACTTTCAAAATGCTCACACACGTTTCGACGGTGCTCATAGTTGCCGACTTTTCATTCATAATATCTAACTTACTGCTGTAATTTTAAGTTAAATCGTTCATGGTTGCTTTCAAATGGCTCACAGTTGGTTACAGATTCCTCACACAAGCCGTCAGAATGCTCAGATTTAAAGAAAATGTGCTCATAGCTGCCGACCATTCGTTCATAATTGCCGACCAAGACCTTACAGTAGCCCTCAAAACGTTCATATTTGCCGACTTTTCATTCATAATTGTCGGCCAAGGCCTCACAGGTGCCGTAAAACGCTCATAGTTGCCGACTTTTCGTTCCTAATTGCGGACGAAGACCTCATAGTTGCGTACATAATGGTTCGTGCTCATCTTCAAAATACTCACAGTTGCCTTCAGAATGTTCAGACGTACTTTCAAAATGCTCACACTCGCTTCCACGTTGCTCTTAGTTGCCGACTTTCCATTCATAATATCTAACATACTGCTGATAGCGTAAGTTAAATGGTTCATGGTTGTTGTCAAAAGACTCACAGTTGCCGTCAGATTCCTCACACAAGCCGTCAGAATGCTCAGATTTAAAGAAAAAAGTGCTCATAGTTGACGACTATTTGTTCATAATTGCCGACCAAGGCCTCACAAGTGCCGTCAAAACGCTCAGATTTGCCGACTTTTCCTTCCTAATTTCGGACAAAGGGCTCATAGTTGCCTACATAATGGTTCTTGCTCATCTTTAAAATAATCACAGTTCCCTTCAGAATGTTCAGACGTACTTTCAAAATGCTCACACTCGATTCCACGGTGATCATAGTTGCCGACTTTTCATTCATAATATCTACTTAGTGCTGATAGTGTAAGATAAATGGTTTATGGTTGCTGTCAAAAGACAGTTGCCGTCAGATTCCTCACCCAAGCAGTCACAATGCTCAGATTTAAAGAACAAGTGCTCATAGTTGCCGACCATTCGTACATAATTTCCGACCAAGTCGTCACAGTAGCCGTCAAAACGCTCATAGTTCCCGATCATTCGTTCATTATTGCCGACCAGGGCCTCACAGTAGCCGTCAAAACGTTCATAGTTGCCGACTTTCATTCATAATTGCCGACCAAGGCCTCACAGTAGCCGTCAAAATGCTCATAGTTGCCGACCATTCGTTCATAATTGCCGACCAATGCCTCACAGGTGCCGTCAAAACGTTCATAGTTGCCGACTTTTCGTTCATAATTGCGGACAAAGGGCTCATAGTTGCCTACATAATGATTCGTGCTCATGCACAAAATACTGACAGTAGCCTTCAGAATGTTCACACGTACTTTCAAAATGCTCACACTCGCTTCCACGTTGCTCATAGTAGCCGAGTTTTCATTCATAATATCTAACATTCTGCTGATAGTGTAAGTTAAATGGTTCATAGTTGGTGTCAAAAGGCTCACATTTGCTGTCACATTCCTCACACAAGCCGTCAGAATGCTCAGATTTAAAGAAAAAGTGCTCATAGCTGCCGACCATTCGTTCATAATTGCCGACCAAGACCTTACAGTAGCCATCAAGATGTTCATATTTGCCGACTTTTCATTCATAATTGCCGGCCAAGGCCTCACAGGTGCCGTAAAACGCTCATAGTTGCCGACTTTTCGATCCTAATTGCGGACGAAGGGCTCATAGTTGCCTACATAATGGTTCGTGCTCATCTTCAAAATACTCAAAGTTGCCTTCAGAATGTTCAGACGTACTTTCAAATTGCTCACACTCGATTCCACGATGCTCATAGTTGCCGAATTTTCATCGATAATATCTAACATACTGCTGATAGTGTAAGATAAATGGTTTATGGTTGCTGTCAAAAGACACAGTTGCCGTCAGATTCCTCACCCAAGCAGTCAGAGTGCTCACATTTAAAGAAAAAGTGCTCATAGTTGCTGACCATTCGTTCATAATTTCCGAACAGGACCTCTCAGTAGCCGTCAAAACGTTCATATTTACCGACTTTTCGTTCATAATTGCCGACCAAGGCCTCAAAGATGCCGTCAAAAGGCTCATAATTGCCGACTTTTCGTTCATTTTGGCGGACAAAGGGATCATAGTTGCCTACATAATGGTTCGTGCTCATCTTCAAAATACTCAAAGTTGCCTTCAGAATGTTCAGACGTACTTTGAAATTGCTCTCACTCGATTCCACGATGCTCATAGTTGCCGAATTTTCATCGATAATATCTAACTTACTGCTGATAGTGTAATTTAAATGGTTGATGGTTGCTGCCAAAAGGCTCACAGTGGCGTCAGATTCCTTACACAAGCCGTCAGAATGCTCACATTTAAAGAAAAAGTGCTCATTGTTGCTGACTTTTCATTCATAATTGCCGACCAAGGCCTCACAGGTGCCGTCAAAACGCTCATAGTTGCCGACTTTCGTTACTAATTGCGGACAAAGGGCTCATAGTTGCCCACATAATGGTTCGTGCTCATCTTCAAAATACTCATAGTTGCCTTCAGAATGTTCAGACGTACTTTCAAAATGCTCACACTCGCTTCCACGTTGCTCTTAGTTGCCTACTTTCCATTCATAATATCTAACATACTGCTGATAGTGTAAGTTAAATGGTTCATGATTGTTGTCAAAAGGCTCACAGTTCCCGTCAGATTCCTCACACAAGCAGTCAGAATGCTCAGATTTAAAGAAAAAGTGCTCATAGTTGCCGATCATTCGTTCATAATTGCCGACCAAGGCCTCACAGGTGCCGTCAAAACGCTCATAGTGGCCGACTTTTTGTTCATAATTCCGAACAAAGGGCTCACAGTTGCCGTCAAAACGCGGATAGCTGCTGACTTTTCGTTCATAATTACCGACTAAGGCCTCACAGGTGCCGTCAAAACGCTCATAACTCCCGACTTTTCGTTAATATTTGCGGACAAAGGGCTCATAGTTGCCTACATAATGGTTCTTGCTCATCTTTAAAATAATCACAGTTCCTTTCAGAATGTTCAGACGTACTTTCAAAATGCTCACACTCGATTACACGGTGCTCATAATTGCCGACTTTTCATTCATAATATCTAACTTAGTGCTGATAGTGTAAGTTCAACGGTCCATGGTTGCTGTCAAAAGGCTCACAGTTGATGTCAGATTCCTCACACAAGCCATGAGAATGCTCAGATTTAAAGAAAAAGTGCTCATAGTGGCCGACCATTCGTTCATACTTGCCAACCAAGGCCTTACAGGTGCCGTCAAAACGCTCATAGTTACCGAATTTTCCTTCATAATTCCGAACAGAGGGCTCATAGTTGCATACATAATGGTTCGTTCTCATCTTGAAAATACTCACAGTTGCCTTCAGAATGTTCACACGTACTTTTAAAATGCTCACACACGTTTCGACGGTGCTCATAGTTGCCGACTTTTCATTCATTAATATCTAACTTACTGCTGTAATTTTAAGTTAAATCGTTCATGGTTGCTGTCAAATGGCTCACAGTTGGTTACAGATTCCTCACACAAGCCGTCAGAATGCTCAGATTTAAAGAAAATGTGCTCATAGCTGCCGACCATTCGTTCATAATTGCCGACCAAGACCTTACAGTAGCCCTCAAAACGTTCATATTTGCCGACTTTTCATTCATAATTGTCGGCCAAGGCCTCACAGGTGCCGTAAAACGCTCATAGTTGCCGACTTTTCGTTCCTAATTGCGGACGAAGACCTCATAGTTGCGTACGTAATGGTTCGTGCTCATCTTCAAAATACTCACAGTTGCCTTCAGAATGTTCAGACGTACTTTCAAAATGCTCACACTCGCTTCCACGTTGCTCTTAGTTGCCGATTTTCCATTCATAATATCTAACATACTGCTGATAGTGTAAGTTAAATGGTTCATGGTTGTTGTCAAAAGACTCACAGTTGCCGTCAGATTCCTCACACAAGCCGTCAGAATGCTCAGATTTAAAGAAAAAAGTGCTCATAGTTGACGACTATTTGTTCATAATTGCCGACCAAGGCCTCACAAGTGCCGTCAAAACGCTCAGATTTGCCGACTTTTCGTTCCTAATTTCGGACAAAGGGCTCATAGTTGCCTACATAATGGTTCTTGCTCATCTTTAAAATAATCACAGTTCCCTTCAGAATGTTCAGACGTACTTTCAAAATGCTCACACTCGATTCCACGGTGCTCATAGTTGCCGACTTTTCATTCATAATATCTACTTAGTGCTGATAGTGTAAGTTCAATGGTCCATGGTTGCTGTCAAAAGGCTCACAGTTGCCATCAGATTCCTCACACAAGCCGTCACAATGCTCAGATTTAAAGAACAAGTGCTCATAGTTGCCGACCATTCGTACATAACTTCCGACCAAGGCGTCACAGTAGCCGTCAAAACGCTCATAGTTCCCGATCATTCGTTCATTATTGCCGACCAGGGCCTCACAGTAGCCGTCAAAACGTTCATAGTTGCCGACTTTCATTCATAATTGCCGACCAAGGCCTCACAGTAGCCGTCAAAACGCTCATAGTGGCCGACCATTCGTTCATAATTGCCGACCAATGCCTCACAGGTGCCGTCAAAACGCTCATAGTTGCCGACTTTTCGTTCATAATTGCGGACAAAGGGCTTATAGTTGCCTACATAATGATTCGTGCTCATGCACAAAATACTGACAGTAGCCTTCAGAATGTTCACACGTACTTTCAAAATGCTCACACTCGCTTCCACGTTGCTCATAGTAGCCGAGTTTTCATTCATAATATCTAACATTCTGCTGATAGTGTAAGTTAAATGGTTCATAGTTGGTGTCAAAAGGCTCACATTTGCTGTCACATTCCTCACACAAGCCGTCAGAATGCTCAGATTTAAAGAAAAAGTGCTCATAGCTGCCGACCATTCGTTCATAATTGCCGACCAAGACCTTACAGTAGCCATCAAAACGTTCATATTTGCCGACTTTTCATTCATAATTGCCGGCCAAGGCCTCACAGGTGCCGTAAAACGCTCATAGTTGCCGACTTTTCGATCCTAATTGCGGACGAAGGGCTCATAGTTGCCTACATAATGGTTCGTGCTCATCTTTAAAATACTCACAGTTGCCTTCAGAATGTTCAGACGTACTTTCAAAATGCTCACACTCGCTTCCACGTTGCTTATAGTTGCCGACTTTTCATTCATAATATCTAATATTCTGCTGATAGTGTAAGTTAAATGGTTCATGGTTGCTGTCAAAAGGCTCACGGTTGCTTTCAGATTCCTCACACAAGCCGTCAGAATGCACACATTTAAAGAAAAAGTGCTCATAGTTGCCGACCATTGGTTCATAATTGCCGACCAAGGCCTCACAGGTTCCGCCAAAACGGTCATAGTTGCCAACTTTTCCTTCATATTTGCGGACAAAGGGCTCATATTTGCCTACATAATGGTTCGTGCTCATCTTTAAAATACTCATAGTTGCCTTCAGAATGTTCACACGTACTTTCAAAATGCTCACACTCGTTTCTACGTTGCTCATAGTTGCCGAAATTTCATTCATAATATCTAACATTCTGCTGATAGTGTAAGTTAATTGGTTCATGGTTGCTGTTAAAAGGCTCACAGTTGCCGTCAGATTCCTCACACAAGCCTTCAGAATGCTCAGTCTTAAAGAAAAAGTGCTCATAGTTGCCGACCATTCGTTCATATTTGCTTACCAAGGACTCACAGGTGCCGTCAAAACGCTCATAGGAACCGGATTTTAGTTCATATTTGCGGAAAAATTGCTCATAGTTGCCTACATAACGGTTCGTGCTCATCTTTAAAATACTCACAGTTGCCTTCAGAATGTTCACACGTTTTTTCAAAATGCTCACACTCGCTTCCACGATGCTCATAGTTGCCGACTTTTCATTCATAATATCTAGCATACTGCTGATAGTGTAAGTTAAATGGTTCATAGTTGCTGTCAAAAAGGTCATAATTGCCGACTTTTCGTTCATAATTGCGGACAAAGGGCTATTAATTGCCTACGTAATGGTTCGTGCTCATCTTCAAAATACTCACAGTTGCCTTCAGAATGTTCAGACGTACTTTCAAATTGCTCACACTCGATTCCACGGTGCTCATATTAGCCGAATTTTCATCCTTAATATCTAACTTACTGGGGATAGTGTAAGTTAAATGGTTCGTGGTTGCTGTCAAAAGGCTCACAGTGGCCTCAGATTCCTCACACAAGCCGTCAGAATGCTCACATTTAAAGAGAAAATGCTCATAGTTGCCGACCATTCGTTCATAATTTCCGAGCAGGACCTCACAGTAGCCGTCAAAACGCTCATATTTGCCGACTTTTCGTTCATAATTGCTGACCAAGGCCTCAAAGGTGCCGTCAAATCGCACATAATTGCCGACTTTTCGTTCATATTGGCGGACAAAGCACTAATAGTTGCTTACATAATGGTTCGTGCTCATCTTCAAAATACTCACAGTTGCCTTCAGAATGTTCAAACGTACTTTGAAAATGCTCACACTCGCTTCCACGTTGCTCTTAGTTGCCGACTTTCCATTCATAATATCTAACATACTGCTGATAGTGTAAGTTAAATGGTTCATGGTTGTTGTCAAAAGACTCACAGTTGCCGTCAGATTCCTAACACAAGCCGTCAGAATGCTCAGATTTAAAGAAAAAAGTGCTCATAGTTGACGACTATTTGTTCATAATTGCCGACCAAGGCCTCACAAGTGCCGTCAAAACGCTCAGATTTGCCGACTTTTCGTTCCTAATTTCGGACAAAGGGCTCATAGTTGCCTACATAATGGTTCTTGCTCATCTTTAAAATAATCACAGTTCCCTTCAGAATGTTCAGACGTACTTTCAAAATGCTCACACTCGATTCCACGGTGCTCATAGTTGCCGACTTTTCATTCATAATATCTACTTAGTGCTGATAGTGTAAGTTCAATGGTCCATGGTTGCTGTCAAAAGGCTCACAGTTGCCATCAGATTCCTCACACAAGCCGTCACAATGCTCAGATTTAAAGAACAAGTGCTCATAGTTGCCGACCATTCGTACATAATTTCCGACCAAGGCGTCACAGTAGCCGTCAAAACGCTCATAGTTCCCGATCATTCGTTCATTATTGCCGACCAGGGCCTCACAGTAGCCGTCAAAACGTTCATAGTTGCCGACTTTCATTCATAATTGCCGACCAAGGCCTCACAGTAGCCGTCAAAACGCTCATAGTGGCCGACCATTCGTTCATAATTGCCGACCAATGCCTCACAGGTGCCGTCAAAACGCTCATAGTTGCCGACTTTTCGTTCATAATTGCGGACAAAGGGCTTATAGTTGCCTACATAATGATTCGTGCACATGCACAAAATACTGACAGTAGCCTTCAGAATGTTCACACGTACTTTCAAAATGCTCACACTCGCTTCCACGTTGCTCATAGTAGCCGAGTTTTCATTCATAATATCTAACATTCTGCTGATAGTGTAAGTTAAATGGTTCATAGTTGGTGTCAAAAGGCTCACATTTGCTGTCACATTCCTCACACAAGCCGTCAGAATGCTCAGATTTAAAGAAAAAGTGCTCATAGCTGCCGACCATTCGTTCATAATTGCCGACCAAGACCTTACAGTAGCCATCAAAACGTTCATATTTGCCGACTTTTCATTCATAATTGCCGGCCAAGGCCTCACAGGTGCCGTAAAACGCTCATAGTTGCCGACTTTTCGATCCTAATTGCGGACGAAGGGCTCATAGTTGCCTACATAATGGTTCGTGCTCATCTTCAAAATACTCACAGTTGCCTTCAGAATGTTCAGACGTACTTTCAAAATGCTCACACTCGCTTCCACGTTGCTTATAGTTGCCGACTTTTCATTCATAATATCTAATATTCTGCTGATAGTGTAAGTTAAATGGTTCATGGTTGCTGTCAAAAGGCTCACGGTTGCTTTCAGATTCCTCACACAAGCCGTCAGAATGCACACATTTAAAGAAAAAGTGCTCATAGTTGCCGACCATTGGTTCATAATTGCCGACCAAGGCCTCACAGGTTCCGCCAAAACGGTCATAGTTGCCAACTTTTCCTTCATATTTGCGGACAAAGGGCTCATATTTGCCTACATAATGGTTCGTGCTCATCTTTAAAATACTCATAGTTGCCTTCAGAATGTTCACACGTACTTTCAAAATGCTCACACTCGTTTCTACGTTGCTCATAGTTGCCGAAATTTCATTCATAATATCTAACATTCTGCTGATAGTGTAAGTTAATTGGTTCATGGTTGCTGTTAAAAGGCTCACAGTTGCCGTCAGATTCCTCACACAAGCCTTCAGAATGCTCAGTCTTAAAGAAAAAGTGCTCATAGTTGCCGACCATTCGTTCATATTTGCTTACCAAGGGCTCACAGGTGCCGTCAAAACGCTCATAGGAACCGGATTTTAGTTCATATTTGCGGACAAATTGCTCATAGTTGCCTACATAACGGTTCGTGCTCATCTTTAAAATACTCACAGTTGCCTTCAGAATGTTCACACGTTTTTTCAAAATGCTCACACTCGCTTCCACGATGCTCATAGTTGCCGACTTTTCATTCATAATATCTAGCATACTGCTGATAGTGTAAGTTAAATGGTTCATAGTTGCTGTCAAAAAGGTCATAATTGCCGACTTTTCGTTCATAATTGCGGACAAAGGGCTATTAATTGCCTACGTAATGGTTCGTGCTAATCTTCAAAATACTCACAGTTGCCTTCAGAATGTTCAGACGTACTTTCAAATTGCTCACACTCGATTCCACGGTGCTCATATTAGCCGAATTTTCATCCTCAATATCTAACTTACTGGGGATAGTGTAAGTTAAATGGTTCGTGGTTGCTGTCAAAAGGCTCACAGTGGCCTCAGATTCCTCACACAAGCCGTCAGAATGCTCACATTTAAAGAGAAAATGCTCATAGTTGCCGACCATTCGTTCATAATTTCCGAGCAGGACCTCACAGTAGCCGTCAAAACGCTCATATTTGCCGACTTTTCGTTCATAATTGCTGACCAAGGCCTCAAAGGTGCCGTCAAATCGCACATAATTGCCGACTTTTCGTTCATATTGGCGGACAAAGCACTAATAGTTGCTTACATAATGGTTCGTGCTCATCTTCAAAATACTCACAGTTGCCTTCAGAATGTTCAAACGTACTTTGAAAATGCTCACACTCGCTTCCACGTTGCTCTTAGTTGCCGACTTTCCATTCATAATATCTAACATACTGCTGATAGTGTAAGTTAAATGGTTCATGGTTGTTGTCAAAAGACTCACAGTTGCCGTCAGATTCCTCACACAAGCCGTCAGAATGCTCAGATTAAAAGAAAAAAGTGCTCATAGTTGACGACTATTTGTTCATAATTGCCGACCAAGGCCTCACAAGTGTCGTCAAAACGCTCAGATTTGCCGACTTTTCGTTCCTAATTTCGGACAAAGGGCTCATAGTTGCCTACATAATGGTTCGTGCTCTTCTTCAAAATACTCACAGTTGCCTTCAGAATGTTCAGACGTACTTTCAAAATGCTCACACTCGATTCCACGTTGCTCATAGTTGCCGATTTTTCATCACAATATCTAATATACTGCTGATAGTGTAAGTTAAATGGTTAATGTTGCTATGAAAAGGCTCACAGTTCCCGTCAGATTCCTCACACAAGCAGTCAGAATGCTCAGATTTAAAGAAAAAGTGCTCATAGTTGCCGATCATTCGTTCATAATTGCCGACCAAGGCCTCACAGGTGCCGTCAAAACGCTCATAGTGGCCGACTTTTCGTTCATAATTCCGAACAAAGGGCTCACAGTTGCCGTCAAAACGCGGATAGCTGCTGACTTTTTGTTCATAATTACCGACTAAGGCCTCACAGGTGCCGTCAAAACACTCATAACTGCCGACTTTTCGTTCATATTTGCGGACAAAGGGCTCATAGTTGCCTACATAATGGTTCTTGCTCATCTTAAAAATAATCACAGTTCCCTTCAGAATGTTCAGACGTACTTTCAAAATGCTCACACTCGATTCCACGGTGCTCATAGTTGCCGACTTTTCATTCATAATATCTAACTTAGTGCTGATAGTGTAAGTTCAATGGTCCATGGTTGCTGTCAAAAGGCTCACAGTTGCTATCAGATTCCTCACACAAGCCGTCACAATGCTCAGATTTAAAGAAAAAGTGCTCATAGTTGCCGACCATTTGTACATAATTTCCGACCAAGGCGTCACAGTAGCCGTCAAAACGCTCATAGTTCCCGATCATTCGTTCATTATTGCCGACCAGGGCCTCACAGTAGCCGTCAAAACGTTCATAGTTGCCGACTTTCATTCATAATTGCCGACCAAGGCCTCACAGTAGCCGTCAAAACGCTCATAGTTGCCGACCATTCGTTCATAATTGCCGACCAATGCCTCACAGGTGCCGTCAAAACGCTCATAGTTGCCGACTTTTCGTTCATAATTGCGGACAAAGGGCTCATAGTTGCCTACATAATGATTCGTGCTCATGCACAAAATACTGACAGTAGCCTTCAGAATGTTCACACGTTTTTTTCAAAATGCTCACACTCGCTTCCACGTTGCTCATAGAAGCCGAGTTTTCATTCATAATATCTAACATTCTGCTGATAGTGTAAGTTAAATGGTTCATAGTTGGTGTCAAAAGGCTCACATTTGCTGTCACATTCCTCACACAAGCCGTCAGAATGCTCAGATTTAAAGAAAAAGTGCTCATAGTTGCCGACCATTGGTTCATAATTGCCGCCTAAGGCCTCACAGGTTCCGCCAAAACGGTCATAGTTGCCAACTTTTCCTTCATATTTGCGGACAAAGGGCTCATAGTTGCCTACATAATGGTTCGTGCTCATCTTCAAAATACTCACAGTTGCCTTCAGAATGTTCACACGTACTTTCAAAATGCTCACACTCGTTTCCACGTTGCTCATAGTTGCCGAAATTTCATTCATAATATCTAACATTCTGCTGATAGTGTAAGTTAATTGGTTCATGGTTGCTGTTAAAAGGCTCACAGTTGCCGTCAGATTCCTCACACAAGCCTTCAGAATGCTCAGTCTTAAAGAAAAAGTGCTCATAGTTGCCGACCATTCGTTCATATTTGCTTACCAAGGACTCACAGGTGCCGTCAAAACGCTCATAGGAACCGGATTTTAGTTCATATTTGCGGACAAATTGCTCATAGTTGCCTACATAACGGTTCGTGCTCATCTTTAAAATACTCACAGTTGCCTTCAGAATGTTCACACGTTTTTTCAAAATGCTCACACTCGCTTCCACGATGCTCATAGTTGCCGACTTTTCATTCATAATATCTAGCATACTGCTGATAGTGTAAGTTAAATGGTTCATAGTTGCTGTCAAAAAGGTCATAATTGCCGACTTTTCGTTCATAATTGCGGACAAAGGGCTATTAATTGCCTACGTAATGGTTCGTGCTCATCTTCAAAATACTCACAGTTGCCTTCAGAATGTTCAGACGTACTTTCAAATTGCTCACACTCGATTCCACGGTGCTCATATTAGCCGAATTTTCATCCTTAATATCTAACTTACTGGGGATAGTGTAAGTTAAATGGTTCGTGGTTGCTGTCAAAAGGCTCACAGTGGCCTCAGATTCCTCACACAAGCCGTCAGAATGCTCACATTTAAAGAGAAAATGCTCATAGTTGCCGACCATTCGTTCATAATTTCCGAGCTGGACCTCACAGTAGCCGTCAAAACGCTCATATTTGCCGACTTTTCGTTCATAATTGCTGACCAAGGCCTCAAAGGTGCCGTCAAATCGCACATAATTGCCGACTTTTCGTTCATATTGGCGGACAAAGCACTAATAGTTGCTTACATAATGGTTCGTGCTCATCTTCAAAATACTCACAGTTGCCTTCAGAATGTTCAAACGTACTTTGAAAATGCTCACACTCGCTTCCACGTTGCTCTTAGTTGCCGACTTTCCATTCATAATATCTAACATACTGCTGATAGTGTAAGTTAAATGGTTCATGGTTGTTGTCAAAAGACTCACAGTTGCCGTCAGATTCCTCACACAAGCCGTCAGAATGCTCAGATTTAAAGAAAAAAGTGCTCATAGTTGACGACTATTTGTTCATAATTGCCGACCAAGGCCTCACAAGTGTCGTCAAAACGCTCAGATTTGCCGACTTTTCGTTCCTAATTTCGGACAAAGGGCTCATAGTTGCCTACATAATGGTTCGTGCTCTTCTTCAAAATACTCACAGTTGCCTTCAGAATGTTCAGACGTACTTTCAAAATGCTCACACTCGATTCCACGTTGCTCATAGTTGCCGATTTTTCATCATAATATCTAATATACTGCTGATAGTGTAAGTTAAATGGTTAATGTTGCTATGAAAAGGCTCACAGTTCCCGTCAGATTCCTCACACAAGCAGTCAGAATGCTCAGATTTAAAGAAAAAGTGCTCATAGTTGCCGATCATTCGTTCATAATTGCCGACCAAGGCCTCACAGGTGCCGTCAAAACGCTCATAGTGGCCGACTTTTCGTTCATAATTCCGAACAAAGGGCTCACAGTTGCCGTCAAAACGCGGATAGCTGCTGACTTTTTGTTCATAATTACCGACTAAGGCCTCACAGGTGCCGTCAAAACACTCATAACTGCCGACTTTTCGTTCATATTTGCGGACAAAGGGCTCATAGTTGCCTACATAATGGTTCTTGCTCATCTTAAAAATAATCACAGTTCCCTTCAGAATGTTCAGACGTACTTTCAAAATGCTCACACTCGATTCCACGGTGCTCATAGTTGCCGACTTTTCATTCATAATATCTAACTTAGTGCTGATAGTGTAAGTTCAATGGTCCATGGTTGCTGTCAAAAGGCTCACAGTTGCTATCAGATTCCTCACACAAGCCGTCACAATGCTCAGATTTAAAGAAAAAGTGCTCATAGTTGCCGACCATTTGTACATAATTTCCGACCAAGGCGTCACAGTAGCCGTCAAAACGCTCATAGTTCCCGATCATTCGTTCATTATTGCCGACCAGGGCCTCACAGTAGCCGTCAAAACGTTCATAGTTGCCGACTTTCATTCATAATTGCCGACCAAGGCCTCACAGTAGCCGTCAAAACGCTCATAGTTGCCGACCATTCGTTCATAATTGCCGACCAATGCCTCACAGGTGCCGTCAAAACGCTCATAGTTGCCGACTTTTCGTTCATAATTGCGGACAAAGGGCTCATAGTTGCCTACATAATGATTCGTGCTCATGCACAAAATACTGACAGTAGCCTTCAGAATGTTCACACGTTTTTTTCAAAATGCTCACACTCGCTTCCACGTTGCTCATAGAAGCCGAGTTTTCATTCATAATATCTAACATTCTGCTGATAGTGTAAGTTAAATGGTTCATAGTTGGTGTCAAAAGGCTCACATTTGCTGTCACATTCCTCACACAAGCCGTCAGAATGCTCAGATTTAAAGAAAAAGTGCTCATAGTTGCCGACCATTGGTTCATAATTGCCGCCTAAGGCCTCACAGGTTCCGCCAAAACGGTCATAGTTGCCAACTTTTCCTTCATATTTGCGGACAAAGGGCTCATAGTTGCCTACATAATGGTTCGTGCTCATCTTCAAAATACTCACAGTTGCCTTCAGAATGTTCACACGTACTTTCAAAATGCTCACACTCGTTTCCACGTTGCTCATAGTTGCCGAAATTTCATTCATAATATTTAACATTCTGCTGATAGTGTAAGTTAATTGGTTCATGGTTGCTGTAAAAAGGCTCACAGTTGCCGTCAGATTCCTCACACAAGCCTTCAGATAGCTCAGTTTTAAAGAAAAAGTGCTCATAGTTGCCGACCATTCGTTCATATTTGCTTACCAAGGACTCACAGGTGCTGTCAAAACGCTCATAGGAGCCGGATTTTAGTTCATATTTGCGGACAAATTGCTCATAGTTGCCTACATAATGGTTCGTGCCCATCTTCAAAATACTCACAGTTGCCTTCAGAATATTCACACGTTTTTTCAAAATGCTCACACTCGCTTCCACGATGCACATAGTTGCCGACTTTTCATTCATAATATCTAGCATACTGCTGATAGTGTAAGTTAAATGGTTCATGGTTGCTGTCAAAAGACTCACAGTTGCCGTCAGATTCCTCATACAAGCCGTCAGAATGTTCAGATTTAAAGAAAATATGCTCATAGTGGCCGACCATTCGTTCATAATTGCCGACCAAGGCCTCACACTAGCCGTCAAAACGCTCATATTTGCCGACTTTTCGTTCATAATTGCCGAACAAGGCCTCAAAGGTGCCGTCAAATCGCACATAATTGCCGACTTTTCGTTCATATTGGCGGACAAAGCGCTCATAGTTGCCTACATAATGGTTCGTGCTCATCTTCAAAATACTCACAGTTGCCTTCAGAATGTTCAGACGTACTTTCAAAATGCTCACACTCGCTCCCACGGTGCTAATAGTTGCCGACTTTTCAATCATAATATCTAACTTACTGCTGATATTGTAAGTTAAATGGTTAATGGTTGCTGTCAAAAGGCTCACAGTTGCCGTCAGATTCCTCACACAAGCCGTCAGAATGCTCAGTTTTAAAGAAAATGTGCTCATGATTGCCGACCATTAGTTCGTAATTGCCAACCAAGGCCTCACAGGTGCCGTAAATCGCTCACATCTCCGACTTTTCGTTTCTAATTGCGGACAAAGGGCTCATAGTTGCCTACATAATGATTCGTGCTCATCTTGAAAATACTCACAGTTGCCTTCAGAATGATCACACGTACTTTCAAAATGCTCAAACTCGCTTCCACGATGCTCATAGTTGCCGACTTTTCATTCATAATATCTAACTTACTGCTGATAGTGTAAGTTAAATGGCTCATGGTTGCTGTCAAAAGGCTCACATTTGCTGTCAGATTCCTCACACAAGGCGTCAGAATGCTCAGATTTAAAGAAAAAGTGCTCATAGTTGCTGACTTTTCGATCATAATTGCCGACAAAGGCCTCACAATAGCCGTCAAAACGCTCATAATATCCGACTTTTCGTTAATAATTGCTTACAAAGGGCTCATAGTTGCCTACATAATGATTCGTGCTCATCTTCAAAATACCCACAGTTGCCTTCAGAATGTTCAGACGTACTTTCAAATTGCTCACACTCGATTCCACGGTGCTCATAGTTGCCGAATTTTCATCGATAATATCTAACTTACTGCTGATAGTGTAAGCTAAATGGTTCATGGTTGCTGCCAAAAGGCTCACAGTGGCGTCAGATTCCTTACACAAGCCCTCAGAATGCTCACATTTAAAGAGAATATGCCCATAGTTGCCGACCATTCGTTCATAATTTCCGAACAGGACCTCTCACTAGCCGTCAAAACGCTCATATTTGCCGACTTTTCGTTCATAATTGCCGACCAAGGCCTCAAAGATGCCGTCAAAACGCTCATAATTGCCGACTTTTCGTTCATTTTGGCGGACAAAGGGATCATAGTTGCCTACATAATGGTTCGTGCTCATCTTCAAAATACTCAAAGTTGCCTTCAGAATGTTCAGACGTACTTTCAAATTGCTCACACTCGATTCCACGATGCTCATAGTTGCCGAATTTTCATCGATAATATCTAACTTACTGCTGATAGTGTAAGTTAAATGGTTCATGGTTGCTGCCAAAAGGCTCACAGTGGCGTCAGATTCCTTACACAAGCCGGCAGAATGCTCACGTTTAAAGAAAAAGTGCTCATTGTTCCTGACTTTTCATTCATAATTGCCGACCAAGGCCTCACAGGTGCCGTCAAAACCCTCATAGTTGCCGACTTTCGTTACTAATTGCGGACAAAGGGCTCATAGTTGCCCACATAATGGTTCGTGCTCTTCTTCAAAATACTCACAGTTGCCTTCAGAATGTTCAGACGTACTTTCAAAATGCTCACACTCGATTCCACGTTGCTCATAGTTGCCGATTTTTCATCATAATATCTAATATACTGCTGATAGTGTAAGTTAAAGGGTTAATGTTGCTGTCAGAAGGCTCACAGTTTCCGTCAGATTCCTCACACAAGCAGTCAGAATGCTCAGATTTAAAGAAAAAGTGCTCATAGTTGCCGATCATTCGTTCATAATTGCCGACCAAGGCCTCAGAGGTGCCGTCAAAACGCTCATAGTGGCCGACTTTTCGTTCATAATTCCGAACAAAGGGCTCACAGTTGCTGTCAAAACGCGGATAGCTGCTGACTTTTCGTTCATAATTACCGACTAAGGCCTCACAGGTGCCGTCAAAACGCTCATAGGAGCCGGATTTTAGTTCATATTTGCGGACAAATTGCTCATAGTTGCCTACATAATGGTTCGTGCTCATCTTCAAAATACTCACAGTTGCCTTCAGAATATTCACACGTTTTTTCAAAATGCTCACACTCGCTTCCACGATGCACATAGTTGCCGACTTTTCATTCATAATATCTAGCATACTGCTGATAGTGTAAGTTAAATGGTTCATGGTTGCTGTCAAAAGACTCACAGTTGCCGTCAGATTCCTCATACAAGCCGTCAGAATGTTCAGATTTAAAGAAAATATGCTCATAGTGGCCGACCATTCGTTCATAATTGCCGACCAAGGCCTCACACTAGCCGTCAAAACGCTCATAGTTGCCGACTTTTCATTCATAATTACCGACCAAGGCCTCACAGGTGCAGTAACAACGCTCATAGTTGCCGAATTTTCGTGTCTAATTGCGGACAAAGGGCTCATAGTTTCCTACATAATGATTCGTGCTCATCTTCAAAATACTCACAGTTGCCCTCAGAATGTTCAGACATACTTTCAAAATGCTCATACTCGCTTCCACGTTGCTCATAGTTGCCGACTTTTCATTCATTATATCTAACATACTGCTGATAGTGTAAGTTAAATGGTTCATGGTTGCTGTCAAAATGCTCATAATTGCCGACTTTTCGTTCATAATTGCGGACAAAGGGCTATTAATTGCCTACATAATGGTTCGTGCTCATCTTCAAAATACTCTCAGTTGCCTTCAGAATGTTCAGACGTACTTTCAAATTGCTCACACTCGATTCCACGGTGCTCATATTTGCCGAATTTTCATCCTTAATATCTAACTTACTGGGGATAGTGTAAGTTAAATGGTTCGTGGTTGCTGCCAAAAGGCTCACAGTGGCGTTAGATTCCTCACACAAGCCGTCAGAATGCTCACATTTAAAGAGAAAATGCCCATAGTTGCCGACCATTCGTTCATAATTTCCGAACAGGACTTCTCAGTAGCCGTCAAAACGCTCATATTTGCCGACTTTTCGTTCATAATTGCCGAACAAGGCCTCAAAGGTGCCGTCAAATCGCACATAATTGCCGACTTTTCGTTCATATTGGCGGACAAAGCGCTCATAGTTGCCTACATAATGGTTCGTTCTCATCTTCAAACTACTCACAGTTGCCTTCAGAATGTTCAGACGTACTTTCAAAATGCTCACACTCGCTCCCACGGTGCTAATAGTTGCCGACTTTTCAATCATAATATCTAACTTACTGCTGATATTGTAAGTTAAATGGTTAATGGTTGCTGTCAAAAGGCTCACAGTTGCCGTCAGATTCCTCACACAAGCCGTCAGAATGCTCAGTTTTAAAGAAAATGTGCTCATGATTGCCGACCATTAGTTCATGATTGCCGACCAAGGACTCATAGGTGCCGTCAAAACGCTCATAACTGCCGACTTTTCGTTCATATTTGCGGACAAAGGGCTCATAGTTGCCTACATAATGGTTCGTGCTCATCTTTAAAATTATCACAGTTCCCTTCAGAATGTTCAGACATACTTTCAAAATGCTCACACTCGATTCCACGGTGCTCATAGTTGCCGACTTTTCATTCATAATATCTAACTTAGTGCTGATAGTGTAAGTTCAATGGTTCATGGTTGCTGTCAAAAGGCTCACAGTTGATGTCAGATACGTCACACAAGCCATGAGAATGCTCAGATTTAAAGAAAAAGTGCTCATAGTGGCCGACCATTCGTTCATAATTGCCAACCAAGGCCTCACAGGTGCCGTAAATCGCTCACATGTCCGACTTTTCGTTTCTAATTGCGGACAAAGGGCTCATAGTTGCCTACATAATGATTCGTGCTCATCTTCAAAATACTCACAGTTGCCTTCAGAATGTTCAGACATACTTTCAAAATGCTCACACTCGCTTCCACGATGCTCATAGTTGCCGTCTTTTCATTCATAATATCTAACATACTGCTGATAGTGTAAGTTAAATGGTTCATGGTTGCTGTCAAAAGGCTCACATTTGCTGTCAGATTCCTCACACAAGGCGTCAGAATGCTCAGATTTAAAGAAAAAGTGCTCATAGTTGCTGACTTATCGTTCATAATTGCGGACCAAGGCCTCACAGCTGCCGTCAAAACGCTCATAATTGCCGGCTTTTTCTTCATAATTGCGGACAAAGGTCTCATAATTGCCTACATAATAGTTCGTGCTCATCTTCAAAATACTCACAGTTGCCTTCAGAATGTTCAGACGTACTTTCAAATTGCTCACACTCGATTCCACGGTGCTCATAGTTGCCGAATTTTCATCGATAATATCTAACTTACTGCTGATAGTGCAAATTAAATGGTTCATGGTTGCTGCCAAAAGGCTCACAGTGACGTCAGATTCCTTACACAAGCCGTCAGAATGCTCAAATTTAAAGAAAAAGTGCTCATTGTTGCTGACTTTTCATTCATAATTGCCGACCAAGGCCTCACAGGTGCCATAAATCGCTCATAGTTGCAGACTTTTCGTTTCTAATTGCGGACAAAGCGCTCATAGTTACCTACATAATGGTTCGTGCTCATCTTCAAAATACTCACAGTTGCCTTCAGAATGTTCAGACGTACTTTCAAAATACTCACTCTCGCTTCCACGTTGCTCATAGTTTCCGACTTTTCATTCAAACTACCTAACATACTGCTGATAGTGTAAGTTAAATGGTTCATTGTTGCTGTCAAAAGACTCACAGTTGCCGTCAGATTCCTCACACAAGCCGTCAGAATGCTAAGATTTAAAGAAAAAGTGCTCATAGTTGCCGACCACTCGTACATAATTACCGACCAAGGCCTCACAGTGGCCGTCAAAACGCTCATAGTTGCCGATCATTCGTTCATTATTGCCGACCAAGGCCTCACAGTAGTCGTCAAAACGTTCATAGTTGCCGACTTTCATTCATAATAGCCGAACAAGGCCTCAGAGGTGCCGTAAAACGCTCATAGTTGCCGAATTTTCGTTACTAATTGCGGACAAAGGGCTCATAGTTGCCTACATAATGGTTCATGCTCATCTTTAAAATTCTCAAAGTTGCCTTCAGAATGTTCACACGTACTTTTAAAATGCTAAAACTCGCTTCCACGGTGCTCATAGTTGCCGACTTTTCATTCATAATATCTAACTTACTACGCACAGTGTAAGTTAAATGGTTCATGGTTGCTGTCAAAAGGCTCACAGTTGCCGTCAGATTCCTCATGCAAGCCGTCAGAATGCTCAGATTTAAAGAAAATGTGCTCATAGTGGCCGACCATTCGTTCATAATTTCCGACCAAGGCCACAATAGCCGTCAAAACGTTCATATTTGCCGACTTTTCATTCATAATTGCCGACCAAGGTCTCACAGGTGCCGTAAAACGCTCATAACTGCCGACTTTTCGTTCATATTTGCGGACAAAGGGCTCATAGTTGACTACATAATGGTTCTTGCTCATCTTAAGAATAATCACAGTTGCCTTCGGAATGTAAAGACGTACTTTTAAAATGCTCACACACGCTTCCACGGTGCTCATAGTTGCCGACTTTTTATTCATAATATCTAACATACTGCTGAAAGTGTAAGTTTAATGGTTCATGGTTGCTGTCAAAAGACTCACAGTTGCCGTCAGATTCCTCACGCAAGCCGTCACAATGCTCAGATTTAAAGAAAAAATGCTCATAGTTGCCAACCATTCGTACATAATTTCCGACCAAGGCGTCACAGTAGCCGTCAAAACGCTCATAGTTGCCGATCATTTGTTCATTATTGCCGACCAGGGCCTCACAGTAGCCGTCAAAACGTTCATAGTTGCCGACTTTCATTCATAATTGCCGACCAAGGCCTCACAGTAGCCGTCAAAACGCTCATAGTTGCCGACCATTCGTTCATAATTGCCGACCAATGCCTCACAGGTGCCGTCAAAACGCTCATAGTTGCCGACTTTCGTTCATAATTGCGGACAAAGGGCTCATAGGTGCCTACATAATGATTCGTGCTCATGCACAAAATACTCACAGTAGCCTTCAGAATGTTCACACGTACTTTCAAAATGCTCACACTCGCTTCCACGTTGCTCATAGTAGCCGAGTTTTCATTCATAATATCTAACATTCTGCTGATAGTGTAAGTTAAATGGTTCATAGTTGGTGTCAAAAGGCTCACATTTGCTCTCACATTCCTCACACAAGCCGTCAGAATGTTCAGATTTAAAGAAAATATGCTCATAGTGGCCGACCATTCGTTCATAATTGCCGTCCAAGGCCTCACACTAGCCGTCAAAACGCTCATAGTTGCCGACTTTTCATTCATAATTACCGACCAAGGCCTCACAGGTGCCGTAACAACGCTCATAGTTGCCGAATTTTCGTGTCTAATTGCGGACAAAGGGCTCATAGTTTCCTACATAATGATTCGCGCTCATCTTCAAAATACTCACAGTTGCCCTCAGAATGTTCAGACATACTTTCAAAATGCTCATACTCGCTTCCACGTTGCTCATAGTTGCCGACTTTTCATTCATTATATTTAACATACTGCTAATAGTGTAAGTTAAATGGTTCATGGTTGCTGTCAAAACGGTCATAATTGTCGACTTTTCGTTCATAATTGCGGACAAAGGGCTATTAATTGCCTACATAATGGTTCGTGCTCATCTTCAAAATACTCACAGTTGCCTTCAGAATGTTCAGACGTACTTTCAAATTGCTCACACTCGATTCCACGGTGCTCATATTTGCCGAATTTTCATCCTTAATATCTAACTTACTGGGGATAGTGTAAGTTAAATGGTTCGTGGTTGCTGCCAAAAGGCTCACAGTGGCGTCAGATTCCTCACACAAGCCGTCAGAATGCTAAGATTTAAAGAAAAAGTGCTCGTAGTTGCCGATCTGTCGTTCATAATTGCCGACCAAGGCCTCACAGTAGCCGTCAAAACGTTCATAGGTGCCGACTTTCATTCGTAATTACCGACCAAGGCCTCACAGGTGCCGTAAAACGCTCATAGTTGCCGACTTTTAGTGTCTAATTGCGGACAAAGGGCTCATAGTTGCCTACATAATGATTCGTGCTCATCTTCAAAATACTCTCAGTTGCCCTCAGAATGTTCAGACATACTTTCAAAATGCTCACACTCGTTTCCACGTTGCTCATAGTTGCCGACTTTTCATTCATAATATCTAACATTCTGCTGATAGTGTAAGTTAATTGGTTCATGGTTGCTGTAAAAAGGCTCACAGTTGCCGTCAGATTCCTCACACAAGCCTTCAGAATGCTCAGTTTTAAAGAAAAAGTGCTCACAGTTGCCGAACATTCGTTCATATTTGCTTACCAAGGACTCACAGGTGCCGTCAAAACGCTCATAGGAGCCAGATTTTAGTTCATATTTGCGGACAAATTGCTCATAGTTGCCTACATAATGGTTCGTGCTCATCTTCAAAATACTCACAGTTGCCTTCAGAATATTCACACG
Organism: Thermobia domestica; assembly: GCF_964235325.1. NCBI lineage: Eukaryota > Metazoa > Arthropoda > Insecta > Zygentoma > Lepismatidae > Thermobia > Thermobia domestica. The sequence continues at coordinate 311,506,334 of NC_137459.1, forward strand.
TTTTTTCAAAATGCTCACACTCGCTTCCACGATGCACATAGTTGCCGACTTTTCATTCATAATATCTAGCATACTGCTGATAGTGTAAGTTAAATGGTTCATGGTTGCTGTCAAAAGACTCACAGTTGCCGTCAGATTCCTCATACAAGCCGTCAGAATGTTCAGATTTAAAGAAAATATGCTCATAGTGGACGACCATTCGTTCATAATTGCCGACCAAGGCCTCACACTAGCCGTCAAAACGCTCATAGTTGCCGACTTTTCATTCATAATTACCGACCAAGGCCTCACAGGTGCCGTAACAACGCTCATAGTTGCCGAATTTTCGTGTCTAATTGCGGACAAAGGGCTCATAGTTTCCTACATAATGATTCGTGCTCATCTTCAAAATACTCACAGTTGCCCTCAGAATGTTCAGACATACTTTCAAAATGCTCATACTCGCTTCCACGTTGCTCATAGTTGCCGAATTTTCATTCATTATATCTAACATACTGCTGATAGTGTAAGTTAAATGGTTCATGGTTGCTGTCAAAACGCTCATAATTGCCGACTTTTCGTTCATAATTGAGGACAAAGGGCTATTAATTGCCTACATAATGGTTCGTGCTCATCTTCAAAATACTCTCAGTTGCCTTCAGAATGTTCAGACGTACTTTCAAATTGCTCACACTCGATCCCACGGTGCTCATATTTGCCGAATTTTCATCCTTAATATCAAACTTACTGGGGATAGTGTAAGTTAAATGGTTCGTGGTTGCTGCCAAAAGGCTCACAGTGGCGTCAGATTCCTCACACAAGCCGTCAGAATGCTCACATTTAAAGAGAAAATGCCCATAGTTGCCGACCATTCGTTCATAATTTCCGAACAGGACCTCTCAGTAGCCGTCAAAACGCTCATATTTGCCGACTTTTCGTTCATAATTGCCGAACAAGGCCTCAAAGGTGCCGTCAAATCGCACATAATTGCCGACTTTTCGTTCATATTGGCGGACAAAGCGCTCATAGTTGCCTACATAATGGTTCGTGCTCATCTTCAAAATACTCACAGTTGCCTTCAGAATGTTCAGACGTACTTTCAAAATGCTCACACTCGCTCCCACGGTGCTAATAGTTGTCGACTTTTCAATCATAATATCTAACTTACTGCTGATATTGTAAGTTAAACGGTTAATGGTTGCTGTCAAAAGGCTCACAGTTGCCGTCAGATTCCTCACACAAGCCGTCAGAATGCTCAGTTTTAAAGAAAATGTGCTCATGATTGCCGACCATTAGTTCATGATTGCCGACCAAGGACTCACAGGTGCCGTCAAAACGCTCATAGTAGCCGGATTTTAGTTCATATTTGCGGACAATGGGCTCATAGTTGTCTACATAATGGTTCGTGCTCATCTTGAAAATACTCACAGTTGCCTTCAGAATGATCACACGTACTTTCAAAATGCTCGAACTCGCTTCCACGATGCTCATAGTTGCCGACTTTTCATTCATAATATCTAGCATACTGCTGATAGTGTAAGTTAAATGGTTTATGGTTGCTGTCAAAAGACACAGTTGCCGTCCGATTCCTCACACAAGCCGTCAGAATGCTCAGATTTAAAGAAAATGTGCTCATAGTGGCCGACCATTCGTTCATAATGGCCGACCAAGGCGTCACAGTAGCCGTCAAAACGTTCATAGTTGCAGACTTTCATTCGTAATTGCCAACCAAGGCCTCACAGGTGCCGTAAATCGCTCACATGTCCGACTTTTCGTTTCTAATTGCGGACAAAGGGCTCATAGTTGCCTACATAATGATTCGTGCTCATCTTCAAAATACCCACAGTTGCCTTCAGAAGGTTCAGACGTACTTTGAAAATGCTCACACTCGCTTCCACGTTGCTCTTTGTTGCCGACTTTTCATTCATAATATCTAACTTACTGCTGATAGTGTAAGTTAAATGGTTCATGGTTGCTGTCAAAAGGCTCACATTTGCTGTCACATTCCTCACACAAGCCGTCAGAATGCTCAGATTTAAAGAAAAAGTGCTCATAGTTGCCGACTTTTCGTTCATAATCGCCGACCAAGGCCTCAAAGATGCCGTCAAAATGCTCATAATTGCCGACTTTTCGTTCATTTTGGCGGACAAAGGGATCATAGTTGCCTACATAATGGTTCGTGCTCATGCACAAAATACTGACAGTAGCCTTCAGAATGTTCACACGTACTTTCAAAATGCTCACACTCGCTTCCACGTTGCTCATAGTAGCCGAGTTTTCATTCATAATATCTAACATTCTGCTGATAGTGTAAGTTAAATGGTTCATAGTTGGTGTCAAAAGGCTCACATTTGCTGTCACATTCCTCACACAAGCCGTCAGAATGCTCAGATTTAAAGAAAAAGTGCTCATAGCTGCCGACCATTCGTTCATAATTGCCGACCAAGACCTTTCAGTAGCCATCAAAACGTTCATATTTGCCGACTTTTCATTCATAATTGCCGGCCAAGGCCTCACAGGTGCCGTAAAACGCTCATAGTTGCCGACTTTTCGATCCTAATTGCGGACGAAGGGCTCATAGTTGCCTACATAATGGTTCGTGCTCATCTTCAAAATACTCACAGTTGCCTTCAGAATGTTCAGACGTACTTTCTAAATGCTCACACTCGCTTCCACGTTGCTTATAGTTGCCGACTTTTCATTCATAGTCTATTATATAAAAGAGAACGCACAAATCCTTTGTTAGCTTATCACGCTAATACGGCTGAACCAATTTCTTTTATTTTTGGGGGGTTATTAGGATTTGGACCCTAGATGGTTTTTATCATATCACTTTAATTTTTAATTACCAGTGTCTTGAGATAATTGACCATTCAAGTGTCCATACGTACAAATCCTTTGTTATTAGTTCATCATAGGTAAAAATAAACGTATTTATATGCAACCCGCTTGACCGTGTCACTCGGCGGGTTAACATAAATGGCAGGCGCTATAATGTTAACATTTACTGCAATTTGAAAGCGAAAAAGTAAAAATTATCTAAGTAAGAAAGTTTATTGCGTTCCGGGGTGACCGCAGCGAAGCGGGGTGAACGCTGCTAGTATCTAATATTCTGCTGATAGTGTAAGTTAAATGGTTCATGGTTGCTGTCAAAAGGCTCACGGTTGCTTTCAGATTCCTCACACAAGCCGTTAGAATGCTCACATTTAAAGAAAAAGTGCTCATAGTTGCCGACCATTGGTTCATAATTGCCGACCAAGGCCTCACAGGTTCCGCCAAAACGGTCATAGTTGCCAACTTTTCCTTCATATTTGCGGACAAAGGGCTCATAGTTGCCTACATAATGGTTCGTGCTCATCTTTAAAATACTCATAGTTGCCTTCAGAATGTTCACACGTACTTTCAAAATGCTCACACTCGTTTCTACGTTGCTCATAGTTGCCGAAATTTCATTCATAATATCTAACATTCTGCTGATAGTGTAAGTTAATTGGTTCATGGTTGCTGTTAAAAGGCTCACAGTTGCCGTCAGATTCCTCACACAAGCCTTCAGAATGCTCAGTTTTAAAGAAAAAGTGCTCATAGTTGCCGACCATTCGTTCATATTTGCTTACCAAGGACTCACAGGTGCCGTCAAAACGCTCATAGGAGCCGGATTTTAGTTCATATTTGCGGACAAATTGCTCATAGTTGCCTACATAATGGTTCGTGCTCATCTTTAAAATACTCACAGTTGCCTTCAGAATGTTCACACGTTTTTTCAAAATGCTCACACTCGCTTCCACGATGCTCATACTTCCCGACTTTTCATTCATAATATCTAGCATACTGCTGATAGTGTAAGTAAATGGTTCATAGTTGCTGTCAAAACGCTCATATTTGCCGACTTTTCGTTCATAATTGCTGACCAAGGCCTCAAAGGTGCCGTCAAATCGCACATAATTGCCGACTTTTCGTTCATATTGGCGGACAAAGCACTAATAGTTGCCTACATAATGGTTCGTGCTCATCTTCAAAATACAGTTGCCTTCAGAATGTTGAGACGTACTTTCAAATTGCTCACACTCGATCCCACGGTGCTCATATTTGCCGAATTTTCATCCTTAATATCTAACTTACTGGGGATAGTATAAGTTAAATGGTTCGTGGTTGCTGCCAAAAGGCTCACAGTGGCGTCAGATTGCTCACACAAGCCGTCAGAATGCTCAGATTTAAAGAAAAAGTGCTCATAGTTGCCGATCATTCGTTCATAATTGCCGACCAAGGCCTCACAGGTGCCGTCAAAACGCTCATAGTGGCCGACTTTTCGTTCATAATTCCGAACAAAGGGCTCACAGTTGCCGTCAAAACGCGGATAGCTGCTGACTTTTCGTTCATAATTACCGACTAAGGCCTCCAGGTGCCGTCAAAACACTCATAACTGCCGACTTTTCGTTCATATTTGCGGACAAAGGGCTCATAGTTGCCTACATAATGGTTCTTGCTCATCTTAAAAATAATCACAGTTCCCTTCAGAATGTTCAGACGTACTTTCAAAATGCTCACACTCGATTCCACGGTGCTCATAGTTGCCGACATTTCATTCATAATATCTAACTTAGTGCTGATAGTGTAAGTTCAATGGTCCTTGGTTGCTGTCAAAAGGCTCACAGTTGCCATCAGATTCCTCACACAAGCCGTCACAATGCTCAGATTTAAAGAAAAAGTGCTCATAGTTGCCGACCATTGGTTCATAATTGCCGACCAAGGCCTCACAGGTTCCGCCAAAACGGTCATAGTTGCCAACTTTTCCTTCATATTTGCGGACAAAGGGCTCATAGTTGCCTACATAATGGTTCTTGCTCATCTTTAAAATAATCACAGTTCCCTTCAGAATGTTCAGACGTACTTTCAAAATGCTCACACTCGATTCCACGGTGCTCATAGTTGCCGACATTTCATTCATAATATCTAACTTAGTGCTGATAGTGTAAGTTCAATGGTCCATGGTTGCTGTCAAAAGGCTCACAGTTGCCATCAGATTCCTCACACAAGCCGTCACAATGCTCAGATTTAAAGAAAAAGTGCTCATAGTTGCCGACCATTGGTTCATAATTGCCGACCAAGGCCTCACACTAGCCGTCAAAACGCTCATAGTTGCCGACTTTTCATTCATAATTACCGACCAAGGCCTCACAGGTGCCGTAAGAACGCTCATAGTTGCCGAATTTTCGTGTCTAATTGCGGACAAAGGGCTCATAGTTTCCTACATAATGATTCGTGCTCATCTTCAAAATACTCACAGTTGCCCTCAGAATGTTCAGACATACTTTCAAAATGCTCATACTCGCTTCCACGTTGCTCATAGTTGCCGACTTTTCATTCATTATATCTAACACTAGCAGCGTTCACCCCGCTTCGCTGCGGTCACCCCGGAACGCAATAAACTTTCTTACTTAGATAATTTTTACTTTTTCGCTTTCAAATTGCAGTAAATGTTAACATTATAGCGCCTGTCATTTATGTTAACCCGCCGAGTGACACGGTCATGCGGGTTGCATATAAATACGTTTATTTTTACCTATGATGAACTAATAACAAAGGATTTGTACGTATGGACACTTGAATGGTCAATTATCTCAAGACACTGGTAATTAAAAATTAAAGTGATATGATAAAAACCATCTAGGGTCCAAATCCTAATAACCCCCCAAAAATAAAAGAAATTGGTTCAGCCGTATTCGCGTGATGAGCTAACAAAGGATTTGTGCGTTCTCTTTTATATAATAGATACTGCTGATAGTGTAAGTTAAATGGTTCATGGTTGCTGTCAAAACGCTCATAATTGCCGACTTTTCGTTCATAATTGAGGACAAAGGGCTATTAATTGCCTACATAATGGTTCGTGCTCATCTTCAAAATACTCTCAGTTGCCTTCAGAATGTTCAGACGTACTTTCAAATTGCTCACACTCGATCCCACAGTGCTCATATTTGCCGAATTTTCATCCTTAATATCTAACTTACTGGTGATAGTGTAAGTTAAATGGTTCGTGGTTGCTGCCAAAAGGCTCACAGTGGCGTCAGATTTTTCACACAAGCCGTCAGAATGCTCACATTTAAAGAGAAAATGCCCATAGTTGCCGACCATTCGTTCATAATTTCCCAACAGGACCTCTCAGTAGCCGTCAAAACGCTCATATTTGCCGACTTTTCGTTCATAATTGCCGAACAAGGCCTCAAAGGTGCCGTCAAATCGCACATAATTGCCTTCTTTTCGTTCATATTGGCGGACAAAGCGCTCATAGTTGCCTACATAATGGTTCGTGCTCATCTTCAAAATACTCACAGTTGCCTTCAGAATGTTCAGACGTACTTTCAAAATGCTCACACTCGCTCCCACGGTGCTAATAGTTGTCGACTTTTCAATCATAATATCTAACTTACTGCTGATATTGTAAGTTAAATGGTTAATGGTTGCTGTCAAAAGGCTCACATTTGCCGTCAGATTCCTCACACAAGCCTTCAGAATGCTCAGTTTTAAAGAAAATGTGCTCATGATTGCCGACCATTAGTTCATAATTGCCGACCAAGGACTCACAGGTGCCGTCAAAACGCTCATAGTAGCCGGATTTTAGTTCATATTTGCGGACAAAGGGCTCATAGTTGTCTACATAATGGTTCGTGCTCATCTTGAAAATACTCACAGTTGCCTTCAGAATGATCACACGTACTTTCAAAATGCTCAAACTCGCTTCCACGATGCTCATAGTTGCCGACTTTTCATTCATAATATCTAGCATACTGCTGATAGTGTAAGTTAAATGGTTTATGGTTGCTGTCAAAAGACACAGTTGCCGTCCGATTCCTCACACAAGCCGTCAGAATGCTCAGATTTAAAGAAAATGTGCTCATAGTGGCCGACCATTCGTTCATAATTGCCGACCAAGGCGTCACAGTAGCCGTCAAAACGTTCATAGTTCCCGACTTTCATTCGTAATTGCCAACCAAGGCCTCACAGGTGCCGTAAATCGCTCACATGTCCGACTTTTCGTTTCTAATTGCGGACAAAGGGCTCATAGTTGCCTACATAATGATTCGTCCTCATCTTCAAAATACCCACAGTTGCCTTCAGAAGGTTCAGACATACTTTCAAAATGCTCACACTCGCTTCCACGATGCTCATAGTTGCCGACTTTTCATTCATAATATCTAACTTACTGCTGATAGTGTAAGTTAAATGGTTCATGGTTGCTGTCAAAAGGCTCACATTTGCTGTCAGATTCCTCACACAAGGCGTCAGAATGCTCAGATTTAAAGAAAAAGTGCTCATAGTTGCTGACTTTTCGATCATAATTGCCGACAAAGGCCTCACAATAGCCGTCAAAACGCTCATAATATCCGACTTTTCGTTAATAATTGCTTACAAAGGGCTCATAGTTGCCTACATAATGATTCGTGCTCATCTTCAAAATACCCACAGTTGCCTTCAGAATGTTCAGACGTACTTTCAAATTGCTCACACTCAATTCCACGGTGCTCATAGTTGCCGAAATTTCATCGATAATATCTAACTTACTGCTGATAGTGTAAGTTAAATGGTTCATGGTTGCTGCCAAAAGGCTCACAGTGGCGTCAGATTCCTTACACAAGCCGTCAGAATGCTCACATTTAAAGAAAAAGTGCTCATTGTTCCTGACTTTTCATTCATAATTGCCGACCAAGGCCTCACAGGTGCCGTCAAAACCCTCATAGTTTCCGACTTTCGTTACTAATTCCGAACAAAGGGCTCACAGTTCCCGTCAAAACGCGGATAACTGCTGACTTTTCGTTCATAATTACCGACTAAGGCCTCACAGGTGCCGTCAAAACGCTCATAGGAGCCGGATTTTAGTTCATATTTGCGGACAAATTGCTCATAGTTGCCTACATAATGGTTCGTGCTCATCTTCAAAATACTCACAGTTGCCTTCAGAATATTCACACGTTTTTTCAAAATGCTCACACTCGCTTCCACGATGCACATAGTTGCCGACTTTTCATTCATAATATCTAGCATACTGCTGATAGTGTAAGTTAAGTGGTTCATGGTTGCTGTCAAAAGACTCACAGTTGCCGTCAGATTCCTCATACAAGCCGTCAGAATGTTCAGATTTAAAGAAAATATGCTCATAGTGGCCGACCATTCGTTCATAATTGCCGACCAAGGCCTCACACTAGCCGTCAAAACGCTCATAGTTGCCGACTTTTCATTCAGAATTACCGACCAAGGCCTCACAGGTGCCGTAACAACGCTCATAGTTGCCGAATTTTCGTGTCTAATTGCGGACAAAGGGCTCATAGTTTCCTACATAATCTTTCGTGCTCATCTTCAAAATACTCACAGTTGCCCTCAGAATGTTCACACATACTTTCAAAATGCTCATACTCGCTTCCACGTTGCTCATAGTTGCCGACTTTTCATTCATTATATCTAACATACTGCTGATAGTGTAAGTTAAATGGTTCATGGTTGCTGTCAAAGCGCTCATAATTGCCGACTTTTCGTTCATAATTGAGGACAAAGGGCTATTAATTGCCTACATAATGGTTCGTGCTCATCTTCAAAATACTCTCAGTTGCCTTCAGAATGTTCAGACGTACTTTCAAATTGCTCACACTCGATTCCACGGTGCTCATATTTGCCGAATTTTCATCCTTAATATCTAACTTACTGGGGATAGTGTAAGTTAAATGGTTCGTGGTTGCTGCCAAAAGGCTCACAGTGGCGTCAGATTCCTCACACAAGCCGTCAGAATGCTCACATTTAAAGAGAAAATGCCCATAGTTGCCGACCATTCGTTCATAATTTCCGAACAGGACATCTCAGTAGCCGTCAAAACGCTCATATTTGCCGACTTTTCGTTCGTAATTGCCGAACAAGGCCTCAAAGGTGCCGTCAAATCGCACATAATTGCCGACTTTTCGTTCATATTGGCGGACAAAGCGCTCATAGTTGCCTACATAATGGTTCGTGCTCATCTTCAAAATACTCACAGTTGCCTTCAGAATGTTCAGACGTACTTTCAAAATGCTCACACTCGCTCCCACGGTGCTAATAGTTGCCGACTTTTCAATCATAATATCTAACTTACTGCTGATATTGTAAGTTAAATGGTTAATGGTTGCTGTCAAAAGGCTCAAAGTTGCCGTCAGATTCCTCACACAAGCCGTCAGAATGCTCAGTTTTAAAGAAAATGTGCTCATGATTGCCGACCATTAGTTCATGATTGCCGACCAAGGACTCACAGGTGCCGTCAAAACGCTCATAGTAGCCGGATTTTAGTTCATATTTGCGGACAAAGGGCTCATAGTTGTCTACATAATGGTTCGTGCTCATCTTGAAAATACTCACAGTTGCCTTCAGAATGATCACACGTACTTTCAAAATGCTCAAACTCGCTTCCACGATGCTCATAGCTGCCGACTTTTCATTCATAATATCTAGCATACTGCTGATAGTGTAAGTTAAATGGTTTATGGTTGCTGTCAAAAGACACAGTTGCCGTCCGATTCCTCACACAAGCCGTCAGAATGCTCAGATTTAAAGAAAATGTGCTCATAGTGGCCGACCATTCGTTCATAATTGCCGACCAAGGCGTCACAGTTGCCGTCAAAACGTTCATAGTTGCCGACTTTCATTCCTAATTGCCAACCAAGGCCTCACAGGTGCCGTAAATCGCTCACATGTCCGACTTTTCGTTTCTAATTGCGGACAAAGGGCTCATAGTTGCCTACATAATGATTCGTGCTCATCTTCAAAATACCCACAGTTGCCTTCAGAAGGTTCAGACATACTTTCAAAATGCTCACACTCGCTTTCACGATGCTCATAGTTGCCGACTTTTCATTCATAATATCTAACTTACTGCTGATAGTGTAAGTTAAATGGTTCATGGTTGCTGTCAAAAGGCTCACATTTGCTGTCAGATTCCTCACACAAGGCGTCAGAATGCTCAGATTTAAAGAAAAATTGCTCATAGTTGCTGACAATTCGTTCATAATTGCGGACCAAGGCCTCACAGGTGCCGTCGAAAACGCTCATAATTGCCAGCTTTTTGTTCATATTTGCGGACAAAGGGCTCATAATTGCCTACATAATGGTTCGTGCTCATCTTCAAAATACTCACAGTTGCCTTCAGAATGTTCAGACGTACTTTCAAATTGCTCACGCTCAATTCCACGGTGCTCATAGTTGCCGAATTTTCATCGATAATATCTAACTTACTGCTGATAGTGTAAGTTAAATGGTTCATGGTTGCTGCCAAAAGGCTCACAGTGGCGTCAGGTTCCTTACACAAGCCGTCAGAGTGCTCACATTTAAAGAAAAAGTGCTCATAGTTGCTGACTTTTCGATCATAATTGCCGACAAAGGCCTCACAATAGCCGTCAAAACGCTCATAATTGCCGACTTTTCGTTCATAATTCCGAACAAAGTGCTAATAGTTGCCTATATAATGGTTCGTGCTCATCTTCAAAATACTCACAGTTGCCTTCAGAATGGTCAGTCTTTCTTTCGAAATGCTCACATTCGCTTCCACGTTGCTCATAGTTCCCGACTTTTCATTAATAATATCTAACATACTCCTGATAGTGTAAGTTAATTGGTTCATGGTTGCTGTCAAAAGACTCACAGTTACTGTCAGATTCCTCACACAAGCCGTCAGAATGCTCAGATTTAAAGAAAATGTGCTCATAGTTGCCGACCATTCGTTCATAATTGCCAACCAAGGCCTCACAGTAGCCTTCAAAACGCTCGTAGTTGCCGAATTTTCATTCATAATTGCGACCAAGGCCTCACAGGTGCTGTATAAACGCTCATAGTTGCCGAATTTTCGTTCCTAATTTCGGACAAAGGGCTCATAGTTGCCTACATAATGGTTCGTGCTCATCCTCAAAATACTCACAGTTGCCTTTAGAATGTTTCACGTACTTTCAAAATGCTGACACTCGCTTCCACGATGCTCATAGTTGCCGACTTTCGATTCATAATATCTAACATTCTGCTGATAGTGTAAGTTAAATGGTTCATGGTTGCTGTCAAAAGGCTCACATTTGTTTTCCCATTCCTCACACAAGCCGTCAGAATGCTCAGATTTAAAGAAAAAGTGCTCATAGTTGCCGACCATTCGTTCATAATTGCCGACCAAGGCATCACAGTAGCCGTCAAAACGCTCATAGTTGCCGACTTTTCATTCATAATTGCCGACCAAAACCTCACAGGTGCCGCCAAAACGCTCATAGTTGCCGACTTTTCGTACATAATTGCGGACAAAGGGCTCATAGTTTCCTACATAATGGTTCGTGCTAATCTTCAAAATACTCACAGTTGCCTTTAGAATGTTCAGTCGTACTTTCAAAATGCTCACACTCGCTTCCACGTTGCTCAAAGTTGCCGACTTTTCATTCATAATATCTAACATACTGCTGATAGTGTAAGTTAAATGGTTCATGGTTGCTGTCAAAAGACTCACAGTTGCCGTCCGATTCCTCACACAAAGCGTCAGAATGCTCACATTTAAAGAAAAAGTGCTCATAGTGGCTGACTTTTCGTTCATAATTGCCGACCAAGGCCTCACAGTAGCCTTTAAAACGCTCATAATTGCCGACTTTTCGTTCATAATTGCGGACAAAGGGCTCATAGTTGCCTACATAATGGTTCGTGCTCATCTTCAAAATACTCACAGTTGCCTTCAGAATGTTCAGTCGTACTTTCAAAATGCTCACACTCGCTTCCACGTTGCTCAAAGTTGCCGACTTTTCATTCATAATATCTAACATACTGCTGATAGTGTAAGTTAAATGGTTCATGGTTGCTGTCAAAAGACTCACAGTTGCCGTCAGATTACTCACACAAGCCGTCAGAATGCTCAGATTTAAAGAAAAACTGCTCATAGTTGCCAACCATTCGTTCATAAATGCCGACCAAGGCCTCACAATTGCTTTCAAAACGCTCATAGTTGGCGGATTTTCGTTCATATTTGCGGACAAAGGGCTCATATTTGCCTACATAATGGTTCGTGCTCGTCTTCTAAATACTCACAGTTGCCTTCAGAATGTAAACACGTACTTTCAAAACGCTCACACTCGATTCCACGATGCTCATAGTTGCCGACTTTCCATTCATAATATCTAGCATACTGCTGATAGTGTAACTTAAATGGTTTATGGTTGTTGTCAAAAGACACATTTGCCGTCCTATTCCTCACACAAGCCGTCAGAATGCTCAGATTTAAAGAAAAACTGCTCATAGTTGCCAATCATTCGTTCATAAATGCCGACCAAGGCCTCACAATTGCTTTCAAAACGCTCATAGTTGGCGGATTTTCGTTCATATTTGCGGACAAAGGGCTCATATTTGCCTACATAATGGTTCGTGCTCGTCTTCTAAATACTCACAGTTGCCTTCAGAATGTAAACACGTACTTTCAAAATGCTCACACTCGATTCCACGATGCTCAAAGTTGCCGACTTTTCATTCATAATATCTAACTTACTGCTGATAGTGTAAGTTAAATGGTTAATGGTTACTGCCAAAAGGGTCACAGTGGCCTCAGATTCCTCACACAAGCCGTCAGAATGCTCACATTTAAAGAAAAAGTGCTTAGTTACTGACTCTTCGTTCATAATTGCCGACCAAGGCCTCAGAGTTGCTGTATAAACGCTCATAGTTGCCGAATTTTCGTTATTAATTTCGGACAAAGGGCTCATAGTTGCCTACATAATGGTTCGTGCTCATCCTCAAAATACTCACAGTTGCCTCTAGAATGTTCCACGTGCTTTCAAAATGCTGACACTCGCTTCCACGATGCTCATAGTTGCCGACTTTGCATTCATAATCTCTAACATTCTGCTGATAGTGTAAGTTAAATGGTTCATGGTTGCTCTCAAAAGGGTCACATTTGCTTTCACATTCCTCACACAAGCCGTCAGAATGCTCAGATATAAAGAAAAAGTGCTCAAAGTTGCCGATCATTCGTTCATAATTGCCGACCAAGGTCTCACAGTAGCCGTCAAAACGCTCATAGTTTCCGACTTTTCATTCATAATTGCCGACCAAGGCCTCACAGGTGCCGTCAAAACCCTCATAGTTGGCGACTTTTCGTTACTAATTGCGGACAAAGGGCTCATAGTTGCCTACATAATGGTTCGTGCTCATCTTCAAAATACTCACAGTTGCCTTCAGAATGTTCAAACGTACTTTCAAATTCTCACACTCGCTTCCACTTTGCTCTTAGTTGCCGACTTTTCATTCATAATATCTCACATTCTGCTAATAGCGTAAGTTAAATGGTTCATGGTTGCTGAGAAAAGGCTCACATTTGCCGTCAGATTCCTCACACAAGCCGTCAGAATGCTCACATTTAAAGAAAATGTGCTCATAGTTGCCGATCATTCGTTCATAATTGCCGACCAAGTCTTCACCGTAGCCGTCAGAACGCTCATAGTTGCCGACTTTTCGTTACTAATTGCGGACAAAGGCCTCATAGTTGTCTACATAATGGTTCGTGCTCATCTTCAAAATACTCACAGTTGCCTTCAGAATGTTCAGACGTACTTTCAAATTGCTCACACTCGAATTCCACGGTGCACATAGTTGCCGAATTTTCATCCATAGTATGTAACTTACTGCTGATAATGTAAGTTAAATGGTTCGTGGTTGCTGCCAAAACGCTCACAGTTGCCGTCAGTATCCTCACACAAGCCGTCAGAATGATAAGATTTAAAGAAAAAGTGCTCATAGTTGCTGACTTTTCGTTCATAATTGCCGAACAAGGTCTCACAGGTGCCGTAAAAACGCTCATAGTTGCCGGATTTTAGTTCATATTCGCGGACAAAGGGCTCACAGTTGCCTACATAATGGTTCGCGCTAATCTTCAAAATACTCACAGTTGCCTTCTGAATGTTCACACGCACTTTCAAAATGCTCACACTCGCTTCCACGATACTCATAGTTGCCGACTTTCCATTCATAGTATCAAAAATACTGTTGATAGTGTAAGTTAAATGGTTCATGGTTGCTATGGAAAGGCTCACAGTTGCCGTCAGATTCCTCACACAAGCCGTCAGAATGCTCACATTTAAAGAAAAAGTGCTCATAGTGGCCGACCATTCGTTCATAATTGCCGACCAAGGCCTCAGAGTAGCCGTCAAAACGCTCATAGTTGCCGAATTTTCATTCATAATTGCCGACCAAGGCCTCACAGGTGCCGTAAAAACGCTCATAGTTGCCGAATTTTCGTTCCTAATTGCGAACAAATGGCTCATAGTTGCCTCATAATGGTTCGTGCTCATTCTCAAAATCCTCACAGTTGCCTTCAGAATGTTCAGACGTACTTTCAAAATGCTCACATTCGCTTCCACGATGCTCATAGTTGCCGACTTTCCATTCATAGTATCAAAAATACTGTTGATAGTGTAAGTTAAATGGTTCATGGTTGCTATGGAAAGGCTCACTGTTGCCGTCAGATTCCTCACACAAGCCGTCAGAATGCTCAGATTTAAAGAAAAAGTGCTCATAGTTGCAGACCATTCGTTCATAATTGCTGACCAAGACCTCACAGTAGCCGTCAAAACGCTCATAGTTGCCGACTTTTCGTTCATAATTGCCGACCTAGGCCTAACGGGTGCCGTCAAAACGCTCATAATATCCGACTTTTCGTTCATAATTGCGAACAAAGGGCTCATAGTTGCCTACATAATGGTTCGTTGTTATCTTCAAAATACTCACATTTGCCTTCAGAATTTTCAGACGTACTTTTAAAATGCTCACACACGCTTCCACGGTGCTCATAGTTGCCGACTTTTCATTCATAATATCTATTTTACTGCTGATATTGTAAGTTAAATCGTTCATGGTTGCTGTCAAAAGGCTCACAGTTGGTTACAGATTCCTCACACAAGCCGTCAGAATGCTCAGATTTAAAGAAAAAGTGCTCATAGTTGCAGACCATTCGTTCATAATTGCCGACCAAGACCTCACAGTAGCCTTCAAAACGCTCATAGTTGCCGACCATTCGTTCATAATTGCCGACCAAGGCCTCACAGGTGCCGTCAAAACGCTCATACTTACCGAAATTTCGTTCATAATTGCGGACAACGGGCTCATAGTTGCCTACATAAAGGTTCGTGCTCATCTTCAAAATACTCACAGTTGCCTTCAGAATGTTCACGCGCACTTTCAAAATGATCACACTCGCTTCCACGGTGCTCATAGTACCGACGATTCGTTCATATTGCCGACCAAGGCATCACACCTGCCGTCAAAACGCTCATAGCTGCTGACTTTTCTTTCATAATTGCCGACCAAGGCCTAAAAGGTGCCGTCAAATCGGTCATATGTCCGACTTTTCGTTCATAATTGCGGGCAAAGGGCTCATAGTTGCCTACATAATGGTTCGTTCTCATTTTCGAAATACTTACAGTTGCCTTCAGAATGTTCACTCGTACTTTCAAAATGCTCACACTCACTTCCACGGTGCTCCATTTTGTCGACATTTCATTCATAATATCTAACTTACTGCTGATATTGTAAGTTAAATGGTTCATGGTTGCTGTCAAAAGGCTCACAGTTGCCGTCAGATTTTTCACACAAGTCGTCAGAATTCTCAGATTTGAAGAAAAAGTGCTCATAGTCGCCGACCACTCGTTCATAATTGCCGACCAAGGCCTCACAGGTGCCGTCAAAACGCTCATAGTTGCCGGATTTTCGTTCATATTTGCGGACAAAGGGCTCATAGTTGCCTACATAATGGTTCGTGCTCATCTTCAAAATACTCAAAGTTGCCTTCAGAATGTTCACACGTACTTTCAAAATGATCACACTCGCTTCCACGATGCTCATAGTTGCCGACTTTTCATTCATAATATCTAACTTACTGCTGATATTGTAAGCTAAATGGTTCATGGTTGCTGTCAAAAGACACAGTTGCCGTCAGATTCTTCACACCAGCCGCCAGAATGCTCACATTTAAAGAAAAAGTGCTCATAGTTGCCGACCATTCGTTCGTAATTGCCGACCAAGGCCTCACAGTAGCAGACAAAACGCTCAAAGTTGCCGACTATTCATTCATATTTGCCGACCAAGGCCTCACAGGTGACGTCAATACGCTCATAGTTGCCGACTTTTCGTTCCTAATTGCGGAGAAAGGGCTCATAGTTTCCTACATAATGGTTCGTGCTCTTCTTCAAAATACTCAAAGTTGCCTTCAGAATGTTCACACGTACTTTCAAAATGCTCACACTCGATTCCACGGTGCTCATAGTTGCCGAATTTTCATCCATAATATCTAACTTACTGGGGATAGTGTAAGTTAAATGGTTTGTGCTTGCTGCCAAAAGGCTCACAGTGGCGTCAGATTCCTCACACAAGCCGTCAGAGTGCTCACATTTAAAGAAAAAGTGCTCATATTTGCTGACTGTTCGTTCATAATTGCCGACAAAGGCCTCACAATAGCCGTCAAAACGCTCATAATATCCGACTTTTCGTTAATAATTGCTTACAAAGGGCTTAGTTGCCTACATAATGGTTCGTGCTCATCTTGAAAATACTCACAGTTGCATTCAGAATGTTCAGTCGTACTTTCAAAATGCTCACACTCGCTTCCACGTTGCTCAAAGTTGCCGACTTTTCATTCATAATATCTAACATACTGCTGATAGTGTAAGTTAAATGGTTCATGGTTGCTGTCAAAAGACTCACAGTTGCCGTCAGATTCCTCACACAAGCCGTCAGAATGCTCAGATTTAAAGAAAAACTGCTCATATGTCCAACCATTCGTTCATAAATGCCGACCAAGGCCTCACAATTCCTTTCAAAACGCTCATAGTTGGCGGATTTTCGTTCATATTTGCGGACAAAGGGCTCATATTTGCCTACATAATGGTTCGTGCTCGTCTTCTAAATACTCACAGTTGCCTTCAGAATGTAAACACGTACTTTCAAAATGCTCACACTCGATTCCACGATGCTCATAGTTGCCGACTTTCCATTCATAATATCTAGCATACTGCTGATAGTGTAACTTAAATGGTTTATGGTTGTTGTCAAAAGACACATTTGCCGTCCGATTCCTCACACAAGCCGTCAGAATGCTCAGATTTAAAGAAAAACTGCTCATAGTTGCCAACCATTCGTTCATAAATGCCGACCAAGGCCTCACAGTAGCCGTCAAAACGCTCATAGTTGCCGACTTTTCATTCATAATTGCCGACCAAGGCCTCACAGGTGCCGTAAAAACGCTCATAGTTGCCGAATTTTCGTTCTTAATTGCGGACAAAAAGCTCATAATTGCCTACATAATGATTCGTGCTCATCTTCAAAATACTCGCAGTTGCCTTCAGAATGTTCAGTCATACTATCAAAATGCTCACACTCGCTTCCACGTTGCATATAATTGCCGACTTTCCATGCATAATATCTAACTTACTGCTGGTAGTGTAAGTTAAATGGTTAATGGTGGCTGCCAAAAGGGTCACAGTGGCCTCAGATTCCTCACACAAGCCGTCAGAATGCTCACATTTAATGAAAAAGTGCTTAGTTGCTGACTTTTCGTTCATAATTGCCGACCAAGGCCTCAGAGTTGCTGTATAAACGCTCATAGTTGCCGAATTTTCGTTATTAATTTCGGACAAAGGGCTCATAGTTGCCTACATAATGGTTCGTGCTCATCCTCAAAATACTCACAGTTGCCTCTAGAATGTTCCACGTGCTTTCAAAATGCTGACACTCGCTTCCACGATGCTCATAGTTGCCGACTTTCCATTCATAATCTCTAACATTCTGCTGATAGTGTAAGTTAAATGGTTCATGGTTGCTCTCAAAAGGGTCACATTTGCTTTCACATTCCTCACACAAGCCGTCAGAATGCTCAGATATAAAAAAAAGTGCTCATAGTTGCCGACCATTCGTTCATAATTGCCGACCAAGGCATCACAGTAGCCGTCAAAACGCTCATAGTTGCCAACTTTTCATTCATAATTGGCGACCAAAGCCTCACAGGTGCCGCCAAAACGCTCATAGTTGCCGACTTTTCGTTACTAATTGCGGACAAAGGGCTCATAGTTGTCTACATAATGGTTCGTGCTAATCTTCAAAATACTCACAGTTGCCTTCAGAATGTTCACACGTATTTTCAAAATGCTCACACTCGCTTCCACGATGCTCATAGTTACCGACTTTTCATTCATAATATCTAGCATACTGCTGATAGTGTAAGATAAATGGTTTATGGCTGCTGTGAAAAGACACAGTTGCCGTCCGATTCCTCACACAAAGCGTCGGAATGCTCAGATTTAAAAAAAGTGCTCATAGTTTCCGACCATTCGTTCATTATTGCCAACCAAGGCCTCACAGGTGCCGTCAAAACGCTCATAGTTGTCGAATTTTCCTTCATAATTCCGAACAAAGGGCTCATAGTTGCCTACATAATGGTTCGTTCTCATCTTCAAAATACTCACAGTTGCCTTCAGAATGTTCCGACGTACTTTCAAATTCCTCACACTGGATTCCACGGTGCTCATAGTTGTCGAATTTTCATCCATAATATCTAACTTACTGCTGATAGTGTAAGTTAAATGGTTCATAGTTGCTTCCAAAAGGCTCACAGTTGCCGTCAGTATCCTCACACAAGCCGTCAGAATGCTCAGATTTAAAAAAGTGCTCATAGTTTCCGACCATTCATTCATAATTGCCAACCAAGGCCTCACAGGTGCCGTCAAAACGCTCATAATGGCCGAATTTCCCTTTATAATTCCGAACAAAGTGAAAATAGTTGCCTATATAATGGTTCGTGCTCATCTTCAAAATACTCACAGTTGCCTTCAGAATGTTCAGACGTACTTTCAAAATGCTCACACTCGCTTCCACGTTGCTTATAGTTGCCGACTTTTCATTCATAATATCTAATATTCTGCTGATAGTGTAAGTTAAATGGTTCATGGTAGCTGTCAAAAGGCTCACGGTTGCTTTCAGATTCCTCACACAAGCCGTCAGAATGCTCAGATTTAAAGAAAAAGTGCTCATAGTTGCCGACCATTGGTTCATAATTGCCGACCAAGGCCTCACAGGTTCCGCCAAAACGGCCATAGTTGCCAACCTTTCCTTCATATTTGCGGACAAAGGGCTCATAGTTGCCTACATAATGGTTCCTGCTCATCTTCAAAATACTCATAGTTGCCTTCAGAATGTTCACACGTACTTTCAAAATGCTCACACTCATTACCACGTTGCTCATAGTTGCCGAAATTTCATTCATAATACCTAACATTCTGCTGATAGTGTAAGTTAATTGGTTCATGGTTGCTGTTAAAAGGCTCACAGTTGCCGTCAGATTCCTCACACAAGCCTTCAGAATGCTCAGTTTTAAAGAAAAAGTGCTCATAGTTGCCGACCATTCGTTCATATTTGCTTACCATGGACTCACAGGTGCCGTCAAAACGCTCATAGTTCCCGGCTTTTCGTTCATATTTGCGGACAAAGGGCTCAGAGTTGCCTACATAATGGTTCGATCCCATCCTCAAAATACTCACAGTTGCCTTCAGAATGTTCACACGTACTTTCAAAATGGTCACACTCGCTTCCATGGTGCTCATAGCTGCCGACTTTTCATTCATAATATCTAACTTACTTCTGATATTGTAAGTAAAATGGTTCATGGTTGTTGTCAAAGGCTCACAGTTGCCGTCGGATTCCTCTCACAAGCCGTCAGAATTTTCAGATTTAAAGAAAAATTGCTCAAAGTTGCCGATCATTCGTTCATAATTGCCGACCAAGGCCTCACAGTAGCCGTCAAAACGCTCATAGTTTCCGACTTTTCATTCATAATTGCCGACCAAGGCCTCACAGGTGCCGTCAAAACCCTCATAGTTGGCGACTTTTCGTTACTAATTGCGGACAAAGGGCTCATAGTTGCCTACATAATGGTTCGTGCTCATCTTCAAAATACTCACAGTTGCCTTCAGAATGTTCAAACGTACTTTCAAATTCTCACACTCGCTTCCACTTTGCTCTTAGTTGCCCACTTTTCATTCATAATATCTAACATACTGCTGATAGTGTAAGTTAAATGGTTCATGGTTGCGGTCAAAAGACTCACAGTTGCCGTCAGATTCCTCACACAAGCCGTCAGAGTGCTCAGATTTAAAGAAAAAGTGCTCATAGTTGCCGACTATTCGTTCATAATTGCCGACCTAGTCCTCACAAGTGCCGTGAAAACGCTCATATTTGCCGGATTTCCGTTCATTTTTGCGGACAAAGGGCTCATAGTTGCCTACATAATGGTTCGTGCTCATCCTCAAAATACTCATAGTTGCCTTCAGAATGTTCACACGTACTTTCAAAATGCTCACACTCGATTCCACGTTGCTCATAGTAGCCGACTTTTCATTCATAATATCTAACATACTGCTGATAGTGTAAGTTAAATGGTTCATGGTTGCTGTCAAAAACTCACAGTTGCCGTCAGATTCCTCACACAAGCCGTCAGAGTGCTCAGATTTAAAGAAAAAGTGCTCATAGTTCCGACTATTCGTTCATAATTGCCGACCTAGTCCTCACAAGTGCCGTGAAAACGCTCATATTTGCCGGATTTCCGTTCATTTTTGCGGACAAAGGGCTCATAGTTGCCTACATAATGGTTCGTGCTCATCCTCAAAATACTCATAGTTGCCTTCAGAATGTTCACACGTACTTTCAAAATGCTCACACTCGCTTCCACGTTGTTCATAGTAGCCGACTTTTCATTCATAATATCTCACATTCTGCTAATAGCGTAAGTTAAATGGTTCATGGTTGCTGAGAAAAGGCTCACATTTGCCGTCAGATTCCTCACACAAGCCATCAGAATGCTCACATTTAAAGAAAATGTGCTCATAGTTGCCGATCATTCGTTCATAATTGCCGACCAAGTCTTCACCGTAGCTGTCAAAACGCTCATAGTTGCCGACTTTTCGTTACTAATTGCGGACAAAGGCCTCATAGTTGTCTACATAATGTTCGTGTTCATCTTCAAAATACTCACAGTTGCCTTCAGAATGTTCAGACGTACTTTCAAATTGCTCACACTCGATTCCACGGTGCACATAGTTGCCGAATTTTCATCCATAGTATGTAACTTACTGCTGATAATGTAAGTTAAATGGTTCGTGGTTGCTGCCAAAACGCTCACAGTTGCCGTCAGTATCCTCACACAAGCCGTCAGAATGACAAGATTTAAAAAAAAAAGTGCTCATAGTTGCTGACTTTTCGTTCATAATTGCCGAACAAGGTCTCACAGGTGCCGTAAAAACGCTCATAGTTGCCGGATTTTAGTTCATATTCGCGGACAAAGGGCTCACAGTTGCCTACATAATGGTTCGCGCTAATCTTCAAAATACTCACAGTTGCCTTCTGAATGTTCACACGCACCTTCAAAATGCTCACACTCGCTTCCACGATACTCATAGTTGCCGACATTTCATTCATAATATCTAACATACTGCTATAATGTAAGTAAATGGTTCATGGTTGCTGTCAAAAGACTCACAATTGCCGTCAGATTCCTCACACAAGCCGTCAGAATGCTCAGATTTAAAGAGAAAATGTTCATAGTGGCCGACCATTCGTTCATAATTGCCGACCAAGACCTCACAGTAGTCGTCAAAACGCTCATAGTTGCCGACTTTTCGTTCATAATTGCCGACCTAGGCCTAACGGGTGCCGTGAAAACGCTCATAATATCCGACTTTTCGTTCATAATTGCGAACAAAGGGCTCATAGTTGCCTACATAATGGTTCGTTCTTATCTTCAAAATACTCACATTTGCCTTCAGAATTTTCAGACGTACTTTTAAAATGCTCACACACGCTTCCACGGTGCTCATAGTTGCCGACTTTTCATTCATAATATCTATTTTACTGCTGATATTGTAAGTTAAATCGTTCATGGTTGCTGTCATAAGGCTCACAGTTGGTTACAGATTCCTCACACAAGCCGTCAGAATGCTCAGATTTAAAGAAAAAGTGCTCATAGTTGCAGACCATTCGTTCATAATTGCCGACCAAGACCTCACAGTAGCCGTCAAAACGCTCATAGTTGCCGACCATTCGTTCATAATTGCCGACCAAGGCCTCACAGGTGCCGTCAAAACGCTCATACTTACCGAATTTTCGTTCATAATTGCGGACAACGGGCTCATAGTTGCCTACATAAAGGTTCGTGCTCATCTTCAAAATACTCACAGTTGCCTTCAGAATGTTCACGCGCACTTTCAAAATGATCACACTCGCTTCCACGGTGCTCATAGTACCGACGATTCGTTCATATTGCCGACCAAGGCATCACACCTTCCGCGAAAACGCTCATAGCTGCTGACTTTTCTTTCATAATTGCCGACCAAGGCCTAAAAGGTGCCGTCAAAACGGTCATATGTCCGACTTTTCGTTCATAATTGCGGGCAAAGGGCTCATAGTTGCCTACATAATGGTTAGTTCTCATTTTTAAAATACTTACAGTTGCCTTCAGAATGTTCACTCGTACTTTCAAAATGCTCACACTCACTTCCACGGTGCTCCATTTTGTCGACATTTCATTCATAATATCTAACTTACTGCTGATATTGTAAGTTAAATGGTTCATGGTTGCTGTCAAAAGGCTCACAGTTGCCGTCAGATTTTTCACACAAGTCGTCAGAATGCTCAGATTTGAAGAAAAAGTGCTCATAGTTGCCGACCACTCGTTCATAATTGCCGACCAAGGCCTCACAGGTGCCGTCAAAACGCTCATAGTTGCCGGATTTTCGTTCATATTTGCGGACAAAGGGCTCATAGTTGCCTACATAATGGTTTGTGCTCATCTTCAAAATACTCAAAGTTGCCTTCAGAATGTTCACACGTACTTTCAAAATGATCACACTCGCTTCCACGATGCTCATAGTTGCCGACTTTTCATTCATAATATCTAACTTACTGCTGATATTGTAAGCTAAATGGTTCATGGTTGCTGTCAAAAGACACAGTTGCCGTCAGATTCTTCACACCAGCCGCCAGAATGCTCACATTTAAAGAAAAAGTGCTCATAGTTGCCGACCATTCGTTCGTAATTGCCGACCAAGGCCTCACAGTAGCAGACAAAACGCTCAAAGTTGCCGACTATTCATTCATATTTGCCGACCAAGGCCTCACAGGTGACGTCAATACGCTCATAGTTGCCGACTTTTCGTTCCTAATTGCGGAGAAAGGGCTCATAGTTTCCTACATAATGGTTCGTGCTCTTCTTCAAAATACTCAAAGTTGCCTTCAGAATGTTCACACGTACTTTCAAAATGCTCACACTCGATTCCACGGTGCTCATAGTTGCCGAATTTTCATCCATAATATCTAACTTACTGGGGATAGTGTAAGTTAAATGGTTTGTGTTTGCTGGCAAAAGGCTCACAGTGGCGTCAGATTCCTCACACAAGCCGTCAGAGTGCTCACATTTAAAGAAAAAGTGCTCATATTTGCTGACTTTTCGTTCATAATTGCCGACAAAGGCCTCACAATAGCCGTCAAAACGCTCATAATATCCGACTTTTCGTTAATAATTGCTTACAAAGGGCTCATAGTTGCCTACATAATGGTTCGTGCTCATCTTGAAAATACTCACAGTTGCATTCAGAATGTTCACACGTGCTTTCAAAATGCACACTCGCTTCCACGATGCTCATAGTTGCCGACCTTTCATTCATAATATCTAACATACTGCTGATAGTGAAAGATAAATGGTTTATGGTTGCTGTCAAAAGACACAGTTGCCGTCAGATTCCTCACCCAAGCAGTCAGAGTGCTCACATTTAAAGAAAAAGTGCTCATAGTTGCTGACCATTCGTTCATAATTTCAGAACAGGACCTCTCAGTAGCCGTCAAAACGTTCATATTTGCCGACTTTTCGTTCATAATTGCCGACCAAGGCCTCAAAGATGCCGTCAAAAGGCTCATAATTGCCGACTTTTCGTTCATTTTGGCGGACAAAGGGATCATAGTTGCCTACATAATGGTTCCTGCTCATCTTCAAAATACTCAAAGTTGCCTTCAGAATGTTCAGACGTACTTTCAAATTGCTCACACTCGATTCCACGATGCTCATAGTTGCCGAATTTTCATCGATAATATCTAACTTACTGCTGATAGTGTAAGTTAAATGGTTCATGATTGCTGCCAAAAGGCTCACAGTGGCGTCAGATTCCTCACACAAGCCGTCAGAATGCTCACATTTAAAGAAAAAGTGCTCATTGTTGCTGACTTTTCATTCATAATTGCCGACCAAGGCCTCACAGGTGCCGTCAAAACGCTCAGATTTGCCGACTTTTCGTTCCTAATTGCGGACAAAGGGCTCATAGTTGCCTACATAATGGTTCGTGCTCATCTTCAAAATACTCACAGTTGCCTTCAGAATGTTCAAAAGTACTTTGAAAATGCTCACACTCGCTTCCACGTTGCTCTTAGTTGCCGACTTTCAATTCATAATATCTAACATACTGCTGATAGTGTAAGTTAAATGGTTCATGGTTGTTGTCAAAAGACTCACAGTTGCCGTCAGATTCCTCACACAAGCCGTCAGAATGCTCAGATTTAAAGAAAAAAGTGCTCATAGTTGACGACTATTTGTTCATAATTGCCGACCAAGGCCTCACAAGTGCCGTCAAAACGCTCAGATTTGCCGACTTTTCGTTCCTAATTGCGGACAAAGGGCTCATAGTTGCCTACATAATGGTTCGTGCTCTTCTTCAAAATACTCACAGTTGCCTTCAGAATGTTCAGACGTACTTTCAAAATGCTCACACTCGATTCCACGTTGCTCATAGTTGCCTATTTTTCATCATAATATCTAATATACTGCTGATACTGTATGTTAAATGGTTAAGGTTGCTATGAAAAGGCTCACAGTTCCCGTCAGATTCCTCACACAAGCAGTCAGAATGCTCAGATTTAAAGAAAAAGTGCTCATAGTTGTCGATCATTCGTTCATAATTGCCGACCATGGCCTCACAGGTGCCGTCAAAACTCTCATAGTGGCCGACTTTTCGTTCATAATTCCGAACAAAGGGCTCACAGTTGCCGTCAAAACGCGGATAGCTGCTGACTTTTCGTTCATAATTACCGACTAAGGCCTCACACGTGCCGTCAAAACGCTCATAACTGCCGACTTTCGTTCATATTTGCGGACAAAGGGCTCATAGTTGCCTACATAATGGTTCTTGCTCATCTTTAAAATAATCACAGTTCCCTTCAGAATGTTCAGACGTACTTCCAAAATGCTCACACTCGATTCCACGGTGCTCATAGTTGCCGACTTTTCATTCATAATATTTAACTTAGTGCTGATAGTGTAAGTTCAATGGTCCATGGTTGCTGTCTAAAGGC
This sequence comes from Thermobia domestica, assembly GCF_964235325.1. Lineage (NCBI taxonomy): Eukaryota > Metazoa > Arthropoda > Insecta > Zygentoma > Lepismatidae > Thermobia > Thermobia domestica. The sequence goes on from NC_137459.1 coordinate 311,531,711, forward strand.
TCACAGTTGATGTCAGATTCCTCACACAAGCCATGAGAATGCTCAGATTTAAAGAAAAAGTGCTCATAGTGGCCGACCATTCGTCCATACTTGGCAACCAAGGCCTCACAGGTGCCGTCAAAACGCTCATAGTTACCGAATTTTCCTTCATAATTCCGAACAGAGGGCTCATAGTTGCATACATAATGGTTCGTTCTCATCTTGAAAATACTCACAGTTGCCTTCAGAATGTTCACACGTACTTTCAAAATGCTCAAACTCGCTTCCACGATGCTCATAGTTGCCGACTTTTCATTCATAATATCTAGCATACTGCTGATAGTGTAAGTTAAATGGTTTATGGTTGCTGTGAAAAGACACAGTTGCCGTCCGATTCCTCACACCAGCCGCCAGAATGCTCACATTTAAAGAAAAAGTGCTCATAGTTGCCGACCATTCGTTCGTAATTGCCGACCAAGGCCTCACAGTAGCAGACAAAACGCTCAAAGTTGCCGACTATTCATTCATATTTGCCGACCAAGGCCTCACAGGTGACGTCAATACGCTCATAGTTGCCGACTTTTCGTTCCTAATTGCGGAGAAAGGGCTCATAGTTTCCTACATAATGGTTCGTGCTCTTCTTCAAAATACTCAAAGTTGCCTTCAGAATGTTCACACGTACTTTCAAAATGCTCACACTCGATTCCACGGTGCTCATAGTTGCCGAATTTTCATCCATAATATCTAACTTACTGGGGATAGTGTAAGTTAAATGGTTTGTGTTTGCTGCCAAAAGGCTCACAGTGGCGTCAGATTCCTCACACAAGCCGTCAGAGTGCTCACATTTAAAGAAAAAGTGCTCATATTTGCTGACTTTTCGTTCATAATTGCCGACAAAGGCCTCACAATAGCCGTCAAAACGCTCATAATATCCGACTTTTCGTTAATAATTGCTTACAAAGGGCTCATAGTTGCCTACATAATGGTTCGTGCTCATCTTGAAAATACTCACAGTTGCATTTAGAATGTTCACACGTGCTTTCAAAATGCACACACTCGCTTCCACGATGCTCATAGTTGCCGACTTTTCATTCATAATATCTAACATACTGCTGATAGTGAAAGATAAATGGTTTATGGTTGCTGTCAAAAGACACAGTTGCCGTCAGATTCCTCACCCAAGCAGTCAGAGTGCTCACATTTAAAGAAAAAGTGCTCATAGTTGCTGACCATTCGTTCATAATTTCAGAACAGGACCTCTCAGTAGCCGTCAAAACGTTCATATTTGCCGACTTTTCGTTCATAATTGCAGACCAAGGCCTCAAAGATGCCGTCAAAAGGCTCATAATTGCCGACTTTTCGTTCATTTTGGCGGACAAAGGGATCATAGTTGCCTACATAATGGTTCCTGCTCATCTTCAAAATACTCAAAGTTGCCTTCAGAATGTTCAGACGTACTTTCAAATTGCTCACACTCGATTCCACGATGCTCATAGTTGCCGAATTTTCATCGATAATATCTAACTTACTGCTGATAGTGTAAGTTAAATTGTTCATGATTGCTGCCAAAAGGCTCACAGTGGCGTCAGATTCCTTACACAAGCCGTCAGAATGCTCACATTTAAAGAAAAAGTGCTCATTGTTGCTGACTTTTCATTCATAATTGCCGACCAAGGCCTCACAGGTGCCGTCAAAACGCTCATAGTTGCCGACTTTCGTTACTAATTGCGGAGAAAGGGCTCATAGTTGCCCACATAATGGTTCGTGCTCATCTTCAAAATACTCACAGTTGCCTTCAGAATGTTCAAACGTACTTTGAAAATGCTCACACTCGCTTCCACGTTGCTCTTAGTTGCCGACTTTCAATTCATAATATCTAACATACTGCTGATAGTGTAAGTTAAATGGTTCATGGTTGTTGTCAAAAGACTCACAGTTGCCGTCAGATTCCTCACACAAGCCGTCAGAATGCTCAGATTTAAAGAAAAAAGTGCTCATAGTTGACGACTATTTGTTCATAATTGCCGACCAAGGCCTCACAAGTGCCGTCAAAACGCTCAGATTTGCCGACTTTTCGTTCCTAATTGCGGACAAAGGGCTCATAGTTGCCTACATAATGGTTCGTGCTCTTCTTCAAAATACTCACAGTTGCCTTCAGAATGTTCAGACGTACTTTCAAATTCCTCACACTCGATTCCACGTTGCTCATAGTTGCCGATTTTTCATCATAATATCTAATATACTGCTGATACTGTATGTTAAATGGTTAATGTTGCTATGAAAAGGCTCACAGTTCCCGTCAGATTCCTCACACAAGCAGTCAGAATGCTCAGATTTAAAGAAAAAGTGCTCATACTTGCCGATCATTCGTTCATAATTGCCGACCATGGCCTCACACGTGCCGTCAAAACGCTCATAACTGCCGACTTTTCGTTCATATTTGCGGACAAAGGGCTCATAGTTGCCTACATAATGGTTCTTGCTCATCTTTAAAATAATCACAGTTCCCTTCAGAATGTTCAGACGTACTTTCAAAATGCTCACACTCGATTCCACGGTGCTCATAGTTGCCGACTTTTCATTCATAATATTTAACTTAGTGCTGATAGTGTAAGTTCAATGGTCCATGGTTGCTGTCAAAAGGCTCACAGTTGATGTCAGATTCCTCACACAAGCCATGAGAATGCTCAGATTTAAAGAAAAAGTGCTCATAGTGGCCGACCATTCGTTCATACTTGGCAACCAAGGCCTCACAGGTGCCGTCAAAACGCTCATAGTTACCGAATTTTCCTTCATAATTCCGAACAGAGGGCTCATAGTTGCATACATAATGGTTCGTTCTCATCTTGAAAATACTCACAGTTGCCTTCAGAATGTTCACACGTACTTTCAAAATGCTCAAACTCGCTTCCACGATGCTCATAGTTGCCGACTTTTCATTCATAATATCTAGCATACTGCTGATAGTGTAAGTTAAATGGTTTATTGTTGCTGTGAAAAGACACAGTTGCCGTCCGATTCCTCACAGAAGCCGTCAGAATGCTCAGATTTAAAGAAAATGTGCTCATAGCTGCCGACCATTCGTTCATAATTGCCGACCAAGACCTTACAGTAGCCCTCAAAACGTTCATATTTGCCGACTTTTCATTCATAATTGCCGGCCAAGGCCTCACAGGTGCCGTAAAACGCTCATAGTTGCCAACTTTTCGTTCCTAATTGCGGAAGAAGACCTCATAGTTGCCTACATAATGGTTCGTGCTCATCTTCAAAATACTCACAGTTGCCTTCAGAATGTTCAGACGTACTTTCAAAATGCTCACACTCGCTTCCACGTTGCTTATAGTTGCCGACTTTTCATTCATAATATCTAATATTCTGCTGATAGTGTAAGTTAAATGGTTCATGGTAGCTGTCAAAAGGCTCACGGTTGCTTTCAGATTCCTCACACAAGCCGTCAGAATGCTCAGATTTAAAGAAAAAGTGCTCATAGTTGCCAACCATTGGTTCATAATTGCCGACCAAGGCCTCACAGGTTCCGCCAAAACGGCCATAGTTGCCAACTTTTCCTTCATATTTGCGGACAAAGGGCTCATAGTTGCCAACATAATGGTTCCTGCTCATCTTTAAAATACTCATAGTTGCCTTCAGAATGTTCACACGTACTTTCAAAATGCTCACACTCGTTTCCACGTTGCTCATAGTAGCCGAAATTTCATTCATAATATCTAACATTCTGCTGATAGTGTAAGTTAATTGGTTCATGGTTGCTGTTAAAAGGCTCACAGTTGCCGTCAGATTCCTCACACAAGCCTTCAGAATGCTCAGTTTTAAAGAAAAAGTGCTCATAGTTGCCGACCATTCGTTCATATTTGCTTACCAAGGACTCACAGGTGCCGTTAAAACGCTCATAGTTGCCGGATTTTCGTTCATATTTGCGGACAAAGGGCTCAGAGTTGCCTACATAATGGTTCGATCCCATCCTCAAAATACTCACAGTTGCCTTCAGAATGTTCACACGTACTTTCAAAATGGTCACACTCGCTTCCATGGTGCTCATAGCTGCCGACTTTTCATTCATAATATCTAACTTACTTCTGATATTGTAAGTAAAATGGTTCATGGTTGCTGTCAAACGGCTCACAGTTGCCGTCGGATTCCTCTCACAAGCCGTCAGAATTTTCAGATTTAAAGAAAAATTGCTCAAAGTTGCCGATCATTCGATCATAATTGCCGACAAAGGCCTCACAGTAGCCGTCAAAACGCTCATAGTTTCCGACTTTTCATTCATAATTGCCGACCAAGGCCTCACAGGTGCCGTCAAAACCCTCATATTTGGCGACTTTTCGTTACTAATTGCGGACAAAGGGCTCATAGTTGCCTACATAATGGTTCGTGCTCATCTTCAAAATACTCACAGTTGCCTTCAGAATGTTCAACCGTACTTTCAAATTCTCACACTCGCTTCCACTTTGCTCTTAGTTGCCGACTTTTCATTCATAATATCTAACATACTGCTGATAGTGTAAGTTAAATGGTTCATGGTTGCGGTCAAAAGACTCACAGTTGCCGTCAGATTCCTCACACAAGCCGTCAGAGTGCTCAGATTTAAACAAAAAGTGCTCATAGTTGCCGACTATTCGTTCATAATTGCCGACCTAGTCCTCACAAGTGCCGTGAAAACGCTCATATTTGCCGGATTTCCGTTCATTTTTGCGGACAAAGGGCTCATAGTTGCCTACATAATGGTTCGTGCTCATCCTCAAAATACTCATAGTTGCCTTCAGAATGTTCACACGTACTTTCAAAATGCTCACACTCGATTCCACGTTGCTCATAGTAGCCGACTTTTCATTCTTAATATCTAACATTCTGCTGATAGTGTAAGTTAAATGGTTCATGGTTGCTGTCAAAAACTCACAGTTGCCGTCAGATTCCTCACACAAGCCGTCAGAGTGCTCAGATTTAAAGAAAAAGTGCTCATAGTTGCCGACTATTCGTTCATAATTGCCGACCTAGTCCTCACAAGTGCCGTGAAAACGCTCATATTTGCCGGATTTCCGTTCATTTTTGAGGACAAAGGGCTCATAGTTGCCTACATAATGGTTCGTGCTCATCCTCAAAATACTCATAGTTGCCTTCAGAATGTTCACACGTACTTTCAAAATGCTCACACTCGATTCCACGTTGCTCATAGTAGCCGACTTTTCATTCTTAATATCTAACATTCTGCTGATAGTGTAAGTTAAATGGTTCATGGTTGCGGTCAAAAGACTCACAGTTGCCGTTAGATTCCTCACACAAGCCGTCAGAGTGCTCAGATTTAAAGAAAAAGTGCTAATAGTTGCCGACTATTCGTTCATAATTGCCGACCTAGTCCTCAAACGTGCCGTGAAAACGCTCATATTTGCCGGATTTCCGTTCATTTTGGCGGACAAAGGGCTCATAGTTGCCTACATAATGGTTCGTGCTCATCCTCAAAATACTCATAGTTGCCTTCAGAATGTTCACACGTACTTTCAAAATGCTCACACTCGCTTCCACGTTGTTCATAGTAGCCGACTTTTCATTCATAATATCTCACATTCTGCTAATAGCGTAAGTTAAATGGTTCATGGTTGCTGAGAAAAGGCTCACATTTGCCGTCAGATTCCTCACACAAGCCGTCAGAATGCTCACATTTAAAGAAAATGTGCTCATAGTTGCCGATCATTCGTTCATAATTGCCGACCAAGTCTTCACCGTAGCCGTCAAAAAGCTCATAGTTGCCGACCTTTCGTTACTAATTGCGGACAAAGGCCTCATAGTTTTCTACATAATGGTTCGTGCTCATCTTCAAAATACTCACAGTTGCCTTCAGAATGTTCAGACGTACTTTCAAATTGCTCACACTCGATTCCACGGTGCACATAGTTGCCGAATTTTCATCCATAGTATGTAACTTACTGCTGATAATGTAAGTTAAATGGTTCGTGGTTGCTGTCAAAAAACACAGTTGCCGTCAGATTCCTGACACAAGCCGTCAGAATGCTCACATGTAAAGAAAAAGTGCTCATAGTTGCCGACCATTCGTTCATAATTGCCGACCAAGGCCTCACAGGTGCCGTCAAAACGCTCATACTTAACGAATTTTCGTTCATAATTGCGGACAACGGGCTCATAGTTGCCTACATAATGGTTCGTGCTCATCTTCAAAATACTCACAGTTGCCTTCAGAATGTTCAGACGTACTTTCAAAATGCTCACACTCGCTCCCACGATGCTCATAGTTGCCGACTTTTCATTCATGATATCTAACATACTGCTGATAGTGTAAGATAAATGGTTTATGCTTGCTGTCAAAAAACACAGTTGCCGTCAGATTCCTCACACAAGCCGTCAGAATGCTCAGATGTAAAGAAAATTGCTCATAGTTGCCGACCGTTCGTTCATAATTGCCGACCAAGGCCTCACAGGTGCCGCCAAACGCTCATAATGGACGACTCTTCGTACATAATTGCGGACAAAGGCCTCATAGTAGCCTACATAAAGGTTCGTGCTCATCTTCAAAATACTCACAGTTGCCTTCAGAATGTTCAGACGTACTGTCAAAATGCTCACACTCGCTTCCAGGTTGCTCATAGTTGCCGACTTTTCATTCATAATATCTAACTTACTGCTGATAGTGTAAGTTAAATGGTTCATGGTTGCTGTCAAAAGGCTCACCGTTACCGTCAGATTCCTCTCACATGCCGTCAGAATGCTCAGCTTTAAAGAAAAAGTGCTCATAGTTGCCGACCATTCGTTCATAATTGCCGACGAAGGCCTCACAGGTGCCGTCAAAACGGTTATAGTTGCCGACTTTTCCTTTATAATTCCGAAGAAAGGGCTCATAGTTGCCTACATAATGGTTCGTGCTCATCTTCAAAATACTCACAGTTGCCTTCAGAATGTTCAGACGTACTTTCAAAATGCTCACACTCGCTTCCACGGTGCTCATAGTTGCCGACTTGTCATTCATAATATCTAACTTACTGCTTATATTGTAAGTTAAATGGTACATGGTTGCTGTCAAAAGGCTCACAGTTGCCGTCAGATTCCTCTCACAAGCCGTCAGAATGCTCAGATTTAAAGAAAAAGTGTTCATAGTTGCCGACCATTCGTTCATAATTGCCGACCAAGGCCTCACAGGTGCCGTCAAAACGCTCATACTTACCGAATTTTCGTTCATAATTGCGGACAACGGGCTCATAGTTGCCTACATAATGGTTCGTGCTCATCTTCAAAATACTCACAGTTGCCTTCAGAATGTTCAGACGTACTTTCAAAATGCTCACACTCGCTCCCACGATGCTCATAGTTGCCGACTTTTCATTCATAATATCTAACATACTGCTGATAGTGTAAGTAAAATGGTTCATGGTTGCTGTGAAAAGACTCACAGTTGGCATCAGATTCCTCACACTAGCTGTCAGAATGCTCAGATTTAAAGAAAAAGTGCTCATAGTTGCCGACCTATCGTTCATAATGGCCGACCAAGGCCTCACAGGTGCCGTCAAAACGCCCATAGTTGCCGAATTTCCTTTATAATTCCGAACAAAGGGCTCATAATTGCCTACATATTGGTTCGTGCTCATCTTCAAAATACTCACAGTTGCCTTCAGAATGTTCATGCGCACTTTCAAAATGATCAAACTCGCTTCCACGGTGCTCATAGTACCGACGATTCGTTCATATTGCCGACCAAGGCATCACACCTGCCGTCAAAACGCTCATAGCTGCTGACTTTTCTTTCATAATTGCCGACCAAGGCCTAAAAGGTGCCGTCAAAACGGTCATATGTCCGACTTTTCGTTCATAATTGCGGGCAAAGGGCTCATAGTTGCCTACATAATGGTTCGTGCTCATCTTCAAAATACTCAAAGTTGCCTTCAGAATGTTCACACGTACTTTCAAAATGATCACACTCGCTTCCACGATGCTCATAGTTGCCGACTTTTCATTCATAATATCTAACTTACTGCTGATATTGTAAGCTAAATGGTTCATGGTTGCTGTCAAAAGACACAGTTGCCGTCAGATTCTTCACACCAGCCGCCAGAATGCTCACATTTAAAGAAAAAGTGCTCATAGTTGCCGACCATTCGTTCGTAATTGCCGACCAAGGCCTCACAGTAGCAGACAAAACGCTCAAATTTGCCGACTATTCATTCATATTTGCCGACCAAGGCCTCACAGGTGACGTCAATACGCTCATAGTTGCCGACTTTTCGTTCCTAATTGCGGAGAAAGGGCTCATAGTTTCCTACATAATGGTTCGTGCTCTTCTTCAAAATGCTCACTGTTGCCTTCAGAATGTTCACACGTACGTTGAAAATGCTCACACTCGCTTCCACGATGCTCCATTTTGTCGACATTTCATTCATAATATCTAACTTACTGCTGATATTGTAAGTTAAATGGTTCATGGTTGCTGTCAAAAGGCTCACAGTTGCCGTCAGATTTTTCACACAAGTCGTCAGAATGCTCAAATTTCAAGAAAAAGTGCTCATAGTTGCCGACCACTCGTTCATAATTGCCGACCAAGGCCTCACAGGTGCCGTCAAAACGCTCATAGTTGCCGGATTTTCGTTCATATTTGCGGACAAAGGGCTCCTAGTTGCCTACATAATGGTTCGTGCTCATCTTCAAAATACTCAAAGTTGCCTTCAGAATGTTCACACGTACTTTCAAAATGATCACACTCGCTTCCACGATGCTCATAGTTGCCGACTTTTCATTCATAATATCTAACTTACTGCTGATATTGTAAGCTAAATGGTTCATGGTTGCTGTCAAAAGACACAGTTGCCGTCAGATTCTTCACACCAGCCGCCAGAATGCTCACATTTAAAGAAAAAGTGCTCATAGTTGCCGACCATTCGTTCGTAATTGCCGACCAAGGCCTCACAGTAGCAGACAAAACGCTCAAATTTGCCGACTATTCATTCATATTTGCCGACCAAGGCCTCACAGGTGACGTCAATACGCTCATAGTTGCCGACTTTTCGTTCCTAATTGCGGAGAAAGGGCTCATAGTTTCCTACATAATGGTTCGTGCTCTTCTTCAAAATGCTCACTGTTGCCTTCAGAATGTTCACACGTACGTTGAAAATGCTCACACTCGCTTCCACGATGCTCATAGTTGCCGACTTTTCACTTATCTAACATATTGCTGAAAGTGTAAGTTAAATGGTTCATGGTTGCTGTCAAAAGACTCACAGTTGCCGTCAGATTACTCACACAAGCCGTCAGAATGCTCAGATTTGAAGAAAAAGTGCTCATAGTTGCCGACCATTCGTACATAATTGCCGACCAAGGCCTCACAGTAGCCGTCAAAACACTCATAGTTGCCGACTTTTCGTTCATAATTGCCGACCAAGGCCTCACAGGTGCCGTCAAAACGGTCATATTTGCCAACTTTTCCTTTATAATTCCGAACAAAGGTCTCATATTTGCCTACATAATGGTTCGTGCTCATCTTCAAAATACTCACAGTTGCCTTCAGAATGTTCAGACGTACTTTCAGAATGCTCACACTCGCTTCCACGTTGCTCATAGTTGCCGACTTTTCATTCATATCTAACTTACTGCTTATATTGTAAGTTAAATGGTTAATGGTTGCTGTCAAAAGGCTCACAGTTGCCGTAAGATTCTTCTCACAAGCCATCAGAATGCTCAGATTTAATAAAAAGTGCTCATAGTTGCCGACCATTAGTTCATAATTGCCGCCTAAGGCCTCACAGGTGCCGTCAAAACGCTCATATTTTCCGACTTTTCGTTCATAATTGCGGACAAAGGGCTCATAGTTGCTTACATAATATTTCGTGCTCATCTTCAAAATACTCACAGTTGCCTTCAGAATGTTCAGACGTACTTTCAAAATGCTCACACTCGCTCCCACGATGCTCATAGTAGCCGACTTTTCATTCATAATATCTAACATACTGCTGATATTGTAAGTTAAATTGTTCATGGTTGCTGTCAAAAGAGTCACAGTTGCCGTCAGATTCCTCACACAAACCGTCAGAATGATCAGCTTTCAAGAAAAAGTGCTCATAGTTGCCGACCATTTGTTCACAATTGCAGACACAGGCCTTACAGTAACCGTCAAAACGCTCATAGTTGCCGACTTTTCATTCATAATTGCCGAGCAAGGTCTCACAGGTGCCGTAAAAACGGTCACAGTTGCCTACTTTTCCTTTATAATTCCGAACAAAGGGCCCATATTTGCCTACATAATGGTTCGTGCTCATCTTCAAAATACTCACAGTTGCCTTCAGAATGTTCAGACGTACTTTCAGAATGCTCACACTCGCTTCCACGTTGCTCATAGATCATGATCAGATTTAAAGAAAAGTGCTCATAGTTGCCGACCATTAGTTCATAATTGCCGCCCAAGGCCTCACAGGTGCCGTCAAAGCGCTCATAGTTTCCGACTTTTCGTTCATAATTGCGGACAAAGGGCTCATAGTTTCTAACATAATATTTCGTGCTCATCTTCAAAATACTCACAGTTGCCTTCAGTAGGTAGGGGTCACTTGCGGGTGTTTTTTTTCCTACTGCGCATGCGCAAACCCTTGACGCTGATTGGCTGGCGCAGGTCACGTGGCCCCGCCACGCCCCTTAACGCTGATTGGCTGGCCAGGCCCCTTGACGCTGATTGGTCGGTGCATGTCACGCCACCAGCCACGCCCCTTGACGCTGATTGGACGGTGCAGGCCACGCCCCCGGCCACGCCCACTTGACGGTGATTGGTCGGTGCATGCCACGCCCCCTGCCACGCCCCTTAACGGCGATTGGTCACGCTCTTTTATGACCGCCATTTTAGGAGTACCGCGCTGATTGGTCGGCGCCGGGCCCCACCCACTGGACTCACGTACCGCGCACATGCCACATTGCGGTAGAGAATACGAACACATAGCATAGCAGATAATACATAAGATTCGTTCCCTTTTATGAGCACTTTACGAACACATAACATAGCACATATTACACAGAGACTCGTTCTTTTTTATGAGCACTCCATTTTTGAGACCAATTTTTGACCTACTGCGCATATGCGCAGAAACAGAAAATAAGACATAACACCCCCTTCTCTTTTACGAGCACTTTATAGCAACATAATAGAGCAGAGAATAAAAAAATAACAACACACACACTCACTTGATTGCTTATGCGCAGTAAAATTAAATTTCCAATTAATTACACATTGCACGCATGCGCAGAAAAATTACACTAGACTACAGACTGTTCCAGTTGCAGTACTGGTTCCGGTTCAATAGAGCAGACTACGTGCAACAAGCAGGTCATAAAAGACTATGACCTATTTTTCATCTCCTAAATAACATAGTATACACAACACTTGGTTGCGTATACCAAATCCGATTTAGTACAAATAACACGCATGCGCAGAAACATTTACATTTCCGGATCGAGCATGCTGGTAAAGAATACCACACTTATTTCTACCAGGGTCTTATAGTTTATGTGCGATACGCCCTTTCTATGACAATTTTAACCGATTTGGATGAAACTCGGTATATGAGGGTTTTCGAACATGCTGATTACGAATATCATACTTATTTTTACCTGGGTCTTATGGTTCATGTGGGATACGCCCTTTCTATGATAATTTTAACCGATTTGGATAAAACTCGGCATATGGGGGTTTTCGACCATGCTGAGTACGAATATCATACTTATTTTTAACTGGGTCCTATAGTTTTTGTGGCATACGCCCTTTCTATGACAATTTTATCCAATTTGGATGAAACTCGGCATATGTGGGTTTTCGGACGTGCTGATTACCAATACCACACCTACTTTTACATGGGTCTTATAGTTTATGTGGGATACGCCATTTCTATGACGATTTTAACCGATTTGGATGAAACTCGGTATATGAGGGTTTTCGAACATGCTGATTACGAATATCATACTTATTTTTAATTGGGTCCCATAGTTTTTGTGGCATGCGCCCTTTCTATGATAATTTTAACCGATTTGGATGAAACTGGGCATATGGGGATTTTCGGCCGTGCTGAGTACGAATATCATACTTATTTTTTAACTGGGTCCTATAGTTTTTGTGGCATACGCCCTTTCTATGACAATTTTATCCAATTTGGATGAAACTCGGCATATGGGGTTATCGGACATGCTGATTACCAATACCACACCTACTTTTACCTGGGTCTTATAGTTTATGAGGGATACGTCGTTTGTATGAAACTTAAAACCTAATAACTCAAAAACGGATCCACATATTGAGGTCGGGTTTCCACATTTAGTAACTGGTTATCAACTACTACAAGTTCCAAAATAACGATCATCGAGGTCAAAGGTCAACATACTTAAAACCTAATAACACGAAAACTGAGCCACATATTGAGATGGTGTTTCCACATTTAGTAATTGGTCATCAGGTACTACAAGTTCCAAAATAATGACCATCGAGGTCAAAGGTCAACATACTTAAAACCTAATCACTCGAAAACGTCACCACGTATTGAGATGGTATTTCCAAATCTAGTAATTGGTCATCAGGTACTACATGCTCCAAAATAATGACCATCGAGGTCAAAGGTCAACATACTTAAAACCTAATCACTCGAAAACGGAACCACATATTGAGGTGGTGTTTCCACATTTAGTAATTGGTCATCAGGTACTACAAGTTCCAAAATAATGACCATCGAGGTCAAAGGTCAACATACTTAAAACCTAATCACTCGAAAACGGACCCACATATTGAGATGGTGTTTCCAAATCTAGTAACTGGTCATCAGGTACTACAAGTTCCAAAATAATGACCATCGATGTCAAAGGTCAACATACTTAAAACCTAATCACTCGAAAACGTCACCACATATTGAGATGGTGTTTCCAAATCTAGTAACTGGTCATCAGGTACTACAAGTTCCAAAATAATGACCATCGAGGTCAAAGGTCAACATACTTAAAACCTAATCACTCGAAAACGGACCCACATATTGAGATGGTGTTTCCAAATCTAGTAATCGGTCATCAGGTACTACAAGTTCCAAAATAATGACCATCGATGTCAAAGGTCAGCATACTTAGAACCTAATCACTCGAAAACGTCACCACATATTGAGATGGTGTTTCCAAATCTAGTAACTGGTCATCAGGTACTACAAGTTCCAAAATAATGACCATCGATGTCAAAGGTCAACATACTTAAAACCTAATCACTCGAAAACGTCACCACATATTGAGATGGTGTTTCCAAATCTAGTAACTGGTCATCAGGTACTACAAGTTCCAAAATAATGACCATCGAGGTCAAAGGTCAACATACTTAAAACCTAATCACTCGAAAACTTCACCACATATTGAGATGGTGTTTCCAAATCTAGTAATCGGTCATCAGGTACTACAAGTTCCAAAATAATGACCATCGATGTCAAAGGTCAACATACTTAAAACCTAATCACTCGAAAACGGAACCACATATTGAGATGCTGTTTCCACATTTAGTAATCGGTCATCAGGTACTACAAGTTCCAAAATAATGACCATCGATGTCAAAGGTCAACATACTTAAAACCTAATCACTCGAAGACGGAACCACATATTGAGATGCTGTTTCCTCATTTAGTAATTGGTCATCAGGTACTACAAGTTCCAAAATAATGACCATCGATGTCAAAGGTCAACATACTTAAAACCTAATCACTCCAAAACAGACCCACATATTTGTATCTAGCAAAATAAGAAAAAGAAGTGAAGAACGAATAAAATTTGGATGGACTAGTTTTCTTATGTACCAACAAAAAATAGAGCACCGGCGACAAAAAAGAAACCGAAGGAGGAATAAATTTGGGTGACCTAACCAGTTTTGTACTAAGCAGAAAAAAGCGAAGAAGGTAAAATTTAAATAGCTCAGTATTTATGTACATTTTTGTACTACTAAAATAAACGAAGGAATAAATTTGGGTGTTCTACAGAAGAAAACGGGGAAGGGCCATTTTATTTAATTTTGTAGTACTCAAAATATACAAAGATATAAATCTGTGTGACCCATCCAGTTTTGTACTAAGCAGAAAATTTGTTGGCTTTTTAGAAAGACCATTTTATCTTTTTGTGCTCTACAAATAAACGGAGGAAAAGCAAAGAGAGACCATTTTATGTGCCTTTTGTAACGAAGAAACAAATTTGAAGGAGGTTCATTTTAACTAATTCTGCTGCGAGTAGATCGCTTAGTACATAGTAAAAAAATAAAACAATATGGTATTATTGCGACTTTCATTTTCGAATACATACGAATTAGGCCACTATGGCAAAAAATTCTACTCTCTCCTTATGCTTATTTGGAGCAGACTTAAGAGGACCAAGTATTAGAAACCCGCTAGTAGGGCGTCGATTCAGTAATCAATATTGGAGTTTCCCTTTGTAAACAAACAAGCTTCTTACCCCCACTCCAGAAATTAGAAAACAAATTCTTTCTTCTACGCTCTTCGGCACGCATTTTAGACCAAGGGCAGCAAGACACTATATTAAATAACACTTCTGCTGGATAGAAATTCGATTCTCTCGATCTTCTGCTTTACTTGGAAATTATCCACATCTTAGAATTTATCAGGTTACATCTAGTAAAAGAAAACGAATAGATAATTTTGAGACAGTTCCATATGGGTAAATACAGTATTAGTAGAAACGATAGTTTTTAATTAAGTAGAGATAAGGAGAGAGTAAAAAAATGGAAAATTAAATTTTAAATCATTATTATTATTATTTTAGAGGTCAAAAGGAAGAATAAATGAATTTGAGTGGCATATGTACGGAATTAAGTTTTGTAAAGGGCAAAAAAATTGAATGGAATATTTTATTTTGTACCAGCTGGGAATTTAGTGTTGTACCATTGTATCAATTTAAGTATTTTGTACTATTTAGTACCACCGAGAAGGTGTAGAATATTTAGTTTTGTACCAAGCAGAAATTTGTTGGCTTCTTTATTTTGTATTAACGACTAAAACCTTTAACACATACTTGGTTGTGTGCATTACAATGGCCGAAGTTTTTCATTTCCCTGTGGTACAACGTAATGGTCGCCCCACTTATTCTAGGTCTACAGTTAGATACAAAATCAGACTAGGT
The DNA here is from genome assembly GCF_964235325.1 of Thermobia domestica. Taxonomy (NCBI): domain Eukaryota; kingdom Metazoa; phylum Arthropoda; class Insecta; order Zygentoma; family Lepismatidae; genus Thermobia; species Thermobia domestica. The sequence continues at coordinate 311,546,828 of NC_137459.1, forward strand.
TGTTACAAAAATCAAAATAGACCACCCACATTGATTAGAGTAATACTAAATGGTATAAAAATAGTGAGCTTGTTATAATGGTCCTTCTTCCCTTTTTTGTGGTTGGTACAAAACTAAAAGGTGGTATAAAAGTGAATAGGTTTATTCCTTCGTTTATTTGAATAGCACAAAAAGGTATAGAAATTCAGAGCTTATTCCTTCGTTTGTTTGAGTAGCAGAATATGGTCTTTCTTTGTTTAAATGTGAGAAATTGGATCGTATAAATGTGTTCGATCGAATGACGGTGTAATTGTTATCTTTACCTAATAACTCTCTTAGAGATCATTATTGCTGGTAGACTACAATAAACTGCACTATTACAGACTATTATAAGTACAGTGCAATACCGCTATTAATTGGAAATTCTTACACAATGTATCGTTCTTGTTATCGAAGTCTACTCCAACTAAGCATAAGGAGAAAGTAGTATTTTTTTGCCATAATGGATTATTCTGTATGTATAGCTTTATTCTGAGAAAAAAACATTTGTTATTCTTTTTCACCAAGTTTCCAAATACCGCGAGGTCCAACAGATAGGTATCAGGAGATACCGCAAAAAGGCCAGTTTTACCACATCGTGTAAAGCAACCAAGTAAATCCGCAATCTGGATACTTGGCCTGAACTCGCACACATGATTCCAAAACTTTAATAACTCATCCAAAGTCTCCTGCGTTCCCCCATAGCGAAAGAAAGCTATCACAGTATAACTATTACCCTTAGTTTTCATGTCAAAAAAGGTAGCTGATTGGAAAAGAGAACTGTGTGCGGTTAAACGAGTAACCAACGACAAAAAGTTTATCTTAATATCTGCCTGCGATAAATGCTCATATACCATTTGTTATATCGACTATTAAACAAATATCTATCCATCAAATAATTGTCTACCACATAGTTATAGTGGGCATTGTGCTCAACAAAACGTGGCTGTATACCATTATCCAATCGAAAATATCTAACTGTAGACCTAGAATAAGCGGGGCGACCATTACGTTGTACCACAGGGAAATGAAAAACTTCGGCCATTGTAATGCACACAACCAAGTATGTGTTAAAGGTTTTAGTCGTTAATACAAAATAAAGAAGTCAACAAATTTCTGCTTGGAACAAAACTAAATATCCTACACCTTCTCGGTGGTACTAAATAGTACAAAATACTTAAATTGATACAGTGGTACAACACTAAATTCCCAGCTGGTACAAAATAAAATATTCCATTCAAATTTTTATTAATTCTTCACTTCTTTTTTTTTGCCCGGTACAAAACTAAATTCCGTACATATGCCACTCAAATTCATTTATTCTTCCTTTTGACCTCTAAAATAATAATAATAATGATTTAAAATTTAATTTTCCATTTTTTTTCACTCTCTCCTTATCTCTACTTAATTAAAAACTATCGTTTCTACTAATACTGTATTTACCCATATGGAACTGTCTCAAAATTATCTATTCGTTTTCTTTTACTAGATGTAACCTGATAAATTCTAAGATGTGGATAATTTCCAAGTAAAGCAGAAGATCGAGAGAATCGAATTTCTATCCAGCAGAAGTGTTATTTAATATAGTGTCTTGCTGCCCTTGGTCTAAAATGCGTGCCGAAGAGCGTAGAAGAAAGAATTTGTTTTCTAATTTCTGGAGTGGGGGTAAGAAGCTTGTTTGTTTATAAAAGGTATACTCCAATATTGATTACTGAATCGACGCCCTACTAGCGGGTTTCTAATGCTTGGTCCTCTTAAGTCTGCTCCAAATAAGCATAAGGAGAGAGTAGAATTTTTTGCCATAGTGGCCTGATTCGTATGTATTCGAAAATGAAAGTCGCAATAATACCATATTGTTTTATTTTTTTACTATGTACTAAGCGATCTACTCGCAGCAGAATTAGTTAAAATGAACCTCCTTCAAATTTGTTTCTTCGTTACAAAAGACACATAAAATGGTCTCTCTTTGCTTTTTCTCCGTTTATTTGTAGAGCACAAAAAGATAAAATGGTCTTTCTAAAAAGCCAACAAATTTTCTGCTTAGTACAAAACTGGATGGGTCACACAGATTTATATCTTTGTATATTTTGAGTACTACAAAATTAAATAAAATGGCCCTTCCCCGTTTTCTTCTGTAGAACACCCAAATTTATTCCTTCGTTTATTTTAGTAGTACAAAAATGTACATAAATACTGAGCTATTTAAATTTTACCTTCTTCGCTTTTTTCTGCTTAGTACAAAACTGGTTAGGTCACCCAAATTTATTCCTCCTTCGGTTTCTTTTTTGTCGCCGGTGCTCTATTTTTTGTTGGTACATAAGAAAACTAGTCCATCCAAATTTTATTCGTTCTTCACTTCTTTTTCTTATTTTGCTAGATACAAATATGTGGGTCTGTTTTGGAGTGATTAGGTTTTAAGTATGTTGACCTTTGACATCGATGGTCATTATTTTGGAACTTGTAGTACCTGATGACCAATTACTAAATGTGGAAACAGCATCTCAATATGTGGTTCCGTCTTCGAGTGATTAGGTTTTAAGTATGTTGACCTTTGACATCGATGGTCATTATTTTGGAACTTGTAGTACCTGATGACCGATTACTAGATTTGGAAACACCATCTCAATATGTGGTGAAGTTTTCGAGTGATTAGGTTTTAAGTATGTTGACCTTTGACCTCGATGGTCATTATTTTGGAACTTGTAGTACCTGATGACCAGTTACTAGATTTGGAAACACCATCTCAATATGTGGGTCCGTTTTCGAGTGATTAGGTTCTAAGTATGCTGACCTTTGACATCGATGGTCATTATTTTGGAACTTGTAGTACCTGATGACCAGTTACTAGATTTGGAAACACCATCTCAATATGTGGGTCCGTTTTCGAGTGATTAGGTTCTAAGTATGCTGACATTTGACCTCGATGGTCATTATTTTGGAGCATGTAGTACCTGATGACCAATTACTAGATTTGGAAATACCATCTCAATATGTGGTGACGTTTTCGAGTGATTAGGTTTTAAATATGCTGACCCTTGACCTCGATTGTCATTATTTTGGAACGTGTAGTACCTGATGACCAATTACAAGATTTGGAAACACCATCTCAATATGTGGCTCAGTTTTCGTGTTATTAGGTTTTAAGTATGTTGACCTTTGACCTCGATGATCGTTATTTTGGAACTTGTAGTAGTTGATGACCAGTTACTAAATTTGGAAACCCGACCTCAATATGTGGATCCGTTTTTGAGTTATTAGGTTTTAAGTGTCATACAAACGACGTATCCCTCATAAACTATAAGACCCAGGTAAAAGTAGGTGTGGTATTGGTAATCAGCATGTCCGATAACCCCATATGCCGAGTTTCATCCAAATTGGATAAAATTGTCATAGAAAGGGCGTATGCCACAAAAACTATAGGACCCAGTTAAAAAATAAGTATGATATTCGTACTCAGCACGGCCGAAAACCCCCATATGCCGAGTTTCATCCAAATCGGTTAAAATTATCATAGAAAGGGCGTATGCCACAAAAACTATAGGACCCAGTTAAAAATAAGTATGATATTCGTAATCAGCATGTTCGAAAACCCTCATATACCGAGTTTCATCCAAATCGGTTAAAATCGTCATAGAAATGGCGTATCCCACATAAACTATAAGACCCATGTAAAAGTAGGTGTGGTATTGGTAATCAGCATGTCCGAAAACCCACATATGCCGAGTTTCATCCAAATTGGATAAAATTGTCATAGAAAGGGCGTATGCCACAAAAACTATAGGACCCAGTTAAAAATAAGTATGATATTCGTACTCAGCATGGTCGAAAACCCCCATATGCCGAGTTTCATCCAAATCGGTTAAAATTATCATGGAAATGGCGTATCCCACATGAACCATAAGACCCAGGTAAAAATAAGAATGATATTCGTAATCAGCATGTTCGAAAACCCTCATATACCGAGTTTCATCCAAATCGGTTAAAATTGTCATAGAAAGGGCGTATCCCACATAAACTATAAGACCCTGGTAGAAATAAGTGTGGTATTCTTTACCAGCATGCTCGATCCGGAAATGTAAATGTTTCTGCGCATGCGTGTTATTTGTACTAAATCGGATTTGGTATACGCAACCAAGTGTGTGTGTATACTATGTTATTTAGGAGATGAAAAATAGGTCATAGTCTTTTATGACCTGCTTGTTGCACGTAGTCTGCTCTATTGAACCGGAACCAGCACTGCAACTGGAACAGTCTGTAGTCTAGTGTAATTTTTCTGCGCATGCGTGCAATGTGTAATTAATTGGAAATTTAATTTTACTGCGCATAAGCAATCAAGTGAGTGTGTGTGTGTTGTTATTTTTTTATTCTCTGCTCTATTATGTTGCTATAAAGTGCTCGTAAAAGAGAACGGGGGTGTTATGTCTTATTTTATGTTTCTGCGCATAGCCGTAATTTGTCCCTGAACCGGACAGTCTGCGGTCTGCTGTGTGTGTTTGTGTGTGTGTGTGTTGTTATTTTTTTATTCTCTGCTCTATTATGTTGATATAAAGTGCTCGTAAATGAGAACGGGGGTGTTATGTCTTATTTTATGTTTCTGCGCATAGCCGTAATCTGTCCCCGAACCGGAACAGTCTGCGGTCTGCTGTGTGTGTGTGTGTGTGTGTGTTGTTATTTTTTTATTCTCTGCTCTATTATGTTGCTATAAAGTTCTCGTAAAAGAGAACGGGGTGTTATGTCTTATTTTATGTTTCTGCGCATAGCCGTAATCTGCTCCTGAACTGGAACAGTCTGCGGTCTGCTGTGTGTGTGTGTGTGTGTGTGTGTGTTGTTATTTTTTTATTGTCTGCTCTATTATGTTGCTATAAAGTGCTCGTAAAAGAGAACGGGGGTGTTATGTCTTATTTTATGTTTATGCGCATATGCGCAGTAGGTCAAAAATTGGTCTCAAAAATGGAGTGCTCATAAAAAAGAACGAATCTCTGTGTAATATGTGCTATGTTATGTGTTCGTAAAGTGCTCATAAAAGGGAACGAATCTTATGTATTATCTGCTATGCTATGTGTTCGTATTCTCTACCGCAATGTGGCATGTGCGCAGTACGTGAGTCCAGTGGGTGGGGCCCGGCGCCGACCAATCAGCGCGGTACTCCTAAAATGGCGGTCATAAAAGAGCGTGACCAATCGCCGTTAAGGGGCGTGGCAGGGGGCGTGGCCTGCACCGACCAATCAGCGTCAAGTGGGCGTGGCCGGGGGCGTGGCCTGCACCGTCCAATCAGCGTCAAGGGGCGTGGCCGGGGGCGTGGCCAGCACCGACCAATCAGCGTCAAAGGGCGTGGCCAGCCAATCAGCGTCAAGGGGCGTGGCGGGGTCACGTGACCTGCGCCAGCCAATCAGCGTCAAGGGTTTGCCCATGCGCAGTAGGAAAAAAAACACCCGCAAGTGACCCCTACCTACTCCTTCAGAATGTTCAGACGTACTTTCAAAATGCTCACACTCGCTCCCATGATGCTCATAGTTGCCGACTTTTCATTCATAATATCTAACATACTGCTGATATTATAAGTTAAATGGTTCATGGTTGCTGTCAAAAGAGTCACAGTTGCCGTCAGGTTCCTCAAACAAGCCGTCAGAATGCTAAGATTTAAAGAAAAAGTGCTCAAAGTTGCCGACCATTCGTTCATATTTGCCGACCAAGGCCTCACAGAAGACGTCAAAACGCTCATTGTTGCCGACTTTTCGTTCATAATTGCCGACCAAGGCCTCACACGTGCCGCCAAACGCTCAAAATCGCCAAATTTTCGTTCATAATTGCAGACAAAGGGCTCATAGTAGCCTACATAATGATTCGTGCTAATCTTCATAATACTCACAGTTGCCTTCAGAATGTTCAGACGTACTTTCAAAATGCTCACACTCGCTTCCAAAGTGTTCATAGTTACCGACTTTTCATTCATAATATCTAACTTACCGCTGATATTGTAAGTTAAATGGTTCATGGTTGCTGTCCAAAGGCTCACCGTTGCCGTCAGATTCCTCTCAAAAGCCGTCAGAATGCTCAGCTTTAAAGAAAAAGTGCTCATAGTTGCCGACCATTTGTTCATAATTGCCGACCAAGACCTCACAGGTGCCGTCAAAACGGTCATAGTTGCCGACTTTTCCTTTATAATTCCGAACAAAGGGCTCATAGTTGCCTACATTATGTTTCGTGCTCATCTACAAAATACTCACAGTTGCCTTCAAAATGTTCACGCGCACTTTCAAAATGATCACACTCGCTTCCACGGTGCTCATAGTTCCGACGATTCGTTCATATTGCCGACCAAGGCATCACACCTGCCGTCAAAACACTCATAACTGCTGACTTTTCGTTCATAATTGCCGACCAAGGCCTAACAGGTGCCGTCAAAACGGTCATATGTCCGACTTTTTGTTCATAATTGCGGGCAAAGGGCTCATAGTTGCCTACATAATGGTTCGTTCTCATTTCTAAAATACTCACAGTTGCCTTCAGAATGTTCACACGTACTTTCAAAATGCTCACACTCGCTCCCACAATGCTCATAGTTGCCGACTTTTCATTCATAATATCTAAAATACTGCTGAAAGTGTAAGTTAAATGGTTCATTGTTGCTGTCAAAGGACTCACAGTTGCACTCAGATTCCTCACACAAGCCGTCAGAATGCTCAGATTTAAAAAAAAAGTGCTCAAAGTTGCCGACCATTCGTTCATATTTGCCGACCAAGGGCTCACAGGTTCCGTCAAAACGCTCATACTTGCCGAATATTCGTTCAAAATTGCGGACAACGGGCTCATAGTTGTCTACATAATGGTTCGTGCTCATCTTCAAAATACTCACAGTTGCATTCAGAATGTTCAGACGTACTTCCAAATGCTCACACTCGCTTCCACGATGCTCACAGTTGCCGACTTTTCATTCATGATATCTAACATACTGCTGATAGTGTAAGATAAATGGTTCATGGTTGCTGTCAAAAGGCTCACAGTTGCCGTCAGATTCCTCACACAAACCGTCAGAATGCTCAGACTTAAAGAAAAAGTGCTCATATTTTCCGACCATTCGTTCATAATTGGCGACCAAGGCCTCACAAGTGCCGTCAAAACGCTCATAGTTGCCGACTTTTTTTCATAATTCCGAACAAAGGGCTCACAGTTGCCCTCAAAACGCTCATAGTTGTTGACTTTTCGTTCATAATTGCCGTCCAAGGCCTCACAGGTGCCGTCAAAACGCTCATAATTGCCGAGTTTTCGTACATAATTGCTGACAAAGGGCTCATAGTTGCCTACATAATGGTTCGTGATCATCTTCAAAATACTCACAGTTGCCTTCAGAATGTTCAGACGTACTTTCAAAATGCTCACACTCGCTTCCACGTTGCTCATAGTTGCCGACTTTTCGTTCATAATATCTAACTTATTACTGATAGTGTAAGTTATATGGTTCATAGTTGCTGTCAAAAGGCTCACAGTTGCCGTCAGATTCTTCACACAAGCTGTCAGAATGCTCAGATTTAAAGAAAAAAAGTGCTCAAAATTGCCGACCATTCGTTCATAATTGCCGACCCAGGCCTCACAGTAGCTGTCAAAACGCTCACAGTTGCCGACTTTTCGTTCATAATTGCCGACCAAGGCCTCACAGGTGCCGTCAAAACGCTCATAATTGCCGACTTTTCGTTCATAATTGCGGACAAAGGGCTCATAATTGCCTTCATAATGCTTCGTGCTCATCTTCAAAATACTCACAGTGGCCTTCAGAATGTTCACACGTACTTTCAAAATGCTCACACTCGCTTCCACGATGCTCGTAATTGCCGACTTTTCATTCATAATATCTAACATACTGCTGATAGTGTAAGTTAAATGGTTCGTGGTTGCTTTCAAAAGTCCCACAGTTGCCGTCAGATTCCTCACAAAAGCCGTCAGAGTGATCACATTTAAAGAAAAGTGCTCATAGTTGCCGACCATTCGTTCATAATTGCCGACCGAGGCCTCACAGGTGCCGTCAAAACGCTCATAGGACCGACTTTTCGTTCATAATTGCGGAATAGGGCTCATAGTTGAATACCTACTGGTTCGTGTTCATCTTCAAAATACTCACACTTGCCTTCGGAATGTTCACACGTACTTTCTAAATGTTCACACTCGCTTCCACGATGCTCATAGCGGCCGACTTTTCATTCATACACTACCAGCAGTTTGTTAGATATTAAGTTAAATGGTTCATGGTTGCTGTCAAAAGACTCACAGTTGCCGTCAGATTCCTCACACAAGCCGTAACAATGGTCACATTTACCAATAAAGTGCTCATAGTTGCCGACTATTCGTTCATAATTGCCGTCCTAGGGCTCACAGATGCCGTCAAAAGGCTCATAGTTGCCGACTTCTCGTTCACAATTCCGGACATAGGGCTCATAGTTGATAACAACATTTTTCATGTTTATCTTGAAAATACTCGCAGTCGGCTTCAGAATGTTCACACGTGCTTTCAATGTGCTCACGCTTGCATTCACGATGTTCACAGTTGCGACTTTTTTGTTCATGACTGCCGACCCAAGGCTCACAGTTGCCGTGAAAACGCTCATTGTTCCCGACTTTTCGTTCATAATTGCGGATATAAGCCTCACAATTGAAAACATGATTTTTAATGTTTATCTTCAAAGTACTCGCTGTTGCCTTCAGAATGTTTGCACGTGCTTTCAAAGTGCTCACACTCGCTTTCATGATGCTCATAGTTGTAAACTTTTTGTTCATAATTGCCGAACAAGAGCTCACAGTTGCCGTCAAAACGCTCATAGTTGCCGACTTTTCGTTCATAATTCCGGATATATTGCTCATAGTTGAAAACAGCATTTTTCATGTTTATCCTAAAAATACTCGCTTTTGGCGTCACAATGTTCACACGCGCTTTCAAAGTGCTCACACTCGCTTTCATGATGCTCATAGTTGCCGACCATTCGTTCATAATTGCCGACCAAGGCCTCACAGTTGCCGTCAAAACGATCATAAATGCTGACTTTTCGTTCATAATTGCCGACCAAGGCCTCACAGGTGCCGTCAAAACGCTCATAGTTGCCGACTTTTCGTTCATAATTCCGGATATAGGGCTCATATTTGAAAACAGCATTTTTCATGTTTATCCTAAAAATACTCGCTTTTGGCGTCACAATGTTCACACGCGCTTTCAAAGTGCTCACACTCGCTTTCATGATGCTCATAGTTGCCGACCATTCGTTCATAATTGCCGTCCAAGGCCTCACAGTTGCCGTCAAAACGTTCATAGTTGCCGACTTTTCCTTCATAATTCCGAACAAAGTGATCATAGTTGCCTACATAATGGTTCGTGCTCATCTTCAAAAAACTCACAGTTACCTTCAGAATGTTCAGACGTACTTTCAAAATCCTCACACTCGCTTCCACGATGCTCACAATTGCCGACTTTTCATTCATAATATCTAACATACTGCTGATAGTGTAACTTAAATGGTTCATGGTTGCTGCCAAAAGACACAGTTGCCGTCAGATTTCTCACACAAGCCGTCAGAATGCTCAGATTTAAAGAAAAAGTGCTCATAGTTGCCGGACATTCGTTCATAATTGCCGACCAAGGCCTCACAGTTGGCGTCAAAACGCTCATAAATGCTGACTTTTCGTTCATAATTGCGGACAAAGGGCTCATAGTTGCCTACATAATGGTTCGTGCTCATCTTCAAATTACTCACAGCTGCCTTCAGAATGTTCAGACGTACTTTCAAAGTGCTCACACTCGCTTTCATGATGCTCATAGTTGTCGACTTTTTGTTCATAATTGCCGACCAAGGTCTCGCAGTTGCCGTCAAAACGCTCATAGTTTCCGACTTTTCGTTCATAATTCCGGAGATGGGCTCATAGTTGAATACAGTATTTTTCATGTTTATCTTCAAAATACTCGTATTTGTCTACAGAATTTTCATACGTGCTTTGAATGTGCTCACGCTTGCATTCACGATGCTCAGAGTTGACGACTCTTTTGTTCATAATTGCCGACCCAATGCTCACAGTTGCAGTCAAAACGCTCATAGTTGCCGACTTTTCATTCATAATATCTAAATTCTTACTGATAGTGTAAGTTAAATGGTTCATAGTTGCTGTCAAAAGGCTCACAGTTGCCGTCAGTTTCCTCACACAAGCCGTCAGAATGCTCAGATTTAAAGAAAAACGTGCTCAAAGTTGCCGACCATTCGTTCATAATTGCCGACCAAGGCCTCACAGTAGCTGTCAAAACGCTCACAGTTGCCGACTTTTCGTTCATAATTGCCGACCAAGGCCTCACAGGTGCCGTCAAAACGCTCATAGTTTCCGACTTTTCGTTCATAATTGCGGACAAAGGGCTCATAGTTGCTTACATAATATTTCGTGCTCATCTTCAAAATACTCACAGTTGGCTTCAGAATGTTCAGACGTACTTTCAAAATGCTCACACTCGCTCCCACGATGCTCATAGTTGCCGACTTTTCATTCATAATATCTAACATACTGCTGATATTGTAAGTTAAATGGTTCATGGTTGCTGTCAAAAGAGTCACAGTTGCCGTCAGATTCCTCACACAAGCCGTCAGAATGATCAGATTTAAAGAAAAAGTGCTCATAGTTGCCGACCATTTGTTCATAATTGCAGACACAGGCCTCACAGTAACCGTCAAAACGCTCACAGTTGCCGACTTTTCGTTCATAATTGCCGACCAAGGCCTCACAGGTGCCGTCAAACCGCTCATAGTTTCCGACTTTTCGTTCATAATTGCGGACAAAGGGCTCATAGTTGCTAACATAATATTTCGTGCTCATCTTCAAAATACTCACAGTTGGCTTCAGAATGTTCAGACGTACTTTCAAAATGCTCACACTCGCTCCCACGATGCTCATAGTTGCCGACTTTTCATTCATAATATCTAACTTACTGCTTATATTGTAAGTTAAATGGTTCATGGTTGCTGTCAAAAGGCTCACCGTTGCCGTCAGATTCCTCTCACAAGCCGTCATAATGCTCAGCTTTAAAGAAAAAGTGCTCATAGTTGCCGACCATTCGTTCGTAATTGCCGACTAAGGCCTCACAAGTGCCGTCAAAACGGTCATATTTGCCGACTTTTCCTTTATATTTCTGAAGAAAGGGCTCATAGTTGCCTACATAATGGTTCGTGCTAATCCTCAAACTACTCACAGTTGCCTTCAGAATGTTCAGACGTACTCTCAAAATGCTCACACTCGCTTCCACTGTGCTCATAGTTGCCGACTTTTCATTCATAATATCTAACTTACTGCTTATATTGTAAGTTAAATGGTCCATGGTTGCTGTCAAAAGGCTCACAGTTGCCTTCAGATTCCTCTCACAAGCCGTCAGAATGCTCAGATTTAAAGAAAAAGTGTTCATAGTTGCCGACCATTCGCTCATAATTGCCGACCAAGGCCTCACAGGTGCCGTCAAAACGCTCATACTTGCCGAATATACGTTCAAAATTGCGGACAACGGGCTCATAGTTGCCTACATAATGGTTCGTGCTCATCTTCAAAATACTAACAGTTGCCTTCAGAATTTTCACACGTACTTTCAAAATGCTCACACTCGCTTCCACGATGCTCATAGTTGCCGACTTTTCATTCATAATATCTAACTCACTGCTGATATTGTAAGTTAAAATGTTCATGGTTGCTGTCAAAAGACTCAGAGTTGCCGTCAGATTCTTCACACTAACCGCCAGAATGCTCAGATTTAAAGAAAAAGTGCTCATAGTTGCCGACCATTCGTTCATAATTGCCGACCAAGGCCTCACCGGTGCCGGGAAAACGCTCATAGTTGCTGACTTTTCCTTCATAATTAAGAACAAAGGGCTAATAGTTGCCTACATAATGGTTCGTGCTCATCTTCAAAATACTCACAGTTCCATTCAGAATGTTCAGACGTACTTTCAAAATGCTCACACTCGCTTCCACGATGCTCATATTTGCCGAATTTTAATTCATGATATCTAACATACTGCTGATAGTGTAAGATAAATGGTTTATGGTTGCTGTCAAAAAACACAGTTGCCGTCAGATTCCTCACACAAGCCGTCAGAATGCTCACATTTAAATAAAAAGTGCTCATAGTTTCCGACCATTCGTTCATAATTGCCGACCAAGGCCTCACAGTAGCCGACAAAACGCTCATAGTTGCCGACTTTTCATTCATATTTGCCGACCAAGGCCTCACAGGTGACGTCAAAACGCTCATACTTGCCGACTTTTCGTTCCTAATTGTGGAAAAAGGGCTCATAGTTTCCTTTATAATGGTTCGTGCTCATCTTCAAAATACTCACACTTGCATTCAGAATGTTCAGACGTACTTTCAAAATGCTCACACTCACTTCCACGATGCTCATAGTTGCCGACTTTTCATTCATAATATCTAACATACTGCTGATAGTGTAACTGAAATGGTTCATGGTAGCTGTCAAAAGACACAGTTACCGTCAGATTCCTCACACAAGCCGTCAGAATGCTCAGATTTAAAGAAAAAGTGCTCATAGTTTCCGACCATTCCTTCATAATTGCTGAAAAAGGCCTCACAGTAGCTGTCAAAACGCTCATAGTTGCAGACTTTTCGTTCATTATTGACGACCAAGGCCTCACAGGTGCCGTCAAAACGCTCATAATTAGAGACATTTCGTTCATAATTGCGGACGAAGGGTTCATAGTTCCCTACATAATAGTTCGTGCTCATCTTCAAAATACTCACAGTTACTTTCAGAATGTTCAGACGTACTTTCAAAATGCTCACACTCGCTTCCACGGTTGCCATAGTTGCAGATTTTTCATTCATAATATCTAACTTACTGCTGATATTGTAAGTTAAATGGTTCATGGTTGCTGTCAAAAGGCTTCAGTTGCCGTCATATTCCTCACACAAGCAGTCGGAATGCTCAGATTTAAAGAAAGAGTGCTCATAGTTGCCGACCATTCGTTCATAATTGCCGACCAAGGCCTCACAGTAGCCGTAAAACGCTCATAGTTGCCGACTTTCGTTCATTATTGCCGACCAAGGCCTCACAGGTGCCGTCAATACGCATATAGTTCCCGACTTTTCTTTCATAATTGGGGACAAAGGGCTCATAAATGCCTACATAATGATTCGTGCTCATCTTCAAAATACGCACAGTTGCCTTCAGAATGGTCAGACGTACTATGAAAATGCTCACACTCGCTTCCACGATGCTCATAGTTGCCGACTTTTCTTTCATAATATCTAACATACTCCTTATAGTGTAAGTTAAATGGTTCATGATTGCTGCCAAAAGACACAGTTGCCGTCAGATTCCTCACACAAGCCGTCAGAATGCTCAGATTTAAAGAAAAAGTGCTCATAGTTGCCGACCATTCGTTCATAATTGCCGACCAAGGCCTCACAGTATACGTGAAAACGCTTATGGTTGCCGACTTTTCGTTCATAATTGCCGACCAAGGCCTCACACGTGCCGCCAAAGGCTCATAATTGACAAATTTTCGTTCATAATTGCGGACAAAGGGCTCATAGGAGCCTACATAATGGTTCGTGCTCATTTTCAAAATACTCACAGTTGCCTTCAGAATGTTCAGACGTACTCTCAAAATGCTCACACTCGCTTCCAAAGTGCTCATAGTTGGCGACTTTTCATTCATAATATCTAACTTACTGCTGATATTGTAATTTAAATGGTTCATGGTTGCTGTCAAAAGGCTCACCGTTGCCGTCAGATTCCTCTCACAAGCCGTCAGAATGCTCAGCTTTAAAGAAAAAGTGTTCATAGTTGCCGACCCTTCGTTCATAATTGCCGACTAAGGCCTCACAGGTGCCGTCAAAACGGTCATATTTGCCGACTTTTTCTTTATAATTACGAACAAAGGGCTCATAGTTGCCTACATAATGGTTCGTGCTCATCCGCAAAATACTCACAGTTGCCTTCACAATGTTCAGACAAACTTTCAAAATGCTCACACTCGCTTCCACGGTGCTCATAGTTGCCGACTTTTTATTCATAATATCTAACTTACTGTTTATATTGTAAGTTAAATGGTTCATGGTTGCTGTCAAAAGGCTCACAGTTGCCGTCAGATTCCTCTCACAAGCCGTCAGAATGCTCAGATTTAAAGAAAAGTGTTCATAGTTGCCGACCATTCGTTCATAATTGCCGACCAAGGCCTCACAAGTGCCGTCAAAACGCTCATAGTTGCCGAATTTACTTTATAATTCCGAACAAAGGGCTCATAATTGCCTACATATTAGTTCGTGCTCATCTTCAAAATACTCACAGTTGCCTTCAGAATGTTCTCGCGCACTTTCAAAATGCTCACACTTGCTTCCACGGTGCTCATAGTTCCGACGATTCGTTCATATTTGCCGACCAAGGCATCACACCTGCCGTCAAAACGCTCATAGGTGCTGACTTTTCGTTCATAATTTCCGACCAAGGCCTCACAAGTTCCGTCAAAACCGTCATATGTCCGACTTTTCGTTCATAATTGCGTGCAAAGGGCTCATAGTTGCCTACATAATGGTTCGTTCTCATTTTTAAAATACTCACAGTTGCCTTCAGAATGTTCGCACGTACTTTCAAAATGCTCACAGTCACTTCCACGGTGCTCATAGTTTCCGACTTTTCATTGATAATATCTAACTTACTGCTGATATTGTAAGTTAAATGGTTCATGGTTGCTGTCAAAACACTCAGAGTTGCCATCAGATTCCTCACACAAGTCGTCAGAATGCTCAGATTTAAAAAAAAAGTGCTCATAGTGTCCGACCACTCGTTCATAATTGGCGACCAAGGCCTCACAGGTGCCGTCAAAACGCTCATAGTTGCCGACTTTTCGTTCATAATTCCGGATATAGGGCTCATATTTGAAAACAGCATTTTTCATGTTTATCCTAAAAATACTCGCTTTTGGCGTCACAATGTTCACACGCGCTTTCAAAGTGCTCACACTCGCTTTCATGATGCTCATAGTTGCCGACCATTCGTTCATAATTGCCGTCCAAGGCCTCACAGTTGCCGTCAAAACGTTCATAGTTGCCGACTTTTCCTTCATAATTCCGAACAAAGTGATCATAGTTGCCTACATAATGGTTCGTGCTCATCTTCAAAAAACTCACAGTTACCTTCAGAATGTTCAGACGTACTTTCAAAATCCTCACACTCGCTTCCACGATGCTCACAATTGCCGACTTTTCATTCATAATATCTAACATACTGCTGATAGTGTAACTTAAATGGTTCATGGTTGCTGCCAAAAGACACAGTTGCCGTCAGATTTCTCACACAAGCCGTCAGAATGCTCAGATTTAAAGAAAAAGTGCTCATAGTTGCCGGACATTCGTTCATAATTGCCGACCAAGGCCTCACAGTTGGCGTCAAAACGCTCATAAATGCTGACTTTTCGTTCATAATTGCGGACAAAGGGCTCATAGTTGCCTACATAATGGTTCGTGCTCATCTTCAAATTACTCACAGCTGCCTTCAGAATGTTCAGACGTACTTTCAAAGTGCTCACACTCGCTTTCATGATGCTCATAGTTGTCGACTTTTTGTTCATAATTGCCGACCAAGGTCTCGCAGTTGCCGTCAAAACGCTCATAGTTTCCGACTTTTCGTTCATAATTCCGGAGATGGGCTCATAGTTGAATACAGTATTTTTCATGTTTATCTTCAAAATACTCGTATTTGTCTACAGAATTTTCATACGTGCTTTGAATGTGCTCACGCTTGCATTCACGATGCTCAGAGTTGACGACTCTTTTGTTCATAATTGCCGACCCAATGCTCACAGTTGCAGTCAAAACGCTCATAGTTGCCGACTTTTCATTCATAATATCTAAATTCTTACTGATAGTGTAAGTTAAATGGTTCATAGTTGCTGTCAAAAGGCTCACAGTTGCCGTCAGTTTCCTCACACAAGCCGTCAGAATGCTCAGATTTAAAGAAAAACGAGCTCAAAGTTGCCGACCATTCGTTCATAATTGCCGACCAAGGCCTCACAGTAGCTGTCAAAACGCTCACAGTTGCCGACTTTTCGTTCATAATTGCCGACCAAGGCCTCACAGGTGCCGTCAAAACGCTCATAGTTTCCGACTTTTCGTTCATAATTGCGGACAAAGGGCTCATAGTTGCTTACATAATATTTCGTGCTCATCTTCAAAATACTCACAGTTGGCTTCAGAATGTTCAGACGTACTTTCAAAATGCTCACACTCGCTCCCACGATGCTCATAGTTGCCGACTTTTCATTCATAATATCTAACATACTGCTGATATTGTAAGTTAAATGGTTCATGGTTGCTGTCAAAAGAGTCACAGTTGCCGTCAGATTCCTCACACAAGCCGTCAGAATGATCAGATTTAAAGAAAAAGTGCTCATAGTTGCCGACCATTTGTTCATAATTGCAGACACAGGCCTCACAGTAACCGTCAAAACGCTCACAGTTGCCGACTTTTCGTTCATAATTGCCGACCAAGGCCTCACAGGTGCCGTCAAACCGCTCATAGTTTCCGACTTTTCGTTCATAATTGCGGACAAAGGGCTCATAGTTGCTAACATAATATTTCGTGCTCATCTTCAAAATACTCACAGTTGGCTTCAAAATGTTCAGACGTACTTTCAAAATGCTCACACTCGCTCCCACGATGCTCATAGTTGCCGACTTTTCATTCATAATATCTAACTTACTGCTTATATTGTAAGTTAAATGGTTCATGGTTGCTGTCAAAAGGCTCACCGTTGCCGTCAGATTCCTCTCACAAGCCGTCATAATGCTCAGCTTTAAAGAAAAAGTGCTCATAGTTGCCGACCATTCGTTCGTAATTGCCGACTAAGGCCTCACAAGTGCCGTCAAAACGGTCATATTTGCCGACTTTTCCTTTATATTTCTGAAGAAAGGGCTCATAGTTGCCTACATAATGGTTCGTGCTAATCCTCAAACTACTCACAGTTGCCTTCAGAATGTTCAGACGTACTCTCAAAATGCTCACACTCGCTTCCACTGTGCTCATAGTTGCCGACTTTTCATTCATAATATCTAACTTACTGCTTATATTGTAAGTTAAATGGTCCATGGTTGCTGTCAAAAGGCTCACAGTTGCCTTCAGATTCCTCTCACAAGCCGTCAGAATGCTCAGATTTAAAGAAAAAGTGTTCATAGTTGCCGACCATTCGTTCATAATTGCCGACCAAGGCCTCACAGGTGCCGTCAAAACGCTCATACTTGCCGAATATACGTTCAAAATTGCGGACAACGGGCTCATAGTTGCCTACATAATGGTTCGTGCTCATCTTCAAAATACTAACAGTTGCCTTCAGAATTTTCACACGTACTTTCAAAATGCTCACACTCGCTTCCACGATGCTCATAGTTGCCGACTTTTCATTCATAATATCTAACTCACTGCTGATATTGTAAGTTAAAATGTTCATGGTTGCTGTCAAAAGACTCAGAGTTGCCGTCAGATTCTTCACACTAACCGCCAGAATGCTCAGATTTAAAGAAAAAGTGCTCATAGTTGCCGACCATTCGTTCATAATTGCCGACCAAGGCCTCACCGGTGCCGGGAAAACGCTCATAGTTGCTGACTTTTCCTTCATAATTAAGAACAAAGGGCTAATAGTTGCCTACATAATGGTTCGTGCTCATCTTCAAAATACTCACAGTTCCATTCAGAATGTTCAGACGTACTTTCAAAATGCTCACACTCGCTTCCACGATGCTCATATTTGCCGAATTTTAATTCATGATATCTAACATACTGCTGATAGTGTAAGATAAATGGTTTATGGTTGCTGTCAAAAAACACAGTTGCCGTCAGATTCCTCACACAAGCCGTCAGAATGCTCACATTTAAAGAAAAAGTGCTCATAGTTTCCGACCATTCGTTCATAATTGCCGACCAAGGCCTCACAGTAGCCGACAAAACGCTCATAGTTGCCGACTTTTCATTCATATTTGCCGACCAAGGCCTCACAGGTGACGTCAAAACGCTCATACTTGCCGACTTTTCGTTCCTAATTGTGGAAAATGGGCTCATAGTTTCCTTTATAATGGTTCGTGCTCATCTTCAAAATACTCACACTTGCATTCAGAATGTTCAGACGTACTTTCAAAATGCTCACACTCACTTCCACGATGCTCATAGTTGCCGACTTTTCATTCATAATATCTAACATACTGCTGATAGTGTAACTGAAATGGTTCATGGTAGCTGTCAAAAGACACAGTTACCGTCAGATTCCTCACACAAGCCGTCAGAATGCTCAGATTTAAAGAAAAAGTGCTCATAGTTTCCGACCATTCCTTCATAATTGCTGAAAAAGGCCTCACAGTAGCTGTCAAAACGCTCATAGTTGCAGACTTTTCGTTCATTATTGACGACCAAGGCCTCACAGGTGCCGTCAAAACGCTCATAATTAGAGACATTTCGTTCATAATTGCGGACGAAGGGTTCATAGTTCCCTACATAATAGTTCGTGCTCATCTTCAAAATACTCACAGTTACTTTCAGAATGTTCAGACGTACTTTCAAAATGCTCACACTCGCTTCCACGGTTGCCATAGTTGCAGATTTTTCATTCATAATATCTAACTTACTGCTGATATTGTAAGTTAAATGGTTCATGGTTGCTGTCAAAAGGCTTCAGTTGCCGTCATATTCCTCACACAAGCAGTCGGAATGCTCAGATTTAAAGAAAGAGTGCTCATAGTTGCCGACCATTCGTTCATAATTGCCGACCAAGGCCTCACAGGTGCCGTCAATACGCATATAGTTCCCGACTTTTCTTTCATAATTGCGGACAAAGGGCTCATAAATGCCTACATAATGATTCGTGCTCATCTTCAAAATACGCACAGTTGCCTTCAGAATGGT
The DNA here is from genome assembly GCF_964235325.1 of Thermobia domestica. Lineage (NCBI taxonomy): Eukaryota > Metazoa > Arthropoda > Insecta > Zygentoma > Lepismatidae > Thermobia > Thermobia domestica. The sequence goes on from NC_137459.1 coordinate 311,565,763, forward strand.
CAGACGTACTATGAAAATGCTCACACTCGCTTCCACGATGCTCATAGTTGCCGACTTTTCTTTCATAATATCTAACATACTCCTTATAGTGTAAGTTAAATGGTTCATGATTGCTGCCAAAAGACACAGTTGCCGTCAGATTCCTCACACAAGCCGTCAGAATGCTCAGATTTAAAGAAAAAGTGCTCATAGTTGCCGACCATTCGTTCATAATTGCCGACCAAGGCCTCACAGTATACGTGAAAACGCTTATGGTTGCCGACTTTTCGTTCATAATTGCCGACCAAGGCCTCACACGTGCCGCCAAAGGCTCATAATTGACAAATTTTCGTTCATAATTGCGGACAAAGGGCTCATAGGAGCCTACATAATGGTTCGTGCTCATTTTCAAAATACTCACAGTTGCCTTCAGAATGTTCAGACGTACTCTCAAAATGCTCACACTCGCTTCCAAAGTGCTCATAGTTGGCGACTTTTCATTCATAATATCTAACTTACTGCTGATATTGTAATTTAAATGGTTCATGGTTGCTGTCAAAAGGCTCACCGTTGCCGTCAGATTCCTCTCACAAGCCGTCAGAATGCTCAGCTTTAAAGAAAAAGTGTTCATAGTTGCCGACCCTTCGTTCATAATTGCCGACTAAGGCCTCACAGGTGCCGTCAAAACGGTCATATTTGCCGACTTTTTCTTTATAATTCCGAACAAAGGGCTCATAGTTGCCTACATAATGGTTCGTGCTCATCCGCAAAATACTCACAGTTGCCTTCACAATGTTCAGACAAACTTTCAAAATGCTCACACTCGCTTCCACGGTGCTCATAGTTGGCGACTTTTCATTCATAATATCTAACTTACTGCTGATATTGTAATTTAAATGGTTCATGGTTGCTGTCAAAAGGCTCACAGTTGCCGTCAGATTCCTCTCACAAGCCGTCAGAATGCTCAGATTTAAAGAAAAGTGTTCATAGTTGCCGACCATTCGTTCATAATTGCCGACCAAGGCCTCACAAGTGCCGTCAAAACGCTCATAGTTGCCGAATTTACTTTATAATTCCGAACAAAGGGCTCATAATTGCCTACATATTAGTTCGTGCTCATCTTCAAAATACTCACAGTTGCCTTCAGAATGTTCTCGCGCACTTTCAAAATGCTCACACTTGCTTCCACGGTGCTCATAGTTCCGACGATTCGTTCATATTTGCCGACCAAGGCATCACACCTGCCGTCAAAACGCTCATAGGTGCTGACTTTTCGTTCATAATTTCCGACCAAGGCCTCACAAGTTCCGTCAAAACCGTCATATGTCCGACTTTTCGTTCATAATTGCGTGCAAAGGGCTCATAGTTGCCTACATAATGGTTCGTTCTCATTTTTAAAATACTCACAGTTGCCTTCAGAATGTTCGCACGTACTTTCAAAATGCTCACAGTCACTTCCACGGTGCTCATAGTTTCCGACTTTTCATTGATAATATCTAACTTACTGCTGATATTGTAAGTTAAATGGTTCATGGTTGCTGTCAAAACACTCAGAGTTGCCATCAGATTCCTCACACAAGTCGTCAGAATGCTCAGATTTAAAGAAAAAGTGCTCATAGTGTCCGACCACTCGTTCATAATTGCCGACCAAGGCCTCACAGGTGCCGTCAAAACCCTCATTGTTGCCGGATTTTCGTTCATATTTGCGGACAAAAAGGCTCATAGTTGCCAAAATAATGGTTCGTGCTCATCTTCAAAATACTCACAGTTGATTTCAGAATTTTCATACGTACTTTCAAAATGCTCACACTCGCTTCCACGATGCTCATAGTTGCCGACTTTTCATTCATAATATCTAACTCACTGCTGATATTGTAAGTTAAATGGTTCATGGTTGCTGTCAAAAGACTCAGAGTTGCCGTCAGATTCTTCACACCAGCCGCCAGAATGCTCAGATTTAAAGAAAAAGTGCTGATAGTTGCCGACCATTCGTTCATAATTGCCGACCAAGGCCTCACACATGCCGTGAAAACGCTCATAGTTGCCGACTTTTGCTTCATAATTAAGAACAAACTGCTAATAGTTGCCTACATAATGGTTCGTGCTCATCTTCAAAATACTCACAGTTGCATTCAGAATGTTCAGACGTACTTTCAAAATGCTCACACTCGCTTCCACGATGCTCATAGTTGCCGACTTTTCATTCATGATATCTAACATACTGCTGATAGTGTAAGATAAATGGTTTATGGTTGCTGTCAAAAAACACAGTTGCCGTCAGATTCCTCACACAAGACGTCAGAATTCTCACATTTAAAGAAAAAGTGCTCATAGTTGCCGACCATTCGTTCATAATTGCCGACCAAGGCCTCACAGTAGCCGACAAAACGCTCATAGTTGCCAACTTTTCATTCATATTTGCCGACCAAGACATCACAGGTGACGTCAAAACGCTCATAGTTGCCGACTTTTCGTTCCTATTTGCGGAAAAAGGGCTCATAGTTTCCTTTATAATGGTTCGTGCTCATTTTCAAAATACTCACAGTTGCATTCAGAATGTTCAGACGTACTTTCAAAATGCTCACACTCACTTCCACGATGCTCATAGTTGCCGACTTTTCATTCATAATATATAACTTACTGCTGATATTGTAAGTTAAATGGTTCATGGTTGCTGTCAAAAAACACAGTTGCCGTCAGATTCCTTTCACAAGCCGTCAGAATGCTGAGATTTAAAGAAAAAGTGCTCATAGTTGCCGATCATTCGTTCATAATTGCCGACCAAGGCCTCACAAGTGCCGTCAAAACGCTCATAGTTGCCGACTTTTTTTCATAATTCCGAACAAAGGCCTCACAGTTGCCCTCAAAACGCTCATAGTTGTTGTTGATTTTTCGTTCATAATTGCCGACCAAGGCCTCACAGGTGCCTTCAAAACGCTCATAATTGCCGACTTTTCGTTCATAATTGCGGACAAAGGGCACATAATTGCCTTCATAATGCTTCGTGCTCATCTTCAAAATACTCACAGTGGCTTTCAGAATGTACACACGTACTTTCAAAATGCTCACACTCGCTTCCACGATGCTCATAATTGCCGACTTTTCATTCATAATATCTAACATACTGCTGATAGTGTAAGTTAAATGGTTCATGGTTGCTGTAAAAAGACACAGTTGCCGTCAGATTCCTCACACAAACCGTCAGAATTCTCAGATTTAAAGAAAAAGTGCTCATAGCTTCCGACCATTCGTTCATAATTGCTGAACAAGGCCTCACAGTAGCTGTCAAAACGCTCTTGTTGCAGACTTTTCGTTCATAATTGCCGACCAAGGCGTCACAGGTGCCGTCAAAACGCCATAAATAGAGACATTTCGTTCATAATTGCGGACGAAGGGCTCATAGTTCCCTACATAATGGTTTGTGCTCATCTTCAAAAAACTCACAGTTACCTTCAGAATGTTCAGACGTACTTTCAAAATGCTCACACTCGCTTCCACGGTGCCCATAGTTGCAGATTTTTCATTCATAATATCTAACTTACTGCTGATATTGTAAGTTAAATGGTTCATGGTTTCTGTCAAAAGGCTTCAGTTGCCGTCATATTCCTCACACAAGCAGTCGGAGTGCTCAGATTTAAAGAAAGAGAGCTCATAGTTGCCGACCATTCGTTCATAATTGCCGACCAAGGCCTCACAGTAGCCGTAAAACACTCATATGTCCGACTTTCGTTCATTATTGCCGACCAAGGCCTCACAGGTGCCGTCAATACGGTCATAGTTCCCGACTTTTCTTTCATAATTGCGGACAAAGGGCTCATAAATGCCTACATAATGGTTCGTGCTCATCTTTAAAATACTCACAGTTGCCTTCAGAATGGTCAGACGTACTATGAAAATGCTCACACTCGCTTCCACGATGCTCATATGTCCGACTTTTCATTCATAATGTCTAACTTACTCCTTATAGTGTAAGTTAAATGGTTCATGGTTTGCTGCCAAAAGACACAGTTGCCCTCAGACTCCTCACACAAGCCGTCAGAATGCTCAGATTTAAAGAAAAAGTGCTCGTAGTCGCCGACCATTCGTTCATAATTGCCGACCAAGGCCTCACAGTAGCTGTCAAAACGCTCATAAATGCTGACTTTTCGTTCATAATTGCGGACAAAGGGCTCATAGTTGCCTACATAATGGTTCGTGCTCATCTTCAAATTACTCACAGTTGCCTTCAGAATGTTCAGACGTACTTTCAAAGTGCTCACACTCGCTTTCATGATGCTCATAGTTGTCGAATTTTTGTTCATAATTGCCGACCAATGTCTCACAGTTGCCGTCAAAACGCTCATAGTTTCCGACTTTTCGTTCATAATTCCGGAGCGGGGCTCATAGTTGAATACAGCATTTTTCATGCTTATCTTCAAAATACTCGCATTTGGCTACAGAATTTTCATACGTGCTTTGAATGTGCTCACGCTTGCATTCACGATGCTCATAGTTGCCGACTCTTTTTTTCATAATTGCCGACCCAATGCTCAATGTTGCAGTCAAAACGCTCATAGTTGCCGTCTTTCCATTCATAATATCTTACATACTGCTGATAGTGTAAGTTAAATGGTTCATAGTTGCTGTCAAAAGGCTCACAGTTGCCGTCAGATTCCTCACACAAGCCGTCAGAATGCTCAGATTTAAAGAAAAACGTGCTCAAAGTTGCCGACCATTCGTTCATAATTGCCGACCAAGGCCTCACAGTAGCTGTCAAAACGCTCATAAATGCTGACTTTTCGTTCATAATTGCGGACAAAGGGCTCATAGTTGCTTACATAATGGTTCGTGCTCATCTTCAAATTACTCACAGTTGCCTTCAGAATGTTCAGACGTACTTTCAAAGTGCTCACACTCGCTTTCATGATGCTCATAGTTGTCGAATTTTTGTTCATAATTGCCGACCAATGTCTCACAGTTGCCGTCAAAACGCTCATAGTTTCCGAATTTAGTTCATAATTCCGGAGAGGGGCTCATAGTTGAATACAGCATTTTTCATGCTTATCTTCAAAATACTCGCATTTGGCTACAGAATTTTCATACGTGCTTTGAATGTGCTCACGCTTGCATTCACGATGCTCATAGTTGCCGACTCTTTTGTTCATAATTGCCGACCCAATGCTCACAGTTGCAGTCAAAACGCTCATAGTTGCCGTCTTTCCATTCATAATATCTTACATACTGCTGATAGTGTAAGTTAAATGGTTCATAGTTGCTGTCAAAAGTCTCACAGTTGCCGTGAGATTCCTCACACAAGCCGTCAGAATGCTCAGATTTAAAGAAAAACGTGCTCAAAGTTGCCGACCATTCGTTCATAATTGCCAACCAAGGCCTCACAGTAGCTGTCAAAACGCTCACAGTTGCCGACTTTTGGTTCATAATTGCCGACCAAGGCCTCACAGGTGCCGTCAAAACGCTCATAGTTGCCTAAATTTAGTTCATAATTGCGGACAATGGGCTTATAGTTGAATACATACTGGTTCGTTTTCATCTTCAAAATACTCACACTTGCCTTCGGAATGTTCACACGTACTTTCAAAATGCTCACACTCGCTTCCACGATGCTCATAATTGCCGACTTTTCATTCATAATATGTAACATACTGCTGATAGTGTAAGTTAAATGGTTCATGGTTGCTGTCAAAAGACTCACAGTTGCCGTCAGATTCCTCAGACAAGCCGTAACAATGCTCACATTTACCAATGAAGTGCTCATAGTGGCCGACTATTCGTTCATAATTGCCGACTAAGGCCTCACAGGTGCCGTCAAAACGGTCATAGTTGCCGACTTTTCCTTTATAATTCCGACCAAAGGGCTCATAGTTGCCTACATAATGGTTCGTGCTCATCCTCAAAATACTCACAGTTGCCTTCACAATGTTCAGACAGACTTTCAAAATGCTCACACTCGCTTCCACGGTGCTCATAGTTGCCGACTTTTTATTCATAATATCTAACTTACTGTTTATATTGTAAGTTAAATGGTTTATGGTTGCTGTCAAAAGGCTCACAGTTGCTGTCAGATTCCTCTCACAAGCCGTCAGAATGCTCAGATTTAAAGAAAAGTGTTCATAGTTTCCGACCATTCGTTCATAATTGCCGACCAAGGCCTCACAGGTGCCGTCAAAACGCTCATAATTGCCGACTTTTCGTACATAATTGCTGACAAAGGGCTCATAGTTTCCTACATGATGGTTCTTGGTCATCTTCAAAATACTCACGGTTGCCTTCAGAATGTTCACACGTACTTTCAAAATGCACACACTCGATTCCACGGTGCTCATAGCTGCCGACTTTTCATTCATAATATCTAACTTACAGCTGATAGTGTAAGTTAAATGGTTCATGGTTGCTGTCAAAAGGCTCACAGTTGCCGTCAGATTCCTCACACAAGCCGTCAGAATGCTCAGATTTAAAGAAAACTTGCTCATATTTTCCGACCATTCGTTATAATTGGCGACCAAGGACTCACAAGTGCCGTCAAAACGCTCATATTTGCCGACTTTTTTTCATAATTCCGAACAAAGGGCTCACAGTTGCCCTCAAAAAGCTCATAGTTGTTGACTTTTCGTTCATAATTGCCGACCAAGGCTTCACAGGTGCCTTCAAAACGCTCATAATTGCCGACTTTTCGTTCATAATTGCGGACAAAGGGCACATAATTGCCTTCATAATGCTTCGTGCTCATCTTCAAAATACTAACAGTGGCCTTCAGAATGTACACACGTACTTTCAAAATGCTCACACTCGCTTCCACGATGCTCATAATTGCCGACTTTTCATTCATAATATCTAACATACTGCTGATAGTGTAAGTTAAATGGTTCATGGTTGGTGTCAAAAGACACAGTTGCCGTCAGATTCCTCACACAAGCCGTCAGAATGCTCAGATTTAAAGAAAAAGTGCTCATAGTTTCCGACCATTCGTTCATAATTGCTGACCAAGGCCTCACAGTAGCTGTCAAAACGCTCTTGTTGCAGACTTTTCGTTCATAATTGCCGACCAAGGCCTCACAGGTGCCCTCAAAACGCTCATAAATAGAGACATTTCGTTCATAATTGCGGACGAAGGGCTCATAGTTCCCTACATAATGGTTCGTGCTCATCTTCAAAAAACTCACAGTTACCTTCAGAAATTCAGACGTACTTTCAAAATGCTCACACTCGCTTCCACGGTGCCCATAGTTGCAGATTTTTCATTCATAATATCTAACTTACTGCTGATATTGTAAGTTAAATGGTTCATGGTTGCTGTCAAAAGGCTTCAGTTGCCGTCATATTCCTCACACAAGCAGTCGGAATGCTCAGATTTAAAGAAAGAGTGATCACAGTTGCCGACGATTCGTTCATAATTGCCGACCAACGCCTCACAGTAGCCGTAAAACGCTCATAGTTGCCGACTTTCGTTCATTATTGCCGACCAAGGCCTCACAGGTGCCGTCAATACGCTCATAGTTCCCGACTCTTCTTTCATAATTGCGGACAAAGGGCTCATAAATGCCTACATATTGGTTCGTGCTCATCTTCAAAATACTCACAGTTGCCTTCAGAATGGTCAGACGTACTATGAAAATGCTCACACTCGCTTCCACGATGCTCATAGTTGCCGACTTTTCATTCATAATATCTAACATACTCCTTATAGTGTAAGTTAAATGGTTCATGGTTTGCTGCCAAAAGACACAGTTGCCGTCAGACTCCTCACACAAGCCGTCAGAATGCTCAGATTTAAAGAGAAAGTGCTCATAGTCGCCGACCATGCGTTCATAATTGGCGACCAAGGCCTCACAGTACCTGTCAAAACGCTCATAGTTGCCGACTATTCGTTCATAATTGCCGACCAAGGCCTCACAGGTGCCGTCAAAACGCTTATATTTACCGACATTTCGTTCATAATTGCGGACAAATGGTTCATAGTTGCCTTCATAATGGTTCGTGCTCATCTTCAAAATACTCACAGTTACCTTCAGAATGTTCAGACGTACTTTGAAAATGCTCACACTCGCTTCCACGGTGCTCATAGTTGCCGACTTTTCATTCATAATATCTAACTTACTGCTGATATTGTAAGTTAAATGGTTCAATGTTGCTGTCAAAAGACTCACAGTTGCCGTCAGATTGCTCACACAAGCCGTAACAATGCTCACATTTACCAATAAAGTGCTCATAGTGGCCGACTATTCGTTCATAATTGCCGACCTAGGGCTCACAGTTGCCGTCAAAACGCTCATAGTTGCCGACTTTTCATTCATAATTCCGGACGTAGGGCTCATAGTTGAAAACAACATTTTTCATGTTTATCTTGAAAATACTCGCAGTTGGCTTCAGAATGTTCACACGCGCTTTCAAAGTGCTCACACTCTCTTTCATGATGCTCATAGTTGTCAACTTTTTGTTCATAATTGCCGAACAAGAGCTCACAGTTGCCGTCAAAACGTTCATAATTACCGACATTTCGTTCATAATTGCGGACGAAGGGCTCAAAGTTGCCTACATAATGGTTCGTGCTCATCTTGAAAATACTCACAGTTACCTTCAGAATGTTCAGACGTACTTTCAAAATGCTCGCACTCGCTTCCACGGTGCTCATAGTTGCAGATTTTTCATTCATAATATCTAACTTACTACTGATATTGTTCATGGTTGCTGGTAAGTTAAATGGTTCTCATGGTAAGTTAAATGGTTCATGGTTGCTGTCAAAAGGCTCACAGTTACTGTGAGATTCCTCAAACAAGCAGTCGTAATGCTCAGATTTAAAGAAAAAGTGCTCATAGTTGCCGACCATTCGTTCATAATTGCCGACCAAGGCCTCACAGGAGCCGTCAAAACGATCATAGTTGCCGACTTTTGATTCATATTATCTAACATACTGCTGATAGATTAAGTTAAATGGTTCATGGTTGCTGCCAAAAGACACAGTTGCCGTCAGATTCCTCACACAAGCCGTGAGAATGCTCAGATTTAAAGAAAAGGTGCTCATAGATGCCGACCATTCATTCATAATTGCCGACCAAGTCCTCACAGTTGCCGTCAAAACGCTCATAAATGCTGACTTTTCGTTCATAATTGCCGACCAAGGTCTCACAGGTGCCGTCAAAACGCTCATAATGCCCGACTTTTCGTTCATAATTGCGGACAAAGGGCTCATAGTTGCCTACATAATGGTTCGTGCTCATCTTCAAAATACTCACAGTTGCCCTCAGAATGTTCAGACGTACTTTCAAAATGCTCACACTCGCTTCCACGTTGCTCATAGTTGCCGACTTTTCATTCATAATATCTACCCTACTACTAAGAGTGTAAGTTAAATCGTTCATAGTTGCTGTCAAAAGGCTCACAGTTGCCGTCAGATTCCTCACACAAGCCGTCAGAATGCTCAGATTTAAAGAAAAAGTGCTCATAGTTGCCGACCATTCGTTCATAATTGCCGACCTAGGCCTCACAGTTGCCGTCAAAACGCTCATATCTGCCGACTTTTCGTTCACAATTCCGGACATAGGGCTCATAGTTGAAAACATCTTTCATGTTTATCTTGGAAATACTCGCAGTTGGTTCAGAATGTTCACACGTGCTTTCAATATGGTCACGCTTGCATTCACGATGCTCATAGTTGCCGACATTTTTGTTCATAATGCCGACCCAATGCTCAGAGTTGCCGTCAAAACGCTCATTGTTTTCGACTTTTCGTTCATAATTGCGGATATAGGGTTCACAATTGAAAACATAGTTTTTAATGTTTACCTTCAAAATACTCGCTGTTGGCGTCTCAATGTTCGCACGTGTTTTCAAAGTGCTCACACTCATTTTCACGATGCTCATGGTTGCCGACGTTTTGTTCATAATTGCCGACCCAGGGCTCACAGTTGCCGTGAAAACGCTCATAATTGCCGACTTTTCGTTCATAATTGCGGACATAGAGCTCACAGTTGCCGTCAGATCGTTCACATACCAACGGTACGTTGTATATTTTTATGTTTTTGGGCAATGAGTATTTCTTTATATGTACCAACCATAGGTGTCCAAACTCGCGAGCCCGGCGCTCGTGAGCTCGGCACTCGCACTCAACCGGGCTCGCGCTCAATAATTGAGCCCGAGCCCGAGTGAGCACGAGCCCAGGTGAGACAGGTGAGCGTGAGCCCAAGCGAGCGCGAGCCCAGTTGAAAAAAGTGAGCGCGAGCCCGAGTGAGCGCGAGCCCACTTGAGATTTGTGAGCGCGAGCCGGAGTGAGCGCGAGCCCAGTTGAAAAAAATGAGCGCGAGCTCAAGTGAGCGCGAGCCCAGTTGAAAAAAGTGAGCGCGAGCCCAAGTGAGCGCGAGCTCTGTTGGGAAAACTGAGCGCGAGCGCGGATGAGCGCGAATCCAGTAGAGAGAAGTGAGCGCGAGCCCGAGTGAGCGCGAGCCCAGTTACGATTAGTGAGCGCGAGTGCGACCGAGCGCGAGTGCAGTTAAGATTACTGAGCGCGAGCCCAAGTGAGCGCGATCACAGTTGAGAGAAGTGAGTGTGATCGCGAGCCAGCACTCGCTTCGCGCTTACGTGGACTCATTTGCTTCAGAGACAAGAGCATAAGAAACGCATCCCATATACAGCATTGAAAAGGAAGATTGAAGAAACTTTACAAAACGAAGGAAAAGCATATTTTTGACGATGTCTGAGCCAGAGATTGGCACCCTCACTCATTTTTGCTCTCAAGGGGGCCACCCTCACCCTCGCTTACCCTCATTTTGGTAGGTAAGTGTGAGTGAGAGTTAGCAAAAATGCCCATCTCTGCTTCGTAAGCTCTGAATGAGACGTAGCGTTTTCAAAATTCTCCCATCATTCCGAAAGATGCAAATATCATATGATGCTTGTATTTTATGGTTGAAGGTACAGAGCATAGAGGGAAGTGAGACAATTCTTGGAAATTGCTATCTATTGTTACACAGCAGCAGGATTTTTGCACATGGGTTTGTTGTCCATATCGAAGGATAGTATGAATTAATGTATATAACTAGATTTCAGTGGAAGTTTTTTTTTATTTTTATTATTATTTATTTATTTTTAAAGAATTTGAAACAATGCTATAAGCAATGAATAAAACTACAACAGCTTACAACTTTTCTTTTCTTCTTCTTGGCCAAAAACTATATGAATACTCAGTATAACACATTTAAATTACGACAAAATATTTACAATCATGCATGTGCGCCTTCCTTACACCGTGTCCTGGGTTGGAGTCCTGATGAAGAGAGCCTTGAAATTTGATCGTATTGCGGTGCTTATGGTTCTACCTTAAATTGAAGGTCACCGTGTCATATAGCCTTTGTACTCAAAGGCATGCTTTGAACGAGTGCAAGAAACAATTTTCTCTGCTAGTGTAGTGGCTAGCGCGTATTTTCTTTGTTGTACGTGGTTCCAGGTTTGATTCAGGGTAGGAGAGCAGAAAGTTTAATTTTACATCATCATTCACTTTCATTAATCATTCATCTCCTTCAACCGAAAGACCTTAGTGGTTTGACGTTAAATTATGATTTTTTCGTTTTTTTCTTTCTTTAATGGGTAATCGAATATGGTTTAGTCTTTGAACTGTGTACACGGAAGAATAAGAGTTTATTCAAAATACTTGAAATGTATATTTGACGTGCAATTTATTTGTTTTCAAAATTTCTGGTAGGTTCAATAGTTCTATTCATTTCTAACAGTTAGCATAAGGTTCTACGGAGATCTATTGTTCTATTAGACTAAACTTGAGCTTAAATGTCATCTGGACTCTCAACAATCAGTATAGCGACTCTTAAAAATGTGTATTCAACATGAATGTAGGTCGTTCTCGATTATTTATACGTCACCCTTCTATCCACCGCTAGGGAGACCGGAGATATCTTGCCCCTACAATATTATTGTGATTGTATATCATATGTGTATCAAGCTTCGTTGAAATTGCTCCAAGCGTTCTAGAATTAAACTTGAACATACGTAACATATTCTAATGATGATACCGAGACCGAGATTACTCTAAGTATCATGTTTTTCCTCTTTAAATTTCGAGATTAGACAGACTTTAGTAAATCGAAACTAGACCGAGATTCAACATATCGATCGAGACTTACTTGAGAGTCCTAAACAAAACCGTGAACGAGAGACAGTTAAGGATGGGCACGAGCGAGTTCGAGCGAGTTTTCATTGAAACTCAACTCGGCTCGAAACAGACATCTTTGAGCTCGACTCGAAAACTCGGATCGAAATTTTCCTCCAACTCGGCTCGAAACTCGACTCGAATTTGAGTCGAGTCGAGCCAAATCGAGCCCAATGTTGTGTGTAGTTTCAAATACTTTCTTCAGATATTTTACATAGACAATATAATTATTATCAATGATACTTACTGCTACTACAAATTATTATTATTATTATTATTATTATTATTATTATTATTATTATTATTATTATTATTATTATTATTATCATTATTATTATTATTATTATTACAACACCGTGTATATACATGAAAGATAGGCGATTTGTATCTAAATACTAAAAGCGAGTTGACTGTTGACTTCGGTAGTCGTGAAGTCTAGGAGGGGAGGCATTATTCACGAGGTTCTGGGTCTGATTTCTGGAGGAGCAAGTATTTGGGCTCGAACCAAAAATCGTTACAAGTTAGAGAGCGCCGGCCAAACATGTTCAAAACTGCTCGGCTCTGGTTTAGGGTTCTGAACGGCTCGAGCGGGTCGGCTCACAGCTCATTCACTATCGAGTCTAGCCGACAGCTCACTCAACAGAGCCGGCTCGAGGCGAAACAAACTGAGATGATGGCTCACCCCAACCGAGCCTGCTCGAGCTGTTTGCTCAGTTGAACCGAACTGAGCCGGTTAACATCACTACTCGGGTTGGGCTTCTGCATCTGCTCAAAACCTCAAACGTGCAGGTCTCAGCCTTGGTAGTAAGAACTATAGTATAAGGTCTACTTATATTGGTGCTCACGACATTTGAGGCTGTGGCGTTATAAAAATTCATTGTCGTTTTGTTAATCGAGACGAGACGACATGCGAGCAATATCCCACCTCGTGAGCAACACTAAAAATATTCCACAATAGTGCTTAAATTTTTCGTAGCTAGGGATGCACGCGAGACGCGAGAAGTCTCGTCTTGTCTCGCGTCTCGTCTCGCATTTGCGAGACGAGAGTGAATATTTTAAGCGAGACGAGACTAAACCATGCGAGACGAGACTCTAGACGAGACAAGGTTAAGTTTCGCACGAGAAGTCTCGCAACATTTATGAATTACATTTAATTGTATATTTAGTGATTTTACATTTATTGAGTTTTCTAAGTTGAGCGTTAATGCCTCCAGGAACAAAAAAGTGATTGGGGCAATAGACATTTTATGAGATTTATTATTATTCAAGGTTGATTTCAGAATAAAATCCTTCTTTAGATTCTAAACATCATTAAAAAAGAAAAGCTTTGTAAATTAGAAATTTATTACAGCACCGATTTAGGACTTTATTTTGCGACACAAACACATACACGCGGGCGCGCACGAATACATGAACTTCTGTTTTTGATCTGAAAAACGAATAAGACTCCCTATTGCTGCGAAATGTGATATTTCTGTTGTTTCTGTCTTTTTCACATTACTACTAGCGATTAATGTTGGGTGAAATCCCCTCTCGTCAAAGTTTATCCCCAGCCCGGCTCGCAGAAATAACATGATATTTTTACATGGGATAAGTATTTTCTTTCTATATATTTATCAAAAACATCCCCCTCTAGTTCGGAAGTTTAATTCAAACACTGGTTTGGTAGGATGGCCCTATAGGTTTGTGGGAGTTACACTTACTTTAAAAAAAAAAATTAATAACCTCTCATTTGAGTAACACGAGCACTGGCGCCTAGTCTGTCAGACCCAACATTTCCTTTTCTCCGGATAGAATGCCTCTCAGCAAGCGATAAAATGCGGTCTACAACTGAGGTGTTGAAGTAGGAAGTTACAGGAAACCGCGTTCTTGTAAGGTCAGCATTTTACTTAGCTCAGGATCAAAATAAATGTGGTCTGTGTCTGTGTGGCTTGACGTGCTGTCGGGTTAACCAAAACTTTTCAGGTTTTGATATTCTGGCAACACTGCAGTTAGTTCAACTGTATGATCTGGAAATTGATCCAGAAAGCTTTTTTCGTATCAAGTATAGTTTGCTGGATATTTTGATTCTCACAATTGTTAACATATTGCGTTATCCACAACTCCGTTGACACAAGTAACGTTATTCCGTGGGGGTTGGTGTAAAGGGAGATAGGTGAAAATAGATGGCAGCACTGTTCTCCTACACAAGTAACGTATTTTTATATTTTCTCTGCTGCTTCCACAAATTTAATGCTAGAGAGTTTAAACTTTCTGAAAAGAAAGTTCAAACCTATTCTAAGGGAACAATCCATGTCAATTTTGGACATTGTGACGTTAGAGCATTGCTCAGACTAGAAGCAGGCAAAGACAAGGTTGAAATCCGGTTAAATAAAGACGAAGAAATTTACATATAGACATAGTAAAAGGATCCGGGTTTGGTTCAATGAGTTCAGAAAAACATATACGGAAACGTTATATTGTTTATATCCTAATTACATTGGTAACTTTTTTTTCGGGGCAAAAATGTGCCCGCATGGCATACTGGAAAATATTACTGGAGAACTCTTAACTGCAAAACAATGTTAGATCCAGCAACAATTTATGCTGGTTTTGCTGTAAATTATGCTATTAATTTGACGAAAATTAATAGTCCAGCAATCAAATTCCAGCACAACTTTTATTTTAATTTGGAGCGGAGGGGATACAAGTTCGGATACCATGAACTCTAGGTTCCGTCTCCTTAGGATGTTATGAACATTCATCCCATGGAAACCAATGGCAAATCACCATGGATTCACCTTGCCAAGGGACTTTTAGGTCAAATACCTGCCTTCAGACAGAATATCACATCATCATTCATTAACAGCCATAGAATAACACATTGCAAAATTTTGACCCAGAATATATGCGAGACTGCGAGACCATGCGAGAAAGTCTCACGGGAGACGCGAGATGAGACTCAAAATTTTATGCGAGACGAGACTTCACATTTGCGAGACGAGGCGAGACGCGAGACGACCAATATTTGAGGCTGCGAGACGAGACGAGACTTTTCCATTTCTCGTCTCGTTTCGTCTCGCGGGCATCTCTATTCGTAGCTTTTACTTTCCAGTCTGATCAGGCTATGATTTCAAAACGAGTTAAAACGAGTTAAACGAGCTTGCCATTTATCAAACTCGACTCAACTCGAAACTCGACCTCAAAACAGTGACTCGGCTCGGAACTCGACTCGAGAAAATTACCTTTGACTCGACTCGAATTCGCTTCGAGTTTCGAGTCAAGTCGAGTTTTAGCTCGACTTGTGCCCATCCCTACAGACAGTTTTATATCGACACATGCCAAGACAAGACCAAGCGCAATCTCGAAAGTCTTGGTCTCGTGTCGAATAGTAACAGAAATTACTGAAATTACATGCCTTGCCCAAAATTTGTTTCATATTATGTTATATGTTAGATGATGGAACAATTGCCCTTGGATGGTCTAAGTCATAGACGTGTGCACGGGAGAGAGGGAGAAAATGCTTCCTCTAATAGTTTGGTACGTGAGTATAACGAAAATGTTTTAAACAGCACATAATTTTGAATTAGAATTCAATATATCTTATTCTCTTTCCAGTTTTTGAAATGACCGAAAAAGTACGTTGCCAAAATATTCCGAAACTTAGTTTTATAAAACAAACATATGTTTCAGTTTCCAAACATTTCTTTCCACTCAGCTTAGAAATTTTCCTTGAAAAGATATTTTATTTTATTTTATTTTATTACTGCAACTTCTCGTGTTGTACAAATTTTGTTCTGAAGCTGAGAATAAAATGCTAAGATTGGTAGAGATTTGAATTTCAGAATAAGGCAAGATCATGGGAAAAGGAAAATTATCAGATTAAACCAGAGTATTTGTTAAAATATCAAGATATAAATTGCATAGTTGGTTGGCTTGGAATCTAGCGTAGCTTTCAGCATCAAAGCTATACGAGATGTCGACCTACGGTTTAAGATGGAATGTAAGCTACCGTTATGCGTTGAAACTTTTTAATGATCTCCCACCAAGATTTAAACCTGGAACCCAATGCTTCAAAGACATGTGCTCTGGCTATTCAAGTATAATGTAATGCAAAGTGTTGGAATTGATTTATTGGGGTTTAATATTGGTTTTCGGTCCCGAGGATATCTCAAACAAATTTGCTGTTGCTCAGGCTCTTGCGACTATATCAGCGGGACCACATCAGACGCGAACTATAGCTTAACGTGGGATCCTAAGCACATAACCTGCCAGGAAACGAACCCGGGTCTACCACGCCAAAGGTACGTACGCTAACCGCTTTGTTAGGAAGGAGCTGCAAATATTGATCGAAACAAGACCGAGACTGATACGTTGTTTTTCGTATACAGATACATATATAAATATGGATGTAGGAATAAATTCAAAATGACAATATAACACCAACTAAATTATTTTCCAAGTTTGATTAAGATAAATAAGCTAGTTTTAGTCGTTTACTTTGTTTATACCTAGTTCAACAAAAGGGGAAAAATTTCGTGACAAAGTTTCCTATATGCTAATACTGTGGTGATAAATTTACCGATGACAAAATTACAGTGTAAAATTTTCCGGTGACGAAATTACCTATGTGCTAATATTTTGGTGACAAAATTACCAGTGACGAAATTACTGTGACAAAATTTTCGGTGACAAAATTACCTGTTCGGCAAATTGCCAAGAATGGAGGTGAAAAATGGCCCGCTTTAAGTAAATTTGGTGCAAGTTGTTCGATGTCAAGTTGTCATACACCCCTTAAATGGGCCTTTTATCTAGTTAATTTTGAAACCAGATACACGATCATTATGATAGCGCTAAATTTGGACAACATAATTCAAACCATCTTCGAGAGAAATATCTGTAAATAAACGTTTACGTGTGGACGCATAAGTTACATTTGTTCAGCTTAATAAAGCTTAGTTGATTGATTAAGTTTAACGAGGTTTATAAAAGGGAAACCTCTATATTAATTTGGAATCTGAATTAGATGACTTGCCAGTTCCCACTGGTGATCACACCACTTCTCCTGAACCCTAAGTCTTGTCTCGTCTTGTAGGCTATAAATTCTCGAAAACTTCTTTCTTGTCTGGATTCTCGAGGAATCACTTCTCGTCTCGTTTTGGGCCATTCCATCGTCACGGGCAGGACATTTACACTACATTTTTGACGCTTTAAAGTTGTATATTTCTAAAAATACAACATAAATTCTGCTAATTGTATGATACATGAGCAGTACAGACTTAGTAGTATATGTAGCTGATGTTCTCAGTATTTTTTTCTGTTTAGAGTAGAAAATATTAATTCCTAAACGTCTGTCACGGGCGGGGACAAAAAAGAGAAGTGGCTTTCGACACACCAACTGAATGTTACAAAACTCTGTGAATTCTTGGCTCAAAATCTTTTTATTGAAATGGAAATGTATAAATGATGAAATTTGTTACCAAACTACACTTAAGAGAAATTTGCCAAATATTTATATTAATAAAAAAAACTCAACTTTACTGTGTCACGGGCAGGACATATGGTTGTCACGGGCAGGACACCGTGTGAATCAACACACAAAATCTCAATAAGAATGATTTGAAAACTGAAATAAAATCGAAAATAAGTCAATTTCCGCTGTTCTGTTATATCATTGTGCACAAATAATGCTATTTCCTTTACTTGGGCTCGCTTTTATCACATAAAATAAAAATATATAGTACACTTATTTCTCACCACCTACACTTTAGGAAATGGTTTTATTTGCCCATTTACACCCACCTTGTAGGGAACTTCGTACAAAACACTGTCTAACAGTATATAAAATAGGTGCTGGTATCCAGTGCCGTAGAAAATCAGCGCCCGGGGCGAGAGTATACGACGGCGCCCTCGTAAATATGAGTGAGGTCGACAGACCAGCCGCAAAGCATCACATGGTTGGCGCCATGCGTAAGAAATTTTTTAAAAAATAAATCCTGCTTTTCCTTGATTTTGAGCACTATTTAATACTTTTTCCTTCCATTTTTATATATCTTTTATTTTTCCTCTTGAATTTTGCGCCCCCATACTTTGACGCCCGGGGCCTGCGCCCCGCTCGCCCCTTTCCCCCAACGCCACGACACTTCTGGTATCACAGGCATTATTTGATTGAAATGCATGTAAGACACATCTTCAACAGTCTTGAAAATTTTACTGCAATTGCTTACGGTCTTCATACGAATTTCTTTGACTTCTTCGTCCTCTTCCATTGGGCTATGTGCGATAGTTGCATGTCTATGCTTTCTTTTTCTGTTCACTAGAGAAAAATTCCATCAACAAAAATGTTCCTTGTGTTATATCTTCAACAGCTGGTCTAACACAAACCTTGTTAACATGCAAACCTAAGTCGTCGCTCAGGATAGCTTCATGGCTTTCGGAATCATCATTTTCAGAATCTGAATAAAAGTCTATTAGGAATTTAAAGATTTTACACGGATGAAGCTCTGATTAAAAAGTTCGACGAACTACTCAATTTTCGCTGTCAAATTGCAGGAAAAAAAGGGTTTTGATTGGAGACATTCAATTGATAAGAGCATTTCCCGCCTTTTATTCAAATCGTCTTTTTATTTCAATTTCTGCAGATGATAGTAGTAAAACAGATATATTTTGAAACGAAGAGCTTAAAGCTGCTACGAAATCAGCAACACATTCTACAATTACTTTCTTTTGTTTCACAAAGTTCCATACTGGCCTTCTTGTACGTACTGCAATACCATCCACTTCTCCCTTGAAACGAACAAAAAGGTGACGCTAATAATAATATTTATATGACACTTTTTTTTTTTTTACGTTAAAACGTCATACTGACAGTAATAGATAATCCTCTATTTAAATAAATAATGTTCATGCTTAGAAAACTTTATTTTAGTACACATGGAATCATTGTCTATCATGAATAACCAATGTACACAAACTTTCCCACCAATGCCATGTCCACTGTCACGGGCAGGACAAGTTTTCAAATTGAAATAAATCGAAATATATTATTAGCATTAGTTCAAAATTTGGTAAATGTGAAGTACACATGCAAATTGTTACTTCTACTAAGTACGAACCACATTCTCAAATTTAGTAATTCAGTACAATAACTTTTGGTAGTTTTCTGTCACGGGCAGGACACTCAAGTTGACGTTTATATCTTTAATGATATTATAAACAATTTTTATCTTGTAAACACTTTTTCAACTGCAGTTTGTAGCAAAAAGAAGCATCTTGAATAGCTCGAAGTTACTTCAGCCAAACATGCACAAATTACCGTAAAATGTTGCCGATAACAAGAATAAAAAATTTCCTCGCAGCTGACATGTTACAAGTTCACAACTTAGATTTAAAATTTTACGTTAATTCTAAGTATAAATAAATTTTTCTTTGTGAAAATGTAAATTTCGTTCTATTTACTTCATATATATGTAAAAATTCATTGGTTTTGACAGTTTTCGAAAATTTGGGTTCAGGCTCACTTTCGCGTGGAATGGCCCTTTTGTAAATTTAAGTACAAAATGTATTCCCTTATCTAATAGTTCTCAGAATCCTTCTGCGTCAGGAGAGAAGTCCAAGAAGGGTGTAATCTAACATCGTATTTCTTATTGGAGTATATTGTGTAATGATTTGAGTATCTTGAAACGATCATAAATGCTCTTCATTGTGGCCGTATAATTACTTTTATAATTTATAGGTTTTATATACGGATCATTTAGCACTGAAATGATGTTTGAGATTTAAGACTTGGGTGAACTAGTGTTGGTCACGAGACTCGAAAAATTTATCGTCTCGTAGAGAAAATTGTAAGAGTGATAACGGTGACGAGGTTCAAAAAGTGTTGTTTTCAACAGTAACTTTCAACTTATTGTTCCTTATAATTATTAACATATAAAGAGATATATAAAATTTATATAAAGGATTGAGTTAGTAATTTGCACGAAATTAGTTTAGTGAATTTCGTTTAAAATTCCAGCAATAATATTCTTTGTAATAGGCCTATATGGTATATATTTCTTATGTGGAAAATTCTTTGATCCACTTTTTAAAATTTGAATACAATACGCACCACAGAAGACACCTGCACTAAATTCAAAGAAATCTCTGCAGCACAGGACGAAGGGTCATTCGCCGCTCCCCACTGGCAGACCATCGGAGAAATCTTTCACTGCCCCTCCCTCCCAGGAGTCCGTCCTGGATCAGGGCCTAGATTTCAATAACAGATTACCTGTAGGCGTTATAGCTGCAGATAAAAGGTTTTCTTCGGGTACCGTAAAGTGAATGCACAGAAACATTATGTTCGTTCTGATTGCTTTTTCAAGAAATGTACACCGTATATAGCTTCGTGAGTAGGTGATACTGTTTAAGACAAAGATCATCGAGTACCGTAAGACGGGGTTACTTTGCAGCAGATGTAATGAATTTTAAAGAAAATCGCATCTAACTTATAAACGTAATGATTTAGGACATTATATTTTAAACATATAATAGCTAGATATATAAGGAAAACATTCGTGCAAGTGTATTTGTAAACATTCACTAAGACCGTGATTACTATAATATAAACTTTGGTGCAAAGTAACATCATAGGTCAGGATACTTTGCACCACATACAAAAAATATGTTGAACATAGGAACATAATGTTTCTGTGCAACGTTTTCCCTTCAGTATTTATACATTTCACTTCCTACACAAAACTGCATGCAATCTACAAATATTGATATTAGAATCATGGTACTGGTATCAGTACTTAGTGTGATTTATCGATATTTGTAAAGAAAATTGTGTATTTTCTGGACCGGTACAGGAACCACATTCTGATAGTTTAGCATATATCCAACAAAAATGTCCTCAGGAACGAAAAAAAAATCCCCGTGAACTGATTTCCCTTTGTAGCTTTTTGTGCCCAAGAATATCATCCAACCGTAATCATTGGAAGGTTTACGGGATTCGGGGCTTTTAGCTGAAGCCTAGCCAAATTTCAGGATTTCTTTTTTTAAAAAATAATGTTAGTAATTCCTATGTGTGTAAGCTTCAAGCCCCCCAAAACGTTTAGCGATTAAAAAAAAAAAAAGAAAAAGCTAAGCCTTACTGAGTGAAGCGAAGAAGCGGATCCGCCATTGTTCGCAATTTATTTTCCAACAAAAAATTAATTCCAGTATCTACCTTTATAGGATATTTAGCTAAAATTAGAAAGTAGGAGGTGCCAGTAGTAATAATTTCCTCTCTAAGCTATATTTTGGACCGGTGGAAAGTAACCCCTGATTAAAGTCTGAAGCCGCCTACTCCCAGTTTTATCTTTTCTATGTAAACTTTGAGTATTTCTTGCGAAGATTGTTCGCCAAAATACATCCCCAGGAGGAAAGTACAGAATAGAAGACTTTCGCAAGTATAAAAATTACATATGTTAATTAGTCTTGTTGCATTGTATGTTCTAAATAAAAGAAAGTTGCATTGTATGTTCTAAATAAAAGGAAATTAAATCTTCGAATTTTACGTTCCACGCTTATAGGCTACTGTGTAGGGTACAGAAGAGGGCGACGATGACATGAACGAAAAGGAGTAGTGATGAGCAAATGCAAGACTAAGACCAAGACCCAGGTGGTCTTGGTCTTGCACACCCAGTCTTGGTCTTGGTCTTGCACTGGCACACTTGATCTTGGTCTTGGTCTTGGTCTTGCATCGGGATTCCTGGTCTTGGTCTTGGTGAAAACTCTTGCAAAAACTGGAAGACCAAGACTCTTGCGCTCATCACTAAAGAGGAGGAATGTAAAAATAGTAGGAGGAAACGGACAATCCGAGAAAACTCACGCACACGGTGTTTGTCAACCACAAAACCCATTTTGCACAAGCTGGGATCGAACCAGAGACTCCACTCGCAAGAGATGATCCCTCTACTACTGACTCACCGCGATCTAAATAAAGTTTTGATATAATCAGTGAGAGATTGATTATTCTTTCTTGCCTTGTTAAATATTGGCCACTTCTTTGTCCAAATATGTCTATTTCTTTATTCTTTTTCTCAACAACACAACATTGATAGTACCTGCATTTAAAATCATTGCTTTCGATCGATCCTCTCTGAAAACAAAGAAACAATGGAAAGCAACTGCATTCCTCAGTTTACACGCGTAAATTCACGCACAGTGTATGAGCTCCGTCACTCGAGTAAAGTCACATCGTTAGTTTACGTGCAAAATTTACATGCGTAAACTCACGGTAGTGTATGCTGAACTTATGCTACAGACAGATGTTTGCTTCATTGACAAGAAGATAAGGAATGTATTCCAAGTACAGAATTCCTTGTGATGCAAAATTACATCCACTTTGCAAAACGAAGATGAAGCGCATTCTGTACTATTTGTAATGTTATATTAATCCACTTGAAGAGTGTTTGACATTTGAAGCTTTTTCAAACGTCTTTAGAAATTAGAAAGGTTTTTTTTTCATAGATTTTTATGAGTGCTTTTTGAGGCTGGCACTTGCTTTTGTTGTTTTAGTAACAAATGCCATGCCCCCTTTATTATTATTATTATTATTATTATTATTATTATTATTATTATTATTATTATTATTATTATTATTATTATTATTATTATTATTATTATTATTATTTTAGATTAAGGTCATAGAGTAAGGAAACCTCTTGAACTTCCAAGGTAGGAAATTTATATAGTAACAACTAATGAAACTGTGCGTTCATAGAAAACTCGAGCGACTTTTCCGCAAACCCGAACATAGCAATAGAGGTAATTGGTTTTGCTCACATTCAGCATAAAAAAGAAAAATTAAAACATTGATAGTAATATCCCACTTAATATTTTTAGAAAAAAGGAAAAAAAGGAAAATAAAATGTCATAATAAATTGTCAGCACATTCAGTTGCGAAACCATCTGATGCCAAGCATTTTATTTAATTGAATATATACCAGCAAAACATACTATTGTCGTTTCGATCACTGCTATATATTATCGTTTTTGTTCCAATGCCGATCAACGTTGAAAGGACAGACGGACGGACATAACCTTTTTATACGACTTTTGATATTTATGCATAGTATAGTTTGGATGTCTAAAATTGTTAACCAGGAAATTGCAAACCTGAGTAGTGGTTCGGATCCCACTAAGGTCCCGTCTCACATACATATATCGTCAGTGCTGAAAAGAGAAGTTAAACTTTCAATCGGACTAAGAAACAGAACATAAAAGTCTAACTTGAACGGAAATACATTTGTATACTTGTATAAACTATTCCCAATGATCAGTATTAAGAAAATTAAAGAAGGAATATAACCTGCGAGATGGAACCAGTATTTTAAAAACGAACTAGTTAGTGATTTCCTGTTATTTTTAATGCGTGACAAGGAATCACTTAGGAAAACTCTTATCTAAAGATAACGAGAGGTGTTGGGTCCACGGCTGAGTGGACACCTGCAAAATTCCTTATCTGATTTCTTCCAAAGACATTTCTCGGTTGGATGAGCACAGGGAAGACTTTTTGCTCTCTTATTGAAGATTGAAATGTATGTATGATAACATGTCCCCCATTCAGGTAAACTAAACCCACTATAAAGTTTCAAAAATATATAAATAATAGTTTAACTTATTTTCGTCACCCTGAAAACTGGGGGGCCCCGGCCTAGATCCGCACTACCAGAATCTCAAGTCAACACAACCACTGAGTCCAAGGCTAATCTGTAGGAATTATTATTATTATTATTATTATTATTATTATTATTATTATTATTATTATTATTATTATTATTATTATTATTATTATTATTATAGTATTTCGGGTTTATTCTTTTGTTTTAAGCGTTCCGACTATTGGCTCAAGTCTCTTTAAAGCACTGCTCTACACCCAGTATTTAAAGAACTATTCAAGAAATTACAACCATAGAAGTGTTAAAGATAATTATAAAATATATAAAGTACGGTATAATTATCAAATATCACATCATGAAATCTCTCTTGCTTTGCGAAAGTACATAAAGGTATTATTACTAAATATATAATATTACAGAAATATTTGATAGTGTATATTTCAATTTTGGGGCACCAAAATTTATAGAATTACAAGCTCATTTGCCCAGTGTTACTCGGACATTTATTTCTCCCAATCTTGTATTACATAGAAAAAAATAATTTATATTGATTTGGACTCTTTAATCAACGACGTATGGATTCGACACTTCGGTAATATCGGTCGTTTTTGATTTATTTTTACATGTGATCTTTTCCCATATATTGTATATAACAAGTTTGGTTAAAATTACTCAAGGTGTTCTGGGCTAGAACATAACCACATACACAAACACACTCCACACACACACACACACACACACACACACACATATATATATATATATATATATATATATATATATATATATATATATATATATGTGTGTGTGTGTGTGTGTGTGTGGAGTGTGTTTGTGTATGTGGTTATGTTCTAGCCCAGAACACCTGGAGTATATATATATATATATATGTGTGTGTGTGTGTGTGTGTGTGTGTAAAACACACATATCCATATTATCGCAGCCATTCTCTACTCTTTCCTGGCAACACTTGCTTCCTCCCCCAACACCCATCCGGCAGTTTGCCGCGTATATGTGAAGAGCGTCATTGCTTGCAATGTCCCGCTTGGCTATACACGGCGATCTGCCGCGCCGGATTCTAGCAGGGAGATGCGGCTGTTTTTGCTCGCCGGATAAATGTCCGGCGACCGCCGCACATATGTGAAAAGCTCCATTGCTTGCAATGTCTTTCTACCTTGTCCGGCAATTCCCCAGAAACGGATCCGGCAAATCGCCGGATAATGTGAAAAGGCGGTTAGTGTCCTTTTTTAGCAGCAAGGCTATATGAGACGTGGACCTATAGTTTATGCTGGAATCTCATCCACCGCAATTGTTCAAAGTTTAAAGGTGCTCTGACTAGGAATCGAACTCGGGAGTCCCAGAAAAAAAAGAAAAAAGAAAGAAAGAAATAGGCAAATAAGAAACATTTAGACTTTCCTTAGTTGTATAGTTGTGAATGTGAGAGGTGAAATCTGCTTCGAAGGAGAATTTTTCGTTTCAAGCAATAAAAGATGTAACTAAAGCAAATGGAAACATATGTTCGATACTGAAGTTTCAAAAATCGTTATCTTTGTTCTACGAAGTATTTTGCTGAGCCCAAACTCTTGGACCTTCCTCCACGTTAACTGTCATGTGAAAAGAGTGATCGTTTTTTGGAGCTATTGAAAGAAGAATATTATATTTCAACTCTGAGTAAACATTGGCAAATTGTTATTGCATATATGTGGAGAAAACAAATTTATTTAAAGGAAGAAAAACGTATAAATATGTCTGGAAGTTTCCTTTAAATAGCCTTATGTAGCTATTGAGAAGTGAAACATGGTTGGTGGACAGAAACTTTTCAATGGCTCCTTAAAAAAAAATAGCCCTATATGTTACGGTATTTGAGCAGTACGGTGTCACAGGGACTTTTTACCCCTGGAAAGTTTTACCCCCTGGAAATCTTTACCCCCTTGTCGGTTTCTGGTAACTTCAAAGGAAAAGTCAAAAGTCGCATTAAAAATTCATATAATTGAATGTGATCTCTCAGTGTATGCACTCACTTTGGTCAAGATGGCTTTATATCCGAAGATTTGGTAGGGGGGTAAAAATTTCCTAGGAAATTATTACCTCCCTGTGGGCTATTGGTTACTTCAAAGACAAACTCAAATGTTATTTTATAAATTGATACCACTCTGTAGTATCTCTTAACATACACAGTCACTTTGGCCAAGATGGCTTTAAATCCGAAGATTTGGTAGGGGGGTAAAAATTTCCTAGGAAATTATTACCTCCCTGTCGGCTATTGCTTACTTCAAAGACAAACTCAAATGTTATATTATAAATTGAAAGCACTCCGTAGTATCTCTTAACATACACATTCACTTTGGCGAAGATTGCTTTAAATCCGAAGATTTGGTAGGGGAGTAAAAATTTCCTAGGAAATTATTACCTCCCTGTCGGCTATTGGTTACTTCAAAGACAAACTCAAATGTTATATTATAAATTGATACCACTCTATAGTATCTCTTAACATACACAGTCACTTTGGCCAAGATGGCTTTAAATCCGAAGATTTGGTAGGGGGGTAAAAATTTCCTAGGAAATTATTACCTCCCTGTCGGCTATTGGTTACTTAAAAGACAAACTGAAATGTTACATTATAAATTGAAAGCACTCTGTAGTATCTCTTAACATACACAGTCACTTTGGCCAAGATGGCTTTAAATTCGAAGATTTGGTAGGGGGGTAAAAATTTCCTAGGAAATTATTACCTCCCTGTCGGCTATTGGTTACTTCAAAGACGAACTCAAATGTTATATTGTAAATTGAAAGCACTCCGTAGTATCTCTTAACATACACAGTCACTTTGGCCAAGATGGCTTTAAATCCGAAGATTTGGTAGGGGGTAAAAGTTTCCTAGGAAATTATTACCTCCCTGTCGGCTATTGGTTACTTCAAAGACAAACTCAAATGTTATATTTTAAATTGATACCACTCTATAGTATCTCTTAACATACACAGTCACTTTGGCTAAGATGGCTTTAAATCCGAAGATTTGGTAGGGGGGTAAAAATTTCCTAGCAAATTATTACCTCCCTGTCGGGTCTTGGTTACTTCAAAGACAATATCAATTGTTATATTGTAAATTGATTCTATTCCGTGTTATTTCTTAACAGACCCAATCACTCTGGGGAAGATTGCTTTATGTCCGAAAATTTGGCTTCATAACCCAAAATTTGATAGTTGGTAATGTTTTCCTAGGAAGTAATTGCTTTTCCAGTTTTGCACGTGATTTGCTGTCTGACGATGCTGTCTTAATAAAAAAAAATGAAATTAAATCTTTTAGTTTTACGTCCCACGATTATGCCAGTTAGGGTAAATCAGACGGTGATTGTGAGAAATGAATGAAATGGTGGAATGAAGAAAGTGGGAGGAAACGAGAGAATCCGGAGAAAACCCACGAGCACGGTGTGTGTCCACCAGAAATTCCACACGACGCGAGTTGGAATCGAACCAGTGACCCCAAGCACCTGAGGTGAACGCTCTACCACTGAGCCACAGCGTCCCCCAGGTGTCTTAAGATGGTTGCAGTGTCAAAGTGTTATTTTCTATTAATTGTTTTCATATTATATCAATGAAGTTTGTATAAGCTGCTCTTCAAGAGGAATAATTCTAATCTTACATCTTAGCGGCCTAGTATAAAAGGAGGAAGAAACTTTCCTTCGAAACACTCCACTTTTAAAAAATATTTCATAATTTCGTTCCTGGAAGCAGCTCTTGACTTATTTCACTAGTAGTCGAGATTTAAGGATTCAGTAGCGTCGAAAGGAATGTATTGATTTTGAAACTCGATTTGACTCTTTTGACAGTGTGGAACACGTGGGAAGAAAAATATATTGAGAATAAACAATCTTTTGAAACAAAAGTAAGTAAATCTAATTTTAAAGTATGTTATTTGCAACCGAGAAAGCAGATTTTGATTCCAAATTATTGCGTAGTTTGTAGTGTAAAATATTAGATATTAGTTGCCTTATAATCTTGATAACTGTTATTGTACAGTTTATAACATAAATGATTGAAAACGTAAAACACATCTTTCAATTAAAATCGTTATTGCAATTTATTCCTCTCTCTCTCCTTATATACACATGGTAGACAAATTATCATGATCATCCGCTATAACGGGTTTAGACAGAAATTCACAACAGTGTTGACAACCAAATATAAGTTTATATTTTTTCAAATGGCACTACGTCAGTTTATTACACATTTCAAACCAACATGGCAATTGTAAACTTAAAATGCCACTTTTATTAATCAGTGTTGCAAGCTAAAGATATTATGGTATCACAAACATCCGAAGTTTGGAAGCCTCTACCGCAGATAGCACAACAGAGATGCACAGAATAATGTACATCGAAAGAACTTTAGCGCTGAATGAAATGGTCATGGTATGACGTTTTTTGAATGAATAGAAACGAAGTTACAGGGGTTGAAAATTTTGAATTTTTTGAAAGATTTTATTTTTTAAAAAAATCTTAGGTAAATATTATATCTAGTTACATGTATGGTTTGCAATGAACGTACAATTTATTTTACCGTTTACAGCACTTCAATATCTCAAACCGTACCGGATATATAATCAAATCATTGATAAAGTTGTTAACACTGTTCAAAATGGCTAAGCTAGCTAGCGCGAGCTACCCACCAGAACAACGTACAAGGCTTGTAAAAAGAAGATTCTCAAGTCCTACCAGTTGGAAACTTATGCTTAGTCAGTACGTAGAATCTGAGACGTAAGATACCAAAAAGAAACTATTTTTGGAATTTCGAAATGGAATCGAAGGATACGGGTGAAAATTATCTTATAAAAACGTGTACATTTTCGGGCTCTATTTAACTCCAGTCATCTAATTTGGTATTTCAACATCTCATTAAAAATAAAAATAAGTTTAGCTT
This sequence comes from Thermobia domestica, assembly GCF_964235325.1. Taxonomy (NCBI): domain Eukaryota; kingdom Metazoa; phylum Arthropoda; class Insecta; order Zygentoma; family Lepismatidae; genus Thermobia; species Thermobia domestica. Next base: position 311,594,434 of record NC_137459.1, read on the forward strand.
TCTTTATATATCATCTTCCTATGAACTTTCCGAAAATAAAACCATCCTTTATCGTCCACAAAGTGAGTGCGTATGTTAAGACATAAAACGATTTAACATCAATTTATAATGTATAAATTTACACTTATTCTTGAAGTAGCACAGAACCAATACAGGAGTATAAATTCCCTAGGGAAAAATCACCCCCTACAAATTTATGATATAAAAACATCTTACCGACAATCAGTGCGTCTGTTAAGAGACACCAGGGTATAATACCAATTTATAAAGTAACATTACATTTTGTTTTAGAAATAATTAAGAACGGATAAGGGGGGATAAATTCCCTATGAAAATATTACCCCCTCTCAAATTTTCGGATACAAAGCAATCTTGGCCAAAGTGAGTGCGTCTGTTAAGACATAACACGAAATACTATAAATTTATAATGCAACATTTAAATTGGTCTTGAAGTAATCAAAAACCGACAGAGCGTATAAATTTCTCAGGAAATTATTACCCTCCTATCAAATCTTAAGATATTAAGTCATCTTGACCAAAGTGAGTCCCTTCGTTAACAGATAACATGGAATGATAGCAATTTATAATCTAACATTTCAGCTTGTCTTTGAAGTAACCAATAACCGACAGGGAGGTAATAATTTCCTAGAAAATTTTTACCCCCATACCAAATCTTCAGATTTAAAGCCATCTTGACCAAAGTGACTGTGTCTGTTAAGAGATACTACAGAGTGGTATCAATTTATATAATAACATTTGAGTTTGTCTTTGAAGTAACCAATAGCCGACAGGGAGGTAATAATTTCCTAGGAAATTTTTACCCCCTTACCAAATCTTCGGATTTAAAGCCATCTTGGCCAAAGTCACACTGTCTGTTAAGAGATACCACAGAGTGGTATCATTTCATAATGTAACATTTGAGTTTGTCTTTGAAGTAACCAATAACCGACAGGGAGGTAATAATTTCCTAGGAAATTTTTACCCCCCTACCAAATCTTCGGATTTAAAGCCATCTTGCCCAAAGTAACTGTGTCTGTTAAGAGATATCACAGAGTGGTATCAATTTATAATGTAACATTTGAGTTTGTCTTTGAAGTAACCAATAGCCGACAGGGAGGTAATAATTTCCTAGGAAATTTTTACCCCCCTACCAAATCTTTGGATTTAAAGCCATCTTGGCCAAAGTCACTGTGTCTGTTAAGAGATACCACAGAGTGGTATCAATTTATAATGTAACATTTTAGTTTGTCTTTGAGGTAACCAATAACCGACAAGGAGGTAATAATTTCCTAGGAATTTTTTACCCCCCTACCAAATCTTCGGATTTAAAGCCATCTTGGCCAAAGTGACTGTGTATGTTAAGAGATACTACAGAGTGGTATCAATTTATAATCTAACATTTGAGTTTTTCTTTGAAGTAACCAATAGCCGACAGGGAGGTAATAATTTCCTAGGAAATTTTTACCCCCCTACCAAATCTTCGGATTTAAAGCCATCTTGGCCAAAGTCACTGTGTCTGTTAAGAGATACTACAGAGTGGTTTCAATTTATAATGTAACATTTCAGTTTGTCTTTGAAGTAACCAATAGCCGACAGGGAGGTAATAATTTCCTAGGAAACTTTTACCCCCCTTCCAAATCTTCGGATTTAAAGCCATCTTGGCCAAAGTCACTGTGTCTGTTAAGAGATACTACAGAGTGCTTTCAATTTATAATGTAACATTTCAGTTTGTCTTTGAAGTAACCAATAACCGACAGGGAGGTAATAATTTCCTAGGAAATTTTTACCCCCCTACCAAATCTTCGGATTTAAAGCCATCTTGGCCAAAGTGACTGTGTCTGTTAAGAGATAGTACAGAGTGGTTTCAATTTATAATATAACATTTGAGTTTGTCTTTGAAGTAACCAATAGCCGACAGGGAGGTAATAATTTCCTAGGAAATTTTTACCCCCCTACCAAATCTTCGGATTTAAAGCCATCTTGGCCAAAGTCACTGTGTCTGTTAAGAGATACTACAGAGTGCTTTCAATTTATAATATAACATTTGAGTTTGTCTTTGAAGTAACCAATAGCCGACAGGGAGGTAATAATTTCCTAGGAAATTTTTACCCCCTACCAAATCTTCGGATTTAAAGCCATCTTGGCCAAAGTGACTGTGTATGTTAAGAGATACTACAGAGTGCTTTCAATTTATAATGTAACATTTCAGTTTGTCTTTGAAGTAACCAATAGCAGACAGGGAGGTAATAATTTCCTAGGAAATTTTTACCCCCCTACCAAATCTTCGGATATAAAGCCATCTTGGCCAAAGTCACTGTGTCTGTTAAGAGATACTACAGAGTGCTTTCAATTTATAATATAACATTTGAGTTTGTCTTTGAAGTAACCAATAGCCGACAGGGAGGTAATAATTTCCTAGGAAATTTTTACCCCCCTACCAAATCTTCGGATTTAAAGCCATCTTGGCCAAAGTCACTGTGTCTGTTAAGAGATACTACAGAGTGCTTTCAATTTATAATATAACATTTGAGTTTGTCTTTGAAGTAACCAATAGCCGACAGGGAGGTAATAATTTCCTAGGAAATTTTTACCCCCCTACCAAATCTTCGGATTTAAAGCCATCTTGGCCAAAGTCACTGTGTCTGTTAAGAGATACTACAGAGTGGTTTCAATTTATAATATAACATTAGAGTTGGTCTTTGAAGTAACCAATAGCCGACAGGGAGGTAATAATTTCCTAGGAAACTTTTACCCCCCTACCAAATCTTCGGATTTAAAGCCATCTTGGCCAAAGTCACTGTGTCTGTTAAGAGATAGTACAGAGTGGTTTCAATTTATAATATAACATTTGAGTTTGTCTTTGAAGTAACCAATAGCCGACAGGGAGGTAATAATTTCCTAGGAAATTTTTACCCCCCTACCAAATCTTCGGATTTAAAGCCATCTTGGCCAAAGTCACTGTGTCTGTTAAGAGATACTACAGAGTGCTTTCAATTTATAATGTAACATTTCAGTTTGTCTTTGAAGTAACCAATAGCAGACAGGGAGGTAATAATTTCCTAGGAAATTTTTACCCCCCTACCACATCTTCGGATATAAAGCAATCTTCGCCAAAGTCAGTGTGTCTGTTAAGAGATACTACAGAGTGCTTTCAATTTATAATATAACATTTGAGTTTGTCTTTGAAGTAACCAATAGCCGACGGGGAGGTAATAATTTCCTAGGAAATTTTTACCCCCCTACCAAATCTTCGGATTTAAAGCCATCTTGGCCAAAGTCACTGTGTCTGTTAAGAGATACTACAGAGTGCTTTCAATTTATAATATAACATTTGAGTTTGTCTTTGAAGTAACCAATAGCCGACAGGGAGGTAATAATTTCCTAGGAAATTTTTACCCCCCTACCAAATCTTCGGATATAAAGCCATCTTGACCAAAGTGAGTGCATACACTGAGAGATCACATTCAATTATATGAATATTTAATGCGACTTTTGACTTTTCCTTTGAAGTTACCAGAAACCGACAAGGGGGTAAAGATTTCCAGGGGGTAAAACTTTCCAGGGGGTAAAAGTTTCCAGGGGTAAAAAATCCCTGTGACAACGGTACGCCCTAATGCAGAGTAAGACAAAATTCATATGAAGAACTGTTTCGTGCGGTTATGCATCAATGTAGTGAATTTAGTGAATATGCGGACCCTGTAACTGTAGTTATGGATTTCGAGATAGCGGAAATGCAGGCTGTAAAAACAACTTTTGGAAACAACTCGTGTCCACCATCCATGTTTCACTTCTCAATAGCTCCATAAGGCTATATTTAAAGGAAACTTCCAGAAATTTATACGTTTTCCTTCCTTTATATAAATGTGTTTTCTTTACATATATCCAATAACAATTTGCCAATGTTTACTCAGAGTTGAAATATAATATTCTTCTTTCAATAGTTCCTTGAGTAAACATTGGCAAATTGTTATTGGATATATGTAAAGAAAACATATTTATATAAAGGAAGGAAAACTATAAATTTCTGGAAGTTTCCTTTAAATATAGCCTTATGGAGCTATTGAGAAGTGAAACATGGATGATGGAAGGGAACTTTTCAATGGCTCCTAAAAAAACGTATATATATTATTTGAGATGAGACTTCCTTTACTAGGTGTACGCCCTAATGCAGAGCAAGACATAAAATTCATATGAAGAACTGTTTCGTGAGGTGGTGCATCAGTAAAGTGAATTTAGTGAATATTCGGACCCTGCAACTGTGGTTATTGGATTTCGGAAATGCAGGTTGTAAAAGAAACTTTTGGAAATTCAACTCGTGTACAGCGTTGCTTTTTTCACCTGACTCAGTCAACATAAAGGAAGGTCGAAAAGCTTGGGCTCACAGAACGGTAGAAGAGCAATGAACATTTTCGTCTATTTTGCGAGAAAATGAACTGATTGGCATTTCTTCCCATAGCACATGTGCGTCGATTAATACAAGAGTCTTTGGAGGAAGAGCGGGAATTTCTGGACTGTTCTGATCGTACTTACGTGTCCGACACGTATCGCCGTGTTAAAGCTCGGTCTGGGAATATTCGTTAGCGTAATGTGCCCCCTCTATATTTCGCAGACACTAGGAATGTTCACCAAGCCAGCTTGAACAGCAATTCTAGGACAAATAATATTTGTTAATCGTGGAACTAGAAGTTTCATCATCTGGTAGGAATGTCTCTATTTGGAAGTTTATTCATGAAATTCAACAAGTTGAAGCAACTTTTTCAATTGTGCTTCATAAAGATGCTGTGGGTCAACCACCGAAACGAAAAACTAGAAGAGTTTTTCGGATTTTGCAGAAAGAGTTCCAGACTTTGTGCTTAACCTATAACACTGGAACTAAATGTTTCCTATAATGTTATGAATAGTAGAAAATAAACATGTGAAACACTTATTGCATTGTAACAAGTTATATTTTGTTTGCTATTTTCTGTTCTGAAATTTTGATATTGGCAAAATTAATAGTGATATATAAATCCGTTAGCGGCCCATTTTGCCTGTGCTTTTAACATTTGCTGAAGCTGACATTATGTTCTTTCACTGCTTTTTTTTCTTGCGTCGAATATTCGAAACTTCGATTTCCAGATTCGAACACCAACTGAATTGTTTCCCAAGTTTGATTAAGATAAGGTTAGCTGTTTTGGTCGTTTACTTTGCCTCTGCTTAGTTCAACAAAGTGTAGAAGGCCGATGTCCTTCTCCTTCATCTGCATATCAAAATGCAGATGAGGGGCACATTTACATATTATTATGTAAATATATTAATTTGTGATAAAATTAATTGCTTGGTAATTAGTATGCATATTTGAATATTATCTAGTTATTATGAACAATAATGTTTAAACACCGAGCGTAGTACGGAAATATTAATACAATATTGTATTATATTGTATTTATTCATGTATGTTATTTCCTTTATAGGCTAATGATATTTGATTTTTTTGCGTGCATCTCATTACTGGGTCATTGTAGTGTATATATTATACATGGGGATGAAGGAAGATAGCTATTATAATATTCTACATTGGATTAATTAACGAAGAAATAAAGGCAGAGTCTATGGATTCATGCATTGAAGTTTGGAACTTTGGAAGACGAAGCTACGCTGACAGAGATTTTTTTTTCACGACTCTTCGTCGCCTGGAAAACTGTATGTGAGGTCTATCACAACTCACAGTTGCAGGAAATCACTATATGAGCGAGAGAATACGACTTATTAAATACAGGAAGGATCCTACTCACTTCCTCTAGTGAAGCAAAGCTGAATTGGATACATTGCTTACTGACGCACAACTCCCTTTGTTGAAAATGTTGTAAAAATTTTAGCGTCAACATGCTAGTTTTTAAATTTGTATAGGTGTGATTTTGTGAGTAGTGAGCTCGTAGCGTCCCTTCCGCCCCCCTTCACCCATGTCCAGTACTCCGTCAGCGAACGGGCCTAGAAAATTACCCAGAATGCACAGCAGTTTTGAAAATTTGTACTTTAATTTGATTCATTTTCTATGTAAAATATTAATATTAACGTATTACGCCCATTCGTTCTTGGAAATACCGTTCTAAACTCATGACTACTTTTGTCAACGTGTATCCCTTTCGTACAAGACATTTGGCTCTTGTAATTTTCAAAATTAATAATAACCAAAGATGTTTCCTCTCATTCTCTCCTACCAACATGGATGCGAATTGGTAGCAGACAGTTTGAAAGGCAGCCGCAGGAAAATAGGCTTCTTTCAAGTACTACAAGAGATGACAGTTTATTACAGTAATATAAATGTATTCTATGTATATTTTACTTTTATTCTGTATATAATATCATGTATTTCTATTATTCTAAGTGTTAGTTTCAAGTGAAAATAGTTATGTTGTTTTGAAAACTCCATGGACTTCTGTTTTCATCAGAAGATTCAAATGTTACCGCCATTTGACATGAGGGCAGCACCTACTAAAGGATTGCTGGGAGAATGTGCAGCTAGAAGCAAGCTTCCGTGTGTTGTTTGCGGAAGACCTCCCAGTAGATATCGCCGGAGGCATAAAAACCTTTGTTGGAAGACTCGAAAAGAGCGAGTCCTTCGTTTTCTTAGTTTTGGCACAGTTAATATACTTGTTCAGTGCTGAACAAGGGAAGTTGATTCTTAGCTCAAGAAGAGTAAACGTCGTACAATTGCGGGAGGAAGTCACCTATACTTCCTAAGTATCGGGCAGTTTTGACCCAGGAAAAGTGTGAGATCGTCTCCCGAGGAATTCCTGTGAACATACATGTAACGACATATATCGGGAAACATTGTGTGTAGTGAATATTGCTTTGACTCATGACCTTTATTTGTGACACATACCAAAGTGTTGAACCGTGCTAACCTTTGAAAGTTGTTAAAAACTAAGTAATACATATCGACGACGTTTGACCATGAAAAGTAACTTTTATTTTTTTTTTTTATCATGGCACAGTGCTATCTGTAACTTTTAGGCAGCAGAACTAAGTAGACAGTTTTGTCTAGAAACCCCATCTTAGCACAGGGGTGCAGTTACGACTTCCAGTATGGAAGTGGAAATATAAATATATAATATCTCTAGTTGAGATATTACAGGCCTGTCACGTCATTTAAGGCAGTGCCTCCTTGGACTTTCGTACAAGGACCCAAGCAATAGTTAAATTGCTTGTTATTACTGACATTTAATATGTCAACTTCATTATAGTTCGTGGTCCTGCTTATCAAACTGACAAGAACGTTGCAGTTCTCCTGTGGAATGAAAATGTGGAACACTATGTGGTGATTTCAAGCCAGAACTGTGTGTGTGTGTCATATCAGTGACAGGAACAGTGCGCCGAAATATATAAAATATATTACTCAACTTATTTTCTTTAAATTTAATTTTCGCAAAACAGTGTATTACCTTTATTTGTGTTATTACAATCCTCCTCTCTGAGACAGTCAGAGACTTTGAACTCACAATAATGAGGAGCTGAAATTTTGTATTTAATATCCAATTTTTCTTGAGATCAAACAGATCTCTGTGAATTAAGCCCCACAAACCCTCTTTATATATTTTTCTTTTATCAGCTAATAGCGACAAATATGGTGTAAAATATTAAAATTTCATAGTGTGTGTGAGTAGTGCACTACCAAAGGAAAAGTTCAATATTGGTGTATAAATGGAGTGTTAACGTGTATCATCATTCATTATATGTTCTACCAAGACGGAAATAAACCACCATCTTTAACCAGTATTTCTAGTGGTCTGTTTTTGCTGCAGGGTGAGTACCTGTTACTAAACAAAATGTTTTGTTTCAGGAGTGTGAGACAAGGAATCATTTTCCCTTGTTGTTTGTACATCTGACAAGCTCTGAATGGGGCCCAGAGAGTATTACGCCCATAGAACTATAAGAATACGGTCCTGAGTATAGTGAGCTTTAAAACAGGCTGCTACCTCTTAGTTTAAAGTAGATTTTTTTAACCTATTGTTTTTGCAGAAACTCACTCTAGTAGCTTCTAGGCCATGACTGTCATACAGAGTACCTTGAGATCTGTTGTTCTAGTTAATTAACTGTGAGTGTTTTGACAGCAACCATAAACCATTTTACTTACACTATCAGCAGTATGTTAGATATTATGAATGAAAAGTCGGCAACTATGAGCATCGTGGAAGCGAGTGTGAGCATTTTCAAAGTACGTCAGAACATTGTGAAGGCAACTGTGAGTATTTTGAAGATGAGCACGAACCATTATGTACGCAACTATGAGCCCTCTGTCCGCAATTATGAACGAAAAGTTGGCAATTATGAGCGTTTGGCGGCACCTGTGAGGCCTTGGTCGGCAATTATGAACGAAAAGTCGGCAACAATGAGCGTTTTTACGTCTACTGTGAGGCCTTGGTCGGCAATTATGAACGAATGGTCGGCAACTATGAGCACCGTGGAAGCGAGTGTGAGCATTTTGAAAGTGCGTGTGAACACTCTGAAGGCAACTGTGAGTATTTCGAAGATGAGCACGAACCATTATGTAGGCAAATATGAGCCCTTTGTTCGGAATTATAAAGCAAATTCGGAAACTATGAGCGTTTTGACGGCACCTGTGAGGCCTTGGTCGGCAATTATGAACGAATGTTCGGCAACTATGAGCACCTTTTCCTTAAATCTGAGCATTCTGACAGCTAGCTTGAGGAATCTGACGGCAACTGTGAGTCTTTTCACAGCAACCATGAACCATTTTGCTTACACTATCAGCAGTATTTTAGATATTATGAATGAAAAGTCGGCAACTATGAGCATCGTGGGAGCGAGTGTGAGCATTTTGAACGTGCGCGTGAACATTCTGAAGGCAACTGTGAGTATTTTGAAGATGAGCACGAACGATTATGTAGGCAATTATGAGCCCTTTGTTAGGAATTATAAAGGAAATTCGGCAACTATGAGCGTTTTGACGGCACCTGTGAGGCCTTGGTCGGCAATTATGAACTAATGGTGGGCAACTATGAGCACATTTTCTTTAAATCTGAGCATCCTGACGGCTAGTGTGAGGAATCTGATGGCAACTGTGAGTCTTTTCACAGCAACCTTGAACCATTTTACTTACACTATCAGCAGTATGTTAGATATTATGAATGAAAAGTCGGAAACTATGAGCATCGTGGGAGCGAATGTGAGCATTTTGAAAGTACGTCTGAACATTCTGAAGGCAACTGTGAGTATTTTGAAGATGAGCACGAACCATTATGTAGGCAACTATGAGCCTCTTGTCCGCAATTATGACCGAAAATTCGGCAAGTACGAGCGCTTTGACGGCACCTCTGAGGCCTTGGTCGGCAATTATGAACGAATGGTCGGCAACTATGAACACTTTTTCTTTAAATGTGAGCATCCTGATGGCTAGTGTGAGGAATCTGATGGCAACTGTGAGTCTTTTCACAGCAACCTTGAACCATTTTACTTACACTATCAGCAGTATGTTAGATATTACGAACGAAAAGTCGGCAACTATGAGCACCGTGGAAGCGAGTGTGAGCATTTTGAAAGTACGTCTGAACATTGTGAAGGCAACTGTGAATATTTTGAAGATGAGCACTAACCATTATGTAGGCAACTATGAGCCCTTTGTCCGCAATTATGAACGAAAAGTTGGCAATTATGAGCGTTTGGCGGCACCTGTGAGGCCTTGGTCGGCAATTATGAACGAAAAGTCGGCAACAATGAGCGTTTTGACGTCTACTGTAAGGCCTTGGTCGGCAATTATGAACGAATGGTCGGCAACTATGAGCACCGATGAAGCGAGTGTCAGCATTTTGAAAGTGCGTGTGAACATTCTGAAGGGAACTGTGAGTATTTTGAAGATGAGCACGAACCATTATGTAGGCTACTATGAGGGCTTTGTCCGCAATTATGAACGTAAGTCGGCAATTATGAGCGTTTGGCGGCACCTGTGAGGCCTTGGTCGGCAATTATGAACGAAAAGTCGGCAACTGTGAGCGTTTTGACGGCTACTGTGAGGCCTTGGTCGGCAATAATGAACAAATGGTCGGCAGCTATGAGCACTTTTTCTTTAAATCTGAGCATTCTGACGGCTTCTGTCAGGAATCTGACGGCAACTGTGAGTCTTTTGACAGCAACCATGAACCATTTAACTTACACTATCAGCAGTATGTTAGATATTATGAATGAAAAGTCGGCAACTATGAGCAACGTGGAAGCGAGTGTGAGCATTTTGAAAGTACGTCTGAACATTCTGAAAGCAACTGTGAGCATTTTGAAGATGAGCACGAATCATTATGTAGGCAACTCTGAGCCCTTTGTCCGCAATTATGAACGAAAAGTCGGAAATTATGAGCGCTTTGACGGCACCTGTGAGGCCTTGGGCGGCAATTATGAACTAATGGTCGGCAACTATGAGCACTTTTCTTTAAATCTGAGCATTCTGATGGCTTGTGAGAAGTATCTGACGGCAACGGTGAGCCTTTTGACAGCTACCATGAACCATTTAACTTTCAATATAAGCAGTAAGTTAGATATTATGAATGAAAAGTCGACAACTATGAGCAACGTGGAAGCGAGTGTGAGCATTCTGAAAATACGTCTGAACATTCTGAAGGCAACTGTGAGTATTTTGAAGATGAGCACGAACCAATATGTAGGCAATTATGAGCCCTTTGTTCGGAATTATAAAGGAAAGTCAGCAACTATGAGCGTTTTGACGGCACCTGTGAGGCCTTGGTCGGCAATTATGATCGAATGGTCGGCAACTATGAGCACTTTTTCTTTAAATCTGAGCATTCTGACAGCTAGTGTGAGGAATCTGATGGCAACTGTGAGTCTTTTCACAGCAACCATGAACCATTTTACTCACACTATCAGCAGTATGTTCGATATTATGAATGAAAATTAGGCAACTATGAGCATCGTGGGAGCAAGTGTGAGCATTTTAAAGTACGTGTGAACATTCTAAAGGCAACTGTGAGTATTTTGAAGATGAGCACGAACCATTATGTAGGCAACTATGAGCCCTTTGTCCGCAATGATGAACGAAAAGTCGGCAACTATGAGCGTTTTGACGGCAACTATGAGCATTGGGTCGGCAATTATGAACAAAAAAGTCGGCAACTATGAGCATCGTGAATGCAAGCTTGAGCACATTGAAAGCACGTGTGAACATTCTGAAGCCAACTGCGAGTATTTTGAAGATAAATATGAAAAATATTGTTTTCAACTATGAGTCCTATGTCGGGAATTATAAACGAAAAGTCGGCAACTATGAGCGTTTTGATGGCACATGTGAGGCCTTGGTCTGCAAATATGAACGAATGGTCGGTAACTATGAGCACTTTTTCTTTAAATCTGAGCATTCTGATGGCTTGTGTGAGTAATCTGACGGCAACTGTGAGATTTTTGACAACAACCATGAACTCTTTAACTTACACTATCAGCAGTAAGTAAGATACTAAGAATGAAAATCGGGAACTATGAGCACCGTGGAATCGAGTGTGAGCATTTTGAAAGAACGTCTGAACATTCTGAAGGCAACTGTGAGTATTTTGAAGATGAGCACGAAGCATTATGTAGGCAACTATGAGCCCTTTGTTCGGAATTATGAAGGAAAAGTCGGCAACTATGAGCGTTTTCACGGCACCTGTGAGGCCTTGGTCCGCAATTATGAACGAATGGTCGGCAACTATGAGCACTTTTTCTTTAAATTTGAGCATTCTGACGGCTAGTGTGAGGAATCTGACGGCAACTGTGAGTCTCTTCACTGCAACCATGAACCATTTAACTTACACTATCAGCAGTATGTTAGATATTAGGAATGAAAAGTCGGCAACTATGAGCATCGTGGGAGCGAGTGTGAGCAATTGGAAAGTACGTCTGAACATTCTGAAGGTAACTGTGAGTATTTTGAAGATGAGCACGAACTATTATGTAGGCCACTATGAGCCCTTTGTCCGCAATTATGAACGAAAAGTTGGCAACTATGAGCGTTTGGCGGCACCTGTGAGGCATTGGTCGGCAATTATGAACGAAAATTCGGCAACAATGAGCGTTTTGACGTCTAAGGTGAGGCCTTGGTCGGCAATTATGAACGAATGGTCGGCAACTATGAGCACCGTGGAAGCGAGTGTGAGCATTTTGAAAGTGCGTGTGAACATTCTGACGGTAAATGTGAGTATTTTGAAGATGAGCACGAACCATTATGTAGGCTACTATGAGGGCTTTGTCCGCAATTATGAACGTAAGTCGGCAATTATGAGCGTTTGGCGGCACCTGTGAGGCCTTGGTCGGCAATTATGAACGAAAAGTCGGCAACAATGAGCGTTTTGACGTCTACTGTGAGGCCTTGTTCGGCAATTATGAACGAATGGTCGGCAACTATGAGCACTTTTTCTTTAAATCTGAGCATTCTGACAGCTAGTGTGAGGAATCTGACTGCAACTATGAGTGTTTTGACAGCAACCATAAACCATTTAAGTTACACTATCAGCAGTATGTTAGATATTATGAATGAAAAGTCGGCAACTATGAGCAACGTGGAAGCGAGTGTGAGCATTTTGAAAGTACGTCTGAACATTCTGAAAGCAACTGTGAGCATTTTGAAGATGAGCACGAATCATTATGTAGGCAACTCTGAGCCCTTTGTCCGCAATTATGAACGAAAAGTCGGAAATTATGAGCGCTTTGACGGCACCTGTGAGGCCTTGGGCGGCAATTATGAACTAATGGTCGGCAACTATGAGCACTTTTCTTTAAATCTGAGCATTCTGATGGCTTGTGAGAAGTATCTGACGGCAACGGTGAGCCTTTTGACAGCTACCATGAACCATTTAACTTTCAATATAAGCAGTAAGTTAGATATTATGAATGAAAAGTCGACAACTATGAGCAACGTGGAAGCGAGTGTGAGCATTCTGAAAATACGTCTGAACATTCTGAAGGCAACTGTGAGTATTTTGAAGATGAGCACGAACCAATATGTAGGCAATTATGAGCCCTTTGTTCGGAATTATAAAGGAAAGTCAGCAACTATGAGCGTTTTGACGGCACCTGTGAGGCCTTGGTCGGCAATTATGATCGAATGGTCGGCAACTATGAGCACTTTTTCTTTAAATCTGAGCATTCTGACAGCTAGTGTGAGGAATCTGATGGCAACTGTGAGTCTTTTCACAGCAACCATGAACCATTTTACTTACACTATCAGCAGTATGTTCGATATTATGAATGAAAATTAGGCAACTATGAGCATCGTGGGAGCAAGTGTGAGCATTTTAAAGTACGTGTGAACATTCTAAAGGCAACTGTGAGTATTTTGAAGATGAGCACGAACCATTATGTAGGCAACTATGAGCCCTTTGTCCGCAATGATGAACGAAAAGTCGGCAACTATGAGCGTTTTGACGGCAACTATGAGCATTGGGTCGGCAATTATGAACAAAAAAGTCGGCAACTATGAGCATCGTGAATGCAAGCTTGAGCACATTGAAAGCACGTGTGAACATTCTGAAGCCAACTGCGAGTATTTTGAAGATAAATATGAAAAATATTGTTTTCAACTATGAGTCCTATGTCGGGAATTATAAACGAAAAGTCGGCAACTATGAGCGTTTTGATGGCACATGTGAGGCCTTGGTCGGCAAATATGAACGAATGGTCGGTAACTATGAGCACTTTTTCTTTAAATCTGAGCATTCTGATGGCTTGTGTGAGTAATCTGACGGCAACTGTGAGATTTTTGACAACAACCATGAACTCTTTAACTTACACTATCAGCAGTAAGTAAGATACTAAGAATGAAAATCGGGAACTATGAGCACCGTGGAATCGAGTGTGAGCATTTTGAAAGAACGTCTGAACATTCTGAAGGCAACTGTGAGTATTTTGAAGATGAGCACGAAGCATTATGTAGGCAACTATGAGCCCTTTGTTCGGAATTATGAAGGAAAAGTCGGCAACTATGAGCGTTTTCACGGCACCTGTGAGGCCTTGGTCCGCAATTATGAACGAATGGTCGGCAACTATGAGCACTTTTTCTTTAAATTTGAGCATTCTGACGGCTAGTGTGAGGAATCTGACGGCAACTGTGAGTCTCTTCACTGCAACCATGAACCATTTAACTTACACTATCAGCAGTATGTTAGATATTAGGAATGAAAAGTCGGCAACTATGAGCATCGTGGGAGCGAGTGTGAGCAATTGGAAAGTACGTCTGAACATTCTGAAGGTAACTGTGAGTATTTTGAAGATGAGCACGAACTATTATGTAGGCCACTATGAGCCCTTTGTCCGCAATTATGAACGAAAAGTTGGCAACTATGAGCGTTTGGCGGCACCTGTGAGGCATTGGTCGGCAATTATGAACGAAAATTCGGCAACAATGAGCGTTTTGACGTCTAAGGTGAGGCCTTGGTCGGCAATTATGAACGAATGGTCGGCAACTATGAGCACCGTGGAAGCGAGTGTGAGCATTTTGAAAGTGCGTGTGAACATTCTGACGGTAAATGTGAGTATTTTGAAGATGAGCACGAACCATTATGTAGGCTACTATAAGGGCTTTGTCCGCAATTATGAACGTAAGTCGGCAATTATGAGCGTTTGGCGGCACCTGTGAGGCCTTGGTCGGCAATTATGAACGAAAAGTCGGCAACAATGAGCGTTTTGACGTCTACTGTGAGGCCTTGTTCGGCAATTATGAACGAATGGTCGGCAACTATGAGCACTTTTTCTTTAAATCTGAGCATTCTGACAGCTAGTGTGAGGAATCTGACTGCAACTATGAGTGTTTTGACAGCAACCATAAACCATTTAAGTTACACTATCAGCAGTATGTTAGATATTATGAATGAAAAGTCGGCAACTATGAGCAACGTGGAAGCGAGTGTGAGCATTTTGAAAGTACGTCTGAACATTCTGAAAGCAACTGTGAGCATTTTGAAGATGAGCACGAATCATTATGTAGGCAACTCTGAGCCCTTTGTCCGCAATTATGAACGAAAAGTCGGAAATTATGAGCGCTTTGACGGCACCTGTGAGGCCTTGGGCGGCAATTATGAACTAATGGTCGGCAACTATGAGCACTTTTCTTTAAATCTGAGCATTCTGATGGCTTGTGAGAAGTATCTGACGGCAACGGTGAGCCTTTTGACAGCTACCATGAACCATTTAACTTTCAATATAAGCAGTAAGTTAGATATTATGAATGAAAAGTCGGCAACTATGAGCAACGTGGAAGCGAGTGTGAGCATTCTGAAAGTACGTCTGAACATTCTGAAGGCAACTGTGAGTATTTTGAAGATGAGCACGAACCAATATGTAGGCAATTATGAGCCCTTTGTTCGGAATTATAAAGGAAAGTCAGCAACTATGAGCGTTTTGACGGCACCTGTGAGGCCTTGGTCGGCAATTATGATCGAATGGTCGGCAACTATGAGCACTTTTTCTTTAAATCTGAGCATTCTGACAGCTAGTGTGAGGAATCTGATGGCAACTGTGAGTCTTTTCACAGCAACCATGAACCATTTTACTTACACTATCAGCAGTATGTTCGATATTATGAATGAAAATTCGGCAACTATGAGCATCGTGGGAGCAAGTGTGAGCATTTTAAAGTACGTGTGAACATTCTAAAGGCAACTGTGAGTATTTTGAAGATGAGCACGAACCATTATGTAGGCAACTATGAGCCCTTTGTCCGCAATGATGAACGAAAAGTCGGCAACTATGAGCGTTTTTACGGCAAATATGAGCATTGGGTCGGCAATTATGAACAAAAAAGTCGGCAACTATGAGCATCGTGAATGCAAGCTTGAGCACATTGAAAGCACGTGTGAACATTCTGAAGCCAACTGCGAGTATTTTGAAGATAAATATGAAAAATATTGTTTTCAACTATGAGTCCTATGTCGGGAATTATAAACGAAAAGTCGGCAACTATGAGCGTTTTGATGGCACATGTGAGGCCTTGGTCGGCAAATATGAACGAATGGTCGGTAACTATGAGCACTTTTTCTTTAAATCTGAGCATTCTGATGGCTTGTGTGAGTAATCTGACGGCAACTGTGAGATTTTTGACAGCAACCATGAACTCTTTAACTTACACTATCAGCAGTAAGTTAGATACTAAGAATGAAAATCGGGAACTATGAGCACCGTGGAATCGAGTGTGAGCATTTTGAAAGAACGTCTGAACATTCTGAAGGCAACTGTGAGTATTTTGAAGATGAGCACGAAGCATTATGTAGGCAACTATGAGCCCTTTGTTCGGAATTATGAAGGAAAAGTCGGCAACTATGAGCGTTTTCACGGCACCTGTGAGGCCTTGGTCCGCAATTATGAACGAATGGTCGGCAACTATGAGCACTTTTTCTTTAAATTTGAGCATTCTGACGGCTAGTGTGAGGAATCTGACGGCAACTGTGAGTCTCTTCACTGCAACCATGAACCATTTAACTTACACTATCAGCAGTATGTTAGATATTAGGAATGAAAAGTCGGCAACTATGAGCATCGTGGGAGCGAGTGTGAGCAATTGGAAAGTACGTCTGAACATTCTGAAGGTAACTGTGAGTATTTTGAAGATGAGCACGAACTATTATGTAGGCAACTATGAGCCCTTTGTCCGCAATTATGAACGAAGAGTTGGCAACTATGAGCGTTTGGCGGCACCTGTGAGGCATTGGTCGGCAATTATGAACGAAAATTCGGCAACAATGAGCGTTTTGACGTCTACAGTGAGGCCTTGGTCGGCAATTATGAACGAATGGTCGGCAACTATGAGCACCGTGGAAGCGAGTGTGAGCATTTTGAAAGTGCGTGTGAACATTCTGACGGTAAATGTGAGTATTTTGAAGATGAGCACGAACCATTATGTAGGCTACTATGAAAGCTTTGTCCGCAATTATGAACGTAAGTCGGCAATTATGAGCGTTTGGCGGCACCTGTGAGGCCTTGGTCGGCAATTATGAACGAAAAGTCGGCAACAATGAGCGTTTTGACGTCTACTGTGAGGCCTTGTTCGGCAATTATGAACGAATGGTCGGCAACTATGAGCACTTTTTCTTTAAATCTGAGCATTCTGACAGCTAGTGTGAGGAATCTGACTGCAACTATGAGTGTTTTGACAGCAACCATAAACCATTTTACTTACACTATCAGCAGTATGTTAGATATTATGAATGAAAAGTCGGCAACTATGAGCATCGTGGGAGCGAGTCTGAACATTTTGAAAGTACGTCTGAACATTCTGAAGGCAACTGTTAGTATTTTGAAGATGAGCACGAACCATTATGTAGGCAACTATGAGCCCCTTGTCCGCAATTATGAACGAAAATTCGGCAAGTATGAGCGCTTTGACGGCACCTGTGAGGCCTTGGTCGGCAATTATGAACGAATGGTCGGCAACTATGAATACCTTTTCTTTAAACCTGAGCATTCTGACGGCTTGTGAGAGGAATCTGAAGGCAACTGTAAGCCTTTTGACAGCAACCATGAACCATTTAACTTACAATATAAGCAGTAAGTTAGATACTACGAATGAAAAGTCGGCTACTATGAGGACCGTGGAAGCGAGTGTGAGCATTTTGAAAGTACGTCTGAACATTGTGAAGTCAACTGTGAGTATTTTGAAGATGAGCATGAACCATTATGTAGGCAACTATGAGCCCTTTGTCCGCAATTATGAACGAAAAGTATACAATTATGAGCGTTTGGCGGCACCTGTGAGGCCTTGGTCGGTAATTATGAACGAAAAGTCGGCAACAATGAGCGTTTTGACGTCTACTGTGAGGCCTGGGTCGGCAATTATGAACGAATGGTCGGCAACTATGAGCACCGATGAAGCGAGTGTGAGCATTTTGAGAGTGCGTGTGAACATTCTGAAGGCAACTGTGAGTATTTTGAAGATGAGCACGAACCATTATGTAGGCTACTATGAGGGCTTTGTCCGTAATTATGAACGTAAGTCGGATATTATGAGCGTTTGGCGGCACCTGTGAGGCCTTGGTCGGCAATTATGAACGAAAAGTCGGCAACTATGAGCGTTTTGACGGTTACTGTGAGGCCTTGGTCGGCAATTATGTACGAATGGTCGGCAACTATGAGCACTTTTTCTTTAAATCTGAGCATTCTGACGGCTTGTGTGAGGAATCTGATGGCAACTGTGAGTCTTTTGACAGCAACCATGAACCATTTAACTTACACTTTCAGCAGTATGTTAAGTATTATGAATGAAAAGTCGGCAACTATGAGCATCGTGGAAGCGAGTGTGAGCATTTTAAAGAACGTGTGAACATTCTAAAGGCAACTGTGAGTATTTTGAAGATGAGCACGAACCATTATGTAGGCAACTATGAGCTCTTTGTCCGCAATTATAAAACGAAAGTCGGCAACTATGAGCGTTTTGACGGCACCTGTGAGGCCGTGGTCGGGAATATAAACGAATGATCGGTACTATAAGCACTTTTTCTTTAAACCATAGCATTCTGACGACTTCTGAGAGGAATCTGACGGCAACTCTGAGCCTTTTGACTGCAAACATGAAACATTTAACTTACAATATCAGCTGTAAGTTAGACATTATGAATGAAAAGTCGGCAACTATGAGCACAGTGGAAGCGAGTGTGAGCATTTTGAAAGTACATCTGAACATTGTGAAGGCAACTGTGAGTATTTTGAAGATGAGAATGAACCATTATGTAGGCAACTATGAGCCCTTTGTCCGCAATTATGAATGAAAAGTCGGCAAATATGAGCCTTTTGTCAGCTACTGTGAGGCCTTGGTAGGCAATTATGAACGAAAAGTCGGCAACTATGAGCGTTTTGACGGCAACTATGAGCATTGGGTCGGCAATTATGAACAAAAAAGTCGTCAACTATGAGCATCGTGAATGCAACCTTGAGCACATTGAAAGCACGTGTGAACATTCTGAGCCAACTGCGAGTATTTTGAAGATAAATATGAAAAATATTGTTTTCAACTATGAGTCCTATGTCGGGAATTATAAACGAAAAGTCGGCAACTATGAGCGTTTTGATGGCACATGTGAGGCCTTGGTCGGCAATTATGAACGAATAGTCGGTAACTATGGGCACTTTTTCTTTAAATCTGAGGAGTCTGATGGCTTGTGTGAGGAATCTGACGGCAACTGTGAGATTTTTTACAGCAACCATGAACCATTTATCTTACACTATCTGCAGTATGTTAGATATTAGGAATGAAAAGTCGGCAACTATGAGCATCGTGGGAGCGAGCGTGAGCAATTGGAAAGTACGTCTGAACATTCTGAAGGTAACTGTGAGTATTTTGAAGATGAGCACGAACTATTATGTAGGAAACTATGAGCCCTTTGTCCGCAATTATGAACGAAGATTTGGCAACTATGAGCCTTTGGCGGCACCTGTGAGGCCTTGGTCGGCAATTATGAACGAAAATTCGGCAACAATGAACGTTTTGACGTCTACAGTGAGGCCTTGGTCGGCAATTATGAACGAATGGTCGGCAACTATGAGCACCATGGAAGCGAGTGTGAGCATTTTGAAAGTGCGTGTGAACATTCTGACGGTAAATGTGAGTATTTTGAAGATGAGCACGAACCATTATGTAGGCTATTATGAGGGCTCTGTCCGCAATTATGAACGTAAGTCGGCAATTATGAGCGTTTGGCGGCACCTGTGAGGCCTTGGTCGGCAATTATGAACGAAAAGTCGTTAACAATGAGCGTTTTGACGTCTACTGTGAGGCCTTGGTCGGCAATTATCAACGAATGGTCGGCAACTATGAGCACTTTTTCTTTAAATCTGAGTATTCTGACAGCTAGTGTGAGGAATCTTACTGCAACTATGAGTGTTTTGACAGCAACCATAAACCATTTTACTTACACTATCAGCAGTATGTTAGATATTATGAATGAAAAGTCGGCAACTATGAGCATCGTGGGAGCGAGTCTGAGCATTTTGAAAGTACCTCTGAACATTCTGAAGGCAACTGTTAGTATTTTAAAGATGAGCACGAACCATTATGTAGGCAACTATGAGCCCCTTGTCCGCAATTATGAACGAAAATTCGGCAAGTATGAGTGCTTTGGCGGCACCTGTGAGGCCTTGGTCGGTAATTATGAACGAATGGTCGGCAACTATGAGCACTTTTTCTTTAAATCTGAGTATTCTGACAGCTAGTGTGAGGAATCTGACTGCAACTATGAGTGTTTTGACAGCAACCATAAACCATTTTACTTACACTATCAGCAGTATGTTAGATATTATGAATGAAAAGTCGGCAACTATGAACATCGTGGGAGCGAGTCTGAGCATTTTGAAAGTACGTGTGAACATTCTGAAGGCAACTGTGAGTATTTTGAAGATGAGCACGAACCATTATGTAGGGAACTATGAGCGTTTTGTACGCAAATATGAACGAAAAGTTGGAAAATATGAGCGTTTGACGGCACCCTTGAGGCCTTGGTCGGCAATTATAAACGAATAATCGGTACTATAAGCACTTTTTCTTTAAACCTCAGCATTCTGACGACTTCTGAGAGGAATCTGACGGCAACTGTGAGCCTTTTGAGAGCAACCATGAACCATTTAACTTACAATATCAGCTGTAAGTTAGATATTGTGATGAAAATTCGGCAACTATGAGCACCGTGGAATCGAGTGTGAGCAATTTCAAAGAACGTCTGAACATTCTGAAGGCAACTGTGAGTATTTTGAAGATGAGCACGAAGCATTATGTAGGCAACTATGAGCCCTTTGTCCGCAATTATGAATGAAAAGTCGGCAGCTATGAGCGTTTTGACGGCTACTGTGAGGCCTTGGTAGGCAATTATGAACGAAAAGTCGGCAACTATGAGCGTTTTGACGGCAACTGTGAGCATTGGGTCGGCAATTATGAACAAAAAAGTCGGCAACTATGAGTATCCTGAATGCAAGCTTGAGCACATTGAAAGCACGTGTGAACATTCTAAAGCCAACTGCGAGTATTTTGAAGATAAACCTGAAAAATGTTGTTTTCAACTATGAGTCCTATGTCGGGAATTATAAACGAAAAGTCGGCAACAATGAGCGTTTTTTCGTCTACTGTGAGGCCTTGGTCGGCAATTATGAACGAATGGTCGGCAACTATGAGCACCGTGGAAGCGAGTGTGAGCATTTTGAAAGTGCGTGTGAACATTCTGAAGGCAAATGTGAGTATTTTGAAGATGAGCACGAACCATTATGTAGGCAATTATGAGCCCTTTGTTCGGAATTATAAAGCAAATTCGGCAACTATGAGCGTTTTGACGGCACCTGTGAGGCCTTGGTCGGCAATTATGAACGAAAAGTCAGCATTTTTGAGCGTTTTGACGGCAACTATGAGCATTGGGTCGGCAATTATGAACAAAAAAGTCGGCAACTATGAGCATCGTGAATGCAAGCTTGAAGGCAACTGTGAGTATTTTGAGGATGAGCACGAACCATTATGTAGGCAACTATGAGACCTTTGTCCGCTAATATGAAGGAAAATCGGGCAACTATGAGCGTTTTGACGGCTATTGTGAGGCCTTGGTCGGCAATTATGAACGAATGATCGGCAAGTATGAGCATTTTTTCTTTAAATCTGAGCATTCTGACAGCTAGTGTGAGGAATCTGACTGCAAGTATGAGTGTTTTGACAGCAACCATAAACCATTTAACTTACACTATCAGCAGTATGTTAGATATTATGAATGAAAAGTCGGCAACTATGAGCAACGTGGAAGCGAGTGTGAGTATTTTGAAAGTAAATGTGAATATTCTGAAGGCAACTGTGAGTATTTTCAAGATGAGCACGAACCATTATGTAGGCAACTATGAGCCCTTTGTCCGCTAATATGAAGGAAAATCCGGCAACTATGAGCGTTTTGACGGCACTTGTGAGGCCTTGGTCGGCAATTATGAACGAATGGTCGGCAACTATGAGCACTTTTTCTTTAAATCTGAGCATTCTTACGGCTTCTGTCAGGAATCTGACGGCAACTGTGAGTCTTTTGACAGCAACCATGAACCATTTAACTTACATTATCAGCAGTATGTTAGATATTATGAATGAAAAGTCGGCAACTATGAGCAACGTGGAAGCGAGTGTGAGCATTTTGAAAGTACGTCTGAACATTCTGAATGCAACTGTGAGTATTTTGAAGATGAGAACGAACCATTATGTAGGCAACTATGAGCCTTTTGTCCGCAATTATGAACGTAATGTCGGCAATTATGAGCGTTTTGACGGCACCTTTGAGACCTTGGTCGGCAATTATGAACGAAAAGTCGGCAACTATGAGCGTTTTGACGGCTAATGTGAGGCCTTGGTCGGCAATTATGAACGAATGGTTGGCAACTATGAGCACTTTTTCTTTAAATGTGAGCATTCTGACGGCTTGTGCGAGGAATCTGACGGCAACTGTGAGTCATTTGACAGCAACCATGAGCCATTTAACTTACATTATCAGCAGTATGTTAAGTATTATAAATGTAATGTCGGCAACTATGAGCAACGTGGAAGCGAGTGTGAGCATTTTGAAAGTACGTGTGAACATTCTAAAGGCAACAGTGAGTATTTTGAAGATGAGCACGAACCATTATCTAGGGAACTATGAGCGTTTTGTCCGCAAATATGAACGAAAAGTCGGAAAATATGAGCGTTTTGACGGCACCCTTGAGGCCTTGGTCGGCAATTATAAACGAATGATCGGTACTATAAGCACTTTTTCTTTAAACCTCAGCATTCTGACGACTTCTGAGATGAATCTGACGGCAACTGTGAGCCTTTTGACAGCAACCATGAACCATTTAACTTACACTATCAGCAGTATGTTAGATATTATGAATGAAAAGTCGGCAACTATGAGCATCGTGGGAGAGAGTGTGAGCATTTTGAAAGTACGTCTGAACATTCTGAAGGCAACTGTGAGTATTTTGAAGATGAGCACGAACCATTATGTAGGCAACTATGAGCCCTTTGTGCGCAATTATGAACGAAAAGTCGGCAATTATGAGCGTTTTGACGGCACCTGTGAGGCCTTGGTCGGCAATTATGAACGAAAAGTCAGCATTTTTGAGCGTTTTGACGGCAACTGTGAGGCCTTGGTCGGCAATTATGAACGAATGGTCGGCATCTATGAGCACTTTTTCTTTAAATCTGAGCATTCTGACGGCTTGTGTGAGGAATCTGACGGCAACTGTGTCTTTTGGCAGCAACCATGAACCAGTTAACTTAATCTATCAGCAGTATGTTTGATATTATGAATGAAAAGTCGGCAACTATGATCGTTTTGACGGCTCCTGTGAGGCCTTGGTCGGCAATTATGAACGAATGGTCGGCAACTATGAGCACTTTTTCTTTAAATCTGAGCACTCCGACTGCTTGTTTGAGGAATCTCACAGCAACTGTGAGCCTTTTAACAGCAAACATGAACCATTTACCTTACAATAACAGCAGTAAGTTAGATATTATGAATGAAAAATCTGCAACTATGAGCACCGTGGAAGCGAGTGTGAGCATTTTGAAATTACGTCTGAACATTCTGAAGGTAACTGTGAGTATTTTGAAGATGAGCACGAACCATTACGTAGGCAACTATGAGCCCTTCTTCCGCAATTATGAACGAAATGTTGGTAATTATGAGCATTTTGACGGAAAATGTGAGCTCTTGTTCGGCAAATATGAACAAAAAGTTGACAACTATGAGCATCCTGAAAGCGAGTGTGAGCACTTTAAAAGCACGTGTGAATATTCTGAAGCCAACTGCGAGTAATTTCAAGATAAACATGAAAAATATTGTTTTCAACTATGAGCCCTATGTCCGGAATTGTGAACGAAAAGTCGGCAACTATGAGCGTTTTGACGGCAACTGTGAGCCCTAGGTCGGCAATTACGAACGAATAGTGTGCAACTATGAGCACTTTATTGGTAAATGTGAGCATTGTTACGGCTTGTGTGAGGAATCTGACGGCAACTGTGAGTCTTTTGACAGCAACCATGAACCATTTAACTTAATATCTAACATACTGCCTATAGTGTATGAATGAAAAGTGGGCAACTATGAGCATCGTGCAAGCGAGTTTGAACATTTAGAAAGTACGTGTGAACATTCCGAAGGCAAGTGTGAGTATTTTGAAGATGAACACGAACCAGTATGTATTCAACTAAGAGCCCATTGCCCACAATTATGAACGAAAAGTCGGCAACTATGAGCAATTTTTCTTTAAATGTGAGCATTCTGACGGCTTTTGTGAGGAATCTGACGGCAACTGTGAGTCTTTTGAAGGCAACCATGAACCATTTAACTTACACTATCAGCAGTATGTTACATATTATGAATGAAAATTCGGCTACTATGAACACCGTGGAATCGAGTATGAGCATTTTTAAAGTACATCTGATCATTCTGAAGGCAACTGTGAGTATTTTGAAGATGAGCACGAACCATTATGTAGGCAACTATGAGCCCTTTGTCCGCAATTATGAACGAAAAGGCGGCAACTATGAGCGTTTTGACGGCAACTGTGGTTCCTTGGTCGGCAATTATGGACGAACGGTCGGAAACTATGAGCATCATTAAAGCGAGTGTGAGCACTTTGAAAGCACGTGTGAGATTCTGAAGCCAACTGCGAGTATTTTCAAGGTAAACATGAAAAATGTTGTTTTCAACTATAAGCCCTATGTCCGGAATTATGAACGAAAAGTCGGCAACTATGAGCGTTTTGACTGCAATTGTGAGCATTGGGTCGGCAATTATGAACAAAAGAGTCGGCAACTATGAGCATCGTGAATGAAAGCGTGAGCACCTTGAAAGCACGTATGAAAATTCTGTAGCTAACTGCGAGTATTTTGAAGATAAACAAGAAAAATGCTGCTTTCAACTATGAGCCCCTGTTCGGAATTATGAACGAAAAGTCGGAAACTATGAGCGTTTTGACGGCAACTGTGATACCTTGGTCGGGAATTATGAAGAAAAAGTCGACAACTATGAGCATCATGAAAGCGAGTGTGAGCACTTTGAAAGCACGTGTGAACATTCTGAAGGCAACAGCGAGTACTTTGAAGATAAACATTAAAATTCATGTTTTCAATTGTGAGCCTTATATCCGCAATTATGAACGAAAAGTCGGCAACTATAAGCGTTTTGACGGCACCTGTGAGGCCTTGGTCGGCAATTATGAACGAAAAATCGGCAACTATGAGCGTTTTGACAGCTACTGTGAGGCTTTGGTCGGCAATTATGAACGAATGGTTGGAGAGTATGAGCACTTTTTCTTTAAATCTTAGCATTCTGACGGGTTGTGTGAGGAATGTGACGGCTACTGTGAGCCTTTTGACAGCAACTATGAACGATTTGACTTACACTATCAGTACTAGGTTAGATAATATGAATGAAAAGTCGGCAACTATGAGCAACGTGGAAGCGAGTGTGAGCATTTTGAAAGTACGTCTGAACATTCTGAAGGCAACTGTGATTATTTTGAAGATGAGCATGAACCATTATGTAGGCAACTATGAGCACTTTGTTCGGAATTATGAAGGAAAAGTATGCAACTATGAGCGTTTTGACAGCTACTGTGAGGCTTTGGTCGGCAATTATGAACCAATGGTCGGCAACTATGAGCACTTTTTCTTTAAATCTTAGCATTCTGACTGGTTGTGTGAGGAATCTGACGGCAACTATGAACGATTTGACTTACACTATCAGTACTAGGTTAGATATTATGAATGAAAAGTCTGCAACTATGAGCAACGTGGAAGCGAGTGTGAGCATTTTGAAAGTACGTGTGAACATTCTGAAGGCAACTGTGAGTATTTTGAAGATGAGCACGAACCATTATGTAGGCAACTGTGAGCCCTCTGCCCGCAATTATGAACGAAAAGTCGGCAATTATGAGCGTTTTGACCACACCTGTGAGGCCTTGGTCGGCAATTATGAACGAATTGTCAGCATTTATGAGCGTTTTGACGGCAACTGTGAGGCCTTCGTCGGCAATTATGAACGAATGGTCGGCAACTATGAGCATCATGAAAGCGAGTGTGAGCACTTTGAAAGCGCCTGTGAACATTGTGTCGCCAAAAGCGAGTATTTTTAAGATAAACATGAAAAATGTTGTTTTCAACTATGAGCCCTATGTCCGGAATTGTGAACGAAAAGTCAGCAACTATGAGCGTTTTGACGGCAACTGTGAGCACTTTGTTCGGAATTATGAAAGAAATGTCGGCAACTATGAGCGTTTTGAAGGCACTTCTGAGGCCTTTGTCGGCAATTATGAACGAATGATCGGCAACTATGAGCATTTTTCTTTAAATCTCAGCATTCTGACGGCTTGTGAGAGGAATCTGACGGCAACTGTAAACCTTTTGACAGCAACAATGAACCATTTAACTTACAATATCAGCAGCAAGTTAGATATTGTGAATGAAAATTCGGCAACTATGAGCATCTTGGAATCGAGCGTGAGCATTTTGAAAGTACGACTGAACATTCTGAAGGCAACTGTGAGTATTTTGAAGATCAGCACGAACCATTATGTAGGCAACTATGAGCCCTTCGCCCGCAATTATGAACGAAAAGTCGGCAATTATGAGCGTTTTGACGGCATCTGTGAGCCCTTGGTCGGCAATTATGAACGAAAAGTCGGCAACTATGAGCGTTCTGACGGCTACTGTGAGGCCTTGGTCGGCAATTATGAACGAATGGTCGACAAATATGAGCACTTTTTCTTTAAATCTGAGCATTCTGACGGCTTGTGTTAGGAATCTGACGGCATCTGTGTCTTTTGATAGCAACCATGAACAATTTAACTTACACCATCAGCAGTAAGTTAGATAGTATGAATGAAAATTCGGCAACTATGATCATTTTGCAATCGAGCGTGAGCATTTTGAAAGTACGTCTGAACATTCTGAAGGCAACTGTGAGTATTTTGAAGATCAGCACGAACCATTATGTAGGCAACTATGAGCCCTTTGCCCGCAATTATGAACGAAAAGTCGGCAATTATGAGCGTTTTGACGGCATCTGTGAGCCCTTGGTCGGCATATATGAACGAAAAGTCGGCAACTAGGAGCGTTCTGACGGCTACTGTGAGGCCTTGGTCGGCAATTATGAACGAATGGTCGACAAATATGAGCACTTTTTCTTTAAATGTGAGCATTCTGACGGCTTGTGTTAGGAATCTGACGGCATCTGTGTCTTTTGATAGCAACCATGAACAATTTAACTTACACTATCAGCAGTAAGTTAGATATTATGAATGAAAATTCGGCAACTATGAGCACCGTGGAAGCGAGTGTGAGCATTTTCAAAGTACATTTGAACCAGAGATGGGCTTTTTTGCTAACCCTCACTCACCCTCACCCTCACCCTCAGCCACCCTCACCCTCAGTTGATTCCCTCATATTCGCCCTCAGCCACCCACACCCTCAATCGATTCCCTCACCTTCAATCGACTTCCTCACCCTCAGCCACCCTCTATCAACTCCCTCACACAGTTTCTTTCATGTACTAAATAAACAATAAGTAAGGGTTAATATGATTCTTATTCAAATGATTGAAATTTATATATTGTAATATACGTAGATATACATTATATCTACGGTATAATATTATTTATATTTCAGTAAACAAATATATATATAGTACATTTTGTGAAACAGTCACATATATCATGTTTAAACATCTGATAAACGTAAAAAAAAATATCTATTTCATCACACACTTCTACACCTAGCACTCAATTTTCGACAACGACAAACGCACTCGATGTTACCAGAACACAGAACAGGAACTGGAGACCACAGTTTACCACTATATTTTTTTTTTAAAAAAAAGGAAGAAGTCCGTAAATTCAATATCTTAGTCAAATCTTTTCGGAATTAGTGATAAAAAATTGAAATAAGAATATAATACCAGCGAAGAAATATAAAGGGAAATAGAACGGATTTACTAAATAAACTTAGATTTAGGTTTAGTTAGAATTTATATTTCATATACTTGTATATATATATATATATATATATATATATATATATATATATATATATATATATATATATATATATATATATATATATACAGTGTGCGAATTAGATAATCTATATTGGGTGGGATAAAATTAGGCCACAGGACATAGTCTGAAGGTTCAAATTTCAAAATGAGACAATAAATGCCTTACCCCCACACATATATATATATATATATATATATATATATATATATGTGTGTGTGTGTGTGTGTGTGTGACATCTGTAATAAATAAGAGATTTATTAATTTAATAAATCTACCGACAATAACTATGCACATATATATTGTCTGACATACACACACCCCACTAAACCTTTTTGAACGTGTTTTAATGTTGTACTCACTCTTGTCCCCGTAGCTCTCTAAGGTTTATTTAGTTAATAATTCGCCTCGAGCGATAGCCATGATCACAAGCATATGATAATTTTTCCACTCATATTGAAAGCTTCCACTTTGCATTAATACCTACAGGTTGCGAAAAGAAACCTACTTCAGTCTTGTGAAAACCACTAAAATTATCAGTAAAACCGGACATTTTTTTTTAAAGAAAATCTAGATATTAGCCTATCAAATAAGAAATGGATCGTTGCTGGTCCCGATTTCTCAGATCAAGGTCAAATCGAAGGCCAAATATTTAAAATCTCTCAATTCAAATTACGAGCTTGTGCTTCTACTTCCCGCTAAAGCTGTGCTCATCACGACTTTTTTCTCCAAATATCGATTCCGTGATTGGCACAGGAAGTCAACACTTAAAAATTACTTTACTGTTAGGTTGAAGATGAGTTGATTCACTATGGGCTACGTTATTCAAATAAAGTAAAACATTACACTGAAGTTTTTCAGACAACATTAATTGCGTGGACAGCAAACTGTACAGCGAAAAGATGGAAAAATGAAGGGTTAACTATATATAAAAAAAAAAAAAAAAACGCTTCAGTTCAAATGCTTATACAGACACGGACGATGACACGGAGAACCAGTCGTATTAACAAATGCTGAAACAAATCGTGAATTATTCGCTTATTCACCTAAAAATCACCTTCATTAACATGTCTGCTCACTAGGAGCGTATCCCTCAGCGTGTACGTTAACATATACTTACGAGAGAATACCTATATCTCAGATTTTGAGTACAGTTTCAAAAGTTCATTTCCGTAAACTGTAAAAGCAGTGATTACTATGCTAATTATTACAAATTAAATGCAACTTTTGAGTTGCATACACACAACCTACTAGGGAATGAAGACCATGTGCTAACAAAGAGTACACTGGAAAATGAAATAACATGTTATAACAAAAATTAAAATAAGATGATAATCGATACAAATATAGAGGATGAATATGACATATACGAACTTCGCCAAGTATGGTAGAAGAAGCTTATTTGTTTACTTCTGCTTGTCCAACCGCTAATAACATTTATAAATCTATATGTGGCTTTGTTATACGCAATTAGTACATTCAAATTCACAAACGATGACGAACTGAAGGGTACGAAGGTACAGTTGCAAGTAACAACCGTAGTCATAATAATATATTTGGTCTAGGAATTAATTCGTGCGGGTGGACAAGAGATGGCGCAACGAACGGAGCGTCCCACAGTTCCGTGTATCCACACACGTGTTGCAAACCCCTGTCATCGCGTATCGTTCGTAGTATAGGGCAGTGGATTAAAGCGTCAACAACACCAGTTTGTAGTTAAGTGAACATGGCGCAATTTGTGCCTGATAAAGTGTTTTTGCGGGGTGTCCTGCTGCATTACTTTAACATGCAGAAAAGTGCGACTGAAAGTCATCGTATTTTGGTGGAAGTGTATGGTGACCATGCTCTAGCTGAGCGAACGTGTCAGAAGTGGTTTGCACGGTTTAGAAGTGGTGATTTCGGCTTGGCAGACCAAGAGCGAGCTGGACAGCCAAAAAAATTTCAAGACGAAGAATTGACAGCATTGCTCGAGCAGGATTCGTGTCAAACGCAGGAACAACTTGCAGCAGCATTAGGCGTTGATCAAACAACAGTCTCCAAACGCTTGAAAGCCATGGGAATGATTCAAAAGATGTCACATCGAATTATTACGGGTGATGAGAAGTGGATCCATTACGAGAACCCTAAACGAAAAAAGGCCTGGGTGAAACCAGGTGAACCAGGTCCATCACAATCAAAACGAGACATTCACTGTGCAAAGGTTATGCTGTGCATATGGTGGGATATGAAAGGTGTGGTGTACTATGAGCTGCTGCAACCGGGTGAAACTATGAATGGAGAACGTTATCGACGACAATTAATGCGTTTGAAGCAAGCTCTGGCCAGAACACGACCAGAATGGGAGAACAGACATGATAAACTTATTGTTCAACATGATAACGCTCGCCCACATGTCGCAAAACCGGTCAAAACCTAATTAGAAAATGTCGGATGGGAAGTTTTACCCCACCCGCCGTATTCACCAGACGTTGCTCCTTCGGACTACTACTTGTTCGATTGCATGAACAACGATTTGATTGGACAGCGGTTTACTTCTTCAGAAGATATCGAAACATGGGTCTCTGACTGGATCGCTTCCAAGGATGAGGACTTCTTTGCCACGGAATCCGTACATTACCTGACAGATGGGCGAAAGTGGTGGCTAGCGATGGACAATATTTTTCTTAAGGTATTTATGTATTTTGTGTTTGTACTACAGCTTCAATGTGTGCGTACCAACCGCACGAATTAATTCCTAGACCAAATATACCAAACAACGTTGAAAATAGTGGGTAATTAGGTGGTAAGTAGAAATGACCAAAACTAAACAGTTTACATCGATCATTTCGAAATACAGCCAGAAGATTAAATTTACAAGAAACAACAAAAATCAGTGAAATTTGGAGTTATACTAAGCATAGTTTGAGGGGGAAAGCGAGCATCCCCGGTGGGGATACTTCAGCTGATTTCTTTGGGGGGGGGGAACAAAATGTGATTGAGAGGGAAAATCCCCCTCATCCCCCCCGGTAATTCGCACCCTGTATACATACATATATATATATATATATATATATATATATATATATATATATATATATATATATATATAATGGCCATTTTGCACTGTGATCGCTCGCGCTCGGGTTCACCAAGACAAGAAAGAATATCAAAGGGTCGCGGACATAAGCTCACTGGATATAAGCTCACTACTAACAATATAATTACATTATAAGATAATTCATGCAATAAAGAATACAATAATGATAACTAAATACATTTATAGGTTAACTAATTTAATTGCAAACGAAAATAAACCTGAATAATAAAATATTTTTAAAAAAACAACTGAAAAGTGGCAAACAGAAAATATGACAAAAATGAAAACCAGATTTTGAATGTTAATATGAAGAAGATTTTGAATATTAAAAAATAAATTGAAAACGGATTTGGGCAAACAAAAGAGTACTACTTCCTTTTACTGAAGAAAGTAATCCAACCCCCTGCTCTATGCTGAAACTTTCGCTGCAGGAAATTTTGCAGCACAGAAATATTGGTAAACGAAATTTTGGTGAAAGGGTGTCTCCTTATTATATATTTTTTTTACTATGGCTGAAATCAACTCAGAAATATAACATTTTCCTTTAGAAAGAAATGAAATGAAATCTTTTAACTTTTACGTCCCACGATTATGCCAGTTAGGCTAAAGAAGACGGATGAATAACGAATGGAATGGTGGAATGAAGAAAATGGGAGAACCCCGAGGATACCCACGCACAAGGTAGTTGTCCACCACAAGGTTTACTTGGCGGGGACTGGGGTGGAACCCGGGATCCAAGCACCAGAGGTTAAAAATCTACCACTGTGCTACCGCTCTCCCCGTTTAAAGAAACGTATTATGGGTATGAAGAGGTATTAAAGCCTAGACTTTGACTAGTAGTAGGCCTAATTCAGTAGAAAATAGAGCTACTAATGCTATATATCAGTTGTCATAGAATAAAATAATAAGGATGTTGCAGGGTTTAACGTGTTAAACGTGAGTTGACTTTGAGGAACTTGTAATAAAATGCTCCAGATATTTAAACCTGGGCTTTGACTACTTTTAGGCCTACCTTCTCAATAGAAAGTAGGCCATATAACTAACGTCATATAGGAGTTATCAGACATCAGAATAAAATATTAAGAATGTTGCAGAGTTCAAGCCTGTTATTATACTTGCAGACCAATGCTCATCAAATGAATCTCTTTCTTATTTTATTTATTAAGAACAAAACAACTTATTAACCAAAAGTAAAACCTTTTTGTTAGTAAATAAGAAAGAGATTTCTTTGAGTGTTAGGCTGCAAACACGACGACAGCACTAAGAAGCAAGGCCTAAATACATCTGAGTATGATAAATTCGTATAAAAAATCACAAACCAGAATCATGAATCCCGTTAAGTAACCAGATTCTATTATGTAAGTATGCATGCCTAATCATGAAAATATTTTAATGCAGTGATGAATTGTCCGACCTATAAGAAAAATTTGGTTCCAAAACTTCCAGGGCAAAAATTACGCCTACTGTAGCCCATGCTTAACACATTAAACTTGCAACATCTCTATTTAATTCTGATATCTGATAACTGCTATACAAGATTAGTAGCTCTGCTTTCTACTGAATTATTAGGCCTATTTGTAATTGTGGTCAATGTCTAGATTTTAATATCCAGGGTATTTTGTTACAAGTTCCCCAAGGTCTGTCCACGTCTAATAAAACGCAACTCCCCAACTTTTTTTTTTTTTTACACCTGATAAGTGATATAAGATACTAGCTCCATTTTCCGCTTAGGAAGTAGCCAACGCCTAAATTTTAATACTCGGTGAAAAAAAATGAAATGAAATTTTTGAGTTTTACGTCCCACGGTTATGCCGGTTAGACTAAAGGAGACGGTGATGATGAGTAATGAATGAAATGGTGGAATGAAGAAAGTGGGAGGAAACGGGAGAACCCCGAGAAAACCCACGCACACGGTGTTTGACCACCACAAAGTTCACTTGGCGGGAGCAGGGGTTGTTAATACTCGGTGGATTTTATTAAAAGTCCCTGAAGGGAGCTTATGTTTGCTATCGATGAGCCGCTGTCCGCCCCTGTAATATAAGACTACCGGTGAGCTTATGTCCGACGGGCGGCGGTAATTTAGTCACCATAATATTACCATATAGGTAATTTCGTCACCAAAAACTTTGTCACAATAATTTCATCACCAGTGTCTTTTAGAACATAATACAAGTACAATGAATGAATCGAAAAAGCTTTTGAAATTGCTTTCTTTAATCTTCAACTGAAGCAAATCGAAATATAATAATAATAATAATAATAATAATAATAATAATAATAATAATAATAATAATAATAATAATAATAATAATAATAATAATTATTATTATTATTATTATTATTATTATTATTATTAAATAAATAGTTACATATTTTAGATATCGTATTTGAGATAGTAAGAGAATCCCAAGTTAAGTTGTAGTTCACATCTGATGTAGCCTCGCTGATATATTCGAAAGTGACGGAGCAACAGACATTTTGCTTGAGATATCATCGGTATCGAAATCCAACATTGAACCAAAATCAATTAATTCCAATCCTTTTCATTACATTATTCTTGACTAGCAGACAGAAAGACAATATACTACTAGCCAGAGCATGTGCCTTTGGAGCATAGGGTTCCGGGTTCGAATCTTGGTGGAAGGTCATTGCAAAGTTTCAACGCATAACGGTAGCTCTCGTATAGCTTCGGTGTTGAAAGGAACGCTAAATTCCAAGCCAACCAACTATGCAATTTACATCTTAATATTTTTAATCGATTCTCTTGTTTAACCAGATAATTTTCCTCTTCCCTTGATCTTGCCTTTTCTGAAATTCCTACTCTCTACCAATTTTATTCTTAGCTTCAGAACAAAGTTAGTACAACACGAGCAGTTCCAGTAATAAATAAAATAAAATAAACATATCTTTCGAAGGAAAATTTCTAAGCTGCGTGAAAAGAAATGCTTGAAAACTGAAAAATTATGTTTGTTTTACAAAACTAAGTTTCGTAATATTTTGGCAATGTAGTTTTTCGGTTGTTTCAAAGATTGGAAAGAGAATAAGATATATTGAATCCCAATTTAAATTATGTGTTGTTTAAAACATTTTCGTTATACCTGATTACCTAGCTATTAGAGGTGGTATTTTCTCCCTCTCTCCCATGCACACGTCTATGACTTAGACCGTCAAAGTGCAATTCTTCCACCAACTAACATATAAAATAATAGTAAAAAAAAAGAAAGAAAAAAGAAAGAAAAAGGGCAAGGCATGTAATTTCAGTAATTTCTGTTAATATTCGCCACGAGACCAAGAATTTCGAGATTGAACTTGATCTTGTCTCGGCATATCTAGAAATACAACTGTCGACCTTGTTCACGATTCTGTTTCAGACTCTCGACTAAGGCTCGATATGTTGAATCTCGGTCTCATTTCGATTTACTAAACTCTGTCTCGAACTCATTGTCGTCTCGAAATTTCAAGGCGAGAAACAAGATACTTGATGCAGTCTCGGTTTTGGTATCATCCCTAGAGTATGTTGTGTATGGTCAAGCATAATTCTGGGACGGTAGGAGCAATTTCAATCAAGTTTGATACACATATGACATAAAATCAGAAAATAATATTGTAGGAATAAGACATCTCCAGTCCCCCTAGCGATGGATAGAAGGAGTGACATGTAAAATTAATCGAGAACGAACTATATTCATGTCGAATCCACATTTTTAAGAGTCGCTAAGCTGATTGGGAGAGTCCAGATGGCATTCAAGCTCAGGTTTAGTCTAATAGAACAACAGATCTCCGTAGAACCTTCTGATAACTTTTAGAGATGAATAGAAATATTGAACCTACCAGAAGATTGTGAAAACAAACAAATATCTCTTCAAATATACATTTCGAATATTTTGAATAAATCTCTTATTTTTCCGTGTGTACAGTTCAAAGACTAAACCATATTCGATTGCTCATTAAATAAATACAAAATAAAAAAAATCTTAATTTAACGTAGCACTATTATGGTCTTTCGGCTGAAGGAGATATGGTTAATGAAAGTGAATGATGATGAAAAATTAAACTGTGTGCTCTCCTACCGGCATTCAACCCTGGAACCACGTACAAAGAAGAAAATACGAGCTAGCCACTACACCAGCAGACAGGACTGCTTATTGCAATCGTGCTGAGCATCCCTTTGAGTATCAAGGTCATGACACGGCGACCTTCAATTTAAGGTGGAATCGTAAGCAACGTAATACGATCAAATTCCAAGGCTCTTCTAATAAGGAATCGAACCCAGGACACGGTGTAAGCAAGGCGCACGTGGATAATTGTAAATATTTTGCCGTAATTTAAAAGTAAATTATTTGGAGTATTTATATAGTTTTTGGCTAAGAAGAAGAAAAGAAAGGTTATATGCTCTTGTAGTTTCATCCATTGCTTATAGCATTGTTTCAAATTAGAAAAAAATCCACTGAACTCGAGCTACATACGTTAATTCATACTATCCTTCGATATGGACAACAAAGGAACAAAACCATGTGGAAAAATGCTGCTGCTCTGTGACAATAGGTAGCAATTTCCAAGAATTGTCTCACTCCCCTCTAAGCAGTGTGCTTTCAACCGTAAAATACAAGCATCACATGATCTCTTCATCTTTAGGAATGATGGGAGAATTTTGGAAACGATAAGTCTCATTCGGAGCTTAGGAAGTGTCACTCTCGTTTGAACCCGCGAAACTCAAGTGAGATAGTGCCACGAAGAACGTATAATGATCACTAGATCGTTCATTGCCTTCGAATAGTAGTGGCGAACTGTTTTACGCTTTGCGATTTTTTTTTTTTACTTTTTAATTGCTTTTTGTAAATTCGTTGAACGTGAACTTCTATGGGATAACACAGAAGAAATATGTCTAACAATAAAATGCAAAAAATCATGAAGAGAATTTAGGACAGAATGGCAGGAGGACAAAATGGCAGGGGACATAATGGCAGGAAATAAAGACAGGAGGACAAAATGGCAGCGGACGAAATGGCAGGAGAACGAAATGGCAGCGGACAAAATGGCAGGAGGACGAAATGGCAGCGGACGAAATGGCAGAAGGACAGAATGGCAGGAAGTTAATTTGGCAAAAATTATAACTCTTAGGGCTCGTGTTTTTAGGTTTCAACTATTGTGTTTGTTAGTAGGTAACGGTTCTCGATTTATTCATTTCTACCTCAAATGTCCAAAGCATATAAATACAGCTACATTGAACCAAGAGCGTAAAAGTGGGTACATATCAGTTATCCATGTCTTTTTTCTTAAATTTATTTCTTTTTAACCATCTTCCAATTGATATCTTGGTTTTATAATAATTCTAAGTAGTACAACTTTTATTTATGACGAAAGAATTTTCCCGTGGACTCCCTCTGAATTTCTCTCAAAGTCTAGCTATCATGTGACAAAGAATTAAATCTACTAACTGCTTTCACACACAATATAATTTTGAAACTTGGGAGCCTAGTGGTATCTTTGTGTCTGTAGTATGTAATAATGCTGATACGTTATTCTCTTGAATATCTTAATGGTATTTGTCGTTTGAATTCAGAAGACTGAGTTTAGCCTGCAAGTACAAGTTGCCTATAGTTAAAACATATCAGATGTACGATCTTGTTTAATAAAACCTGACCCTCCCCCTCCTCTATCTGAAAAGACCTATATTGTTATTCACATATGAAATTCAAAGACAAAGGCAATCGTCTTTATCCAGTCATATTTTTATTTCAAGTGTAAGTATTAAAATGTGCTACGCGTGGTTGCAAGAGGCTTTTTTTTAATACTGAACTTAGGTACCTAATATTGGAACTAATTTTCTTCATGAATTGATGTAAGAAGCGGCCGCGTGATTTTCGACCAATTATTTCATCACTGGTATCTATGAGCAATGAGATAACAACAGTGGAAGACAAACTTAGTTCTTCTCAAACTTGATACTTTGAAAAACTTATGAAAGTAGTTTCGTTATCCAAATACATATTCTCTCTAATCAGTTTCAGAAGTAGCATTAATCTTATAATAACGCAATAGCTGTAAGAGTTACCCTGAAAATGTATTTTGTATGTTTTCTTTTTTTTTTTTTTTTTTGTAATTCAGAGATTTTTTTCCTGAATTTCACTGGAGTTATGAGGAACCTTAAATTATCAGGCATTCCACTTTAATCGCTCCCTTTTCACCCCCAATGCGATATTGGGTATATTTACAGCTTAGTGCAGCTTAAAGGAACCATGATTGTGCATATTTGATTTCTAACTTGCTTGCTTATAGCGTTGCCCTCAAGACGAGATGAGAATTCAGGTTTTCTCGTCTCGTGTCGTAAATGTTTGTAAAAATCCGAATTTTCTCGAATCAGAATTTTCTCGTTTCGTTTTGTAAATTTATGTACAAAAGTGTAATGATTTCAGTCTTAGATTCATGTAGAATTTATCAGAATTCTTCCAGGTTACGACGAGTCCACGAAAGATGGATATAACGACACTTAAATCATATTTATTAATGAAGTAAATTGTGTAATGACTTGCGTATCTTTAAACGTTGATAAATGCTCTTTCTTGTGTTCATACTATTACTTTATCAAATTTCATATAACATATATACAATTAATCATATGACATATATACAATTAATCATATCCTATATTTTGAAAACGGGATACGGCTGTTTCGGTGTAGGATGTTTCCGTGTAGGACGTTTTGGTGCAGGGTGTTTCGGTGTAGAACGTTTCGGTGTACAGATGTCTCGGTGTAAGGACGTTTAGGTGTGAGGCTGGTTCGGTGTAAAAGTTCCAACGTTTACACCAAAACGTCCACTCTTCAAAATGAAAATTATTCGTTAGGGAGAAATAAATTCATGAAGTAGAAAATATAAATTAGAAAATAAAATAAAAAATAAATGCTCCTGTAATTGACAGGGGTTACTTATTTATAGTGAGTCCCTTCGCTTCACTCTATCTCAGAACTTCTTGTATCCTCAAATGTTATAATTATGAATTGATTGGGAAAACGTTTTATGGTAATGATATATAGTAAAAAAAGTGTGTGATGCATAAACATTGTGCGATGCATAAACATTGTGCACACCACACACACCTTATTACGGCATTTACTGTGCACAAATCGCAAAATACTGCACAATCTTTGAAAGGAAATTTTCAAACACAGGTGGTTTTTCTTCCAAATAACCGCTTTTATATCATGCATACCCAATAAGATTAGCAAATCTAGGAGAAGAAAACTGATTATGAATCAGTGTTGGGATATTGTTTTTTTTTACGGAGATATAAATTCATGTTATAGTTGTAGAGGACAGTGTCAGAAAAGAGCCTCAAGAAAATTTTTAACGGCCTAAAAAACACAAGAAGAGGCTGAATCCTACCAGTTGTTCCTGCAGAAATGGTTTCTATTATGAGTTACTCTTTTGTTCTTAAAATAGGTTCAAAATTGATGAATTGTGACCACTCCACGAAGCTAATAACAAAATGGACTTTGCATTAGACGCTCTAAGAAAAATCTCTTGGAACCATGATCTCACAACACTTGATGTTAATTATCCTGGATTTGACGCTTTCACAAGGATATTTTCAAATTTAAAGAGGCTGTGTTGGACTGTAAGACCGAATGTTCAATTGTTTTCCTACAAAACAATTAACAGTGGTGATAATAAAACACTATTTGCAGAAATTAAAGGCTGTATGATGTAGCTACGAGTCATAGAATTTACTGACTGTGTCACACTTTCTACTGTTTGTATCCCTGTAAACACTAGTGTACGTCCCGTCTGCATTTCCAAATTAAACCGTATTGATCAGAGTTATAAATATTTTCTTTTCCAATAACATGTGTTGCTTCATCTTCGGGACAAATACACTGGCACTGGCTTCTAACTTTTTAGGCTATAGATTTAATCTAACGTCCTGTTAAAATAAGTACAGAAGGGGGTTTCAAATCAGTCTGCACCCTCTCTCAGTAGCCCCTGCCAATTATAATTGTTCTTGGCTAACTGCAGAACATTTCAAACCAGAAGACTATTTGTAATTGTAATCATATTGGATCCGCCAATTTGAATTTTGTAATTTTAACGTCAGGTTCTGAATCACCTGTCCTAAAACCCCTTGGCAGTAAGCTGGCCGTATCATTTAATCTTCTATTTCAATAATTATTTTCTGTTTATGCTTGGAGGCCACCTCTAACGTTCAAAGGGTGGTTTCTACCCTTAAACCCGCACCATTACCAAAGTAAAAAAAATCGTGAAGATTATTTTTTGATATTCTACAAGTATGCAAAGTTTTATTCAAATCAGTAAATTACACTTCCGTAAGTCTCCTTGTTAGTGCTGTTCAAATGGAACAAATAAGTTAATTGGCGGACATGAAGTCAGAAAAACGAAAAAATACGCCAATGTTACGAAGAGATTGAGCAATAACAATGAGACTCAATAACAATGTTAATCAGTTTACACTATTGCAGAGTGGCTACACTATGACACTTCATGACTGTTCATTACAAGCATATGATTAATGCAATCAAATATTAGGCTAGACACCGAAACGTCCTTTACAGCCAAGCGTCCTTACACCGAAACGTCCTTACACCGTAACGTCCGTACACCGAAACATCCGTACACCGAAACGTCCTACACCGAAACATCCTACACCAAAACGCCCTACACCGAAATATCCTAGACCCTTTGAAAACGGGAGATCCTATGTCTACCGAAAGTTCTAGTGTTTCTTATGAGTACTCTACAATTTGTTTCATCCGATGCTTTTTGCCCCGAGCTTCCCTTGAATTTGTCCCTATGCATATTTTATAGAATTAAAAATACTAGAGACATTCACCAGAAAATAATGAGTACACATCCTACATATCCTCTCGTCAAAAACTTCGGAACGAGTCGAATCGACCAATTTTAATTCGTTTCCTTTGCCACAGAAAGTATCTGATCCTTTGTACAATACCGAGGTTAGTTTATTCGCAAGTTAATATGGAGGATGTATATATTTTCCTTTTTTTTGCTTGTTACTTAAAATGTTTTGCAAATAACTTCAATAACTTTTGAAACTCTTTGTCTTCACTTGAGCATATACAGATCACAATGAGATATAAAGATAAAAGCTGCTTCCTTCTAGTAATACCCAGAAAGATCTCAAATAATATATATAAAAAAGAAAACGACTAAAACTAATTTCTTTCATTAAGACTCTGTTGGTATGAATAGAAAGCTTGCAATACTAAGGTGTTTGTAGATGACTGTCAATTAGAATTGAAATATTATTAGCAGTTCGAATTTTGGAGCATAATGAATAAATCGAAAATTTATGTTGAAATCTTCATTTATCAAGCAAGAAACAAAATAGTTTAAAACCCGACAATTCAAATTAAGTTCCTGCCATTCTGTCCTCCTGCCATTTCGTCCTCTGCCATTTCGTCCGCCTGCCATTTTGTCCCCTGCCATTTCGTCCGCCTGTCATTTCGTCCTCTACCATTTTGTCCTCCTGCCATTATTTCCTGCCATTATGTCCCCTGCCATTTTGTCCTCCTGCCATTCCGTCCGTTCCCCCATGAAGAGCAACCTGGACCTAGTGGAATTTCAGGAAGACGCCGTCCTCAACAACGTTCCACCGTTACTGAAAGTCATGAGGAAATATATGCAAAGAAAAAGAAGTCAAAGGAGTATATTACAATGAATTACATTCTAAACGAACGATTAAAACATCACTATAGCACATGTAAAAGGAACGAATATTGAGGGAATGGTATTTGATTTGACAATTATCTTTGTCGCCAAGTCTAGAAGTAAATTCAGATTTCAGATCTCGCAAATAATGTTCTTCTGTGAAACAGGCCCGTATCCACGGGAGCTAGGGGGGGGGGCGGGCCCCCCTAAACTTTGGCTGGTCCCCTAAACGTTTCACGGTAGGCTTGCAAATGAACTATAATATGGTGATGAAGTATAA
Organism: Thermobia domestica; assembly: GCF_964235325.1. Taxonomy (NCBI): domain Eukaryota; kingdom Metazoa; phylum Arthropoda; class Insecta; order Zygentoma; family Lepismatidae; genus Thermobia; species Thermobia domestica. Next base: position 311,635,488 of record NC_137459.1, read on the forward strand.
TATGATTGGGTCGCCCTCCCCTAGCTTCTACCGCCCCCCCCCTAAATTTTTGGGCTGGCTACGGGCTTGCTGTGAAATGCATAGACTACTAAAAACAGTCCCATTTTTAAAGTTTATTTTATTTTTATTTTACATGCGTGGACCCACTGTTTTACAAGAAGAGAGTCCTTTGGAAAACTGTGGTGCATAATGCCTGTACTTTTTGTTTCTCTATTAAGATTGCTGCACTTGCTACAGTACAATAAAATGCAACATTTAAAACATACATGCATGTAGTCAAGCTCACCACACTATCTTGCAATATTGTTTTCGGAGTTTAGATTTTACGAAACCACACACGTTTGTACAGTCAAGCCCACGTAAAGAATATATCATCTTCCGAGATATTAGATTTTTTTTAACTGTTAAATTACATTCGTCCAAGTAGTCAAAAACATACGAGAGAAAGATTTTCCCACAAAAATCTGCTCTACATAGGAAAGCAAACACAAATCGAACACAGAAGAAGTCCAAAGTAAATAAGGGGTTGTTTGTCTTATTAGTAATTCCTCACGCGAAAAGCGGACGACAAGCTCAAGCGTCTCGGTGGTTGACGTCACTATGAAGAGAGCGTAAAAGTAGGTTAAAAGATAGATTCTGCACATAGGTTAAGAGCCGCATCTGGTTGAGTGGGACAAGTAATATCTACTGTACATATTTATGGCAATGGACAGGGGTTCATAACGCAGTTCGTAGATATATTACTGTATATAGACAACAATTATTTTAAAGTTAGTATTCTTTCTTTCTAAAAACTATCCAAGGATGGAATACACAACAGCCTACATTATTGGTCTGAACTTCCCATTTCCATAACATTCATTCAAAGACTGTAGAAACGCACAGTGCTGTAATATAATAAAATTTAAATGCATTAGTACGATAGAATAAGATATAATCAAAAAAAGAGAGAGAAGAAAAATAAAAAAAAAGAGTCGAAAATAATCAACGAAAATTGGATATCCAAATTTCGTATATTGTATTTGATGATAACTATTTAGATGGAAATCGATATCTTCCAGATATCGCACATTTTCTCTGAAGAAAATTAATTTTAAAAATCGACACTCTCCAGGTTTCCCATGTGTTATATTTTATTTAAGAAAGGGAATTATCTACTCCAACACAGTCTGTAAAATAATAATAATAATAATAATAATAATAATAATAATAATAATAATAATAATAATAATAATAATAATAATAAAGTGATTTGCAGGTCGAGACAATAATAATAATAATATACAATTGTAATAAAAGAAATGGAAACAACAAAACTCCAAAACACAAGAAACGAAACAAGAATACCCAGCGCCTTGTCAATCACTCACTTTACCTAAACTGTAGAAATGTATCTGGTAGCCAGGCGACATTGCCGGCCGTGTGTGCAACCACCCAGAAGGAAGCATTGCCTTCGACATAGCCGGTTTCGGTGATAACGGCGGCTGCATTGAAAAACAATCCTGTGGAGGATCAGGGAGCAGAACTGTCTTCATCTTCAACATTGGGAGGCGGGCAGATTTAAGGCTTATTCTGGGGGGACATCAATTTCATCTCACATTCCTTTGTGGGAATCGACACAAATCATCACATTTTTTCCTATACACATTTCAAATCGGATTATTGGGGGGACAGTCCCCCCAGTTTCAAGATTGGAGAGGACATGTCCCCTCATCTCCCCGGGATTTGCGCCAGTGAATGCCGGTGCGTGTGCAAGCTAAGATTTCATTACATTTAAATCATGGCTGTCACCGACATTGCCGTAGCTGGCGCCGGCATTACCGGTATCGTGTGCAAATGCTTTTGTGAATGCCCAGTTGTTTTGAATAAATCACTTGGATCAGTTGAAGGCAACCTACAAGTTTTTTCCGCTTCCAATCTCTGTATTGTCCTCAATACCGTGTTTTCGCTTGCATTTGTCATCAACATTTCTACCAGCATGGGATGTTTCCTTTTGTCAAAGACACCACTTTTTCTTGGAAATCTGTTACCAAAGATTTCTCGCAGATTGACGCATGGTTGAGTGCTGGGGAGGGATCAAATCTTGCCTTTCGCTGTTGTTCTATGAACACTACGAGGAAGATTAGAAGACTTCGGAAGGGCAACTATGAGGCTGTGTTTTTGCCCCTCTGGCAAGTCGCCACCTGCGCATTCAGAAAAGTTCGCTTTTCCCTAAAGAGACCCCTGCTACTTGGAATACGCCCCAGGCGAATTATTTAAACTTGTTTGTTGCACACCAACATCTGGAAGGGAGAGTTGATAGGGATCCGTTCTTTTCCAGTTCTTCCAAAGTGAATCTTTTACCATTAACATATAGATATTTGAAATTAAATTAGCACGTTTTCCATCCTTACGTGGTTCTTGTGTGTAGTGCATAGATGGCCATTTTCCACTGGGCTCGCTCGGGCTCGCGCTCACCTGTCTCAACTGGGCTCGCGCTCACTCGCGCTCGCGCTCACTTCTCTCAACTGAGCTCGCACTCACTCGGGCTCGCGCTCATCTCTCTGGACTGGGCTCGCACTCACTCGGGCTCGCGATCACTTCTCCCAACTGGGCTCGCGCTCACTCGCGCTCGCACTCAGTAATCTTATCTGGGCTCGCACTCACTCGGGCTCGCGCTCATCTCTCTCGACTGGACTCGCACTCACTCGGGCTCGCGCTCACCTGTCTCAACTGGACTCGCGATCACTAGCGCTCGCGATCAATTCTCCCAACTGGGCTCGCGCTCACTCGCGCTCGCACTCACTAATCTTATCTGGACTCGCACTCACTCGGGCTCGCGCTCACTTGTCTCAACTGGACTCGCGATCACCAGCGCTCGAGATCACTTCTCCCAACTGGGCTTGCGCTCACTCGCGCTCGCACTCACTAATCTTATCTGGACTCGCACTCACTCGGGCTCGCGCTCACCTGTCTCAACTGGACTCGCGATCACCAGCGCTCGAGATCACTTCTCCCAACTGGGCTCGCGCTCACTCGCGCTCGCACTCACTAATCTCATCTGGACTCGCACTCACTCGGGCTCGCGCTCACCTGTCTCAACTGGACTCGCGATCACCAGCGCTCGAGATCACTTCTCCCAACTGGGCTCGCGCTCACTCGCGCTCGCACTCACTGATCTTATCTGGGCTCGCGCTCACTTCTGTCCACTGGGCTTGCACTCACCCGGTCTCGCGCTCACTTGGGCTCACACTCCCATCTCTCGACTGCGCTCGCGCTCGGGCTCATTTCTCTCAATTGGGCTCACGCTCGTTCGTGCTCAAGCTCAGTTCCCTCAATTGGGCTCGCGCTCACTTATTTCATTGGGGCTTGAGCTCAATTGCACTCGGGCTCACTTCTCTGAGTTGGGCTCGCACCGACTTGTTTCATTGAGGCTCGGGCTCAATTATTGAGCCCGAGCCCAGTTGAACGCAAAAGCCATGCTCGCGAGCTTGTACACCTTAATAGGCTGATTAATGGCGTATGCCCCCCTCCAATTTCAACCCCTGATGGAGTTGTTACAATGAATCGGTGTTTTCTAACTTTTCCTATTTTTTCGGCAACCCAAACTATTATCTAAATCGATTTTTGTTAAAATAATATGAGTCACTTTTATATCGATTTTCATTGTTTCTGTTTGCAGAATCTATGTGGATAGGGCTATCATTTAGTTACAAAATAATGTTTTTTTCTTATCTCATAGAAATACCTGACACGTTAGTACTAAGCTTCGTTAAAACAGATGCTTTAACAAAATGAACTAGTCCTACAAGTCATAGGTTGTTTATGAAGCGAAATTTAAAATACTGTTGATTGATTAATTAATTATCTTTCACCGTCCCCTTTCATCAGCGAGACTGTATGAGACATGGACTTATAGTTTTAACGTGGAATCTGAACCACTGTCGTTTAATACTTTCCCACAGGGAATCTATCACGAAAGTCGCGCGTGCTAGCCACTAGACCAGTGGAAGGGCTTGTAATACTGTTGTCCAATGATTTTTATTAGGATTAAATTATAGGTGATTTTTTTTTATCGGTTAGTCAGCGTAACGAAGATGTCCAAACTGATTGTGAATGTGATAATGCAAGTATTGAACCATTGTGTAATCCACAATCCAGTATACACCTTCTGAACCCCTGTCACCAAGGCATTCAAAGTGAAAGTGTTAGTACTCTGAAGAATGTTAACCCTCCCCCCGTCCCATCCGCATTGTTAAGAAACCAACTATCCAACCCTGAGTCAGTGAAGCGGAAATCGATCTTGGCCGATGATAATTTTGTGCTCAGGAACTGCATGAATTAGTACAAACAAAATTAGTAAATCCCAGATATGGTAAAAGCAGACGTTCACCTTCAAGTTTTATTGTATTGCCAAGCCTCGAGGCTCATTCATTGTCGTGCTCTGTAGATAATAGCTATGTATCTGAGACCATGCTTCAAAACCATACACTGAGAAAAAAGTGTACGTGGCGTATGCAAAACCGTATGTTACATTTGTAAATCCTGTTGTTTTTGAACTGCAAACGTATAGCTGAAAACGCATGTTTTGTAATACTTTCTGTAAGTATTCCATGTGTACGTACTTCCGTATAAAACAATATGCGCGGTCAGGTTCTCATATACAAATGGACAAACAAGGGAACGTATAGCCTGTTGGCCTCTATCTAGAATTTGAGGGAGTGAATAGTTTGTATTAACAAACAAGCAATATTTTCTAAAGTTAATTCTGCAGCAGTTTCTTTATTTCTTTACGTTTATAACTTCTAATGAAAAAATAGGCCTGACACCTCCATGAATACCGGGATGATATAGTCTTAATGCGATTTCTTTACATGTTTTTCTGAAACCTGGAGCACCACAATAGCGTTCCCATTCGGGCCTGCATCTTCTAAGTCCATTAGATTACTTTTCCCCCTTACTTTGAAGCAAGAAAACTTTAATTTTTTAACTTTGTGACTTCCCTCAGGAGCAACCTCTACTTTTAATTAGGTGTTTGAAAGCATATTGTCCTGCTAAAATACATTAAATATGAATATTTCTTAATTTAGGCTAAGTTTAAGAGTATTAAAACTGAAAATTTGAAAATATGCGTTGATTATAGCCTGTATTTTGTTGAAACACACCAAAGAAAATTATAAGTTAATGAAAGCTCAATAAAGATGTTCATGAATGAAATTTACGTCATAACATCAGTTTGAGTCGAGAAGTAATGTGTAATACTTTCGAAAATGGTAAGCATATTGTGGGTCTAGTTTTCAATTCTTCTTTACATTTCCTTATGTATATTAAAAGCCGGTTCTTTAATGGCGTAACATAACGGAAAAATAGTACCTATATAAAATGAGGTAATATTAAGGACTGCGTTAAAAGAGGAAATGTAATTATGTCAATTTACGAAGCTATCGTAAAATTTAGAATGTTTTGTGTTTGTTTGTTTGGAGCTTAATATTCTTTTTCATCAGTGAGGTTATATGAGATCTCGCTCGTCTGGAAGATGAGAATACTTACCACTTATTCACAGTGAATCAATATGAATAAGTGCCTGGCAACCCATAGCTATTTCGTCAGGTATGTGCTAATCTTCACGGTAATAAGATCTGATCAATCCGAAATGAATATTGTGTCAACAAAATCAAAATCGAATTGTAACCAAGGGTAAAAATGGATCTGAAAAGGTTGGGGAACGCATGACGTTATGCTGTCCCCTGTGCCTATCTTTGCCCACTATATTTTTTTAGGAAGTGGAGGGACGCCATAGATATTTTTGGAAGTGGGGGATGACGTCCCTCGTGTTTTCCCTCACTTTTAACACTGGTTGTAATAAACGACTCGCCATCGTTTCAGGGTAGCTTTCGAAAAAAGACTTTAATCCCAGACAGCATGTTTGCTTGCCGCAAGCTTGCCTGCCGCTTTTATTTGATTTTATTTCGCTTTGGCTTATACACAAAAGCTTATTTCTGCTTAGCGCTAGCCGTAGTGCGGGCAACCCACGCTTCGCTTGCGAGACGCTTTTCTTTAGATTGAAGTAAAAAGCCAGCGCGCGTTCGATTTTCAGTTGTTCTCAAAATCCACGTGACGCTGACCTCCTTACTTTCGGCGATAAGGTAGTGTTTGCGTTGTTAGTGTCTTGTTAGCATTCAGCTTGAATAAAGGACAAACTTAATTATTTTTTTTAATTGTTCCGTCTAGTACTCTAGTACTCTAGTCCCACGTACCTATAATATCGCTCTTTATTTCCTCATATTTCGGTAACTATGAGGCATAACCTATTGTAGTATTTACGTATAAAGCATAAATGTGAACATAGATGGCAGCAGATTTGAGCCTACTTATTTCGCGAAAGAATACAGAACTGTTGCAGATATTTTAATATAAACTTCAAGTTTAACTTACAGTTTACTATAAACTTTATCTGAACGCTGTGTTTAAAGTATAAACATTTTTCTGCGTTTTTATATAAAAAGGTAGAAATTTCAAGTACTCGCCACTAATATAATAACATGTTAGATATTTGTAAGAAGCAACGGCGCGTTGCGTGTAGATACTCACCTGGCGACTATAGACATCTCTTGATCTATATTCGTACGAATTATCTAGGCGAATTATTGTTCTCTTAGTTAGATCTTGGTACTTGCGGAGGATTCTCTTCAAGAATCGACATCGGCCTCACGGTCCGAGCCGCACATTTATAGATAGGGCTTGTTTTTACTAACTTGGTCGCACAGTCCACTTATTACCTGCACGGGGCGCTACACTTTTGTGTGAGCGAAACGTCAGGCTCCTACTAACGCCCACTAGCTGGTGACGCAACACTTCGGTGTTAGCGGTTCGCCGAATTATATAAAACATCTATTTTACATCTTCAGTGGTCTCTTTCCTCCTTCCGGTTAGCGCTCGACTGACGAAAGGCTCTGCCTTTCCGACGTCACTTTAACGACGACCTAATGCCTAAGACCCCGGATTTCTCGTCATCTAAAGGCAAACATCAAGGCCTTCCGTCAACTGTCATGGGACCTCCACGTGAAGCACGCCGTGACGCTCCTAGGTCTCAAAAGCGTACCAAACCTCTCAGCACCTCACAATCTTCCGAGGGCTCACCCCCTCGAGACAAAGATCGCTCTCGCTCACCACCTAAGCTTTCTTATACGGAGGCCCTCAAGAGTCCACCGAAACAATCGCAGCGTCCATCCATCTCCAACTCCGATCAAGTGACCCCTGCCTCATCTGTTGAAAATCTTATGGACGAAGGCGCCGACACCACTACTGTCTACAATATCCTCTTTACAAACCTCAATCCAACCTATAGCACTATCAAAGCCTTCTACCAACACCTCATGCGCTATTGCACCCGACTGGATTTGAAGCAACTTGTTAAAACCCAGAATGGTATCATCCTGAAGTCCACTAACGCCCAACTATATACCCATCTCATCAACAAGGTGGGTCCTGCTATGTTTGGCCCTACTGCTAAAATCCAACTATTGTCATCCACTCATCAGAAAACACTACCGCCTCCACGCCGCACCTCTCTTCTTTCGGCGGTGATTCGCGGTGTCGAGCCTACAATAACGGAACAGGAAATCCTGGAAGAGCTGAAAGAGGAGGGACTCCATCCGAAACGTGCTATCCGCATCAAAAACGCCAACGGACCTACTTATATGGTGCGTGTCCTTACCGATGATCAACAGCTTATAGATAACATTCTTCGCAACGGCGTCTACATCTTTCGATGCCATCATCGTGTCGAACCCTCTCGCACGCCGCCACCAATCCCGTTGCGATGCGAAAATTGTCTCTCGTACAATACTCATCCGACCAATAAGTGCACCTTACCGACGGTCTGCCCTCACTGCAAGGGGTCACATAAACTTAAAAACTGCCCCAACATCCAACAGCCTGCTACCTGCAATACGTGCGATGGCCCACACCCCACTTATTCATATCGTTGCACAAAGAAGCCTGCGCCTTTACCAGATAAACCAGAAACGGTCGTACCACTTCGTCTTCATCCTGCAACTCAAGTGTCGACAGGCACCCAAACCTCCCTCCTGCCACCTCCGACCGTTGAAAACATCTTGCAATTTGTTACACTTGTCTTGCAAAACACTTTTCCTTATCAGCGAGAAGCCGTTCTTCACCATGCCACTAAAGCAGCCCTCGATATCTTCCATCTTCATATGGCTGCCACCTACTCTGGTTTATCTACATATTTTCATTTCCACTGTGATCCGGAAACATGAATCCAAGACTGATGGGAAGGAGACCGATACGTATCCTCTTTGCAAATGTCCGTTCATTACCTATGAATCGGACTCTTCTAGAAACTACGGCCGCAGCGCATCACGTGGATAGCATACTCCTTAATGAGACATTCTTAAAAACCTCCGAACATTACTATTTTCCACATTTTCATTTACAGCGCTCAGATCTCGCTCACGACGTTGCCCGGGGCGGTGCCGCAGTGGCTATTCGATCTTCTTTGCCATACAGACCTATTCAACCCACTCCCGCTGATGCTTACCCGGAGAGCGTCATTGCCACAATCTATTTTTCACATAAAGTCATCACAGTTGCCACTATATATGTCCGATCCACCCAACCGTTACCTTACCGTTTCATTACCTATCTTGATACGCACTTCAAAACGTACGCACTTCTGGCGGACATCAATTTTGCCTCTCGTACAGCCGAGCAAAAGCAGCGCTTTCAGGATTTCCTACTCACAACCAAAGCTTCCTTCATGCCGCTTCCACAACCAACTCGCCCAGTTAGCGGGACTACCCCAGATGTTGTTCTCCTCTCTCACAACTTAGTGTCGTCCTCCGCTCTTGAAGTTCTGGGGACTATAGGCAGTGACCATCTTCCTGTCTTGCTTACCGTTACCAACCCTGGGCGGGACGCAGCCCCCGTCCCACCACCTCTTCGTTATAATTTTCATCGGGCAGACTGGGATAAATATCAATCCTACATTACGGAGGCGCTAGAGGACACTCCCACGGATCTCGCCACTGCAGATTCCATCACATTGTTATCGGACACGCTTACTGATGCTATCCACCGTGGCACCGAATATGCGGTCCCTCACCAACCTGCACACACGTCTCGACCTCCTCTTCCTCCTAGAGCCCTAACTCTTCTAGCACGCTCCCGGCAATATCTGGTTGAGTACAATCGAACCAAAGATCCGCACTTTCTACAGTTGCACAAACAATTTGAAAGAATGGTAAAGTCCTACATCATCGCCCGCAAACGATTAACATGGCGTACCTCCTGTACCCACCTACGAACGGAGCATAATCCGGCCAAATTTTGGACCCTGTTTAAACGTCTTACGTTTCAAAACAATAGCCCACATTATCCTCTTCTGGTTCATGATACGGCCCCCTCAACAGATGCAGACAAAGCACAAGCTTTTGCCAATCACTTTGAGGCAGTCTTCACTCCGCACACAGATCCTATCTTTAGTCATCCTACCCATCCGCAAATCGCTGAATCAGGTAATCCAAACCATCCACTTTTCCAACCGTTTTACACCTCTCAGCCTGCAGACCATACTGGCCTTCTCGCACCAATAACGACCGACGACATTCACTCTGCCCTACACAACAGACGCAACACCTCACCGGGAGTGGACGCAATCAGTTACCGACAGCTATCTCAGGCGCCACCTCTGTTTCACTTGCTACTAGCTCTGCTCTACACATCAATCCTTACCACGGGCTTCTTTCCCACTAAGTGGAAACTAGCCAAAATCGTTGTGTTCTTGAAACCTGGGAAGGATCCAACACAAATTGCATCTTACCGACCCATCAGTTTAACATCCGTCCTCAGCAAAACCTTTGAACGCATACTGGTAAAACGGCTCCATATTTATCTGCACCATCGTCATATCCTTCCTTCCGCTCAAGCAGGCTTCCGCCCCTTTTACAGCACGAGCGACCAACTATTAAAACTCTCATCTCTACTTATCAATCATTACAACAAGAGCCTTCCGTCGGTCTTGATATCATTCGACATAGAACGTGCCTTCGACACAGTCTGGCATGCAGGCTTACTATACAAATTGAAAAGCATTCTTCCTCTCACCTGCGTCCGCCTCATAGCCAACTTCTTGTCGAACAGGAGTGCCTTTATCTCCATCCATAGCGCACGCTCTCGAGAGTTTACATTAAGAGCCGGGGTACCCCAGGGTTCGGTGCTCTCCCCTCTTTTATATATACTCTATGTCGCTGACATGCCTCTGCCACCACCACCAGTTCACGCTCTGCAATACGCTGACGACACCGCCTACCTTGCCTTGGGCTCATCGGTTGATCGTATCTCTATCCAGCTGCAATCTGCTATTGATACCCTCCTTGCCTGGTGTCTCCGATGGAAGTTGAAAATAAACCCAACCAAAACTCAAATGACGCTCTTCGGGCCTAGGAAAAATAAGTTCTGTCCCACCAGAAATCCGGATCGTCTACGCATTACTGTTATGGGCTCCACTATCCCACTCCGCAACAGTACGAAATACCTCGGCGTTCAATTCGACAGTCACCTTACTTGGAGATCTCATCTACAAACTATCGAGACCAACATACGCCGGCGCCTATATCTGCTGAGTCGCCTTAAAGGGACTACATGGGGCTTAAATTCTACGTTACTATTATATACGTACCAGGTCTTCGTCCGTCCTGCAATCACCTACGGACATCTTGCTTGGCTCTCAGCACCTCAACACTACTATGACCGCCTCCAAGTCCTTGAACGCCGAGCTATCCGAATAGCATATTCACTTCCAGTCAGAACACCCACTGCCCTTGTCTACAACCACACCACTATGCCTCTTCTTCTTGATCATATATACCGCCTCCGCACACGTTATATTGTACAACATATACTAGGCACCCATCCTATCATAGCCGACTTATTGGATCAAACCCCGGCAGTACCACGCAGAGCTTACCCACCCCTGGACCATCTACTCGCAATATATGAACGAGAGGCAAACACAGCTGACTACAACCCTGCTCGTCGCCTATACCACAGCCATCCGTCAATCTATCCTCACTAAACTGCACTCACTTTAATGTTTTAATCGTCTCCTGTACTACCGACCACTATACTTTTTAAAATCCAGCTGGACAAATAGGCCACTTACAATATTTCACCAGGTTTCATTTATATTCTATTGACCATCTACCTTCACTTGTATCCATAATATATTTCTTACTCTGGCCAAGAGAAGGCGTCACCTTCTAAGGCCCGCCCATCTTTGGATGGGAATGAAATGCGTTTGATGATGATGATGCGTTGCGTGTCACAACTAAACCGTAACAATTATGCTTATTTTGATGTTTTGCAGAAGTGGATGGGAGACTTGGGTGTTTTCGTTGTGCATATGCTCCAATAATTGGGGAGGCGAGGGGATAATATATTGTAGCATAGATTTAGTCAGACGGTTAAATTATATTGATTTCATAATGTTTTATCTAAATTCGCTTAGTGCAAGATTCCATATAACTTCTTTGGATTGTGTTTCGCTTGCAATAAGCTTAATAAAGCTTGCCATTGATGAGAATACGCTTAAATTGGCTTGCGTTTGAGATAATTTGACTTGTGTTTAACTTGTGAAGACAAGTTTGCCCCAAGCCTTGCCCAGATGTAACTAACTAGCTTGCCACAAGCTTAAAGCAAGCTAATTGGCTTGCATAGTATAGCTTGCGGCAAGCTAATTTACCTTGCAACAGCAAGTTTGTGGCAACTTGCAGCAAGTTTAAATTGCTGTCTGGGAATGAAAGGTGTGTGTGTGTGTGTGTGTCTTATTTTTTTGGATGTTGAATTGCTATCTTTCTTTTTTTAATAGCCCATTGACTTATATGAGGAAGTATTTTTCTTTTAAATAGACGAGATTTTAATCATTCAATTTTACTAATTTCTTTTTCTGGCCTATTTAAGAGTTCCTTGCTTTAAAAATATTCAATGTAATATTGTTTTAGTTTTTATTTATATATATTAAAATTGCATAATACCGTAGTTAAATTTCGCTTAGAATACATTTAAAGATCTCAAGAAGAAGCAGTCAGTAAAATTAACAGGTTAAAATTCTTTTATTTCAAAAAATTAAAACAATGTTTCCTCATATAAATTAATGGGCTGAATAACCATTATGGTGCAAGTTATCAACATTCTTAAGAGCTACTCTTGTTTATTGGGATTTAAAGAAGCTACAATTAAATAATACATAATTATTTCGCTCGACTTTTCTATGAACGCACAGCTTCATTAGTTGCTAGTAAATAAATTTCCTACTTCGCAAGGTCAAGTAGTTTCCTTACTCTATGATCTCACAAAAAAAAAAGCTTGGGTCATGGAAGTTGTTACTAAAACAACAAAAACAAATACCTGCCTCAAACAAATACCATCCTCTAAAAAAGTCGGTTCTCTATCGAAAGGTGTTTGAAGTCCTCTGGACAATAAAATGACAGCTCAGACCTCAAGAGTGTGCTTTTTCTTTTTGTAAAGTTTTTTTTCTTCCTTTACAATTCTGCACATGGAATGAGTTTCCTTTTTTTTTTTTTTTTACTCTAAAGCAAATGAGTCCACGTGAGTGTTAAGTGAGCGCGGGCTCGCACTCAATTTAACTCGCGCTCGCTCGGGCTCACGCTCACTTCTCTCAACTGAGCTTGCACTCACTCGGGCTCGCGATCACTTCCCTCAACTGGGCTCACGCTCACTTTAGCTCGCGATCACTTCTCCCAACTGGGCTCGCGCTCACTCGGGCTCGCGATCACTCCTCTGAACTGGGCTCGCGCTCATTCGCACTCGCGCTCATTTCTCTTAATTGGGCTCGCGATCACTCGGGCTCGCGATCACTTCCCTCAACTGGGCTCGCGCTCACTCGGGCTCGCGATCACCTCTCTGAACTGGGCTCGCGCTCATTCGCACTCGCGCTCATTTCTCTTAACTGGGCTCGCGCTCACTAATCTCAAGTGGGCTCGCGCTCACTCGGGCTCGCGCTCACTTATTTCATTGGGGCTCGGGCTCACTCGGGCTCGCACTCAATTATTGAGCCCGAGCCCGGTTGAGCGCGAGTGCCGAGCTCACGAGCGTCGGGCTCGCGAGTTTGAACACCTATGGTGTAGTGGCGGATCGTGGACATAAGCTCACCTATATTGATGCAGAAGCGGAAAAAAGCTAACCGGACATAAACTCACCGTAAATAATACAATTATGTTACTACAAACTATGTTATAACAATGATAAAAATTATGTTTGTAATAACCTAATAATAATCAGCGCCGTTGCTACAGAGGCTCTGAACCTCTAAACTCTCTAAAAATTCTATCGTGGTGGCAAATCTCTGTATGTCATAGAAAACAGCATGTCAAAGAAAGGCACTAGTGTTTTTTTTAATTATTATTATTTATTATGAAATGATAGAGAGTACAGACTCCACAATATGGGTATACATGATTTTGTATTGTACACAGTTCAAAATACATTATTTCTATTACATATATTAAAATACTCAATTGCAGCAGCACTGTCGAAGTACTGCATAATACATATTTTTTATTAACCTGTTTGAGACTTACTTTTTAGGTAAATTTAGACTTTCAGTCAAGCAGCTATTTCGTCGAGACTATTTATCGCAGGATTATAGTTCATACCAGAGATGGGCATTTTTGCTAACCCTCACTCACCCTTACCCTGAATCAACTCAATCACACTCACCCTCAACCACCCTCACCCTGGTCACCCTCAGCCACCTTCACCATCAATAGACTCCCTCACACTCACAGTTATCTTCATGTACTTAATAAACAATAAGTAAGGGTAAATATCATTCTCATTCAAGTGATTGAAATTTATATATAATAATATGCATAGGTATACATTATATCTACAGTATATTATTATTTATATTTCATATATATAAATTAAATAGATAGTCATTTTGCACTGGGCTCGCTCGAGCTCAGTTCCCTCAGTTGGGCTCCTGCTCCGGTTCACTTCTCTCAGTTGGGCTCGCACTCATTTCGGTTTGCTTTGACTTATTTTATTAGAATTCGGGCTCGCTCTTGATTATTGAGCCCGAGCTCAGTTGAGTGCGAGTGACGAGCTCGAGAGTTTGGACACCTAAGCCAAATTTGTAAAAAAAAAAAAAAAAAAAAAAAAAAAAAACTTTAGTATCCTTGGATATCTTATGACCCGTTGCTGCTGACAAGTTTTTAAAAAAGGAGACAGATGCCAATAAATATCATAAGTGCTGTTCTTGCCTTCATTAATTGGTATGGTAGTACAGTTGGAATTTTTCTTTTCTTCTGGGAACAATCAGGAGCATTTCAGATTTTGCTTGCGGGGGCAAGACCCCTTGATATAAGCAAAATTTAGCGTTTTTCACTGATTTATTGCTATTCTATTGATAAAATCTATACACATCTCAAACTCGGCAAATGTCCCTCCCTGCCCCCTAAATGACGCCCCTGGGAACAATACGTGCCTTCGCACTATATTGCACCAAGCTTTCCTTATACAAGTGTATATATGCAAGTGATTTGGGAACCTAAGACTCCGCAATATTGTTCCGAATTGTGCCCCTCACCTTCTGACTGGATCAGATTATCTTCTTTCTCTTACTTTGAGGCAAGAAAACTTTGATTCTATAACGGTGTTCCCTCAAGAGCAGCCTCCGAATATAAGAATAGAAAATTTGAAAGGGCGAGTTGATTATAGCCTGTATTTTGCTAAAAGAACAAAAATTGAAGTTAATGAAAGCTTAAGTAAGATGTTTAGGAGTATGAAATTTACCTCATAGCACCACATTGAGTCTAGAAGTTATGTGTAATACATTTGAGAATTGTAAGCATAATGTGCTTCTACTTTTCGATCCATCTACACATTACTTTAATTATATAAAAGCCGGTTCTTAAGTTGCATAATATATTACCTGACCAGGATAGCAGTGTTGTTTTGAAGGGATTGCGCTGATGTTGTGTTTACATCGGGGAACGGACAGAATGGCTGGAGGACAAAATGGCAGGGGACATAATGGCAGGAAATAATGGCAGGAGGACAAAATGGCAGAGGACGAAATGGCAGGCGGACGAAATGGCAGGGGACAAAATGGCAGGCGGACGAAATGGCAGAGGACGAAATGGCAGGAGGACAGAATGGCAGGAAGTTAATTTGAATTGTCGGGTTTTAAACTATTTTGTTTCTTGCTTGATAAATGAATATTTCAACATAAATTTTCGATTTATTCATTATGCTCCAAAATTCGAACTGCTAATAATATTTCATTTCTAATTGACAGTCATCTACAAACACCTTACTATTGCAAGCTTTCTATTCATACCAGCAGTGTCTTAATGAAAGAAATTAGTTTTAGTCGTTTTCTTTTTTATATATAGTATTTAAGATCTTTTCGGGTATTACTAGAAGGAAGCAGCTTTTATCTTTATTTCTCACTGTGATCTGTATATGCTCAAGTGAAGACAAACAGTTTCAAAAGTTATTGAAGTTATTTGCAAAACATTTTAAGTAACAAGCAAAAAAAAAAAAAAAACCTAATCCTCCATATTAACTTGCGAATAAACTAACCTCGGTATTGTACAAAGGATCAGATACTTTCTGTGGCAAAGAAAACGAATTAAAATTGGTCGATTTGACTCGTTCCGAAGTTTTTGACGAGAGGATATGTAGGATGTGTACTCATTATTTTCTGGTGACTGTCTCTAGTATTTTTAAGTCTGTAAAATATGCATAGGGGCAAATTCAAGGGAAGCTCGGGGCAAAAATCATCGGAGGAAACAAATTGTAGAGTACTCACAAGGAACACTAGAACTTTCGGTAGACATAGGATCTCCCGTTTTCAAAATATAGGATATGATTAATTGGGGAGCAGGAAAATTCGGTGTAGGAAAATTCGGTGTACGGAAAACTCGATGTGGGGAATGTTAGGTGTAAAGAAAGATTCGTTGTAGTAGGCCGTAGGATTTATTAAAAATTCAACTTTGAGGATAAATGAGCGTATTTGTTTGAAGTTCAAATTTTGCGTAGAAGTACTTTTACTGTCTACTATCATTTTTACTGTTTACTGTCTACTTTATATTGCTTTATATTGAATTGTGTTCCTGAAATTATTTGAATTCTAGATTTCGACGGATTTTAACATTTTATGGCCCTTACATGACGAGAAATTTGTTTTTCGAAGTCCGTTCGTGTGATTTAGCGAAGCGACCATCGCTACCAATCGGCATTTAATTTAAAACTTAAGTTCGTATGCTGTTTTGGAGGATGCCTCCTAGAATTTTCTACTTCTAAAAAAATGTAGGTTACTGGATGGGTGAAGTTGAAAATTGTAGATTTTTCAAAAATGTTCTGACGATTTTATGTCTATTTTATAAATAAATATTTAAATCTAAATTCTTCAAAAATGACATTGTTTGTTTATATTACTCAAAGGTGTAAAAATAAATGCCTCAACTAAAGTATCTACGGCTGATTGGAGGAGAAGTCAATAAGGAGTCAATAGGGTTGCAGTACTTGTTTACCTTAACTTAAGGCAAACAAACTAAAGTGTCTGATTGGAGGAGAAGTCAACTATTTGTACAACTATTATCTGATAAAACAATCCTGCTTTATATTGCCCTTTCAACTAAGACTTTTTTGATCAATATATTTTTGCATCTTACATATGTATATACAGAGTGATTCTTTCAAAACTCACGGATTTAATTTGGCTCTAGAATTTCTAACTGAAGTCTGATTTTCATGCGGTTTACTGCAAATCATCAAGGAAGGATGGGAGATTTATGGGACTATGTTTACTGGTTTAAATTCATCCGGGGTAATATAGAGCAGGCCGCAATAAAAACAGCAAATATTCGCCATTGTAAGTTACAGTTCGAATGAGATATTGGATATTTGAAGCGAAATTGAAGAATACAAATTAAGTGTTAGTGGTAACACACATAAATCACATGTTGAATAGAGATTTCTTGGGTGACTTAGAGTCGGTAACTGACATCTTCCACAACATCCGCCAGCGAGGTCCGATCCTTCCCTGTCTTCCTCAGAAGCGATCCTGTTTCCTGCAATTTATTCACTAACAACCATATTATGTTTCTGTCTGGGGCAGAACGTGAGGTAAAGTGGTGCTTTTAGTTGTTCCTATAACTATTCTCTGAACTTATAGTTGCAATTGTTTTATTTCTGACAAAAAGTATCACATTCATTGTGTGATGAAAAGTAGTTCATAGTAATACCCCGCAAAAGACATGAAACAGATATTAGACTCAAGGCAAAATAATAATAATAATAATAATAATAATAATAATAATAATAATAATAATAATAATAATAATAATAAATTTGCTTTTCTTGAAATAGGTAATAACATTTTATTCGTTACATTTTATGGTTTTCGTTTTCACAATACGAAGTGTCGTAAATTATCGTAAGTGGTAATATTCAATATGTATTACACCGAATCTACCTTACACCTGAATTTCCCCACACCGAGTTTTCCGTACACCGTATTTTCTGTACACTGAATTTTCCTACACCGAATTTTCTTACACCGAATTTTCCTAGACCCGATTAATTGTATATATGTCATATGCAATTTGATAAGGTAATAGTATGAACACAAGAAAGAGCATTTATCAACGTTTAAAGATACGCAAGTCATTACACAATTTACTTCATTAATAAATATGATTTAAGTGTCGTTATATCAATCTTTCGTGGACTCGTCATAACCTGGAAGAATTCTCATAAATTCTACGTGAAACTAAGACGGAAATCAGGACACATTTTGTACATAAATTTACAAAAAGAGACGAGACTTTTACAAACATTTACGACAAGAGACGACAAAACCTGAATTCTCATCTCGTCTCGAGGGCAACGCTATGAGCAAGCAAGTTAGAAATCAAATATGCACGATCATGATTCCTTTAAGCTGCACTAAGCTGTAAATATACCCAATATCGCATTGGGGGTGAAAGGGGAGCGATTAAAGTGGGGTGCCTGATAATTTAAGGTCCCTCATAACTCCAGTGAAATTCAGGAAAAAATCTCTGAATTACAAAAAAAAAAAGAAAAAGAAAACATACAAAATACATTTTCAGGGTAACTCTTACAGCCATTACGTTATTATAAGATTAATGCTACTTCTGAAACTGATTTGATTGAATATGTATTTGGATGACGAAACTACTTTCATAAGTTTTTCAAAGTATCAAGTTTGAGAAGAACGAAGTTTGTCTTCCACTGTTGTTATCTCGTTGCTCATAGATAGCAGTGATGAAATAATTGATCGAAAATCACACGGCCGCTTCTTACATCAATTCATGAAGAAAATTAGTTCCAATATTAGGTACCTAAGTTCAGTAATAACAAAAAAAAACCTAGCCTCTTGCAACAATGCGTAGCACATTTTAATACTTACACTTGAAATAAAAATATGACTGGATAAAGACGATTGCCTTTGTCTTTGAATTTCATATGTGAATAACAATATAGGGCCTTTCAGATAGAGGAGGGGAGGGGCAGGTTGTATTAAACAAGATCGTACACCTGATATGTTTTAACTATAGGCAACTTGTACTTGCAGGCTTAACTCAGTCTTCTGAAGTCAAACGACAAATACCATTAAGATGTTCAAGAGAATAACGTATCAGCATTATTACATACTACAGACACAAAGATACCACTAGGCTCCCAATTTTAAAAATTATATTGTGTGTGAAAGCAGTTAGTAGATTTAATTCTTTGTCACATGGTAGCTAGACCCTGAGAGAATTTCAGAGGAAGTCGACGGGAAAATTGTTTCGTCATAAATAAAAGTTGTACGTACTACTTAGAATTATTATAAAACCAAGATATCAATTGGAAGATGGTTAAAAAGAAATAAATTTAAGAAAAAAGTTAAGACATGGATAACTGATATTTACCCTCGTTTACTCTCTTGGTTCAATTTAGCTGTATTTATATGCTTTGGACATTTGAGGTAGAATGAATAAATCGAGAACCGTTACCTACTAACAAACACAATAGGTAAAACCTAAAAATACGAGCCTTAGGAGTTATAATTTTTGCCAAATTAACTTTCTGCCATTCTGTCCTCCTGCCATTTCGTCCGCTGTCATTTCGTCCTCCTGCCATTTTGTCCGCTGCCATTTCGTCCTCCTGCCATTTCGTCCGCTACCATTTTGTCCTCCTGCCTTTATTTCCTGCCATTATGTCCCCTGCCATTTTGTCCTCCTGCCATTCTGTCCTAAATTCGTTTACATCAGTTCCAGGGCAAACGCGGTGGGACAGGAGAGCGGAGAGTTTCACCCTGTAGTGTATTCAACGGTTTTTAAAAGTTTTAGTTTAGATGTTATACATAACAATCTGTTTACGCTTAATAAAGAAAGCCATAAATTATGTAGTTGTAGTGAACCATTCCTGCAGTAATACAGATGTATTGTGAATAGTGATATATGAATGGAAATTACCAATTTAAGAACAACATAGCACAATTGACAATTCAGTGAGCTTCTACCGTGTATTAAGCAGATTGTATAAAAATTGATTACGTTTTATTCGATTTCATTATAAAACAGGATCAACCTGTAAAACGAAGGAATGACAATGTCAATGACTAAAAGGTTAATTTAAGGTTGATAGCTTAGAGTTTTGCGAAATACCTTGTAACTGTAAGTTTAAATCAAATTAAGCTTAAGGCTCACGATGCTTGTGTTTGTTTTAAGTTTTTTTTTATCGGTTGACAAATAAATTATTTTCTCGAGTTTTGGCCAGGGAAGAATTCCGATATGTTTCCACTCGAGAACTGTGGAAGTCCTCTCCGTTGGTCTATTGGCTAGTGCGTGTGCTTTGACTGTACGTGGTTCTGGGTTTGAATCCCAGTGAAAGACCAAAATTTAATTTTACAATTCTTCACTTTCATTAATCACCTGCGTCCTCTAGCATAAACAACATAATCATGGGCGTTAAAATAAATTTCATTTTCTTTAGAGAAATGAATCATTTGAGGGAAAAGAAGGTGAAGAAATTTTTCCTTCGTTTTTTTAAAGATTTATGGGGTTGGATAGCTTACCTTTCAGGATTGATTTGTAAAATTTGATTCAGTATATCCTTAATTTAAGATCATTATATAAATCCAGCCCTTCGTAGTTTGAATAAAAGTATTGATAAAACATCACTGTATGGGTAGTGTAAGCGTAAGTATAACTGCTTCAGTACATAATAAATTCACAACTTTTATTTATAAGGAATGAAATTTCCCCTGGACTCCCTCTGAATTTCTCTCAGGTTCTAGTTATCATGTGACAAAGAATTAGATCTACTATCTGCTTTCACACACAATATAAATTTAAAAATTGGGAGCCTAGTGGTATCTTTGTGTCTGTAGTATATAATAATACTGATACGTTGTTTTCTTTAACATTTTAATGGCATTTGTCGATTGACTTCAGAGGACTGAGTTTAGCCTATAAGCACAAGCTGTTTATAGTTAAAACATATCAGATGTACGGTCTTGTTTAATAAAACCTTCCCCTCCTCCTCTTCTATCTGAAAAGCCCTATATTGTTATTCACATATGAAATCCAAAGACAAAGGCAATCGTCTTTATCCAGTTGTATTTTTATTTTAAGTGTAAGTATTAAAATGTGCTACACATGGTTGCAAGAGATTGGGTGCCTTTTTTTCTTTTCTTGTTTTCTTCTTTTCTTTTTTCTTTTCTTTTCTTTTCTTTTTTTCTTTCTTTTTTTTGTTAATATTGAACTTAGCTACTGTGATGTGCCCTATATAACACGTATATCATATAGTATGTTCCTTCTACTATCTTATACTACGCTTCAAAACCTGAAAATTAATTCGTGAGACACTCACATAATATAAATAAATTTGCTTACTAATCGTCTAGGTAACTAGTAAACAATAAACTTAATATCAATACCCAAGGTTCAGGGAATTTTACATCAATCAGACTTTTCCAAGTAGACTAGTTTATTCAAAATTTCAAAAACCAAAAACAAAAAAATAATGTTCTCTGAGATTAATATTCCTTAATATAAATGATTTCTCTAATCAAAAAAAAAATCGTTCAGGTACACCTCTAGACCCAGAGGTCCCCACCTATTTAAAACCTTAAATAACAGCTCGCTCCAAACATGAAGCTTCCTTTAAAATTTGTCTAAAATTCCTTAAGAGAGGTTCTGAACATGCGTCCTCGTACAAGCCATCATGAACCTCACATACTCTAAAGACAGACCCAACATTCTGAGTACAGTCTGGCCTAAATCCCTAATTCAGGAATTGCCCTTTATTGGACAACCCTTAAGGAAATCAGCTAGCTAACAGACTTTAAAAGGTAAAGGGAAATGGAAAATTCCTTCATTTAGGAATAAAGCACCTTCTCTCAGGCTCGGTAGTAGGAATAAAAATCAAATCAAACAACAGCCTACCATCCCCTTATGTGAGGAATCAGCTGTGAAAATTCTAATCGGCTAATCAAAAACGACTAACCGAGGGAAAAAAAAGTATATATTACTCATCCGGCTCGGTTGCCATAGCAACAGCCTTCCCTAAAATCAAAATAAAGAAAATTTCTGAAAACATACAGCGTTCGGAAGTAACGTTGTCTCAATAGATCTAAAGATCCCTGCTAAATTTCATTTCTTAAAATATTCCTAGCCGGGAATCGAACCTATCCTTAGACCTTACCCATGGACATACAACCAGAACTCAAATATTCTGATTCGTATTCCGCTTAACAAGTCTAAAGGTTGACCCTATACACAGCCATCTCTTTCGGCTGTACCCCTGCTCTGACTTAAAAGAAAAGTCGCGAAGCAAAACGAGACCCAAGGAGCACGAAAGCTCCTCCCGCTAAAAAATTCCGTCTCGATTCTATCAAAAGAATCCAAAATCTGCCTCCTCGCTGCCATTCCCTTCTTATTTATATACGATTTAACAGCTTTCCCCCTCTCCGCTACGGCGAGAAGAAACTGTCACTGAGCTTAACAGTGTTTCCAAATGAGCTAGCTAGCTATTAAACTTTTGCCTTACTTGGAATTAATTTTTTTTTTTTAAAACTGAAAAGAATAACTTTTAAAGATTAACATGTACATATATATACATACATTAAACAATACATAAATGCAAACATGAATATACAAATTTATATAAAGATTAATAGACAAAAATACCAAACTATAATAATTTTACCAGCGCTGTTTTTTTTTAACCTAATTATATATGTATTAATAAACAAGAAATAATATGTATATTAAATTTCCTTTAAATATATGCATATATGTACAAAACTAGCAATGGGCCTGAAAGTGCTCATTGCACTACCTAATATTGGGAATCATGTTCTTCATGAATTGATGTAAGAAGCGGCCGCGTAATTTCTGGCCAATTGTTTCATCACTGGTATCATGAGCAATGAGATAACAACAGTGGAAGAAACTTCGTTCTTCTCAAACTTGATACTTTGAAAAAACTTATGAGAGGGGTTTCGTTATTCAAATACATATTCATTCTAATCAGTTTCAGAAGTAGAATTAATCTTATAATAACGCAATGACTGTAAGAGTTGCCTTGAAAATGTATTTTGCATGTTTTCTTTTTTTTCTTTTTTTTTACGTAATTCAGAGATTTTTTCTGAATTTCACTGGAGTTATAAGGAACCTTCAATTATCGGGCACCCCACTTTAATCGCTCACCCTCCGCTCCAATGCAACATTGGGAATATTTGCAGCTTAGTGCAGCTTAAAGGAACATGAACGTACATATTTGATTTCTTACTCTCTTGCTCATAGCGTTGCCATCGAGACGAGATGAGAATTCAGGTTTTGTCGTCTCGTGTCGTAAATGTTTTTAAAAGTCTCGTCTCGAATCAAAATTTCCTCGTCTCGTTTTGTAAATTTTTGTAAAAAAAAAATGTGTACTAATTTCCGTCTTAGTTTCATGTAAAATTTATCAGAATTCTTCCAGGTTACGACGAGTCCACAACAGATTGATATAACAACATTTAAATCATATTTATTATTGAAGTAAATTGTGTAATGAGTTGCGTATCTTTAAACGTTGATAAATGATCTTTATTGGGTTCATACAATTACCTTATTAAGTTATATATATATATTAAGTATAACCTTATACTATATATATAAGTATAACCTTATTAAGTTATATCTAAGTGAAGTCTTGATCCGACTACGGTAGGTCCCATAGTTTCAGAGCTATGGACCTTTAAAATTCATTTTTTCCTGTTTTTGGCAGCCTATAACACGTAAACGATGAGGTTTTCCCCCTATGTTTATTGGAACTTTTTTTGTTTGTTTTACTCTCAGGAATCACTCCTGTGCTTTTGTACAACGAATTTAGCGCCATACTATATATATATATATATATATATATATATATATATATATATATATATATATATATACTAATTATTAATCATTGTTTACTAATTACTAAACAGTGTTTGAAATTGAGATGTAACATTTGGGTGAACTAGTCATACCTACAAAACTCGACAATTTTCTTGACTCTCCTCGATTCATTTCTCACTATATATTTACGAAAGAAGGAGCATATACATGGATAAGCATACCCTATATTTTTGAAAACGGGAAATCATATGTCTACCAAAAGTTCTAGTGTTTCTTGTGAGTACTCTACAATTTGCTTCCTCCGATGATTTTTTGTCCCAAACTTTCCTTGAATTTGTCGTTATGCATATTTTATAGACTTAAAAATACTAGAGACAGTCACCAGAAAATAATGAGTACACATCCTACATATCCTCTCGTCAAAAATTTCGGAACGATTCGAATCGACCAATTTTAATTCGTTTTCTTTCCCACAGAGAGCATCTGATCCTTTGTACAATACTGAGGTCAGTTTATTCGCAAGTTAATATCGAAGATGTATGTATTTTTCCTCTTTCTTTGCTTGTTACTTAAAATGTTCTGCAAATAACTTCAATAACTTTTGAAACTGTTAGTCTTTACTTGAGCATATGCGTGAAGTGGTTTATTACGAACACGACAAAAAGAACTGTGATAGATTAATTACAGAAAATCTGCTTAGAAACACTGCTGCTTGCATTTTAGTTCCAAAACCGGCCGCCTGCACTCGTTCGGTGGTCAAGTAATAACGGAAAAATACGTAGTACATTATATAAAATGAGTTAATATAAAGGACTCCGTTAAAAGAGAAATGCAATGGTCAATTTACGAAGCTATCGTGAAATTTAGGATGTTTCGTGTTCATTTGGAGCTAAATATTTTTCAGCAGCGAGATTGTATGAGACTTATCCCGAAGGCGAGAACACTCACCACTTTTTTTTTTTTTTTTTTTTTTTTTTTTGCATTTTGCAATGGATCAATACAAATATAAGTTCCCGCAACATTAGCTGTTTCGTCAGATATGTGTTAATCATTACTGGAATAGGAATCCTCAATAAAAATATTGTGACAAACAACACCAAAATCGAGTTGTGGGAAACGACACGCCGTTGTTTCAGAGTAGCTTTCGAAAGAAGACTTTATATAAATTTCCTACCTTATAAATTCAGGAGGTTTCCTTACTCTATGATGTTTATGTTAAAAAAAAAAAAAAAGATGCCATGGAATTTGTTACTAAAACAACAAATACAAATGCCAATCTCAAACACCACTCATGAAAATCTATGGTAAAGACATTTCTATCTCCAAAACCAGCCTGAAATGTCACGCACTCTTCAAGTGGATAAATATCACACATTACAAATAATAGTAAGAGACGTTCTATTGGTCCCCAACCGGCTTCATTTGTACTCAAGCAGAAAATTTACCCTAACCGCCCTCGTAAATAACACTCCAAATAAGCCATAAATGGCACGTGTTTTCTGTCGAAGTGATACGTTGTTGCCATCGCTAAACTTATATTATCAATAGATACATTATGTAATAATAATAATATTATAATAATACAATCATTAAAGGAAATCAATATAATAGTATGGACAGGGGCGGTCAAGGACGGATTTCTGGCGGTGGCAAGGAAAGATTATATATTTTTCTCATCGGGCTTTTGCGGCACTGATGCCTTACGTGGAGGGGGGAAGGAAAGGGGCAAACCACTTAACATGTTTGGTTCGTACAAGCGTTATAGTTGTGGAAGTTACATAATTTTAACAATATGATATATTTAAGAGTAGAATAAGCACATATCATGAAACTAATGATTGATTTCTTTTTTCTTGTCATTGAAACCTATCCAAATTGAATTCAAATTAAATAAAATATTTCAGTTTAACATCCCAGAACTATGCCCTTAAAGCTAAGAGAAACAAAAAGAGGATGCAACGAAAAGAAAAGTAACGAAAAATTTAGATAAATCTGGAGACTACTGAAAAATCAGGAAGCAAGACGGTAAAAATTGCAACATCACTTTCTTTTTCAGCAGGTCAACTGGAAGGCCACCCTCAGTTGAAAGGACCCCTCCCATGTAACTGAACCTTCTCATTCAGTCAGTGAGCGACGTGACTTAGTTGCGTCCTGCTTGTGTAAAGACAGGTAACCGACTAGCGATGAGGAGGGTTAGAAAATAAGTAACAGTAGTTTAAATTTGTATTAGTTAAAGTTGAACTAACCATTAATTATGTTTCTATATTGGAGTGGCTAAACATGATGTGTACTGTACATTTAAGCGGGCAAACAAATCTCAAACATATCAATTAAATTTAAAATACTTTAAGTTCAGTGGTGAAAACGAATATATATATATATATATATATATATATATATATATATATATATATATATATATATATATAGAGAGAGAGAGAGAGAGAGAGAGAGAGAGAGAGAGAGAGAGAGGCTAATACGTCATTGTATTAACTTATAGATCATTCGTTACAACGAATGTTATGACGACTTTTGAGATTGACACGTCTTACAATGTATGCTTTTCCCAGAATTGCAGAGCGTTTTGACGGCACCACTGAGGCCATGGTCGGCAATTATGAACGAAAAGTCGGCCACTCTGAGCGTTTTGACGGCAACTGTGAAGCTTTGGTCGGCAATTATGAACGAATGGTCGGCAACTATGAGCACTTTTTCTTAAAATCTGAGCATTCTGACGGCTTGTGTGAGGAATCTGACGGCAACTGTCTTTTGACAGCAACCATGAACCATTTAACTTACACTAACAGCAGTAGGTTAGATATTATGAATGAAAAGTCGGCAACTATGAGCATCGTGGAAGCGAGTGTGAGCATTTTGAAAGTACGTGTGAACATTCTGAAGGCAACTGTGAGTATTTCGAAGATGAGCAGGAAACATTATGTAGGCAACTATGAGCCCTTTGTCCGCAATTATGAACGAAAAGTCGGCAACTATAAACGTTTTGACGGAACCTGTAAGGCCTTGGTCGGCAATTATGAACGAATGGTCGGCAACTATGAGCATTTTTCGCTAAATCTGAGAATTCTAACGGCTTGTGTGAGGAATCTGACGGCAACTTTGACTCTTGACAGCAACCATGAACCATTTAACTTACACTGTCAGCAGTATGTTAGATATTATGAATGAAAAGTCGGCAACTATGAGCATCGTGGAAGCGAGTGTGAGCATTTTGAAAGTACGTGTGAACATTCTGAAGGCAACTGTGTGTATTTTAAAGATGAGCACGAACCACTATGTAGGCAACTATGAGCTATTTGTCCGCAATTAGGAACGAAAAGTCGGCTACTATGAGCGTTTTGACGTCTAGTGTGAGGCCTTGGTCGGCAATTATGAACGAAAAGTCATCAACTATGAGCGTTTTGACGGCTACTCTGAGGCCTTGGTCGGCAATTATGAACGAATGGTCGGCAACTATGAGCACTTATCTTTAAATCTGAGCATTCTGACGGCTTGTGTGAGGAATCTGACGGCAACTGTGAGCCTTTTGACAGCAACCATGAACCATTTAACTTACAATATCAGCAGTAAGTTAGATATTATGAATGAAAACTCGGCAACTATTAGCACCGGGGAAGCGAGTGTGAGCATTTTGAAAGTACGTCAGAACATTCTGAAGGTAACTGTGAGTATTTTGAAGATGAGAACGAACCATTATGTAGGCAACTATGAGCCCTTTGTCCGCCAATATGAACGAAAAGTCGGCAATTATGAGCGTTTTGACGGCACCTTTGAGGCCTTGGTCGGTAATTATGAACGAAAAGTCAGCAACTCTGAGCACTTTTTCTTTAAATGTGAGCATTATGACGGCCTGTGTGTGGAATCTGACGCCACTGTGAGCCTTTTGGCAGCAACCACGAACCATTTAACTTACACTATCCCCAGTAAGTTAGATATTATGCATGAAAATTCGGCAACTACGAGCACCGTGGAATCGAGTGTGAGCAATTTGAAAGTACGTCTGAACATTCTGAAGGCAACTGTGAGTATTTTGCAGATGAGCACGAACCATTATGTAGGCAATTATGAGCCTTTTGTCCGCAATTATGAACGAAAAGTCGGCAATTATGAGCGTTTTGACAGCAACCATGAACCATTTAACTTACACTATTAGCAGTATGTTAGATATTATGAATGAAAAGTCGGCAACTATGAGCAACGTGGAAACGAGTGTGAGCATTTTGAAAGTATGTCTGAAAATTCTGAGGGCAACTGTGAGTATTTTGAAGATGAGCACGAATCATTATGTAGGCAACTATGAGCCCTTTGTCCGCAATCAGAAACGAAAAGTCGGAAACTATGAGCGTTTTACGGCACCTGTGAGGCCTTGGTCGGCAATTTCGAATGAAAGACGGCAAGTATGAACGTTTTGACGGCTACTGTGAGGCCTTGGTCGGCAAATTATGAACGAATGATCGGCAACTATGAGCACTTTTTCTTTAAATCTGAGCATTCTCGCTGCATGTTTGAGGAATCTGACGGCAACTGTGAGCCCTCTGACAGCAACCATGAACCATTTAACTTACACTATCAGCAGTATCTTAGACATTATGAATCAAAAGTCGGCAACTTTGAGCAACGTGGAAGCGAGTGTGAGCATTTTGAAAGTACGACTGAAAATTCTGAAGGCAACTGTGAGTATTTAGAAGATGAGCACGAACCATTATGTAGGCAACTATGAGCCCTTTGTCCGAAAATATGAACTAAAATCCGGCTACTATGAGCGTTTTGACGGCACCTGTGAGTCCTTGGTCTGCAATTATGAGCGAATGGTCGGTAACTATGAGCACTTTTTCTTTAAAACTGAGCATTCTGACGGCTTGTGTGAGGAATCTGACGGCAACTGTGAGCCTTTTGACAGCAACCATGAACCATTTAACTTACAATATCAGCAGTAAGTTAGATATTATGAATGAAAAGTCGGCAACTAAGAGCAACGTGGAAGCGAGTGTGAGCATTTTCAAAGTACGTTTGAACATTCTGAAGGCAACTGTGAGTATTTTGAAGATGAGCACGAACCATTATGTAGGCAACTATGAGCCCTTTGTCCGCAATTATGAACGAAAAGTCGGCAATTATGAGCGTTTTGACGGCACCTGTGAGGCCTTGGTCGGCAACAATGAGCACTTTTTGTTTAAATGTGAGCATTCTAACGGCTTGTGTGAGGAATCTGACGCCAATGTGAGCCTTTTGGCAGCAACCACGAACCATTTAACTTACACTATCAGCAGTAAGTTAGATATTATGGATGAAAATTCGGTAACTATGAGCACCGTGGAATCGAGTGTGAGCAATTTGAAAGTACGTCTGAACGTTCTGAAGACAACTGTGAGTATTTTGAAGATGAGCACGAACCATTATGTACTCAATTATGAGCCCTTTGTCCGCAATTATGAACAAAAAGTCGGCAATTATGAGCGTTTTGACGGCACATGTGAGGCCTTGGTCCGCAATTATGAACGAAAAGTCAGCAACTATGAGCACTTTTTCTTTAAATCTGAGCATTCTGACGGCTTGTGTGAGGAATCTGACATCAACTGTGAGCCTTTTGACAGCAACCATGAAGCATTGAACTTACACTATCAGCACTAAGTTAGATATTATGAATGAAAGTCGGCAACTATGAGAATCGTGGAAGCGAGTGTGAGCATTTTGAAAGTACGCGTGAACATTCTGAACGCAACTGTGAGTATTTTGAAGATGAGCACGAACCATTATGTAGGCAACTATGAGCCCTTTGTCCGCAAATATGAACGAAAATCTGGACATATGAGCGTTTTAACGGCACGTGTGGGGCCTTGGTCGGCAATTATGAACGATTGGTCGGCAACTATGAGCAGTTTTTCTTTAAATGTGAGCATTCTGACGGCTTGTGTGAGGAATCTGACGCCACTGTGAGCCTTTTGGCAGCAACCACGAACCATTTAACTTACCCTATCCCCAGTAAGTTAGATATTATGAATCAA
Source organism: Thermobia domestica (assembly GCF_964235325.1). NCBI lineage: Eukaryota > Metazoa > Arthropoda > Insecta > Zygentoma > Lepismatidae > Thermobia > Thermobia domestica. The sequence continues at coordinate 311,664,940 of NC_137459.1, forward strand.
AACTCGGCAACGATTAGCACCGTGGAAGCGAGTGTGAGCATTTTGAAAGTACTTCTGAACATTCTGAAGGCAACTGTGAGTATTTTGCAGATGAGCACGAACCATTATGTAGGCAATTATGAGCCTTTGTCCGCAATTATGAACGAAAAATTTGGCAATTATTAGCGTTTTGACAGCAACCATGAACCATTTAACTTACACTATCAGCAGTATGTTAGATATTATGAATGGAAAGTCGGCTACTAAGAGCAACGTGGAAGCGAGTGTGAGCATTTTCAAAGTACGTTTGAACATTCTGAAGGCAACTGTGAGTATTTTGAAGATGAGCACGAACCATTATGTAGTCAACTATGAGCCCTTTGTCCGCAATTATGAACGAAAAGTCGGCAAGTATGAGCGTTTTGACGGCACCTGTGAGGCCTTGGTCGGCAATTATGAATGAAAAGTCGGCAACTATGAGCGTTTTGACGGCTACTGTGATGCCTTGGTCGGCAATTATGAACGAATGGTCGGCAACTATGAGCAATTTTTCTTTAAATCTGAGCATTCTGACGGCTTGTGTGAGGAATTTGACGGCAACTGTGAGTCTTTTGACAGCAACCATGAACCATTTAACTTACACTATCAGCAGTATGTTAGAAATTATTAATGAAAAGTCGGCAACTATGAGCAACGTGGAAGCGAGTGTGAGCATTTTGAAAGTACGTCTGAACATTCTGAAGACAACTGTGAGTATTTTGAAGATGAGCACGAACCATTATGTAGGCAACTATGAGCCCTTTGTCCGCAATTATGAACGAAAAGTCGGCAATTATGAGCGTTTTGACGGCACCTGTGAGGTCTTGGTCGGCAATTATGAAGGAAAAGTCAGCAACAATGAGCACTTTTTGTTTAAATGTGAGCATTCTGACGGCTTGTGTGAGGAATCTGACGCCACTGTGAGCCTTTTGGCAGCAATCACGAACCATTTAACTTACACTATCAGCAGTAAGATAGATATTATGGATGAAAATTCGATAACTATGAGCACCGTGGAATCGAGTGTGAGCAATTTGAAAGTACGTCTGAACATTCTGAAGGCAACTGTGAGTAATTTTAAAAAGATGAGCACGAACCATTATGTAGGCAATTATGAGAACTTTTTCCGCAAATATGAACAAAAAGTCGGCAATTATGAGAGTTTTGACGGCACCTGTGAGGCCTTGACCGCAATAATGAACGAAAAGTCAGCAACTATGAGCACTTTTTCTTTAAATCTGAGCATTCTGACGGCTTGTGTGAGGAATCTGACATCAACTGTGAGTCTTTTGACAGCAACCATGAACCATTGAACTTACACTATCAGCACTAAGTTAGATATTATGAATGAAAGTCGGCAACTATGAGCATCCTGGAAGCGAGTGTGAGCATTTTGAAAGTACGTGTGAACATTCTGAAGGAAACTGTGTGTATTTTGAAGATGAGCACGAACCATTATGCAGGCAACTATGAGCCCTTTGTCTGTAATTATGAACGAAAAGTCGGCAACTATGAGCGTTTTGACGGCACCTGTGAGACCTGGGTCGGCAATTATGAACCAAAAGTCGGCAACTATGAGCGTTCTGACGCCTACTTTGAGGCCTTGGTCGGCAATTATGAACGAATGATCGTCAACTATGAGTACTTTTTCTTTAAATCTGAGCATTCTGACGGCTTGTGTGAGGAATCTGACGGCAAATGTGAGTCTTTTCACAGCAACCATGAACCATTTAACTTACACTGTCAGCAGTATGTTAGATATTAAGAATGAAATTCGGCAACTATGAGCATCATGAAAGCAAGTGTGAGCACTTTGAAAGCACGCGTGAACATTGTGACGCCAACAGCGAGTTTTTGAAGATAAACATTAAAAAATATGTTTTCAGTTGTGAGCCTTATATCCGCAATTATGAACGAAAAGTCGGCAACTATGAGCGTTTAGACGGCAACTGTATGCATTGGTTCGGCAGTTATGAACAAAAAATTCGGCAACTATGAGCATCGTGAATGCAAGCGTGAGCACATTGAAAACACGTGTGAACATTCTGAAGCCAACTGCGAGTATTTTCAAGTTAAACATGAAAAATGCTGTTTTCAACTATGAGCCCTATGTCCGCAATTATGAACGAAAACTCGGCAACTATGAGCGTTTTCACGGCAACTGTGAGCCCTTGGTCGGCAATTATGAACAAAAAGTCGAAAACTATGAGCATCATGAAAGCGAGTGTGAGCACTTTGAAAGCACGTGTGAACAATCTGAAGGCAACTGTGAGTATTTTAAAGATGAGCACGAACCATTATATAGGCAACTATGAGCCCTTTGACCGCAATTATGAACGAAAAGTCGGCAATAATTAGCGTTTTGACGGCACCGGTGAGGCCTTCGTCGGCAAGTATGAGGGAAAAGTCGCCAACTATGAGTGTTTTGACGGCTAATGTGAGGAATTAGTCGGCAATTATGAACGAATGGTCGGCCATTATGAGCACTTTTTCTTTAAATCTGAGCATTCTGACGGCTTGTGTGAGGAATCTGACGGCAACTGTGAGTCTTTTCACAGCAACCATGAACCATTTAACTTACACTTTCAGCAGTATGTTAGATATTATGAATGAAAATTCGGCAACTATGAGCATCGTGCAAGCGAGTGTGAGCATTTTGAAAGTACGTGTGAACATTCTGAAGGCAACTGTGAGCATTTTGAAGATGAGCACGAATCATTATGTAGGCAACTATGAGCCCTTTGTCCGCAATTATGAACGGAAAGTCGGCAAATATGAGCGTTTTGACGGCACCTGTGAGGCGTTGGTCGGCAATTATGAACGAATGGTCGGCAACTATGAGCACTTTTTCTTTAAGTCTGAGCATTGTGACGGTTTGTGTGAGGAATCTGACGGCAACTTTGAGCCTTTTGACAGCAACCATGGACCATTTAACTTACACTGTGCGTAGTAAGTTAGATATTATGAGTGAAAAGTCGGCAACTATGAGCAACGTGGAAGCGAGTGTGAGCATTTTGAAAGTACGTTTGAACATTCTGAAGGCAACTGTGAGTATTTTGAAGATGAGAACGAACCATTATGTAGGCAAATATGAGCCTTTTGTCCGCAATTATGAACGAAAAGTCGGCAAATATGAGCGTTCTGACGGCAGCTGTGTGGCCTTGGTCGGCAATTATGAACGAAAAGTCAGCAGCTATCAGCGTTTTGACGGCAACTGTAAGCCCTTTGTTCGGAATTATGAAGGAAAAGTCGGCCACTACTAGCGTTTTGACGGCACCTGTGAGGCCTTGGTCGGCAATTATGAACGAATGATCGGCAACTATGAGCACTTTTTCTTTAAATCTGAGCATTCTGACTGGTTGTGTGAGGAATCTGACGGGAACTGTGAGCCTTTTGACAGCAACTTTAACCATTTAACCACTATCAGCAGTATATTAGATATTATAAATGAAAAATCGGCAACTATGAGCACCGTGAAATGCAGTGTGAGCAGTTTGGAAGTACGTCAGTAGGGTGGGGTCACTTGAACGTGTTTTTTTCCTACTGCGCATGCGCAAACCCTTGACGCTGATTGGCTGGCGCAGGTCACGTGACCCCGCCACACCCTTTGACGCTTATTGGCTGGCCACGCGCCCGGCCACGCCCCTTCACGCTGATTGGTCGGTGCAGGCCACGCCCCCGGCCACGCCCCTGGACGCTGATTGGCGGGCGTCGGCCACGTCCTTTTACGACCTCCTATCTACTGCGCTGACTGGCTGCCAGCGGACCCCCGCCCCGTTCACGCCGATTGGCTGGCAGCGGACGCCCACCGATTGGCTGGCGTCGGACCTCGCCCCCTTGACGCTGATTGGCCGGTCACGCGCACGGTCTTTTAGGAGTACCGCGCTGATCGGCCGGCGCCGGATCCCCGTCCACGCACATGTCACATAAGATTCGTTCCCTTTTATGAGCACTTTACGAACACATAGCAGAGCAGATATCACCTTCTTCATCCACCTATTTAACATAGCACATATTACATAAGACTCGTTCCCTTTTATGAGCACTCTTTTAAACTGCAAAGACTCGTTCCCTTTTATGAGCACTTTACAACCACATAGCGGAGAATGGAGACCAATTTTTGACCTACTGCGCATTTGCGCAAAACTGTTCCGATTCCGCCGGAGCACAACTGCCGTTCTATTTATCAATGGTACCAGAACACACACACATACACACAGCAGACCGCAGATTGTTCCAGTTTAGGAGCAGACTACGGCTATGCGCAGAAGCATAAAATAAGACATAACACCCCCGTTCTCTTTTACGAGCACTTTATAGCAACATAATAGAGCAGAGAATAAAAAGTAACAACACACAGACACACACACACACACAGCAGACCGCAGACTGTTCCAGTTCAGGAGCAGATTACGGCTATGCGCAGAAACATAAAATAAGACATAACACCCCCGTTCTCTTTTACGAGCACTTTATAGCAACATAATAGAGCAGAGAATAAAAAAATAACAACACACACACACACACACACACTTGATTGCTTATGCGCAGTAAAATTAAATTTCCAATTAATAACACATTGCACGCATGCGCAGAAAAATTACACTAGACTACAGACTGTTCCAGTTGCAGTGCTGGTTCCGGTTCAATAGAGCAGACTACGTGCAACGAGCTGGCCATAAAAGACTATGATCTATTTTCAATCCCACTAAATAACATAGTATACTTGGTTGCGTAAGCCAAATCCGATTTAGTACAAGTAGGACGCATGCGCAGAAACATTTAAATTTCCGATTTTTATGAAACTCGGCATATGGGGGTTTCTGACCCTGCTGATTACGAATACCACACTTACTTTTACCTGGGTCTTATAGTTTATGTTGTGCCGAGTTTCTCAAGGCCTGCTTAAAGCTTAAAATGTATCTTTCAGCCGCGTTACTTGCACAATGGTAGGGTGAAATACATATATCCTTTATGCCTAAGCTATACAAGAAGTCTTTGAATACAGATGATCTAAATACACAAGAATTATCGTGAGCTGTACTTGCCACGAACCCTCTTCGACACATTAATTTGTAAAGTTTATTAACAATAATCTGACTATTCAATTTAATTAACGGTTCCAAAAATACGTATTTAGAAAAAGCATCTACTATTATCAAACAGTATCTACCAGATCTTGAACGTGTAACAGGTCCTATTACATCCACATATATCCTAGAATTAACTCCTCGTATTAATTCTGATACCAATTGACCTATTTTCTTTCTATTATTACTTTTAGCTAGTTGGCATTCCCTACAAGATCTCACGTATTCCTTAATCTCAGGTATAACACCCTCCCAGGTGAACCTAGAACACACCTTTCCTATACATTTATTAATCCCACAATGAGCTCCTGGCAAGGCTGGTTTATGATAGTATTCTATAATAGATTTTGTCAAAGCCTTAGGTAAATAAATTTTATAAGGATTGTGAACAGACCGAGTTTTCTTACACAAAATTCCATTAACCATTTTATATTCTGGTACATCTTCCTTTTTCTTAATCCTATCTATAATACTTTTCATTTCATGATCAGCATTTTGAAATTCTTCTATAGATTGTCTAGCAAAAGGCATACTCCAAATATTGACAAATAGCTTATTAATTATTTCTTCATTTAAAGTAGGATCCTCTATGAACTCTTCAAAATCATGTTTATTGTGCAATCTAGATAAAAATTCACTCGGAATATTCAAAACGCTAGGTGTATGTTTCACTGTAAAACTAAATTGAAACAAACGATACAATAAACTACCATATGGCTTTAATCTTTTCAAATTACGCAACGCATAACTTAACCCCATGTTATCTACTTTTAATAAAAAGGTGCATGAGAGAGAAAAGTTTTAAATCGTTCCATAGTTTCCACTACAGCCATTAATTCAAGCAGGAATATGGGTTTCTCAGCAGTTCCTCAAACGTCGACTATAAAACCCTACAGGAACTTCTTCCCCTTTTTCGTTTAATTGTGAGATCATTCCTCCCACTGAGGTTAGTGAGGCATCACTTGACAGGAAAAATTTCTTATTGAGGTCTGGTAATTTAAGTATTACGTAACTTTCAAACATCATTTTAATATTTCTCAAGGCAGCTTCCTGCTCATCTCCCCATCTAAATTCAACCTTCGGGCTCCTTAACTTATTCAAAGGGTCCATAAGATCTTGAAAATTAGGAATAAACTTGGCAAAATACTGAAGAAATGAACATAAGCTAATTAGAGCTTTCCTATTCCTCGGAGAAGGTAATTTTTTAATTACTTCTATGCTAGATGGATCCATGTAAATATGGCCATTTTCTATTATATGCCCCAAATAAGAAATCTTTCTTTGAAAAAGGGTGCATTTATTGAATGACAATGTAATGTTGTTTTCTTTAAAAATAGTAAAAACTTCACTAAGGAGTTTTTTTATGACTTCCAATATCTGCAGTGTGAATTACCAAATCATCTGCACACCAAGTAACACCTCTATCCTTAAGATGATACAACAATTTTGTGATTAATTTACTCAAAGCGAACGATCCGCTTGCTATACCGAAAGGCACATACCTATATTCGTATAACCCACGATGAGTTAGAAAAGCGGTATATTTAATTGAGTCCTCATGTAACTTTATCACGTGATATGCATGATGAATATCTAATTTAGAAAAGTATTTACTATTGGATAGCTCACTCATGATATCCTCCATTCTCGGGGTATACTGAGAATTTAGTAACATTTTCTTATTAATTTTTTGATAATTAACAATTAATCTCTTACTGCCATCTTTATTCCCCACCAAGAAACAGGGAGAGGCATATGCACTATCACTTTCTCGAATAATATTCTGTTTCAATAGGTTATCTAATATTTTATCCATTTCCTTTTGTGCAACCCTGCTTAGTGGATAAGCTTTTTCTCTTGCAGGCTGGTCTTCACTTAATATGATTTGATGACAAAAATTACATGTTCTTCATGTTCTTCAAATCATCCCCTACATGTTCTTCAAATATATCTTTAAATTGATTTACTAACTCATCTACATAATGTTGTAACCCACTATCTAATTCTAGAACTTCAGGGTCAACTAACTTTCGCCTAGTTATTAATGAATCGCTACCCTCAAGTTTAGCTTCCATACTGACATTTAAGATAGAATCGGGGGATAAATGGTCAGTTTTGTTTTCATTGAATGACCCTTCATGTGTTTTCCTCTCTCAACTATTTGTAACCTTAACCTCTCTTTATGCTTCCCTTTTTTCCCTTTATTCATACCCTTCAAGTGGTACTTTTCTCCTACATTCTCATTCCCCTTTTCTTCAGATGGAATGAACAACTTATTATGAAAACAATTTATGGGCCGAAAAGACATTAACGCATCTTCTTTTCTAATATCTGAGTTTGCTTGACTCAATTGATCAAATATACGAATGGATCTGTTTTCTTCCAAACCTAATATTAATCTATTACTTCTTAAATTAATAGTAACCTTCATTTGTTTTAACTCCTTAACCCCTATTATAAACATTGGGTTTAGATGTTCAGCTAAATAAAATTTTATTCTATATACCCTATTCAGCAATTTCAGGGACAGAGTAACAGATTCTTTCAAAGTGACATTTTTATTATCTACGCCCTTACCAATAAACAAATCATCATTCACTTTGAATTTTTTATTCAATGTGTTATTCCATTCTCTAAAAGCCCTAGCATTTACCATGCTGATAGTTGAGCAAGTGTCTACACACCCTCTTAATCTTTTTCCCAATACAAAAGCCTCTACGAAGGTAGCAACACTGTCTTTCTTAGTAACCTGTCTATTGCTATGTAGTCCCATACTCACGGTATCATTCATAGTTTTACTTTTTCTATCATTATCTATACTATTTTCCCCCTTTTCTTGACTATATCTTCCTTTACTCTTACTTCCTCCTCCAACATTCGCATTCCTCTTATCTACTAATTGTAAACTATGTAACCTTCTTGATAAGTTCAATGCTCTTTTCAAACTACACTTACTAGCATAATGTGGTCCCCCACACTCAAAACATGAGACAGATTTTTTCAATCCTTTCTTTTTAACATTTTCTTCACTTTCAGAAAATTTATTAATTGCCTTATAAATACTTATATTATTTAAATGAGTCACATAAGAAAATAAATCCCTTTCAAGTTCCTGTAAAGTGGCTGGAACTCGAACCCCGTAAATATCTCTTATGAGTCGTGGATCTGCGCCACTCAATATAATTTCTTTCACATGAACCTCATTTAAGTTACCATGCAGTATTATGTAACTATCTTTTACTTTTTCTACAAAGTGAATGGGTTCTTGAGCTACAGATTGTATCGTTTCAACATAATTACGTGATACAACTCTTCTTCCTAAGGAAGAACTTAAATTTTTAAAAACTTTGTGAGCAAGCATCAACCAATTATCACATTGTCTCATATATTCTAAGATCTTAGTACGCAAAATGCCTTTACTTTTATTTAAGGCAGCTATTACTATTGATTCATACGGATAAACATTACCCTTATTTAAACCCTGTACTTCCAGTAGAAATTCAAACAACAATAAATCATCGCTTCCGTCACAATAACTGATTTCTTGACTTAAATTACAAAAGGAATTATTAGCAACACCTATCGTAATTTAATCTAAATTAGTACTAAAAGGTCTAAATACATTTTCACCGTTTTGATTATTAGTAACAAATTGTTCATTCAATTTTGGAAGTCTTAAATCCTGAAAACGATGTAGTTCATTTCTTTGCGGTAATTCTTTGTATTCGTCAAAGAATTTAGCTGGTTCTCTATCGCAATGCAAAGTATTAAACATCTGATTTTCACGTTCATTTAAGTCGGGTCTGTTTATATCAACATCAGAAGTAACTGACCTTGCGCACCTGTCCACTTGTTGTTCATGTTGTCTCCCTGATAACATGTTAGATTCGTTGAAGCAAAGAGCGCCTCTAGGCATAATAAATGAATCACCTACCTCATTTTTCGGCTCATGTCCTTGCCTTTCCGAACAACTATCCACTGACCTGAAGATTCCTGCGTCTCCATTTGAAAAATGATTTAATACTAACTGTGGAACACGTTCACTATAAGCCATTTTCACTTCACTAATTATTATTATTAACCACAAACTTTATATAATCACTTTTCTTTTCTTCCACACAATCCAACCAGGTAATCACCGCCATTCATACACAGCACACAGTCGTAATAGCTCTCCTCTTCTCCCCACTCCAATCAGCCAAACAGCACGAACCAATGACCAACTTATACGTATCTTCCAAGGTGTAGCAAACTCCAACTGAAAAGTTTATGCCTAGTATTTTCTTGCCTTTATTTTCCAACGAAAAATCTTGTTCGCTATTCTTCAACCAAGCACAGTCTAGACACTCCCAATTAAATTCCATTTCTACTTATAGATTGGAAATTGAACTTTTGTGCCGACGTCTGGTAATAATTGAGACGCCGTTGGTGCAGGGTATTAAACCCACACAAATTATTAATAAAAACTTTTCATTACAATGGAATTTGGGGGAGTGCACTTGAAATACAAAAACGTGGTGAAGATAGTGAATTCAAACTTTTAATGTTTTTCCACAAAATATCACTAAATCCATTTGCACACAAATACGTAGAATAGTTATATTCAAAATCACACTTGACTATGAATAAATATAGTAACATATACAGTAAATTCTTGTTATATAGTCCATCGATGAATTACGTCAAATTCTGTTAAATGTTCCTTAGAGTCTCTCGTAGTAGTATTTTTTACTGCAGAATAAAAGTTATTTCTGATGATACTTTTCGAATTATTGAATAAAGCTGCACAATCACTGATATAAATACTTAGTCCGTCAAACATAGCCATATAACCTGTAAACTTCATTCGTGGATAATTGTAATACCAAAATTGCTCATACAAGCATTCACTTTTGACACCAATTCAACTCCATTTTGAATATGTTAGTCACTTTCATGAAAATATAACAAATACTTATCCAGGCTATATCGTAATATCAGAATTCACTAAAATACAAACGTAATATAACAAAGTCTCGGAACTTTCCATGATTTTGCACCATTTACGACTAATATTCAGAGCATGTGCTCTCGTCGTTACATTCAATTTTCAATGACCACAAGGTGGTAAGTTAACTACCTCCAAAACTAGTAGTTCCTATTTTAGCCACTCATCAGAAGTGGCGCTAGTTTCATTATTCCTTTTTTTAAATAATAATAATCTTACAACATGCTACAATGTGGGATACGTCGTTTGTATGACCCTTAAAACCTAATAACTCAAAAACGGAGCCACATATTGAGATGGTGTTTCCACATTTAGTAATTGGTCATCAACTACTACAAGTTCCAAAATAATGACCATCGAGGTAAAAGGTCAACATACTTAAAACCTAATAACTCGTAAACTGCGCTACATATCGAGATGGTGTTTCCAAATCTAGTAATCGGTCATCAGGTACTACAAGTTCCAAAACATTGATCATTGAGGTCAAAGGTCAGCATACTTAAAACTTAATAACTCGAAAACAGATCCACATATTGAGATGGTGTTTCCAAAGCCGGTAATTGGTCATCAGGTACTACAAGTTCCAAAACATTGACCATTGAGGTCAAAGGTCAACATACTTAAAACCTAATCACTCGAAAACGGAGCCACTTATTGAGATGGTGTTTCCACATTTAGTAATTGGTCATCAGGTACTACAACTTCCATAATAATGACTATCGAGGTCAAAGGTCAAAATACTTAAAACCTAATAACTCGAAAACGGAGCCACATATTGAGGTGCGGTTTCCAAATCTAGTAATAGGTCATCAACTAGTACATGTTAAAAAACGTACTGACTTTCGAGGTCAAAGGTCAAATATTTAAGCCTTAATAACTCGTAAACGTAGCCAGCAAGAGATTTCTGTGACCTATTCATTTTTTTTGTTCCAAGCAGAAAAAGTGAAGAATGAATAAATTTTAGTGACTTATTGGCTATTGTACTAACGAGAAATCTCATTTGTAACTAGCAGAATTTCTGTACATTTGGGTTATTCAAAATAATTTGGATGGACTAACCAAAAAAGAAAGCAAAGATATGTCATTTTAGCTAGCTGAGAATTTAAAGAAACAAAGGGAACCTACTCAATTTTCTATCAACGAGAAATGCCATTTCAACTACCTCAGAGTTTATGTGCCTTTTTGTGCTAAGGTCTATTTTAACTCTTCTTGACTAATTAAATAAAAGAGGAATATTGTACCAATGAGAAATGCCATTTTTCTAGACCATGTTCTAATATTTAAACAAACGAAGGGGTGGATTTGAATGACTTATTCAATTTTGCACCAATGAAAAATAACGGCGTATTTTAAATCATTTTGTACTATTTAAATGAACAAACAATCGGATAAATTTAACCGGCTCAGAAGTGTACTATTTAAACAAACGAAGGTCTCTTGAGTGAGATTTCCAATTTTGTAGCAAGAAGGACTATTTTCTAACTAACTCGGAATTTCATTTCATATTGTAATACTCAAATTTGGATGGAGTGTTTAGTTTTGTTCGAACCAGAAAAATTTGATTGGATTATTTCCTTATGTACTAACTGGAAGAAGTGAAGGAATAAATTTGGGTAGAATATTTAGTTTTGTACCTAACAAAATAAGAAAAAGAAGTGAAGAACGAATAAAATTTGGATGGACTATTTTCTTATGTACCAACAAAAAAAATGGAGCACCAGCGACAAGAAAGAAACCGAAGGAGGAATAAATTTGGGTGACCTAATCAGTTTTGTACTAAGCAGGAAAAAAAGCGAAGAAGGTAAAATTTAAGTAGCTCAGTATTTATGTACATTTTTGTACTACTAAAATAAACGAAGGAATAAATTTGGGTGTTCTACAGAAGAAAACGGGGAAGGGCCATTTTATTTAATTTTGTAGTACTCAAAATATACAAAGATATAAATCTGTGTGACCCATCCAGTTTTGTACTAAGCAGAAAATTTGTTGGCTTTTTTAGAAAGACCATTTTATCTTTTGTATTCAGATTTTCCGGCTACTTTTTGTGCTCTACAAATAAACGGAGGAAAAGCAAAGAGAGACCATTTTATGCACCTTTTGTAACGAAGAAACAAATTTGAAGGAGGTTCATTTTAACTAATCCTGCTGCGAGTAGTTCAATTAGTACATAGTAAAAAATAAAACAATATGGCATTATTGCGACTATCATTTTCGAATACATACGGATTAAGCCACTATGGCAAAAAATACTACTCTCTCCTTATGCTTATTTGGAGCAGACTTAAGAGGACCAAGCATTAGAAACCCGCTAGTAGGGCGTCGATTCAGTAAACTCTACATCTAGTAAAAGAAAACGAATAGATAATTTTGAGACAGTTCCATATGGGTAAATACAGTATTAGTAGAAACGATAGTTTTTATATTAAGTAGAGATAAGGAGAGGGTTAAAAAATGGAAAGTTAAATTTTAAATCATTATTATTATTACTTTAGAGGTCAAAAGGAAGAATAAATGAATTTGAGTGGCATATGTACGGAATTTAGTTTTGTACCGGGCAAAAAAAAAGAAGTGAAGAATTAATAAAAATTTGAATGGAATATTTTATTTTGTACCAGCTGGGAATTTAGTGTTGTACCACTGTATCAATTTAAGTATTTTGTACTATTTAGTACCACCGAGAAGGTGTAGAATATTTAGTTTTGTACCAAGCAGAAATTTGTTGGCTTCTTTATTTTGTATTAACGACTAAAACCTTTAACACATACTTGGTTGTGTGCATTACAATGGCCGAAGTTTTTCATTTCCCTGTGGTACAACGTAATGGTCGCCCCGCTTATTCTAGGTCTACAGTTAGATATTTTCGATTGGATAATGGTATACAGCCATGTTTTGTTGAGCACAATGCCCACTATAACGATGTGGTAGACAATTATTTGATGGATAGATATTTGTTTAATAGTCGCTATAACAAATGGTACATGATAGAATTTGTTAAGCATTTATCGCAGGTAGATATTAAGATAGACTTTTTGTCGTTGGTTACTCGTTTAACCGCACAAAGTTCTCTTTTCCAATCAGCTACCTTTTTTGCCATAAAAACTAAGGGAAATAGTTATACTGTGTAAGAATTTCCAATTAATAGCGGTATTGCACTGTACTTATAATAGTCTGTAATAGTACAGTTTATTTTTCGAGTGAGAGTAGGTTTTAAAGGTGCATTGTAGCCTACCAGCAATAATGATCTCTAAGAGAGTTATTAGGTAAAGATAACAATTACACCGCCATTCTGCGATCACATTTATACGATCCAATTTCTCAGGTTTAAACAAAGAAAGGCCATATTCTGCTACTCAAACAAACGAAGGAATAAGCTCAGAATTTCTATACCTTTTTGTGCTATTCAAATAAACCTATTCACTTTTATACCACCTTTTAGTTTTGTACCAACCACAAAAAAGGGAAGAAGGACCATTATAACAAGCTCACTATTTTTATACCATTTTGTATTACTCTAATAGATTTGGGAGGTCTATTTTGATTTTTTTAACAACCAGAAGAAAAGTGAAGATGATACATTTTATACCTTTGTGACGGATTAAAAAAACGAGTGGTTCATTTAGTTGTGGTGCTACATTTTGTATATTTTTTGTCACCCAGAGAACAATTTAAATTGCCTCTCCCGTTACTATATGGGTATTGACGTGTGTTTAGCGAATTAGGTTTACAAAATACTAACGGCGACGCTAAAATCCAAAGTTTCCCAGTCACTAACTAAATATTTGAGCATGAGATTTAACAAACCAGAGTTACGTTATAATTCAATTACAACTTAATCCATAGCCATTAGCGTACTAAAGAAAACTGATGAAGAACGACGAATCATAACAGCATGCATGACCATTTTTGATCACAGTGGTGATAGAGGAAAAAAGCAGAAGGAATCATATCAAAGTAAGAATCAGCTCATTAAGGAAAACAAAAGTTTCATGTTCCACACCACCTATAAAGAGTGCGAAATTATTCATTCTGTTGCTGCAGATATTTAAGCAGCGTTACGAATGCGTTACCTAACACTTGTATTGCTAAGGTACTGCCTATTGCTCAACGATTCAATTATTTTTTAAACTTTCTTTCCTCGTCTAAGTCCAAAAAGACAAATATATATTTTTGCATTTATGTATTTTATTATAATGGAATATAATATTATGGAGTATATTTGGAAATAATAGAACATACATCATGACGTTATATTAACGAATTATTTTGCATTGCCTTGAAACATATTATTAAACACGGAGAATGCATTGAATGCTTTTATTGTAGGTATATAAGTAGATGTGTCACACTTGATTTGTTTTTGCGGAAGAGTAGAAAAATGACTAGCATGGAAATTGCTTATGTTTCACCTAGAGAAAAAGAAATTCAGTGTGAAAACGAGAAACCAATACTGTTAATCCAGCCGTCTGACCCCGATTTGCCAGATGAATAGATAGCCGTGATAAAGTGAGAATCATATATCCAACACAAGAAATAGAAGAAGTGTATTATTTTAGACGCTATAATAGATATAATGATGAAATACTCCCGGAAAGTGATGATGACAGTGTTTCAAATATTACCTGTTTTGAACTGGAAGCTAATGAGTGCGAGTGTACTAGTGAAAGTATTAGTGATACATGTGTTATACAATTATTTAATGAGTATACACCAAATTCAGTATTATTATGTGAAGCATGTTCTACAACTAAATGAACCACTCGTTTTTTTAATCCGTCACAAAGGTATAAAATGTATCATCTTCACTTTTCTTCTGGTTGTTAAAAAAATCAAAATAGACCTCCCAAATCTATTAGAGTAATACAAAATGGTATAAAAATAGTGAGCTTGTTATAATGGTCCTTCTTCCCTTTTTTGTGGTTGGTACAAAACTAAAAGGTGGTATAAAAGTGAATAGGTTTATTTGAATAGCACAAAAAGGTATAGAAATTCTGAGCTTATTCCTTCGTTTGTTTGAGTAGCAGAATATGGTCTTTCTTTGTTTAAACCTGAGAAATTGGATCGTATAAATGTGTTCGCAGAATGGCGGTGTAATTGTTATCTTTACCTAATAACTCTCTTAGAGATCATTATTGCTGGTAGACTACAATGCACCTTTAAAACCTACTCTCACTCGAAAAATAAACTGTACTATTACAGACTATTATAAGTACAGTGCAATACCGCTATTAATTGGAAATTCTTACACAGTATAACTATTTCCCTTAGTTTTCATGGCAAAAAAGGTAGCTGATTGGAAAAGAGAACTTTGTGCGGTTAAACGAGTAACCAACGACAAAAAGTCTATCTTAATATCTACCTGCGATAAATGCTTAACAAATTCTATCATGTACCATTTGTTATAGCGACTATTAAACAAATATCTATCCATCAAATAATTGTCTACCACATCGTTATAGTGGGCATTGTGCTCAACAAAACATGGCTGTATACCATTACCCAATCGAAAATATCTAACTGTAGACCTAGAATAAGCGGGGCGACCATTACGTTGTACCACAGGGAAATGAAAAACTTCGGCCATTGTAATGCACACAACCAAGTATGTGTTAAAGGTTTTAGTCGTTAATACAAAATAAAGAAGCCAACAAATTTCTGCTTGGTACAAAACTAAATATTCTACACCTTCTCGGTGGTACTAAATAGTACAAAATACTTAAATTGATACAGTGGTACAACACTAAATTCCCAGCTGGTACAAAATAAAATATTCCATTCAAATTTTTATTAATTCTTCACTTCTTTTTTTTTGCCCGGTACAAAACTAAATTCCGTACATATGCCACTCAAATTCATTTATTCTTCCTTTTGACCTCTAAAATAATAATAATAATGATTTAAAATGTAATTTTCCATTTTTTTCACTCTCTCCTTATCTCTACTTAATTAAAAACTATCGTTTCTACTAATACTGTATTTACCCATATGGAACTGTCTCAAAATTATCTATTCGTTTTCTTTTACTAGATGTAGAGTTTACTGAATCGACGCCCTACTAGCGGGTTTCTAATGCTTGGTCATCTTAAGTCTGCTCCAAATAAGCATAAGGAGAGAGTAGTATTTTTTTGCCATAGTGGCTTAATCCGTATGTATTCGAAAATGAAAGTCGCAATAATGCCATATTGTTTTATTTTTTACTATGTACTAATTGAGCTACTCGCAGCAGGATTAGTTAAAATGAACCTCCTTCAAATTTGTTTCTTCGTTACAAAAGGTGCATAAAATGGTCTCTCTTTGCTTTTCCTCCGTTTATTTGTAGAGCACAAAAAGTAGCCGGAAAATCTGAATACAAAAGATAAAATGGTCTTTCTAAAAAAGCCAACAAATTTTCTGCTTAGTACAAAACTGGATGGGTCACACAGATTTATATCTTTGTATATTTTGAGTACTACAAAATTAAATAAAATGGCCCTTCCCCGTTTTCTTCTGTAGAACACCCAAATTTATTCCTTCGTTTATTTTAGTAGTACAAAAATGTACATAAATACTGAGCTATTTAAATTTTACCTTCTTTGCTTTTTTTCTGCTTAGTACAAAACTGATTAGGTCACCCAAATTTATTCCTCCTTCGGTTTCTTTTTTGTCGCTGGTGCTCCATTTTTTTTGTTGGTACATAAGAAAATAGTCCATCCAAATTTTATTCGTTCTTCACTTCTTTTTCTTATTTTGTTAGGTACAAAACTAAATATTCTACCCAAATTTATTCCTTCACTTCTTCCAGTTAGTACATAAGGAAATTATCCAATCAAATTTTTCTGGTTCGAACAAAACTAAACACTCCATCCAAATTTGAGTATTACAATATGAAATGAAATTCCGAGTTAGTTAGAAAATAGTCCTTCTTGCTACAAAATTGGAAATCTCACTCAAGAGACCTTCGTTTGTTTAAATAGTACACTTCTGAGCCGGTTAAATTTATCCGATTGTTTGTTCATTTAAATAGTACAAAATGATTTAAAATACGCCGTTATTTTTCATTGGTGCAAAATTGAATAAGTCATTCAAATCCACCCGTTCGTTTGTTTAAATATTAGAACATGGTCTAGAAAAATGGCATTTCTCATTGGTACAATATTCCTTCGTTTATTTAATTAGTCAAGAAGAGTTAAAATAGACCTTAGCACAAAAAGGCACATAACCTCTGAGGTAGTTGAAATGGCATTTCTCGTTGATAGAAAATTGAGTAGGTTCCCTTTGTTTCTTTAAATTCTCAGCTAGCTAAAATGGCATATCTTTGCTTTCTTTTTTCGTTAGTCCATCCATATTATTTTGAATAACCCAAAATGTACAGAAATTCTGAGCTAGTTACAAATGAGATTTCTCGTTAGTACAATAGCAAATAAGTCACTAAAATTTATTCATTCTTCACTTTTTCTGCTTGGAACAAAAAAATGAACAGGTCACAGAAATCTCTTGCTGGCTACGTTTACGAGTTATTAAGGCTTAAATATTTGACCTTTGACCTCAAAAGTCAGTACGTTTTTTAACATGTACTAGTTGATGACCTATTACTAGAAACCGCACCTCAATATGTGGCTCCGTTTTCGAGTTATTAGGTTTTAAGTATTTTGACCTTTGATCTCGATGGTCATTATTTTTGGAACTTGTAGTAGTTGATGACCAATTACTAAATGTGGCAACAGCACCTCAATATGTGGCACCATTTTCGAGTTATTAGGTTTTAAGTATTTTGGCCTTTGACCACGATCGTCATTATTTTGGAACTTGTGGTACCTGATGACCATTACTAAATGTGGAAACAGCACCTCAATATTTGGCTCAGTTTCCGGGTTATTAGGTGTTAAGTATGTTGACCTTTGACCTCGATAGTCATTATTTTGGAACTTGTAGTAGTTGATGACCAATTACTAAATGTGGCAACAGCACCTCAATATGTGGCTCCGTTTTCGAGTTATTAGGTTTTAAGTATTTTGACCTTTGACCTCGACGGTCATTATTTTGGAACTTGTAGTACTTAATGACCAATTACTAGATTTGGAAACACCATCTCAATATGTGGCTCCGTTTTCGAGTTATTAGGTTTTAAGTATTTTGACCTTTGACCTCGATGGTCATTATTATGGAAGTTGTAGTACCTGATGACCAATTACCGGCTTTGGAAACACCATCTCAATAAGTGGCTCCGTTTTCGAGTGATTAGGTTTTAAGTATGTTGACCTTTGACCTCAATGGTCAATGTTTTGTAACTTGTAGTACCTGATGACCAATTACCGGCTTTGGAAACACCATCTCAATATGTGGATCTGTTTTCGAGTTATTAGGTTTTAAGTATGTTGACCTTTGACCTCAATGGTCAATGTTTTGGAACTTGTAGTACCAGATGACCAATTACTAGATTTGGAAATACCATCTCAATATGTGGATCCGTTTTCGAGTGATTAGGTTTTAAGTATGTTGACCTTTGACCTCAATGATCAATGTTTTGGAACTTGTAGTACCTGATGACCGATTACTAGATTTGGAAACACCATCTGGATATGTAGCGCAGTTTTCGAGTTATTAGGTTTTAAGTATGTTGACCTTTTACCTCGATGGTCATTATTTTGGAACTTGTAGTAGTTGATGACCAACTACTAAATGTGGAAACACCATCTCAATATGTGGCTCCGTTTTTGAGTTATTAGGTTTTATGGGTCAAACAAACGACGTATCCCACATAAACTATAAGACCCAGGTAAAAGTAAATGTGGTATTCGTAATCAGCAGGGTCGGAAACCCCCATATGCCGAGTTTCATAAAAATCGGAAATTTAAATGTTTCTGCGCATGCGTCCTACTTGTACTAAATCGGATTTGGCTTACGCAACCAAGTATACTATGTTATTTAGTAGGATGAAAAATAGGTCATAGTCTTTTATGGCCTGCTCGTTGAACTTAGTCTGCTCTATTGAACCGGAACCAGCACTGCAACTGGAACAGTCTGTAGTCTAGTGTAATTTTTCTGCGCATGCGTGCAATGTGTAATTAATTGGAAATTTAATTTTACTGCGCATAAGCAATCAAGTGTGTGTGTGTGTGTGTGTGTTGTTATTTTTTTATTCTCTGCTCTATTATGTTGCTATAAAGTGCTCGTAAAAGAGAACGGGGGTGTTATGTCTTATTTTATGTTTCTGCGCATAGCCGTAATCTGCTCCTGAACTGGAACAGTCTGCGGTCTGCTGTGTGTGTGTGTCTGTGTGTGTGTGTTGTTATTTTTTATTCTCTGCTCTATTATGTTGCTAGAAAGTGCTCGTAAAAGAGAACGGGGGTGTTATGTCTTATTTTATGTTTCTGCGCATAGCCGTAGTCTGCTCCTAAACTGGAACAATCTGCGGTCTGCTGTGTGTATGTGTATGTGTTCTGGTACCATTGATAAATAGAACGGCAGTTCTGCTCCGGCGGAATCGGAACAGTTTTGCGCAAATGAGCAGTAGGTCAAAAATTGGTCTCCATTCTCTGCTATGTGGTTGTAAAGTGCTCATAAAAGGGAACGAGTCTTTCCTGTTTAAAAGAGTGCTCATAAAAGGGAACGAGTCTTATGTAATATGTGCTATGGTAAATAGGTGGATGAAGAAGGTGATATCTGCTCTGCTATGTGTTCGTAAAGTGCTCATAAAAGGGAACGAATCTTATGTGACATGTGCGTGGACGGGGATCCGGCGCCGGCCGATCAGCGCGGTACTCCTAAAAGACCGTGCGCGTGGCCGGCCAATCAGCGTCAAGGAGCCGAGGTCCGACGCCAGCCAATCGGTAGGCGTCCGCTGCCAGCCAATCGGCGTGAACGGGACGGGGTCCGCTGCCAGCCAGTCAGCGCAGTAGATAGGAGGTCGTAAAAGGGCGTGGCCGACGCAGGCCAATCAGCGTCCAGGGGCGTGGCCTGCACCGACCAATCAGCGTGAAGGGGCGTGGCTGGGGCCGTGGCCAGCCAATCAGCGTCAAGGGGTGTGGCGGGGTCACGTGACCTGCGCCAGCCAATCAGCGTCAAGGGTTTGCGCATGCACAGTAGGAAAAAAACACGCTCAAGTGACCCCACCCTACTTACGGCTGAACATTCTGAAGGCAACTGTGAGAATTTTGAAGATGAGCACGAACCATTATGTAGGCCACTATGAATAATTTGTCCGCAAATATGAACTAAAATCCGGCTACTATGAGCGTTTTGACAGCACCTGTGAGTCCTTGGTCGGCAATTATGAACGAATGGTCGGCAACTATCAGCACTTTTTCTTTAAAACTGAGCACTCTGACGGCTTGTGTGAGGAATCTGACGGCAACTGTGTGTTTTCACAGCAACCATAAACCATTTATCTTACACTATCAGCAGTATGTTAGATATTATGAATGAAAAGTCGGCAACTATGAGCACCGTGGAAGCGAGTGTGAGCATTTTGAAAGTACGTGTGAACATTCTGAAGGCAACTGTGAGTATTTTGAAGATGAGCACGAACCATTATGTAGGCAACTATGAGCCCTTTCTGAGCAAATATGAAGGAAAAGTTGGCAACTATGACCGTTTTGGCGGAACCTGTGAGGCCTTGGTCGGCAAATATGAACGAATGGTCGGCAACTATGAGCACTTTTTCTTTAAATCTGAGCACTCTGACGGCTTGTGTGAGGAATCTGACGGCAACTTTGAGCCTTTTGACTGCAACCATGAACCATTTAACTTACACTATCAGCAGTATGTTAAATATTATGAATGAAAAGTCGGCAACTATGAGCATCGTGGAAGCGAGTGTGAGCATTCTGAAAGTACGTGTGAACATTCTGAAGGCAACTATGAGTATTTTGAGGATGAGCACGAACCATTATGTAGGCAACTATGAGCCCTTTGTCCGCAAAAATGAACGGAAATCCGCCAAATATGAACGTTTTGACGGCTATTTAGGCCTTGCTCAGCAATTATGAACGAATGATCGGCAATTATGAGCACGTTTTCTTTAAATCTGAGCATTCTGACGGCTTGTGTGAGGAATCTGACGGCAACTTTGAGCCTTTTGACTGCAACCATGAACCATTTAACTTACACTATCAGCAGTATGTTAGATATTATGAATGAAAAGTCGGCAACTATGAGCATCGTGGAAGCGAGTGTGAGCATTCTGAAAGTACGTGTGAACATTCTGAAAGCAACTGTGAGTATTTTGAAGATGAGCACGAACCATTATGTAGGCAACTATGAGCCCTTTGTCCGCAATTAGTAACGAAAAGTCGGCAACTATGAGCGTTTTGATGGCACCTGTGAGGCCTTGGTCGGCAATTATGAACGAATGGTCGGCAACTATGAGCACTTTTTCTTTACATCTGAGAATTCTGACGGCTTGTGTGAGGAATCTGACGGCAACTGTGAGCCTTTTGACAGCAACCATGAACCATTTAACTTACAATATCAGCAGTAAGTTAGATATTATGAATGAAAAGTCGGCAACAATGAGCACCGTGGAAGCGAGTGTGAGCATTTTGAAAGTACGTCTGAACATTCTAAAGGCAACTGTGAGTATTTTGAAGATGAGAACGAACCATTATGTAGGTAACTATGAGCCCTTTCTCCGCAATTATGAACGAAAAGTCTGCAAATATGAGCGTTTTCACGGCAGCTGTGAGGCCTTGGTCGGCAAATATGAACGAATGGTCGGCAACTATGAGCACTTTTTCTTTAAATCTGAGCATTCTGACGGCTTGTGTGGGGAATCTCACATCAACTGTGAGCCTTTTAACAGCAACCATGAACCATTGAACTTACACTATCAGCACTAAGTTAGATATTATGAATGAAAAGTCGGCAACTATGAGCACCGTGGAATCAAGTGTGAGCATTTTGAAAGTACGTCTGAACATTCTGAAGGCAACATTGAGTATTTTGAAGATGAGCAAGAACCATTATGTAGGCAACTATGAGCCCTTTGTCCGCAATTATGAACGAACAGTCGGCAATTATGAGCGTTTTGACGGCACTTGTGAGGCCTTGGTCGGCAATTATGAACGAATGATCGGCAACTATGAGCACTTTTTCTTTAAATCTGAGCATTCTGACTGCTTGTGTGAGGAATCTGACGGGAACTGTGAGCCTTTTGACAGCAACATTAACCATTTAACTTACACTATCAGCAGTATATTAGATATTATGAATGAAAAATCGGCAACTATGAGCACCGTGAAATCGACTGTGAGCATTTTTAAGTGCGTCTGAAAATTCTGTAGGCAACTGTGAGTATTTTGAAGATGAGCACGAATCATTATGTAGGCAACTATGAGCCCTTTGTCCGCAATTAGGAGCGAAAAGTCGGCAACTCTGGCGTTTTACGGCACCTGTGAGGCCTTGGTCGACAATTATGAATGAAAGTCGGAAACTATCAGCGTTTTGACGGCTACTGTGAGGCCTTGATCGGCAATTATGAACGAATGGTCGGCAACTTTGAGCAATTTTTCTTTAAATCTGAAAATTCTGACGGCTTGTGAGAGGAATCCGACGGCAACTGTGAGCCGTTTGACAGCAACCATGAACCATTTTACTTACAATATCAGCAGTAAGTTAGATATTATGAATGAAAAGTCGGCAGCTATGAGCACCATGGCACCGAGTGTGACCATTTTGAAAGTACGTGTGAACATTCTGAAGGCAACTGTGAGTATTTTGAGGATGAGGTCGAACCATTATGTAGGCAACTCTGAGCCCTTTGTCCGCAAATATGAACGAAAATCCGACAACCATGAGCGTTTTGACGGCACCTGTGAGGCCTTGGTCGGCAATTATGAACGAATGGTCGGCAAATATGAGCACTTTTTCTTTAAATCTGAGCATTCTGACGGCTTGTGTGAGGAATCTGAAAGCAACTGCGAGCCCTTTGACACCAACCATGAACCATTTAACTTACAATATCAGCAGTAAGTTAGATATTATGAATGAAAAGTCGGCAACTATGAGCACCGTGGAAGCGTGTGTGAGCGTTTTGAAAGTACGTCTGAACATTCTGAAGGCAACTGTGAGTATTTTGAAGATGAGCAAGAACAATTATGTAGGCAACTATGAGCCCTTTGTCCGCAATTAAGAATTAAAATTCATCAACTATGAACGTTATACGGCACCTGTGAGGCCTTGGTCGGCAACTATGAACGAAAGGTCGGCAACTATGAGCGTTTTGACGGCTACTGTGAGGCCTTGGTCGGCAATTATGAACGAATGGTCGGACACTATGAGCACTTTTTCATTAAATCTGAGCATTCTGACAGCTTGTGTGAGGAATCTGACGGCAACTGTGAGCCTTTTGACCGCAACCATGAACCATTTAACTTACACTATCAGTAGTTAGTTACATATTATGAATGAAAAGTCGGCAGCTATGAACACCGTGTAATCGAGTGTGAGCAATTTGAAAGTACGTCTGAACATTCTGAAGGCAACTGTGAGTATTTTGAAGATGAGCACGAACCATTATGTAGGCAACTATGAGCCCTTTGTCCGCAATTATGAACGAAAAGTCGTCAATCATGAGCGTTTTGACGGCTACTGTGAGGCCTTGGTCGGCAATTTTGAACGAAAAGTCAGCAACTATGAGCACTTTTTCTTTAAATGTGAGCATTCTGACGGCTTGTGTGAGGAATCTGACGCCACTGTGAGCCTTTTGGCAGCAACCACGAACCATTTAACTTACAGTATCCCCAGTAAGTTAGATATTATGGATGAAAATTCGGCAAATATGAGCACCGTGGAATCGAGTGTGAGCAATTTGAAAGTACGTCTGAACATTCTGAAGGCAAATGTGAGTATTTTGAAGATGAGCACGAACCATTATGTAGGCAATTATGAGCCCTTTGTCCGCAATTATGAACGAAAAGTCGGCAATTATGAGCGTTTTGACAGCAACCATGTACAACGATTCACTCAAGGTAATCGTTAACCTGGTTCGGCTGATAATTTAATTCAAATTTTTGTGGTAGTAATTATTCACACCTCAAAATATCTTCTGTGAGTACATTTACTTGCATTCTCACCTTTTATACTGAAATTACAAAACGGTGATACGTATTAAACAGTTTTATTCGTTGATTCTTTATGAACGAATATACACATAGACTGTCTTCCAATCGTACATGTTTGTTAGGTAACTATCAACAACTACATAGCAACTAATTATACAATAATGTATATTTCTTACATATATTAAAAACATTCTTCTTTTGTTATTTTTAAATTAACACTATATCAGGTATAGTGCTTGTGTATGAGCACTTTCTGCCCAAGGTACAGGTAATTATTAAACGATACAATGTATCTCGTTGTATAAAAATGTCGCCCGACGATGGGACTGAATATAAAAGTTACAAGCGAGCTTGGCTTTTATATTTAAGAACCACTGGTCCGTTTACAATAATGGTATTACATTACTTATGTTCTTTACATTTTGATTGCCCTTCGTATGTATCTTCATTAAATTTCATATATATAGATACATTTATAATAAATCTTTCATTCCATTAATATTCATCTTTGACAACAAAGTTTCAACACAGATCAATATAATGTAAATAACCTTTGTGTTTAATCAATTATGAATCAAATTATAATTCTTCACATTACCAAGACAGAATTAAAATCATTTGAAAATTATCATTAGTTAATGAGAATTAAAGAAAATTAAATTAAGTAAAATCAAAAATTAAACGTAACCTACGTTCGAACAAGCAAAAGGAAGAAAATAAATCTATTTTTACACAAACAGAAAACACCCTTTTATTTTTTTTTCTTTTAGTCTCCTTCATTCTTATTAATTTGAGCAAGAATGTCAGGTGCAACTAGTCTCTTCACTAAACGCATCCATTTTTCTCTTGTATACTGGGTAGGCCTCCAAACCTTCAATTCATCTATATTACGAAGTCCAATTGACGTACCCGTTTTGGCGTTCAACAATTCGAAAACTTTAGGGTTTATTTCCTTGAAACATAAATAAGGACCTGAGAAAATGTCACAAAATTTGTAAATCTTCTTTAACAACGCATTACTTTCTGGATGTTGTTTAACAAAAACTAAGTCATTGATCTTGATCCGATATTTTCCTTCTTGCAAAGACTCTAATTGAGAATTACGTTTGAAAAATTTGTTATGTCTTCGTATTTTTACCATATTCACTAAATTGGAAGAATCTATGATTGTTGAATCTTCTAACTTGACATTAAAATGTCGTTCCACAGGAAAAATCAAATCAGAACCGTTATGTACATTAGCAGGAGACACGCCTAAAGTGTCTGATATAGAATGGTTCAAAAGGTACGTGATTTGACTGATATGCTTGATCCATTCGGCATGTTTATCTTTACAAAAGTGTCGAAACAACATACCAAAATTGCGATGCACATTTTCTACAACAGAGCTACTAGGATGGTACGGAGTTACAAAATGAATTTTAATGTTAGCCTTGTTCATAGCCTTGATAAACACATCACTTTTGAACTGTGAACCATTATCACATAATATGTGTTCGATAGGGCCACAATGTGGAATATATACGTTCAAGATTTTATTTATGATAGCAGCGGAAGTTGCTCTACGCAGAGGATAAGCTACTACGTAACGTGAAAAGATATCCATGGTTGTAAGTAAATAAGTTTCTCCAGTAGCTGCTCTTGGTAAAGGCCCATATAGATCAATAGACAGAAACGAATGTGGTCTCTCTGGCGTTATTGAGAGCATAGGTTTTTGTACAGCCTGGTAGTTATGTTTAATTCGCATGCACTCAATACAGTCCTTGATATGATTTTTGATTTGAGCTCTCATTCCTCTCCAATAAAAGGATTTATTAATCAAGGCACATACCTTTACATAACCGAAATGACCGAAATCGTCATGATAGGTCTTTAATATGCGTGTTGTCAGCGTAGGTGGAATGCAAATTTTGTGTCTAGATTTGAATTTAAAATCTTTAATAAGTAGAATTCCGTTGGATAATTTAAATCTGGAATTCCATTGTTTGGGACAATTACATCCTTCGCTGCATGAAGACAAATGATCCATGATTTGTTTATATTCATGATAATTCATTTGATGTTCTCGTAGATCTTCCATTGAAATGGTAGCTATTTCATCCTGTAAGACCTTAAATTCGTTGATGGACAAGATATGTTGTTCTTCTCCAGGAAACAGACGTGATAATGTATCTACGGGTCCATTATCTACCCCTTTGATGTGTTGTACTTCAAAATCATAAGCTTGAAGCTCTAACGACCAACGAAGTAGTCTGTTATTATATCCCTGTATGCTGTTAAGGTATCGCAATGAATTATGGTCGGTAAGTACTATGAAATGGCATCCGCTGAGATATGGAGCAAATTTTTGTATCGCAAAACGTACAGCCAAAAGTTCGATTTCTGTCGTGGTGTATCCTTTCTCAGCTTTCTTTAAAGTTCGGCTAGCGCAATGAATAACGGCCGGTTCCTGAATGGTTGGATTAGGTTGCCAGAGTACTGCAGAGATTCCAAGTTGAGAACCGTCACACTGAACGTAGAAAGGGACGTCATATCGAGGGTGATTCAAATGGATGTTTTGCTTCACGCATTCCTTCAACTTATTGAAACTGTGTTCTTGGATCGGACCCCATTGCCATGGTACTCCTTTCTTTATAATCATAAATAAAGGCTGGGCTATCTCAGCAAATCGCGGGATGGCCTTGCGAAACCAATTGAAGAGCCCTAATACTTGCCGTGTCTGTTTCACATTTAATGGGGCAGGCAGATCTTCTATGGCTTGTACTTTAGATTGACTGAATTGTAAACCAGAGGCATCAATTTGGTATCCAAGAAATTCTACATAATTCTGCAGAAATTTTGATTTCTGTAGGTTGATAGTAAGGCCCGAACTTTCCAGTCTGTCTAAAACTATATCTAAGTATTTCAAATATTCATGCGGATTCTTTCCCATAATCAAGATGTCATCAGCATAGGTTATCACATTGCTGCGTAAGTCTTGACCCAAGACTATATTTAAGCAAGATGCTAATGCCGCACTACCATTGATAAGCCCAAAGACTACGCGGTTGTATTCATATAAGTGGCCTTCAAAACTAAATGCTGTGTACGGTTTCGAATCTTCATGCAGTTCAACCTGATTATATGCCATTACTAGATCTAAATTTCCGAAGACTGCATTCCCTTGTAAAGAGGCTAATATTTCTTCCACAGGAGGATACCTCACTTGTTCCAGATCAATATGACAATTCGTGCGTCTCAAATCTAAGACCACACGTAGAGAACCATTTTTCTTAGGAACTACATGTAATGGATTAAGGTGAATGCTTCGTGAAGGCCTAATGATCCCATCTCTTAACATATCGGTAATTTGCTGACGTACATTTTCCCTGTATCGATATGGAATTACATAGGGCTTGGTCACAATGGGTTTGTCTGTTTTAACCTTAAAAGAATAAACAAAATCCTTACAACGTCCAGGACGTTCCGAAAAGACATTTTTATGTTTATATAGGATATCCTTAAAGTGAGATTTTACTGTATTATCTGTAAAATCAAGACTACTTTCAAGTGACTTAACACACTCAGAAAACAATACATCGTAATTTGAATGCATCAAATTTGATGTGTCTTTCGTTAGTTGATCATTTAATTTACCACTTTCTGAACTTACAGAAACATTATTCAATACATTAAGAACATTATTATATTGACAAGCAATCTCATCGGATTTAGGAAGCAGTTTCTGAACAATTTCCTGAGGTATGCCAGGTATAGTCAACGTTTGGTTTCTAAAGTCAAGCATGACACGCAATTGAGATAATAAATCTAAACCCATAATTAATTTTTCATTCAGTTCCTTTATTACAAGAATAGGGATTGATATTTCAAAATCTTGAATAGCTATTGTCACACGAGTAATTCCAGCCACTCTCTTTTTATGTTTACCGGTAAAATCAACTATAATAAGATTCTCAGCCTTTTGTAACTTAGGATTCGAATAATTACTAGTAATTGCTTTCCATAACGAATACGATAATAAAGAGGCGTTTGCTCCTGTGTCAAGTAAAGCTTCTGTGCTTAACCCATTGATTTTGACAGGTATTTTAGCTGTACTGTATGATTTTAAAAATACAAAATTTTCTTCAACATCAAAACCATCATTGACAGTATCATCTTTGGACCAACAACGATTTACTACAGGCATAAATTGGTACTGACATCTATTAACTGCTATTTCCGAATAATTATTTACAGATACGTCATGTAAAAGGTCGTTTTCATCATTAACATGAACATGTAATTTGGAAGATAAATGTTCATAAGAGTCAATAGTTGACGTGTGTTTGACATTATCGCATAAATTTGAAGATAGATGTTTATCAGAATCTATAGCTGATATGGGTTCAACCCCTACCACATCAGCTGCAATTAGTTTAAATTCCTGCTCGTGTATGGTTCTAATAAAGTACATTGTACAGCAATATCATGATTATGCCCCGTATTACTGTTCTGTACAGGAGTTGCATCAATATCTGGATTTTGATGCGAAGCGCCATCTCTTGACCTCCAATTACGTCTATCCACGTAGTTTGCTGTATTCCTGGAATTTCGCCATGTATTTCGTCTATTTTTAAACCTATTTTGAGTATATGGTCTTACATAAGGATTGCCACGACTAATTAGGTTAGGCGGATTCCCTACATAGCTTTTCCTATTTTGCTCGTTCTGGTTGCTTGAATTTACTCGGTTTATGTTGTGCTCCATATCGTTCACACTACGGATATTTAGATTCCGAACAGGTACAAAATGATCTGAATTATTTTTACTTTTACCTACTCCTGCTTGTTGATTCAGAGCATGGTATTGAGTTTCATAACATTGAACAAGCATTAATAAGTGGTTGAAACTCATACACTGTGTAGAAAACAGGATCTGTTGTAACTTGAACGGTAACAAATTTCGAATTGATGCTATGATTCTAGATTCTGATTGCAATGGATTTACGACTTTTAATTCATTGTATGTATTTACAACAAACTCGACAACGGATTTGTGCAAACGAGGATTGAAATGTTGGTTTCTAATCGTGGCATCTCTATTTGCAAGCAAAAAGTCATTTTCATAATTTGCGATTAGCGCTGCTTTAAACTCCTCATACGTACTAACGTGATCTCGTACTGCTTTAAACCATAAAGAACATGGTGGGAGTATAAAATGAGGGATTAATTTCATATATTGTGATCTATCTATACACATTATATTGCACTCATCCTGAAATTTTTCTAGGAAAGAAGTAGCATTCTCATTACACTTACCACTGAACTTACTCATGGCACGTATTTCACTCATCTTTACGCTTAACTTTACCTTCCTTTTATCATTCCGTGTTCTTCTTGAGTGACAATTCCTATCTATGGTGTGATGTGTAGTTACACCGTCTCTTTTCCGCCCATCTGAACTCCTCGGATGATTTTCTTCCAAAATAATGTCCTCATCAGATACGGGTGAAGGCGAGGTCATCTCTGGCGAACAAGGGAATTCCACACGATCATTAATCGTGTTGTTGGGGTACGTGTTGTCCTTGATCTGTAGTGTCCTAATTTCCTCTTGTAAGATAGCTATCAACTGCGTGTTTGCACGTATCTGATTGGAGTTATCCGTGACCTGGATTTTTTGTTGACGTACAGAAGATTCTATTGCTTCTAAATCCCTTTTTACACCACTGACTTCTTGGATTAGATGGCTGTGACTATCTTGACAATCCTCAGATATTCTTTTTAACTTTTCGTCAAACTGCGAGGTGATGTCATTCATCGCCTGAAGAATAAATTGTTTCGTCTCATCTGACTTCTACTCCATCGTCTGCTTTATGGCTTCCATATCTTCTTTTCGGCTTTGTCCTTGCCGTTCCATATCTTCTTTTCGCCTTTGTTCTTGCCGTTCCATATCTTCTTTTCGGCTTTGTTCTTGCCGTTCCATATCTTCTTTTCGGCTTTGTTCTTGCCGTTGTAAGAGTAGTAATATTCGGTCTTCTAGTGTCATTCCTGGTGCTGCACTTTGTTCACCATTATCACTATCACTGATTTCTTTTTCCATTGTTTCCCCGTTCATATTTCTTGAGATTATTCTACCACTTCTCAATCTTGTCAAGTTCGTAGTCATTAACTTTTTTGCAGAAGTAAATTCACCCTTACTTAACTTCGGGAATTGAAGTTACAAGTTCCAGGGTGAGGTAAACCAAAATTTTTACAACGATTCACTCAAGGTAATCGTTAACCTGGTTCGGCTGATAATTTAATTCAAATTTTTGTGGTAGTAATTATTCACACCTCAAAATATCTTCTGTGAGTACATTTACTTGCATTCTCACCTTTTATACTGAAATTACAAAACGGTGATACGTATTAAACAGTTTTATTCGTTGATTCTTCATGAACGAATATACACATAGACTGTCTTCCAATCGTACATGTTTGTTAGGTAACTATCAACAACTACATAGCAACTAATTATACAATAATGTATATTTCTTACATATATTAAAAACATTCTTCTTTTGTTATTTTTAAATTAACACTATATCAGGTATAGTGCTTGTGTATGAGCACTTTCTGCCCAAGGTACAGGTAATTATTAAACGATACAAAGTATCTCGTTGTACATGAACCATTTAACTTACACTATCAGCAGTATGTTAGATATTATGAATGAAAAGTCGGCAACTATGAGCAACGTGGAAGCGAGTGTGAGCATTTTGAAAGTATGTCTGAACATTCTGAGGGCAACTGTGAGTATTTTGAAGATGAGCACGAATCATTATGTAGGCAACTATGAGTCCTTTGTTCGCAATTAGAAACGAAAAGTCGGCAACTATGAGCGTTTTACGGCACCTGTGAGGCCTTCGTCGGCAATTACGAATGAAAGTCGGCAATTATGAACGTTTTGACGGCTACTGTGAGGCCTTGGTCGGCAATTATGAACGAATGGTCGGCAACTATGAGCACTTTTTCTTTAAATCTGAGCATTCTGACGGCTTGTGTGAGGAATCTGACGGCAACTGTGAGTCTTTTGACAGCAACCATGAACCATTTAACTTACACTATTAGCAGAATGTTAGATATTATGAATGGAAAGTCCGAAACTATGAGCATCGTGGAAGCAAGTGTGAGCATTTTGAAAAAACGTGTGAACATTCTGAAGGCAACTGTGAGTATCTTGAAGATGAGCACGAACCATTATGTAGGCCACTATGAACAATTTGTCCGCAAATATGAACTAAAATCCGGCTACTATGAGCGTTTTCACAGCACCTGTGAGTCCTTGGTAAGCAAATATGAACGAATGGTAGGCAACTATGAGCACTTTTTCTTTAAAGCTGAGCACTCTGACGGCTTGTGTGAGGAATCTGACGGCAACTGCGTTTTTTGACAGCAACCATAAACCATTTATCTTACACTATCAGCAGTATGTTATATATTATGAATGAAAAGTCGGCAACTATGAGCAACGTGAAAGCGAGTGTGAGCATTTTGAAAGTACGACTGAACATTCTGAAGGCAACTGTGAGTATTTTGAAAATGAGCACGAACCATTATATAGGCAACTATTAGCACTTTGTTCGGAATTATGAAGGAAAATTCGGCAGCTATGAGCGTTTTGACGGCACCTGTGAGGCCTTGGTTGGCAATTATGAACGAAAAGTCAGCAACTATGAGCACTTTTTCTTTAAATGTGAGCATTCCGACGGCCTGAGTGAGGAATCTGACGCCACTGTGAGCCGTTTGACAGCAACTATGAAAAATTTAACTTACACTATCAGAAGTAAGTTAGATATTATGGATGAAAATTCGCCAAATATGAGCACCGTGTAATCGAGTGTGAGCAATTTGAAAGTACGTCTGAACATTCTGAACGCAACTGTGAGTATTTTGAAGATGAGCACGAACCATTATGTAGGCAACTATGAGCCTTTTGTCCGCAATTATGAAAGAAAAGTCGGCAATTATGAGCGTTTTGACGGCACCTGTGTGGCCTTCGTCGGCAATTATGAACGAAAAGTCAGCAACTATGAGCACTTTTTCTTTAAATGTGAGCATTCCGACGGCCTGAGTGAGGAATCTGACGCCACTGTGAGCCGTTTGACAGCAACTATGAACCATTTTACTTACAATATCAGCAGTAAGTTAGATATTATGAATGAAAAGTCGGCAGCTATGAGCACCATGGAAGCGAGTGTGACCATTTTGAAAGTACGTGTGAACATTCTGAAGGCAACTGTGAGTATTTTGAGGATGAGATCGAACCATTATGTTGGCAACTCTGAGCCCTTTGTCCGCAAATATGAACGAAAATCCGGCAACTATGAGCGTTTTGACAGCAACCATGAACCATTTAACTTCACTATCAGCAGTATGTTAGATATTATGAATGAAAAGTCGGCAACTATGAGCAACGTGGAAGCGAGTGTGAGCAATTTGAAAGTACGTCTGAACATTCTGAACGCAACTGTGAGTATTTTGAAGATGAGCACGAACCATTATGTAGGCAACTATGAGCCTTTTGTCCGCAATTATGAACGAGAAGTCGGCAATTATGAACGTTTTGACGGCACCTGTGAGGCCTTGGTCGGCAATTATGAACGAAAAGTCAGCAACTATGAGCACTTTTTCTTTAAATGTGAGCATTCTGACGGCCTGAGTGAGGAATCTGACGCCACTGTGAGCCTTTTGAAAGACACCACGAACAATTTAACTTACACTATCAGCAGTAAGTTAGATATTATGGATGAAAATTCGGCAACAATGAGCACCGTGGAATCGAGTGTGAGCAATTTGATAGTACGTCTGAACATTCTGAAGGCAACTGTGAGTATTCTGAAGATGAGCACGAAACATTATGTAGGCAATTATGAGCACTTTGTGCGCAATTATGAACAAAAAGTCGGCAATTAGGAGCGTTTTGACGGCACCTGTGAGGCCTTGGTCGGCAATTAAGAATGAAAAGTCGGCAACTATGAGCGTTTTGACGCCTACTGTGATGCCTTGGTCGGCAAATATGAACGAATGGTCGGCAACTATGAGCACTTTTTCTTTAAATCTGAGCATTCTGACGGCTTGTGTGAGGAATCGGACGGCAACTGTGTATCTTAACAGCAACCATAAACCATTTATCTTACACTATCAGCAGTATGTTAGATATTATGAATGAAAAGTCGGCAACTAAGAGCAACGTGGAAGCGAGTGTGAGAATTTGAAAGTACGTTTGAACATTCTGACGGCAACTGTGAGTATTTTAAGATGAGCACGAACCATTATGTAGGCAACTATGAGCCCTTTGTGCGCAATTAGTAACGAAATGTCGGCAACTATGAGCGTTTTGACGGCACCTGTGAGGCCTTGTTCGGCATTACGAATGAAAGTGGGCAACTATGAACGTTTTGACGGCTACTCTCAGGCCTTGAAAGGCAATTATGAACGAATGGTCGGCAACTATGAGCACTTTTCTTTAAATCTGAGCATTCTGACGGCTTGTGTGAGGAATCTGACGGGAACTGTGAGTCTTTTGTCAGCAACCATGAACCATTTAACTTACACTATCAGCAGTATGTTAGATATTATGAATGAAAGTCGGCAACTATGAGCATCGTGGAAGCGAGTGTCAGCATTTTGAAAGTACGTGTGAACATTCTGAACGCAACTGTGAGTATTTTGAAGATGAGCACGAACCATTATGTAGGCAACTATGAGCCCTTTGTCCGCAAATATGAACGAAAATCCGGCAACTATGAGCGTTTTAACGGCACCTGTGAGGCCTAGGTCCGCAATTATGAACGAAAAGTCGGCAAATATGAGCGTTTTGACGGCTACTGTGAGGTCTTGGTCGGCAATTATGAACGAATGGTCTGCAACTAGGAGGACTTTTTCTTTAAATCTGAGCATTCTGACGGCTTCTGTGAGGAGTCTCACGGCAACAGTGAGCCTTTTGATAGCAACCATGAACCATTTAACTTACACTATCAACAGTATTTTTGATACTATGAACGGAAAGTCGGCAACTATGAGCATCGTGGAAGCGAGTGTGAGCTTTTTGAATGTACGTGTGAACATTCTGAAGGCAACTGTGAGTATTTTGAAGATGAGCACGAACCATTATGTAGGCAATTATGAGCGCTTTGTACGCAATTATGAACAAAAAGTCGGCAATTATGAGAGTTTTGTCGGCACCTGTGATGCCTTGGTTGGCAATTATGAACGAATGGTCTGAAACTATGAGCACTTTTTTTAAATCTGAGCATTCTGACGACTTGTGTGAGGAATCGGACGGCAACTGTGTCTTTTACCAGCAACCATGAACGATTTAACTTACAATATCAGCAGTAAAATAGATATTATGAATGAAAAGTCGGCAACTAAGAGCAACGTGGAAGCGTGTGTGAGCATTTTAAATGTAAGTCTGAAAATTCTGAAGGCAAATGTGAATATTTTGAAGATAAGAACGAACCATTATGTAGGCAACTATGAGCCCTTTGTTCGCAATTATGAACGAAAAGTCGGCAATTATGAGCGTTTTGAAGGCACCCGTTAGGCCTAGGTCGGCAATTATGAACGAAAAGTCGGCAACTATGAGCGTTTTGACGGCTACTGTGAGGTCTTGGTCGGCAATTATGAACGAATGGTCTGCAACTATGAGCACTTTTTCTTTAAATCTGAGCATTCTGACGGCTTGTGTGAGGAATCTGACGGCAACCGTGAGCCTTTTGATAGCAACCATGAACCATTTAACTTACACTATCAACAGTATTTTTGATACTATGAATGGAAAGTAGGCAACTATGAGCATCGTGGAAGCGAAAGTGAGCATTTTGAAAGTACGTCTGAACATTCTGAAGGCAACTGTGAGTATTTTGAAGATGAGCACGAACCATTATGTAGGCAACTAAGAGCCCTTTGTCCGCAAATATGAAAGAAAAGTCGGCAATTATGAGCGTTTTGACGGCACCTGTGAGGCCTTGTTCGGCATTACGAATGAAAGTCGGCAACTATGAACGTTTTGACGGCTACTCTCAGGCCTTGAAAGGCAATTATGAACGAATGGTCGGCAACTATGAGCACTTTTCTTTAAATCTGAGCATTCTGACGGCTTGTGTGAGGAATCTGACGGGAACTGTGAGTCTTTTGACAGCAACCATGAACCATTTAACTTACACTATCAGCAGTATGTTAGATATTATGAATGAAAGTCGGCAACTATGAGCATCGTGGAAGCGAGTGTCAGCATTTTGAAAGTACGTGTGAACATTCTGAACGCAACTGTGAGGATTTTGAGAATGAGCACGAACCAATATGAGGCAAATTTGAGCCCTTTGTTCGCAATTAGGAACGAAAATTCGGCAACTATGAGCGTTTTTACGGCACCTGTGAGGCCTTGGTCGGCAAATATGAATGAAAATTCGGCAACTATGAGCATTTTGACGGCTACTGTGAGGCCTTGGTCGGCAATTATGAACGAATGGTCGGCCACTATGAGGACATTTTCTTTAAATCTGAGCATTCTGACGGCTTGTGTGAGGAATCTGACGGCAATTGTGAGTCTTTTAACAGCAACCATGAACCATTTATCTTACATTATAGCAGTATGTTAGATATTATGAATGAAAAGTCGGCAACTATGAGTATCGTGGAAGCGAGTGTGAGCATTTTGAAAGTGCGTGTGAACATTCTGAAGGCAACTGTGAGTATTTTGAAGATGAGCACGAACCATTATGTAGGCAACTAAGAGCCCTTTGTCCGCAAATATGAAAGAAAAGTCGGCAATTATGAGCGTTTTGACGGCACCTGTGAGGCCTTGGTCGGCAATTATGAATGAAAAGTCGGAAACTATGAGCGCTTTGACGGTACAGTGATGCCTTCGTCGGCAATTATGAACGAATGGTCGGCAACTATGAGCAATTTTTCTTTAAATCTGAGCATTCTGACGGCTTGTGTGAGGAATCTGACGGCAACTGTGAGTCTTTTGACAGCAACAATGAACCATTTAACTTACACCATCAGCAGTATGTTAGAAATTGTTAATGAAAAGTCGGCAACTATGAGCAACGTGGAAGCGAGTGTGGGCATTTTGAAAGTACGTCTGAACATTCTGAAGGCAACTGTGAGTATTTTGAAGATGAGCACGAACCATTATGTAGGCAACTATGAGCCCTTTGTCCGCAATTATGAACGAAAAGTCGGCAATTATGAGCGTGTTGACGGCACCTGTGAGGCCCTGGTCGGCAATTATGAACGAAAAGTCAGCAACAATGAGCACTTTTTGTTTAAATGTGAGCATTCTGACGGCTTGTGTGAGGAATCTGACGCCACTGTGAGCCTTTTGGCAGCAACCGCGAACCATCTAACTTACACTATCAGCAGTAAGTTACATATTATGTATGAAAATTCGGTAACTATGAGCACCGTGGAATCGAGTGTGAGCAATTTGAAAGTACGTCTGAACATTCTGAAGGCAACTGTGAGTATTTTGAAGATGAGCACGAACCATTATGTAGGCAACTATGAGCTTTTTGTCCGCAACTAGGAAGGAAAAGTCGGCAACTATGAGCGTTTACGGCACCTGTGAAGCCTTGGTCGGCAATTATGAATGAAAAGACGGCAACTATGAGCATTCTGACGGCTACTGTGACGCCTTGGTCGACAATTATGAATGAAAAATCGGATACTATGAGCGTTTTGACGCCTACTGTGATGCCTTGGTCGGCAATTATGAACGAATGGTCGACAACTATGAGCACTTTTTCTTTAAGTCTGAGCATTCTGACGGCTTGTGTGAGGATTCTGTAACCAACTGTGAGCCTTTTGACAGCAACCATGAACGATTTAACTTACAATATCAGCAGTAAGTTAGATATTATGAATGAAAAGTCGGCAACTATGAGCACCGTGGAAGCATGTGTGAGCATTTTAAAAGTAAGTCTGAACATTCTGAAGGAACTGTGAGTATCTTGAAGATGAGAACGAACCATTATGTAGGCAACTATGAGCCCTTTTTCCGCAATTATGAACGAAAAGTAGGCAAATATGAGCGTTTTACGGCACTGTGAGGCCTTGGTCGGCAATTATGAATGAAAAGTCGGCAAATATGAACGTTTTGACGGCTATTGAGGCTTTGGCCGGGAATCATGAACGAATGATCGGCAATTTTGAGCACTTTTTCTTTAAATCTGAGCATTCTGACGGCTTGTGTGAGGAATCTGACGGCAACTGTGAGCCTTTTGACTGCAACCATGAACCATTTAACTTACATTATAGCAGTATGTTAGATATTATGAATGACAAGTCGGCAACTATGAGCATCGTGGAAGCGAGTACGAGCATTTTGAAAGTACGTGTGAACATTCTGAAGGCAAGGCTGAGTGTTTTGAGGATGAGCACGAACTATTATGAAGGCAATTATGAGCCCTTTGTGCGGAATTAGGAACAAAAAGTC
This sequence comes from Thermobia domestica, assembly GCF_964235325.1. Classification (NCBI taxonomy): domain Eukaryota; kingdom Metazoa; phylum Arthropoda; class Insecta; order Zygentoma; family Lepismatidae; genus Thermobia; species Thermobia domestica. The sequence continues at coordinate 311,702,535 of NC_137459.1, forward strand.
GGCAAGTGTGAGTGTTTGCCAGCACCTGTGAGGCCTTGGTCGGCAATTATGAATGAAAATTCGGAACTATGAGCGTTTTGACGGCTACTGTGAGGCCTTGGTCTGCAATTATGAACGAATGGTCGGCCACTATGAGCACATTTTCTCTAAATCTGAGCATTCTGACCGCTTGTGTGAGGAATCTGTAACCAACTGTGACCCTTTGGACAGCAACCATGAACGATTTAACTTACAATATCAGCAGTAAGTTAGATATTATGAATGAAAAGTCGGAAACTATGAGCACCGTGGAAGCATGTGTGAGCATTTTAAAAGTAAGTCTGAACATTCTGAAGGCAACTGTGAGTATTTTGAAGATGAGAACGAACCATTATGTAGGCAACTATGAGCCCTTTGTCCGCAAATATGAACGAAAATCGGGCAACTATGAGCGTTTTAGCGGCACCTGTGAGGCCTTGGTCGGCAATTATGAACGAATGGTCGGCAACTATGAGCACTTTTTCTTTAAATCTGAGTATTCTGACGGCTTGTGTGAGAAATCTGTAACCAACTGTGAGCTTTTTGACAGCAACCATGAACGATTTAACTTACACTATCCCCAGTAAGTTAGATATTATGGATGAAAATTCGGCAACTATGAGCACCGTGGAATCGAGTGTGAGCAATTTGAAAGTACGTCTGAACATTCTGAAGGCAACTGTGAGTATTTTGCAGATGAGCACGAACCATTATGTAGGCAATTATGTGCCCTTTGTCCGCAATTATGAACGAAAAGTCGGCAATTATGAGCGTTTTACGGCACCTGTGAGGCCTTGGTCGGCAATTACGAATGAAAGACGGCAACTATGAACGTTTTGACGGCTACTGTGAGGCCTTGGTCGGCAATTATAAACGAATGATCGGCAACTATGAGCACTTTTTCTTTAAATCTGAGCATTCTCACGGCTTGTGTGAGGATTCTGTAACCAACTGTGAGCCTTTTGACAGCAACCATGAACGATTTAACCTACAATATCAGCAGTAAGTTAGATATTATGAATGAAAAGTCGGCAACTATGAGCACCGTGGAAGCATGTGTGAGCATTTTAAAAGTAAGTCTGAACATTCTGAAGGAACTGTGAGTATCTTGAAGATGAGAACGAACCATTATGTAGGCAACTATGAGCCCTTTTTCCGCAATTATGAACGAAAAGTAGGCAAATATGAGCGTTTTACGGCACTGTGAGGCCTTGGTCGGCAATTATGAATGAAAAGTCGGCAAATATGAACGTTTTGACGGCTATTGAGGCTTTGGCCGGGAATCATGAACGAATGATCGGCAATTTTGAGCACTTTTTCTTTAAATCTGAGCATTCTGACGGCTTGTGTGAGGAATCTGACGGCAACTGTGAGCCTTTTGACTGCAACCATGAACCATTTAACTTACATTATAGCAGTATGTTAGATATTATGAATGACAAGTCGGCAACTATGAGCATCGTGGAAGCGAGTACGAGCATTTTGAAAGTACGTGTGAACATTCTGAAGGCAAGGCTGAGTGTTTTGAGGATGAGCACGAACTATTATGAAGGCAATTATGAGCCCTTTGTGCGGAATTAGGAACAAAAAGTCGGCAAGTATGAGTGTTTGCCAGCACCTGTGAGGCCTTGGTCGGCAATTATGAATGAAAATTCGGAACTATGAGCGTTTTGACGGCTACTGTGAGGCCTTGGTCTGCAATTATGAACGAATGGCCGGCCACTATGAGCACATTTTCTCTAAATCTGAGCATTCTGACCGCTTGTGTGAGGAATCTGTAACCAACTGTGACCCTTTGGACAGCAACCATGAACGATTTAACTTACAATATCAGCAGTAAGTTAGATATTATGAATGAAAAGTCGGAAACTATGAGCACCGTGGAAGCATGTGTGAGCATTTTAAAAGTAAGTCTGAACATTCTGAAGGCAACTGTGAGTATTTTGAAGATGAGAACGAACCATTATGTAGGCAACTATGAGCCCTTTGTCCGCAAATATGAACGAAAATCGGGCAACTATGAGCGTTTTAGCGGCACCTGTGAGGCCTTGGTCGGCAATTATGAACGAATGGTCGGCAACTATGAGCACTTTTTCTTTAAATCTGAGTATTCTGACGGCTTGTGTGAGAAATCTGTAACCAACTGTGAGCTTTTTGACAGCAACCATGAACGATTTAACTTACACTATCCCCAGTAAGTTAGATATTATGGATGAAAATTCGGCAACTATGAGCACCGTGGAATCGAGTGTGAGCAATTTGAAAGTACGTCTGAACATTCTGAAGGCAACTGTGAGTATTTTGCAGATGAGCACGAACCATTATGTAGGCAATTATGTGCCCTTTGTCCGCAATTATGAACGAAAAGTCGGCAATTATGAGCGTTTTACGGCACCTGTGAGGCCTTGGTCGGCAATTACGAATGAAAGACGGCAACTATGAACGTTTTGACGGCTACTGTGAGGCCTTGGTCGGCAATTATAAACGAATGATCGGCAACTATGAGCACTTTTTCTTTAAATCTGAGCATTCTGGCGGCTTGTGTGAGGAATCTGACGGCAACTGTGAGCCCTTTGACAGCAACCATGAACCATTTAACTTACACTATCAGCAGTAAGTTACATATTATGTATGAAAATTCGGTAACTATGAGCACCGTGGAATCGAGTGTGAGCAATTTGAAAGTACGTCTGAACATTCTGAAGGCAACTGTGAGTATTTTGAAGATGAGCACGAACCATTATGTAGGCAACTATGAGCTTTTTGTCCGCAACTAGGAAGGAAAAGTCGGCAACTATGAGCGTTTACTGCACCTGTGAAGCCTTGGTCGGCAATTATGAATGAAAAGACGGCAACTATGAGCATTCTGACGGCTACTGTGACGCCTTGGTCGACAATTATGAATGAAAAATCGGATACTATGAGCGTTTTGACGCCTACTGTGATGCCTTGGTCGGCAATTATGAACGAATGGTCGACAACTATGAGCACTTTTTCTTTAAGTCTGAGCATTCTGACGGCTTGTGTGAGGATTCTGTAACCAACTGTGAGCCTTTTGACAGCAACCATGAACGATTTAACTTACGATATCAGCAGTAAGTTAGATATTATGAATGAAAAGTCGGCAACTATGAGCACAGTGGAAGCATGTGTGAGCATTTTAAAAGTAAGTCTGAACATTCTGAAGGAACTGTGAGTATCTTGAAGATGAGAACGAACCATTATGTAGGCAACTATGAGCCCTTTTTCCGCAATTATGAACGAAAAGTAGGCAAATATGAGCGTTTTACGGCACTGTGAGGCCTTGGTCGGCAATTATGAATGAAAAGTCGGCAAATATGAACGTTTTGACGGCTATTGAGGCTTTGGCCGGGAATCATGAACGAATGATCGGCAATTTTGAGCACTTTTTCTTTAAATCTGAGCATTCTGACGGCTTGTGTGAGGAATCTGACGGCAACTGTGAGCCTTTTGACTGCAACCATGAACCATTTAACTTACATTATAGCAGTATGTTAGATATTATGAATGACAAGTCGGCAACTATGAGCATCGTGGAAGCGAGTACGAGCATTTTGAAAGTACGTGTGAACATTCTGAAGGCAAGGCTGAGTGTTTTGAGGATGAGCACGAACTATTATGAAGGCAATTATGAGCCCTTTGTGCGGAATTAGGAACAAAAAGTCGGCAAGTATGAGTGTTTGCCAGCACCTGTGAGGCCTTGGTCGGCAATTATGAATGAAAATTCGGAACTATGAGCGTTTTGACGGCTACTGTGAGGCCTTGGTCTGCAATTATGAACGAATGGTCGGCCACTATGAGCACATTTTCTCTAAATCTGAGCATTCTGACCGCTTGTGTGAGGAATCTGTAACCAACTGTGACCCTTTGGACAGCAACCATGAACGATTTAACTTACAATATCAGCAGTAAGTTAGATATTATGAATGAAAAGTCGGAAACTATGAGCACCGTGGAAGCATGTGTGAGCATTTTAAAAGTAAGTCTGAACATTCTGAAGGCAACTGTGAGTATTTTGAAGATGAGAACGAACCATTATGTAGGCAACTATGAGCCCTTTGTCCGCAAATATGAACGAAAATCGGGCAACTATGAGCGTTTTAGCGGCACCTGTGAGGCCTTGGTCGGCAATTATGAACGAATGGTCGGCAACTATGAGCACTTTTTCTTTAAATCTGAGTATTCTGACGGCTTGTGTGAGAAATCTGTAACCAACTGTGAGCTTTTTGACAGCAACCATGAACGATTTAACTTACACTATCCCCAGTAAGTTAGATATTATGGATGAAAATTCGGCAACTATGAGCACCGTGGAATCGAGTGTGAGCAATTTGAAAGTACGTCTGAACATTCTGAAGGCAACTGTGAGTATTTTGCAGATGAGCACGAACCATTATGTAGGCAATTATGTGCCCTTTGTCCGCAATTATGAACGAAAAGTCGGCAATTATGAGCGTTTTACGGCACCTGTGAGGCCTTGGTCGGCAATTACGAATGAAAGACGGCAACTATGAACGTTTTGACGGCTACTGTGAGGCCTTGGTCGGCAATTATAAACGAATGATCGGCAACTATGAGCACTTTTTCTTTAAATCTGAGCATTCTGGCGGCTTGTGTGAGGAATCTGACGGCAACTGTGAGCCCTTTGACAGCAACCATGAACCATTTAACTTACACTATCAGCAGAATGTTAGATATTATGAATGAAAAGTCGGCTACTATGAGCAACGTGGAAGCGAGTGTGAGCATTTTGAAAGTACGTGTCAACATTCTGAAGGCAACTATGAGTATTTTAGGATGAGCACGAACCATTATGTAGGCAACTATGAGTCTTTTGTCCGCAATTAGGAACGAAAATTCGGCAACTTTGTGCGTTTTTACGGCACCTGTGAGGCCTTGGTCGATAATTATGAATGAAAAGTCGGCAACTATGAGCGTTTTGACGGCTAGTGTGATGCCTTGGTCGGCAATTATGAACGAATGGTCGGCAACAATGAGCACTTTTTCTTTAAATCTGAGCATTATGACGGCTTGTGTGAGGAATCTGACGGCAACTGTGAGTCTTTTGACAGCAACCATGAACCATTTAACTTACACTATCAACAGAATGTTAGATATTATGAATGAAAAGTCGGCTACTATGAGCAACGTGGAAGCGAGTGTGAGCATTTTGAAAGTACGTGTCAACATTCTGAAGGCAACTATGAGTATTTTAGGATGAGCACGAACCATTATGTAGGCAACTATGAGACCTTTGTCCGCAAAAATGAACGGAAATCCGGGAACTATGAGCGTTTTGACGGCACCTGTGAGGCCTTGGTTGGCAATTATGAACGAATGGTCGGAAACTATAAGCACTTTTTTAAATCTGAGCATTCTGACGGCTTGTGTGAGGATACTGACGGCAACTGTGAGCCTCTTGGCAGCAACAATGAACCATTTATCTTACACTATCCACAGTAAGTTAGATATTATGGATGAAAATTCGGCAACTATGAGCCCCGTGTAATCGAGTGTGAGCAATTTGAAAGTACGTCTGAACATTCTGAACGTAACTGTGAGTATTTTGAAGATGAGAACGAACCATTATGTAGGCAACTATGAGCCTTTTGTCCGCAATTATGAACGAGAAGTCGGCAATTATGAACGTTTTGACGGAACCTGTGAGGCCTTGGTCGGCAATTATGAACGAAAAGTCAGCAACTATGAGCACTTTTTCTTTAAATGTGAGCATTCTGACGGCCTGAGTGAGGAATCTGACGCCACTGTGAGCCTTTTGGAAGACACCACGAACAATTTAACTTACACTATCAGCAGTAAGTTAGATATTATGGATGAAAATTCGGCAACAATGAGCACCGTGGAATCGAATGTGAGCAATTTGATAGTACGTCTGAACATTCTGAAGGCAACTGTGAGTATTTTGAAGATGAGCACGAACTATTATGTAGGCAATTATGAGCCCTTTGTCCGCAATTATGAACAAAAAGTCGGCAATTATGAGCGTTTTGACGGCACCTGTGAGGCCTTGGTCGGCAATTAAGAATAAAAAGTCGGCAACTATGAGCGTTTTGACGCCTACTGTGATGCCTTGGTCGGCAATTTTGAACGAATTGTCGGCAACTATGAGCACTTTTTCTTTAAATCTGAGCATTCTGACGGCTTGTGTGAGGAATCTGACGGCAACTGTGAGTCTTTTGACAGCAACCATGAACCATTTAACTTACACTATCAGCAGAATGTTAGATATTATGAATGAAAAGTCGGCTATTATGAGCAACGTGGAAGCGAGTGTGAGCATTTTGAAAGTACGTGTGAACATTCTGAAGGCAAATATGAGTATTTTGAGGATGAGCACGAACCATTATGTAGGCAACTATGAGCCCTTTGTCCGCAAGAATGAACGGAAATCCGGCAACTATGAGCGTTTTACGGCACTTGTGAGGCCTTAGTCGGCAATTATGAACGAATAGTCGGCAACTATGAGCACTTTTTTAAATCTGAGCATTCTGACGGCTTGTGTGCGGAATCTGACGGCAACTGTGAATCTTTTGACAGCAACCATGAACCATTTAACTTACACTATCAGCAGTAAGTTAGATTTTACGGATGAAAATTCGGCAACTATGAGCATTGTGTAATCGAGTGTGAGCAATTTGAAAGTACGTCTGAACATTCTGAAGACAACCATGACTATTTTGAAGATGAGCACGAACCATTATGTAGGCAACTATGAGACCTTTGTCCGCAATGATGAACGAAAAGTCGGCAATTATGAGGGTTTTGACGGCACCTGTGAGGCCTTGGTCGGCAATTATGAACGAAAAGTCTGCAACTATGAGCACTTTTTCTTTAAATGTGAGCATGCTGACGGCTTGTGTTAGGAATCTGACGCCACTGTGTACGTTTTGGCAGCAAAAACGAACCATTTAACTTACATTATCAGCAGTAAGTTACATACTATGGATGAAAATTCGGCAACTATGTGCACCGTGGAATCGAGTGTGAGCAATTTGAAAGTACGTCTGAACATTCTGAAGGCAACTGTGAGTATTTTGAAGATGAGCACGTACCATTATGTAGGCAATTATGAGCGCTTTGTACGCAATTATGAACAAAAAGTCGGCAATTATGAGAGTTTTGTCGGCACCTGTGATGCCTTGGTTGGCAATTATGAACGAATGGTCTGAAACTATGAGCACTTTTTTTAAATCTGAGCATTCTGACGACTTGTGTGAGGAATCGGACGGCAACTGTGTCTTTTACCAGCAACCATAAACCATTTAACTTACACTATCAGCAGTATGTTAGATATTATGAATGAAAGTCGGCAACTATGAGCATCGTGGAAGCGAGTGTCAGCATTTTGAAAGTACGTGTGAACATTCTGAACGCAACTGTGAGTATTTTGAAGATGAGCACGAACCATTATGTAGGCAACTATGAGCCCTTTGTCCGCAAATATGAACGAAAATCCGGCAACTATGAGCGTTTTAACGGCACCTGTGAGGCCTTGGTCGGCAATGATGAACGAATGGTCGGCAACTATGAGCACTTTTTCTTTAACTCTGAGCATTCTGACGGCTTGTGTGAGGAATCTGACGGCAACCGTGAGCCTTTTGATAGCAACCATGAACCATTTAACTTACACTATCAACAGTATTTTTGATACTATGAATGAAAAGTCGGCAACTATGATCGTCGTGGAAGCGAATGTGAGCATTTTGAAAGTACGTCTGAACATTCTGAAGGCAACTGTGAGGATTTTGAGAATGAGCACGAACCAATATGAGGCAAATATGAGCCCTTTGTTCGCAATTAGGAACGAAAATTCGGCAACTATGAGCGTTTTTACAGCACCTGTGAGGCCTTGGTCGGCAAATATGAATGAAAATTCGGCAACTATGAGCATTTTGACGGCTACTGTGAGGCCTTGGTCGGCAATTATGAACGAATGGTCGGCCACTATGAGGACATTTTCTTTAAATCTGAGCATTCTGACGGCTTGTGTGAGGAATCTGACGGCAATTGTGAGTCTTTTAACAGCAACCATGAACCATTTATGTTACATTATAGCAGTATGTTAGATATTATGAATGAAAAGTCGGCAACTATGAGTATCGTGGAAGCGAGTGTGAGCATTTTGAAAGTGCGTGTGAACATTCTGAAGGCAACTGTGAGTATTTTGAAGATGAGCTCGAACCATTATGTAGGCAACTAAGAGCCCTTTGTCCGCAAATATGAAAGAAATGTCGGCAATTATGAGCGTTTTGACGGCACCTGTGAGGCCTTGGTCGGCAATTATGAATGAAAAGTCGGAAACTATGAGCGCTTTGACGGCTACAGTGATGCCTTCGTCGGCAATTATGAACGAATGGTCGGCAACTATGAGCAATTTTTCTTTAAATCTGAGCATTCTGACGGCTTGTGTGAGGAATCTGACGGCAACTGTGAGTCTTTTGACAGCAACAATGAACCATTTAACTTACACCATCAGCAGTATGTTAGAAATTGTTAATGAAAAGTCGGCAACTATGAGCAACGTGGAAGCGAGTGTGAGCATTTTGAAAGTACGTCTGAACATTCTGAAGGCAACTGTGAGTATTTTGAAGATGAGCACGAACCATTATGTAGGCAACTATGAGCCCTTTGTCCGCAATTATGAACGAAAAGTCGGCAATTATGAGCGTGTTGACGGCACCTGTGAGGCCTTGGTCGGCAATTATGAACGAAAAGTCAGCAACAATGAGCACTTTTTGTTTAAATGTGAGCATTCTGACGGCTTGTGTGAGGAATCTGACGCCACTGTGAGCCTTTTGGCAGCAACCGCGAACCATCTAACTTACACTTTCAGCAGTAAGTTACATATTATGTATGAAAATTCGGTAACTATGAGCACCGTGGAATCGAGTGTGAGCAATTTGAAAGTACGTCTGAACATTCTGAAGGCAACTGTGAGGATTTTGAAGATGAGCACGAACCATTATGTAGGCAACTATGAGCTTTTTGTCCGCAACTAGGAACGAAAAGTCGGCAACTATGAGCGTTTACGGCACCTGTGAAGCCTTGGTCGGCAATTATGAATGAAAAGTCGGCAACTATGAGCATTCTGACGGCTACTGTGACGCCTTGGTCGACAATTATGAAGGAATGATCGGCAACAATGAGCACTTTTTGTTTAAATCTGAGCATTCTGACGGCTTGTGTGAGGAATCTGACGGCAGCTGTGAGCCTTTTGACTGCAACCATGAACCATTTAACTTACACTATCAACAGTATTTTTGATACTATGAATGGAAAGTCGGCAACTATGAGCATCGTGGAAGCGAGTGAGCATTTTGAAAGTACGTGTGAACATTCTGAAGGCAACTGTGAGTATTTTGAGGATTAGCACGCACCATCATGTAGGCAACAATGAGCTCTTTGTCCGCAAATATGAACGAAAATCCGGCAACTATAAGCGTTTTGACGGCACTTGTAAAGCCTTGGTCGGCAATTATAAACGAATAGTCGGCAACTATGAGCACTTTTTTCTTTAAATCTGAGCATTCTGACGGCTTATGTGAGGAATCTGACGGCAACTGTGAGTCTTTTGACAGCAACCATGAACCATTTAACTTACACTATCAGCAGAATGTTAGATATTATGAATGAAAAGTCGGCTATTATGAGCAACGTGGAAGCGAGTGTGAGCATTTTGAAAGTACGTGTGAACATTCTTTAGGCAAATATGAGTATTTTGAGGATGAGCACGAACCATTATGTAGGCAACTATGAGCCCTTTGTCCGCAAGAATGAACGGAAATCCGGCAACTATGAGCGTTTTACGGCACTTGTGAGGCCTTAGTCGGCAATTATGAACGAATAGTCGGCATCTATGAGCACTTTTTTAAATCTGAGCATTCTGACGGCTTGTGTGCGGAATCTGACGGCAACTGTGAATCTTTTGACAGCAACCATGAACCATTTAACTTACACTATCAGCAGTAAGTTAGATTTTACGGATGAAAATTCGGCAACTATGAGCACTGTGTAATCGAGTGTGAGCAATTTGAAAGTACGTCTGAACATTCTGAAGACAACCATGACTATTTTGAAGATGAGCACGAACCATTATGTAGGCAACTATGAGACCTTTGTCCGCAATGATGAACGAAAAGTCGGCAATTATGAGGGTTTTGACGGCACCTGTGAGGCCTTGGTCGGCAATTATGAACGAAAAGTCTGCAACTATGAGCACTTTTTCTTTAAATGTGAGCATGCTGACGGCTTGTGTTAGGAATCTGACGCCACTGTGTACGTTTTGGCAGCAAAAACGAACCATTTAACTTACATTATCAGCAGTAAGTTACATACTATGGATGAAAATTCGGCAACTATGTGCACCGTGGAATCGAGTGTGAGCAATTTGAAAGTACGTCTGAACATTCTGAAGGCAACTGTGAGTATTTTGAAGATGAGCACGAACCATTATGTAGGCAATTATGAGCGCTTTGTACGCAATTATGAACAAAAAGTCGGCAATTATGAGAGTTTTGTCGGCACCTGTGATGCCTTGGTTGGCAATTATGAACGAATGGTCTGAAACTATGAGCACTTTTTTTAAATCTGAGCATTCTGACGACTTGTGTGAGGAATCGGACGGCAACTGTGAGTCTTTTGACAGCAACCATGAACCATTTAACTTACACTATCAGGAGTATGTTAGAAATTATTAATGAAAAGTCGTCAACTATGAGCAACGTGGAAGCGAGTGTGAGCATTTTGAAAGTAGGTCTGAACATTCTGAAGGCAACTGTGAGGATTTTGAAGATGAGCACGAACCATTATGTAGGCAACTATGAGCCCTTTGTCCGCAATTATGAACGAAAAGTCGGCAATTATTAGCGTTTTGACGGCACCTGTGAGGCCTTGGTCGGCAATTATGAACGAATGGTCGGCAACTATGAGCACTTTTTCTTTAAATCTGAGCATTCTGACGGCTTGTGTGAGGAATCTGTAACCAACTGTGAGCCTTTTGACAGCAACCATGAACGATTTAACTTACAATATCAGCAGTAAAATAGATATTATGAATGAAAAGTCGGCAACTAAGAGCAACGTGGAAGCGTGTGTGAGCATTTTAAATGTACGTCTGAAAATTCTGAAGGCAAATGTGAGTATTTTGAAGATAAGAACGAACCATTATGTAGGCAACTATGAGCCCTTTGTTCGCAATTATGAACGAAAATTCGGCAACTATTAGCGTTTTGACGGCACCCGTTAGGCCTAGGTCGGCAATTATGAACGAAAAGTCGGCAACTATGAGCGTTTTGACGGCTAGTGTGAGGTCTTGGTCGGCAATTATGAACGAATGGTCGGCAACTATAAGCACTTTTTCTTAAAATCGGAGCATTCTGACGGGTTGTGTGAGGAATCTGACGGCAACTGTGAGTCTTTTGACATCAACCATGAACCATTTAACTTACACTTTCAGCAGTATGTTAGATATTATGAATGAAAATTCGGCTACTATGAGCACCGTGAAAGCGAGTGTGAGCATTTTGAAACTACGTCTGAAGTTTCTGAAGGCAAATGTGATTATTTTGAAGATGAGCAAGAACCATTATGTAGGCAACTATGAGCCCTTTGTCCGCAAATATGAACGAAAAGTCGGCAGTTATGAGCGTTTTACGACAGCTGTGAGGCCTTGGTCGGCAATTATGAATGAAAAGTTGGCAAATATGAACGTTTTGACGGCTATTTAGGCCTTGGCCGGCAATTATGAACTAAAAGTCGGCCACTATGAGCACTTTTTCTTTAAATCTGAGCATTCTGACGGCTTGTGTGAGGAATCTGACGGCAACTGTGAGTCTTTTGACAGCAACCATGAACCATTTAACTTACACTCTCAGCAGTATGCTAGATATTATGAATGAAAAGTCGGCAACTATGAGCATCGTGGAAGCGAGAGTGAGCATTTTGAAAAAACGTGTTAACATTCTGAAGGCAACTGTGAGTATTTTGAAGATGAGCACGAACCATTATTTAGGCAACTATGAGCCCTTTGTCGGCAAATATGAAAGAAAAGTTGGCAACTATGACCGTTTTGGCGGAACCTGTGAGGCCTTGGTCGGCAATTATAAATGAAAAGTCGGCTACTATGAGCGTTTTGACGGCTACTGTGACGCCTTGGTCGGCAATTATGAACGAATGGTCGGCAACTATAAACACTTTTTCTTAAAATCTGAGCATTCTGACGGGTTGTGTGAGGAATCTGACGGCAACTGTGTCTTTTGACAGCAACCATGAACCATTTAACTTACACTTTCAGCAGTATGTTAGATATTATGAATGAAAATTCGGCTACTATGAGCACCGTGGAAGCGAGTGTGAGCATTTTGAAAGTACGTGTGAACATTCTGAAGGCAAATGTGAGTATCTTGAAGATGAGAACGAACCATTATGTAGGCAAATATGAGCAATTTTTCCGCAATTATGAACGAAAAGTATGCAGATATGAGCGTTTTGACGGCAGCTGTTAGACTTTGGTCGGCAATTATGAACGAATGGTCGGCCACTATGAGCACTTTTTCTTTAAGTCTGAGCATTCTCACGGCTTGTGTGAGGAATCTGACGGCAACAGTGAGCCTTTTGATAGCAACCATGAACCATTTATCTTACATTATAGCAGTATGTTAGATATTATGAATGAAAAGTCGGCAACTATGAGCATCGTGGAAGCAAATGTGAGCATTTTGAAAGTACGTGTGAACATTCTTAAGGCAACTGTGAGCATTTTGAAGATAAGCACGAACCATTATGTAGGCAACTATGAGCCCTTTGTCCGCAATTATGAACGAAAAGTCGGCAACTATGAGCGTTTTGACGGCACCTGTGAGGCCTTGGTCGGCAATTAAGAACGAATGGTCGGCAACTATGAGCACTTATTCTTTAAGTCTGAGCATTCTGACGGTTTGTGTGAGGAATCTGACGGCAACTGTGAGCCTTTTGACAGCAACCATGAACCATTTAACTTACGCTGTGCGTAGTAAGTTAGATATTATGAATGAAAATTCGGCAACTATGAGCACCGTGGAAGCGAGTGTGAGCATTTTGAAAGTACGTGTGAACATTCTGAAGGCAAATGTGAGTATCTTGAAGATGAGCAAGAACCATTATGTAGGCAACTATGAGCCCTTTGACCGCAAATATAAACGAAAAGTCGGCAGTTATGAGCGTTATACGGCACCTGTGAGGGCTTGCTCGGCAATTATGAATGAAAAGTCAGCAAATATGAACGTTTTGACGGCTATTGAGGCCTTGGCCGGCAATTATGAACGAAATGTCGGCAACTATGAGCACTTTTTCTTTAGATCTGAGCATTCTGACGGCTTGTGTGAGGAATCTGACGCAACTGTGAGTCTTTTGACAGCAACCATGAACCATTTAACTTACACTATCAGCATTTTGTTAGATATTATGAATGAAAAGTCGGCAACTATGAGCATCGTGGAAGCGAGTGTGAGCATTTTGAAACTACGTGTGAACATTCTGAACGCAACTGTGAGTATTTTGAAGATGAGCACGAACCATTAAGTAGGCAACTATGAGCACTTTGTCCGCAAATATGAACGAAAATCCGGCAATTATGAGAGTTTTAACGGCACCTGTGAGGCCTTGGTCGGCAATTATGAACGAATGGTCGGCAACTATGAGCACTTTTTCTTTAAATCTAAGCATTCTGACGGCTTGTGTGAGGAATCTGCAACCAACTGTGAGCCTTTTGACAGCAACCATGAACGATTTAGCTTACAATATCAGCAGTAAGTTAGATATTATGAATGAAAATTCGGCTACTATGAGCACCGTGAAAGCGAGTGTGAGCATTTTGAAACTACGTCTGAAGTTTCTGAAGGCAAATGTGATTATTTTGAAGATGAGCAAGAACCATTATGTAGGCAACTATGAGCCCTTTGTCCGCAAATATGAACGAAAATCCGGCAACTATGAGCGTTTTTACGGCACCTGTGGGGCCTTGGTCGGCAATTATGAATGAAAAGTCGGCAACTATGAGCGTTTTTACGTCACCTGTGAGGCCTTGGTCGGCAATTATGAACGAATGGTCGGCCACTATGAGCACATTTTCTTTAAATCTGAGCATTCTGACGGCTTGTGTGAGGAATCTGACGGCAACTGTGAATCTTTTGACAGCAACCATGAACCATTTAACTTACACTGTGCGTAGTAAGTTAGATATTATGAATGAAAAGTCGGCAACTATGAGCACCGTGGAAGCGAGTGTGAGCATTTTAAAAGTACGTCCGAACATTCTGAATGCAAGGGTGAGTATTTTGAAGATGAGCACGAACCATTATGTAGGCAACTATGAGCCCTTTGTCCGCAATTATGAACGAAAGTCGGCAACTATGAGCACTTTTTCTTTAAATCTGAGCATTCTGACGGCTTGTGTGAGGAATCTGACGGCAACTGTGAGTCTTTTAACAGCAACCATCAACCATTTAACTTACATTATAGCAGTATGTTAGATATTATGAATGAAAAGTCGGCAACTATGAGCATCGTGCAAGCGAGTATGAGCATTTTGAAAGTACGTGTGAACATTCTGAAGGCAAGGGTGAGTGTTTTGAGGATGAGCACGAACCATTATGAAGGCAACTATGAGCCCTTTGTCCGGAATTAGGAAAGAAAAGTCGGAAAGTAGGGGTGTTTGGCAGCACCTGTGAGGCCCTGGTCGGCAATTATGAACAAAAAATCGGCAAGTATGAGCGTTTTGACGGCTACTGTGAGTCCCTGGTCGGCAATTATGAACGAATGGTCGGCAACTATGAGCACTTTTTCTTTAAATCTGAGCATTCTGACGGCTTGTGTGAGGAATCTGACGGCAACTGTCAGCCTTTTGACAGCAACCATGAACCTTTTAACTTACACTGTGAGGAGTAAGTTAGATATTATGAATGAAAGTCGGCAACTATGAGCAACGTGGAAGCGAGTGTGAGCATTTTGAAAGTATGTCTGAACCTTCTGAAGGCAACTGTGAGTATTTTGAAGTTGAGAACGAACCATTATTTAGACAACTATTAGCCCTTTGTCCGCAATTATGAACGAAAAGTCGGCAACTATGAGCGTTTTGACGGCACCTGTGAGGCCTTGATCGGCAATTATGAACGAATGGTCGGCAACTATGAGCACTTTTGCTTTAAATCGGAGCATTCTGACTGTTTGTGTGAGGAATCTGACGGCAACTGTGAGCCTTTTGACATCAACCATGAACCATTTAACTTACACTGTGCGTAGTAAGTTAGATATTATGAATGAAAATTGGGCAACTATGAGCACCGTGGAAGCGAGTGTGAACATTTTGAAAGTACGTGTGGACATTCTGAAGGCAAATGTGAGTATCTTGAAGATGAGAACGAACCATTATGTAGGCAACTATGAGCCCTTTTTGCGGAATTATCAACGAAAAGTAGGCAAATATGAGCGTTTTGACGGCAGCTGTGAGACCTTGGTCGGCAATTATGAACGAATGGTCGGCCACTATGAGCACTTTTTCTTTAAATCTGAGCACTCTCACGGCTTGTGTGACGAATCTGACATCAACTGTGAGCTTTTTGACAGACACCATGAACCATTGAACTTACACTATCAGCACTAAGTTAGATATTATGAATGAAAAGTCGGCAGCTATGAGTACAGTGGAATCGAGTGAGAGCATTTTGAAAGTACCTGTGAACATTCTGAAGGCAACTGTGAGTATTTTGAAGATGAGCACGAACCATTATGTAGGCAACTATGACCCCTTTGTCCGCAAATATGAACTAAAATCCGGCAACTATGAGCGTTTTTACGGCACCTGTGAGACCTTGGTCGGCAATTATGAACGAATGGTCGGCCACTATGAGCACTTTTTCTTTAAATCTGAGCATTCTCACGGCTTGTGTGAGGAATCTGACATCAACTGTGAGCATTTTGACAGCAACCATGAACCATTGAACTTACACTATCAGCACTAAGTTAGATATTATGAATGAAAAGTCGGCTACTATGAGCAACGTGGAAGCGAGTGTGAGCATTTTGAAAGTACGTGTGAACATTCTGAAGGCTACTGTGAGTATTTTGAGGATGAGCACGAACCATTATGTAGGCAACTATGAGCCCTTTGTCCGCAATTAGGAACGAAAATTCGGCAACTGTGAGCGTTTTACGGCACCTGTGAGGACTTGGTCGGCAATTATGAATGAAAGTCGGATATTAAGCGTTTTGACGGCTACTGTGACGCCTTGGTCGGCAATTATGAACGAATGATCGGCAACAATGAGCACTTTTTCTTTAAATCTGTGCATTCCGACGGCTTGTGTGAGGAATCTGACGGCAACTGTGAGCCTTTTGACTGCAACCATGAACCATTTAACTTACACTATCAGCAGAATGTTAGATACTATGAATGAAAAGTCGGCAGCTATGAGCATCGTGGAAGCGAGTGAGCATTTTGAAAGTACGTGTGAACATTCTGAAGGCAAGGTTGAGTGTTTTGAGGATGAGCACGAACCATTATGAAGGCAAATATGAGCCCTTTGTCCGGAATTAGGAAAGAAAAATCGGCAAGTAGGAGTGTTTGGCAGCACCTGTGAGCCCCTGGTCGGCAATTATGAACGAAAATCGGCAAGTATGAGCGTTTTGACGGCTACTGTGAGTCGTTGGTCGGCAATTATGAACGAATGGTCGGCAACTATGAGCACTTTTTCTTTAAATCCGAGCATTCTCACGGCTTGTGTGAGGAATCTGACGGCAACTGTGAGCCTTTTGACAGAAACCATGAACCATTTAACTTACACTGTGCGTAGTAAGTTAGATATTATGAATGAAAATTCGGCAACTATGAGCACCGTGGAAGCGAGTGTGAGCATTTTGAAAGTACGTGTGAACATTCTGAAGGCAAATGTGAGTATCTTGAAGATGAGCAAGAACCATTATGTAGGCAACTATGAGCCCTTTGTCCGCAAATATGAACGAAAAGTCGGCAGTTATGAGCGTTATACGGCACCTGTGAGGGCTTGCTCGACAATTATGAATGAAAAGTCGGCAAATATGAACGTTTTGACGTCTATTGAGGCCTTGGCCGGCAATTATGAACGAAATGTCGGCAACTATGAGCACTTTTTCTTTAAATCTGAGCATTCTGACGGCTTGTGTGAGGAATCTGACGCAACTGTGAGTCTTTTGACAGCAACCATGAACCATTTAACTTACACTATCAGCAGTATGTTAGATATTATGAATGAAAGTCGGCAACTATGAGCATCGTGGAAGCGAGTGTGAGCATTTTGAAACTACGTGTGAACATTCTGAAGGCAACTGTGATTATTTTGAAGATGAGCAAGAACCATTATGTAGGCAACTATGAGCCCTTTGTCCGCAAATATGAACGAAAAGTCGGCAGTTATGAGCGTCTTACGGCACCTGTGAGACCTTGGTCGGCACTTATGAATGAAAAGTCGGCAAATATGAACGTTTTGACGGCTATTGTGGCCTTGACCGGCAATTATGAACGAAAAGTCGGCCACTATGAGAACTTTTTCTTTAAATCTGAGCATTCTGACGGCTTGTGTGAGGAATCTGACGGCAACTGTGAGTCTTTTGACAGCAACCATGAACCATTTAACTTACACTATCAGCATTTTGTTAGATATTATGAATGAAAGTCGGCAACTATGAGCATCGTGGAAGCGAGTGTGAGCATTTTGAAAGTACGTGTGAACATTCTGAACGCAACTGTGAGTATTTTGAAGATGAGCTCGAACCATTATGTAGCCAACTATGAGCCCTTTGTCCGCAAATATAACGAAAAGTCGGCAACTATGAGCGTTTTACGGCACCTGTGAAGCCTTGGTCGGCAATTATGAATGAAAGTCGGCAACTATGAACGTTTTGACGGCTACTGTGAGGCCTTGGTCGGCAATTATGTACGAATGGTCGGCAACTATGAGCACTTTTTCTTTAAATCTGAGCATTCTGACGGCTTGTGTGAGGAATCTGACGGCAACTGTGAGCCTTTTGACAGCAACCATGAACCTTTTAACTTACACTGTGAGTAGCAAGTTAGATATTATGAATGAAAGTCGGCAACTATCAGCACCGTGGAAGCGAGTGTGAGCATTTTGAAAGTATGTCTGAACATTCTGAAGGCAACTGTGAGTATTTTGAAGTTGAGAACGAACCATTATTTAGACAACTATGAGCCCTTTGTCCGCAATTATGAACGAAAAGTCGGCAATTATGAGCGTTTTGACGGCACCTGTGAGGCCTTGCTCAGCAACTATGAACGAAGGGTCGGCAACAATGAGCACTTTTTCTTTAAATCTGAGCATTCTGACGGCTTGTGTGAAGAATCTGACATCAACTGTGAGCCATTTGACAGCAACCATAAGCCATTGAACTTACACTATCAGCACTAAGTTAGATATTATGAATGAAAAGTCGGCAGCTATGAGCACCGTGGAATGGAGTATGAGCATATTGAAAGTACGTCTTAACATTCTGAAGGCAACTGTGAGTATTTTGAAGATGAGCACGAACCATTATGTAGGCAACTATGAGCCCTTTGTCCGCAATTAGGAACGAAAAGTCGGCAACTATGAGCGTTTTACGGCACCTGTGAAGCCTTGGTCGGCAATTATGAATGAAAGTCGGCAACTATGAACGTTTTGACGGCTACTGTGAGGCCTTGGTCGGCAATTATGTACGAATGGTCGGCAACTATGAGCACTTTTTCTTTAAATCTGAGCATTCTGACGGCTTGTGTGAGGAATCTGACGGCAAGTGTGAGCCTTTTCACAGCAAGTATGAACCATTTAACTTACAATATCAGCAGTAAGTAAGATATTCTGAATGAAAAGTCGGCAACTATGAGCACCGTGGAAGTGAGTGTGAGCATTTTGAAAGTACGTCTGAACATTCTGAAGGCAACTGTGAGTATTTTGAAGATGAGAACGAACCATTATGTATGCAACTATGAGCCCTTTGTTCGGAATTATGAAGGAAAATTCGGCAACTATGAGCGTTTTGACGGCACCTGTGAGGCCTTATTTTTTCAATTATGAACGAATGGTCGGAAACTATTAGCACTTTTTTTAAATCTGAGCATTCTGACGGCTTGTGTGAGGAATCGGACGGCAACTGTGAGTCTTTTGACAGCAACCATAAACCATTTATCTTACACTATCAGCAGTACGCTAGATATTATGAATGAAAAGTCGGCAACTAAGAGCAACGTGGAAGCGAGTGTGAGCATTTTGAAAGTACGTTTGAACATTCTGAAGGCAACTGTGAGTATTTTGAAGAGGAGCACGAACCATTATGTAGACAACTATGAGCCCTTTGTCCGCAATTAGTAACGAAATGTCGGCAACTATGAGCGTTTTGACGGCACCTGTGAGACCTTGGTCGGCAATTATGAACGAATGGTCGGCAACTATGAGCACTTTTTCTTTAAATCTGAGCATTCTGATGGCTTGTGTGAGGATTCTGACGGCAACTGTGAGTCTTTTGACAGCAACCATGAACCATTTAACGTACACTTTCAGCAGTATGTTTGATATTATGAATGAAAAGCCGGCAACTGTGAGCATCGTGGAAGCGAGTGTGAGCATTTTGAAAGTACGTATGAACATTCTGAAGGCAACTGTGAGGATTTTGAAGATGAGAACGAACCAGTATGTAGGCAACTATGAGCCCTTTGTCCGCCAATATGAAAGAAAAGTCTGCAATTATGAGCGTTTTGACGGCACCTTTTGGCCTTGGTCAGCAATTATGAACGAAAACTCGGCAACTATGAGCGTTTTGACGGCTACTGTGAGGTCTTGGTCGGCAATTATGAACGAATGGTCTGCAACTATGAGCACTTTTTCTTTAAATCTGAGCATTCTGACGGCTTGTGTGAGGAATCTGACGGCAACCGTGAGCCTTTTGATAGCAACCATGAACCATTTAACTTACACTATCAACAGTATTTTTGATACTATGAATGGAAAGTCGGATACTATGAGCGTCGTGGAAGCGAATGTGAGCATTTTGAAAGTATGTCTGAACATTCTGAAGGCAACTGTGAGGATTTTGAGAATGAGCACGAACCAATATGAGGCAAATATGAGCCCTTTGTTCGCAATTAGGAACGAAAATTCGGCAACTATGAGCGTTTTTACAGCACCTGTGAGGCCTTTGTCGGCAAATATGAATGAAAATTCGGCAACTATGAGCATTTTGACGGCTACTGTGAGGCCTTGGTCGGCAATTATGAACGAATGGTCGGCCACTATGAGGACATTTTCTTTAAATCTGAGCATTCTGACGGCTTGTGTGAGGAATCTGACGGCAATTGTGAGTCTTTTAACAGCAACCATGAACCATTTAACTTACACTATCAGCAGTATGTTAGATATTATGAATGAAAAGTCGGCAACTATGAGTATCGTGGAAGCGAGTGTGAGCATTTTGAAAGTGCGTGTGAACATTCTGAAGGCAAGTGTGAGTATTTTAAAGATGAGCACGAACCATTATGTAGGCAACTAAGAGCCCTTTGTCCGCAAATATGAAAGAAAAGTCGGCAATTGTGAGCGTTTTGACGGCACCTGTGAGGCCTTGGTCGGCAATTATGAATGAAAAGTCCGAAACTATGAGCGCTTTGACGGCTACAGTGATGCCTTCGTCGGCAATTATGAACGAATGGTCTTCAACTATGAGCAATTTTTCTTTAAATCTGAGCATTCTGACGGCTTGTGTGAGGAATCTGACGGCAACTGTGAGTCTTTTGACAGCAACAATGAACCATTTAACTTACACCATCAGCAGTATGTTAGAAATTGTTAATGAAAAGTCGGCAACTATGAGCAACGTGGAAGCGAGTGTGAGCATTTTGAAAGTACGTCTGAACATTCTGAAGGCAACTGTGAGTATTTTGAAGATGAGCACGAACCATTATGTAGGCAACTATGAGCCCTTTGTCCGCAATTATGAAGGAAAAGTCGGCAATTATGAGCGTGTTGACGGCACCTGTGAGGCCTTGGTCGGCAATTATGAACGAAAAGTCAGCAACAATGAGCACTTTTTGTTTAAATGTGAGCATTCTGACGGCTTGTGTGAGGAATCTGACGCCACTGTGAGCCTTTTGGCAGCAACCGCGAACCATCTAACTTACACTTTCAGCAGTAAGTTACATATTATGTATGAAAATTCGGTAACTATGAGCACCGTGGAATCGAGTGTGAGCAATTTGAAAGTACGTCTGAACATTCTGAAGGCAACTGTGAGGATTTTGAAGATGAGCACGAACCATTATGTAGGCAACTATGAGCTTTTTGTCCGGCTCTAGGACCGAAAAGTCGGCAACTATGAGCGTTTACGGCACCTGTGAAGCCTTGGTCGGCAATTATGAATGAAAAGTCGGCAACTATGAGCATTCTGACGGCTACTGTGACGCCTTGGTCGACAATTATGAACGAATGATCGGCAACAATGAGCACTTTTTGTTTATATCTGAGCATTCCGACGGCTTGTGTGAGGAATCTGACGGCAACTGTGAGCCTTTTGACTGCAACCATGAACCATTTAACTTACACTATCAGCAGAATGTTAGATACTATGAATGAAAAGTCGGCAACTATGAGCATCGTGGAAGCGAGTGTGAGCATTTTGAAAGTACGTTTGAACATTCTGAAGGCAACTTTGAGTACTTTGAAGATGAGCACGAACCATTATGTAGGCAAATATGAGCCCTTTGTCCGCATTTATGAACGAAAAGTCGGCAATTACGAGCGTTTTGACGGCACCTGTGAGGCCTAGGTCGGCAATTATGAATGAAAAGTCGGCAACTATGAGCGTTTTGACGGCTACTGTGATGCCTTGGTCGGCAATTATGAACGAATGGTCGGCAACTATGAGCAATTTTTCTTTAAATCTGAGCATTCTGACGGCTTGTGTGAGGAATCTGACATCAACTGTGAGTCTTTTGACAGCAACCATGAACCATTGAACTTACACTATCAGCATTAAGTTAGATATTATGAATTAAAGTCGGCAACTATGAGCATCGTGGAAGCGAGTGTGAGCATTTTTAAAGTACGTGTGAACATTCTGAACGCAACTGTAAGTATTTTCAAGATGAGCACGAATCATTATGTAGGCAACTATGAGCCTTTTGTCCGCAATTAGAAACGAAAAGTCGGCAACTATGAGCGTTTTACGGCAGCTGTGAGGCCTTGGTCGGCAATTATAAATGAAAAGTCGGCTACTATGAGCGTTTTGACGGCTACTCTGACGCCTTGGTCTGCAATTATGAACGAATGGTCGGCAACTATAAGCACTTTTTCTTAAAATCTGAGCATTCTGACGGGTTGTGTGAGGAATCTGACGGCAACTGTGAGTCTTTTGACATCAACCATGAACCATTTAACTTACACTTTCAGCAGTATGTTAGATATTATGAATGAAAATTCGGCTACTATGAGCACCGTGAAAGCGAGTGTGAGCATTTTGAAACTACGTCTGAAGTTTCTGAAGGCAAATGTGATTATTTTGAAGATGAGCAAGAACCATTATGTAGGCAACTATGAGCCCTTTGTTCGCAAATATGAACGAAAAGTCGGCAGTTATGAGCGTTTTACGACAGATGTAAGGCCTTGGTCGGCAATTATGAATGAAAGACGGCAACTATGAACGTTTTGACGGCTACTGTGAGGCCTTGGTCGGCAATTATGAACTAAAAGTCGGCCACTATGAGCACTTTTTCTTTAAATCTGAGCATTCTGACGGCTTGTGTGAGGAATCTGATGGCAACTGTGAGTCTTTTGACAGCAACCATGAACCATTTAACTTACACTCTCAGCAGTATGCTAGATATTATGAATGAAAAGTCGGCAACTATGAGCATCGTGGAAGCGAGAGTGAGCATTTTGAAAAAACGTGTGAACATTCTGAAGGCAACTGTGAGTATTTTCAAGATGAGCACGAACCATTATGTAGGCAACTATGAGCCCTTTGTCCGCAAATATGAAAGAAAAGTTGGCAACTATGATCGTTTTGGCGGAACCTGTGAGGCCTTGGTCGGCAATTATAAATGAAAAGTCGGCTACTATGAGCGTTTTGACGGCTACTGTGACGCCTTGGTCGGCAATTATGAACGAATGGTCGGCAACTATAAACACTTTTTCTTAAAATCTGAGCATTCTGACGGGTTGTGTGAGGAATATGACGGCAACTGTGTCTTTTGACAGCAACCATGAACCATTTAACTTACACTTTCAGCAGTATGTTAGATATTATGAATGAAAATTCGGCTACTATGAGCACCGTGGAAGCGAGTGTGAGCATTTTGAAAGTACGTGTGAACATTCTGAAGGCAAATGTGAGTATCTTGAAGATGAGAACGAACCATTATGTAGGCAAATATGAGCAATTTTTCCGCAATTATGAACGAAAAGTATGCAGATATGAGCGTTTTGACGGCAGCTGTTAGACCTTGGTCGGCAATTATGAACGAATGGTCGGCCACTATGAGCACTTATTCTTTAAGTCTGAGCATTCTGACGGCTTGTGTAAGGAATCTGACTGCCACTGTGAGCCTTTTGCCAGCAACCATGAACCATTTAACTTACACTATCAGCAGTAAGTTAGATATTATCGATGAAAATTCGGCAACTAAGAGCACCGTGGAATTTAGTGTGAGCAATTTAAAAGTACGTCTGAACATTCTGAAGGCAACTGTGAGTATTTTCAAGATGAGCACGAACCATTATGTAGGCAACTATGAGCCATTTGTCCGGAAATATGAACTAAAAACCGGCTACTATGAGCGTTTTGACGGCACCTGTGAGTCCTTGGTCGGCAATTATGAACGAATGGTCGGCAACTATGAGCACTTTTTCTTTAAAACTGAGCATTCTGACGGCTTGTGTGAGGAATCTGACGGCTACTGTGAGCCTTTTGACAGCAACCATTAACCATTTAACTTACAATATCAGCAGTAAGTTAGATATTATGAATGAAAAGTCGGCAACTATTAGCACCGTGGGAGCGAGTGTGAGCATTTTGAAAGTACGTCTGAACATTCTGACGGCAACTGTGAGTATTTTGAAGATGAGCACGAACCATTATGTAGGCAACTATGAGCGCTTTGTCCGGCAATATGAACGAAAAGTCGGCAATTATGTGCGATTTGACGGCACCTTTGAGGTCTTGGTCGGCAATTATGAACGAAAAGTCGGCAAATATGAGCATTTTGACGACTACTGAGAGGTCCTGTTCGGAAATTATGAACGAATGGTCGGCAACTATGAGCATTTTCTCTTTAAATATGAGCATTCTGACGTCTTGTGTGAGGAATCTGACGCCACTGTGAGCCTTTTGGCAGCAACCACGAACCATTTAACTTACACTATCCCCAGTAAGTTAGATATTAAGGATGAAAATTCGGCAAATATGAGCACCGTGGAATAGAGTGTGAGCAATTTGAAAGTACGTCTGAACATTCTGAAGGCAACTGTGAGTATTTTAAAGATGAGCACGAACCATTATGTAGGCAATTAATAGCCCTTTGTCCGCAATTATGAACGAAAAGTCGGCAATTATGAGCGTTTTGACAACAACCATGAACCATTTAACTTACACTATCAGCAGTATGTTAGATATAATGAACGAAAAGTCGGCAACAATGAGCAACGTGGAAGCGAGTATGAGCATTTTGAAAGTATGTCTGAACATTCTGAGGGCAACTGTGAGTATTTTGAAGATGAGCACGAATCATTATGTAGGAAACTATGAGCCCTTTGTCCGCAATTAGACACGAAAATTCGGCAACTATGAGCGTTGTTACGGCACCTGTGAGGCCTTGGTCGGTAATTATGAATGAAAAGTCGGCAACTATGAGCGTTTTGACGACTAGTGTGAGGCCTTGCTCGGCAATTATGAACGAATGGTGGGCAACTATGAGCAATTTTTCTTTAAATCTGAGCATTCTGACGGCTTGTGTGAGGAATCTGACGGCAACTGTGAGCCTTTTTACAGCAACCATGAACCATTGAACTTACACTATCAGCACTAAGTTAGATATTATGAATAAAAGTCGGCAACTATGAGCATCGTGAAAGCGAGTGTGAGCATTTTGAAAGTACGTGTGAACATTCTGAACGCAACTGTGATTATTTTGAAGATGAGCACGAAACATTATGTAGGCAACTATGAGCTTTTTATCCGCAAATATAAAGGAAAATCCGGCAACTATGAGCGTTTTAACGGCACCTGTGAGGCCTTGGTCGGCAATTATGAATGAAAAGTCCGCATCTATGAGCGTTGTGACGGCTACTGTGACGCCTTGCTCAGCAATTATGAACGAATGATCGGCAACAATGAGCATTTTTTCTTTAAATCTGAGCATTCCGACGGCTTGTGTGAGGAATCTGACGGCAACTGTAAGCCTTTTGACTGCAGCCATGAACCATTTAACTTACACTATCAGCAGAATGTTAGATACTATGAATGAAAAGTCGGCAACTATGAGCATCGTGGAAGCGAGTGAGCATTTTGAGAGTACGTGTGAACATTCTGAAGGCAACTGTGAGTATTTTGAGGATGAGCACGCACCATCATGTAGGCAACTATGAGCCATTTGTCCGCAAATATGAACGAAAATCCGGCAACTATAAGCGTTTTGACGGCACTTGTGAGGCCTTGGTCGGCAATTATGAACGAATAGTCGGCAACTATGAGCACTTTTTTCATTAAATCTGAGCATTCTGACGGCTTGTGTGAGGAATTTGACGGCAACTGTGAGTCTTTTGACAGCAACCATGAACCATTTAACTTACACTATCAGCAGTATGTTAGATATTATGAATGGAAAGTCGGCAACTAAGAGCAACGTGGAAGCGAGTGAACATTCTGAAGGCAACTGTGAGTATTTTGAAGATGAGCACGAACCATTATGTAGGCAACTATGAGCCCTTTGTCCGCAATTATGAACGAAAAGTCGGCAATTATGAGCGTTTTGACGGCATCTGTGAGGCCTTGGTCGGAAATTATGAATGAAAAGTCGGCAACTATGAGTGTTTTGACGGCTACTGTGATGCCTTGGTCGGCAATTATGAACGAATGGTGGGCAACTATGAGCAATTTTTCTTTAAATCTGAGCATTCTGACGGCTTGTGTGAGGAATCTGACGGCAACTGTGAGTCTTTTGACAGCAACCATGAACCATTTAACTTACGCTATCAGCAGTATGTTAGAAATTATTAATGAAAAGTCGGCAACTATGAGCAACGTGGAAGCGAGTGTGAGCATTTTGAAAGTACGTCTGAACATTCTGAAGGCAACTGTGAGGATTTTGAAGATGAGCACGAACCATTATGTAGGCAATTATGAGCCATTTTTCCGCAAATATGAACAAAAAGTCGGCAATTATGAGCGTTTTGACGGCACCTGTGAGGCCTTGGTCCGCAACTATGAGCACTTTTTCTTTAAATCTGAGCATTCTGACGGCTTGTGTGAGGAATCTGACATCAACTGTGAGCCTTTTGACAGCAACCATAAACCATTGAAGTTACACTATCAGCACTAAGTTAGATATTATGAATGAAAGTCGGCAACTATGAGCATCGTGGAAGCGAGTGTGAGCATTTTGAAAGTACGTGTGAACATTCTGAACGCAACTGTGAGTATTTTGAAGATGAGCACGAACCATTATGTAGGCAATTATGAGCCCTTTTTCCGCAAATATGAACAAAAAGTCGGCAATTATGAGCGTTTGGACGGCACCTGTGAGGCCTTGGTCCGCAATTGTGAACGAAAAGTCAGCAACTATGAGCACTTTTTCTTTAAATCTGAGCATTCTGACGGCTTGTGTGAGGAATCTGACATCAACTGTGAGCCTTTTGACAGCAACCATGAACCTTTCATCTTACACTATCAGCACTAAGTTAGATATTATGAATGAAAGTCGGCAACTATGAGCATCGTGGAAGCGAGTGTGAGCATTTTGAAAGTACGTGTGAACATTCTGAACGCAACTGTGAGTATTTTGAAGATGAGCACGAACCATTATGTAGGCAACTATGAGCCCTCTGTCCGCAAATATGAACGAAAATCCGGCAACTATGAGCGTCTTAACGGCACGTGTTAGGCCTTGGTCGGCAATTATGAACGATTGGTCTGCAACTATGAGCACTTTTTCTTTAAATGTGAGCATTCTGACGGCTTGTGTGAGGAATCTGACGCCACTGTGAGTCTTTTGGCAGCAACCACGAACCATTTAACTTACACTATCCCCAGTAAGTTACATATTATGAATGAAAACTCGGAACGATTAGCACCGAGGAAGCGAGTGTGAGCATTTTGAAAGTACGTCTGAACATTCAGAAGGCAACTGTGAGTATTTTGCAGATGAGCACGAACCATTATGTAGGGAATTAAGTGCCCTTTGTCCGCAATTATGAACGAAAATTCGGCAATTATGAGCGTTTTGACAGCAAACATGAACCATTTAACTTACACTATCAGCAGTATGTTAGATATTAAGAATGAAAAGTCGGCAACTATGAGCAACGTGGAAACGAGTGTGAGCATTTTGAAAGTATGACTGAATATTCTGAGGGCAACTCTGAGTATTTTGAAGATGAGCACGTATCATTATGTAGGCAACTATGAGCCCTTTGTCCGCAATTAGAAACGAAAAGCCGGCAACTATGAGCGTTTCACATCACTTGTGGGGCCTTGGTCGGCAATTACGTATGAAAGACGGCAACTATGAACGTTTGACGGCAACTGTGAGGCCTTGGTCGGCAATTATGAACGAATGATCAGCAACTATGAGCACTTTTTCTTTAAATCTGAGCATTCTGACGGCTTGTGTGAGTAATCTGACGGCAACTGTGAGTCTTTTGACAGCAACCATGAACCATTTAACTTACACTATCAGCAGTATCCTAGATATTATGAATGAAAAGTCGGCAACTATGAGCATCGTGGAAGCGAGAGTGAGCATTTTGAAAAACGTGTGAACATTCTGAAGGCAACTGTGAGTATTTTGAAGATGAGCACGAACCATTATGTAGGCAACTATGAGCCCTTTGTCCGCCAATATGAAAGAAAAGTCGGCAATTATGAGCGTTTTGACGGCACCTGTGAGGCCTTGGTCGGCAATTATGAATGAAAAGTCGGCAACTATGAGCGCTTTGACGGCTACAGTGATGCCTTCGTCGGCAATAATGAACGAATGGTCGGCAACTATGAGCAATTTTTCTTTAAATCTGAGCATTCTGACGGCTTGTGTGAGGAATCTGACGGCAACTGTGAGTCTTTTGACAGCAACCATGAACCATTTAACTTACACCATCAGCAGTATGTTAGAAATTATTAATGAAAAGTCGGCAACTATGAGCAACGTGGAAGCGAGTGTGAGCATTTTGAAAGTACGTCTGAACATTCTGAAGGCAACTGTGAGTATTTTGAAGATGAGCAAGAACCATTATGTAGGCAACTATGAGCCCTTTTTCCGCAAATATGAACAAAAAGTCGGCAATTATGAGCGTTTTGACTGCACCTGTGAGGCCTTGGTCCGCAATTATGAACGAAAAGTCAGCAACTATGAGCACTTTTTTTTTAAATCTGAGCATTCTGACGGCTTGTGTGAGGAATCTGACATCAACTGTGAGCCATTTGACAGCAACCATGAACCATTGAACTTACACTATCAGCACTAAGTTAGATATTATGAATGAAAGTCGGCAACAATGAGCATCGTGGAAGCGAGTGTGAGCATTTTGAAAGTACGTGTGAACATTCTGAACGCAACTGTGAGTATTTTGAAGATGAGCACGAACCATTATGTAGGCAATTATGAGCCCTTTTTCCGCAAATATGAACAAAAAGTCGGATATTATGAGCGTTTTGACGGCACCTGTGAGGCCTTGGTCCGCAATTATGAACGAAAAGTCAGCAACTTTGAGCACTTTTTCTTTAAATCTGAGCATTCTCACGGCTTGTGTGAGGAATCTGACATCACCTGTGAGCCTTTTGACAGCAACCATGAACCTTTGAACTTACACTATCAGCACTAAGTTAGATATTATGAATGAAAAGTCGGCTACTATGAGCAACGTGGAAGCGAGTGTGAGCATTTTGAAAGTACGTGTGAACATTCTGAAGGCTACTGTGAGTATTTTGAGGATGAGCACGAACCATTATGTAGGCAACTATGAGCCCTTTGTCCGCAAATATGAACGAAAATCCGGCAACTATGAGCGTTTTAACGGCACGTGTTAGGCCTTGGTCGGCAATTATGAACGATTGGTCAGCAACTATGAGCACTTTTTCTTTAAATGTGAGCATTCTGACGAATTGTGTGAGGAATCTGACGGCACTGTGAGTCTTTTGGCAGCAACCACGAACCATTTAACTTACACTATCCCCAGTAAGTTACATATTATGAATGAAAACTCGGAACGATTAGCACCGAGGAAGCGAGTGTGAGCATTTTGAAAGTACGTCTGAACTTTCCGAAGGCAACTGTGAGTATTTTGCAGATGAGCACGAACCACTATGTAGGGAATTAAGTGCCCTTTGTCCGCAATTATGAACGAAAATTCGGCAATTATGAGCGTTTTGACAGCAACCATGAACCATTTAACTTACACTATCAGCAGTATGTTAGATATTATGAATGAAAAGTCGGCAACAATGAGCAACGTGGAAACGTGTGTGAGGATTTTGAAAGTATGACTGAACATTATGAGGGCAACTGTAGGTATTTTGAAGATGAGCACGAATCATTATGTAGGCAACTATGAGCCCTTTGTCCGCAATTAGAAACGAAAAGTCGGCAACTATGAGCGTTTCACGGCACCTGTGAGGCCTTGGTCGGCAATTACGAATGAAAGACGGCAAATATGAACGTTTGACGGCTACTGTGAGGCCTTGGTCGGCAATTATGAACGAATGATCAGCAACTATGAGCACTTTTTCTTTAAATCTGAGCATTCTGACGGCTTGTGTGAGTAATCTGACGGCAACTGTGAGTCTTTTGACAGCAACCATGAACCATTTAACTTACAATATTAGCAGTATGCTAGATATTACGAATGAAAAGTCGGCAACTATGAGCATCGTGGAAGCGAGAGTGAGCATTTTGAAAAACGTGTGAACATTCTGAAGGCAACTGTGAGTATTTTGAAGATGAGCACGAACCATTATGTAGGCAACTATGAGCCCTTTGTCCGCAAATATGAAAGAAAAGTTGGTAATTATGAGCGTTTTGACGGCACCTGTGAGGCCTTGGTCGGCAATTATGAATGAAAAGTCGGCAACTATGAGCGCTTTGACGGCTACAGTGATGCCTTCGTCGGGAATTATGAACGAACGGTCGGCAACTATGAGCCATTTTTCTTTAAATCTGAGCATTCTGACGGCTTGTGTGAGGAATCTGACGGCAACTGTGAGTATTTTGACAGCAACTATGAACCATTTAACTTACACCATCAGCAGTATGTTAGAAATTATTAATGAAAAGTCGGCAACTATGAGCATCGTGGAAGCGAGAGTGAGCATTTTGAAAAACGTCTGAGCATTCTGAAGGCAACTGTGAGTATTTTGAAGATGAGCAAGAACCATTATGTAGGCAACTATGAGCCCTTTTTCCGCAAATATGAACAAAAAGTCGGCAATTATGAGCGTTTTGACGGCACCTGTGAGGCCTAGGTCCGCAATTATGAACGAAAAGTCAGCAACTATGAGCACTTTTTCTTTAAATCTGAGCATTCTGACGGCTTGTGTGAGGAATCTGACATCAACTGTGAGCCTTTTGACAGCAACCATGAACCATTTAACTTACACTATCAGCACTAAGTTAGATATTATGAATGAAAGTCGGCAACTATGAGCATCGTGGAAGCGAGTGTGAGCATTTTGAAAGTACGTGTGAACATTCTGAACGCAACTGTGAGTATTTTGAAGATGAGCACGAACCATTATGTAGGCAATTATGAGCCCTTTTTCCGCCAATATGAACAAAAAGTCGACAGTTATGAGCGTTTTGACGGCACCTGTGAGACCTTGGTCGGCAATTATGAATGAAAAGTCAGAACTATGAGCGTTTTGACGGCTACTGTGATGCCTTGGTCAGAAATTATGAACGAATGGTCGGCAACTATGAGCACTTTTTCTTTAAATCTGAGCATTCTGACGGCTTGTGTGAGGAATCTGACGGCAACTGTGAGTCTTTTCACAGCAACCATGAACCATTTAACTTACACTTTGAGCAGTATGTTAGATATTATGAATGAAAAGTCGGCAACTGTGAGCATCGTGGAAGCGAGTGTGAGCATTTTGAAAGTACGTATGAACATTCTGAAGGCAACTGTGAGTATTTTGAAGATGAGAACGAACCATTATGTAGGCAACTATGAGCCCTTTGTCCGCCAATATGAACGAAAAGTCTGCAATTATGAGCGGTTTGACGGCACCTTTTGGCCTTGGTCGGCAATTATGAACGAAAAGTCGGCAACTATGAGCGTTTTGACGGCTACTGAGAGGTCCTGTTCGGAAATTATGAACGAATGGTCGGCAACTATGAGCACTTTTTCTTTAAATGTGAGAATTTTAACTGCTTGGGTGAGGAATCTGACGGCAACTGTGTCTTTTGACAGCAACCATAAAGCACTTATCTTACACTATCAGCAGTATGTTAGATATTATGAATGAAAATTCGGCAACTATGAGCACCGTGGAATCGAGTGTGAGCAATTTGAAAGTACGTCTGAACATTCTGAAGGCAAATGTGAGTATTTTGAAGATGAGAACGAACCATTATGTAGGCAACTATGAGCCCTTTGTCCGCCAATATGAACGAAAAGTCTGCAATTATGAGCGGTTTGACGGCACCTTTTGGCCTTGGTCGGCAATTATGAACGAAAAGTCGGCAACTATGAGCGTTTTGACGGCTACTGAGAGGTCCTGTTCGGAAATTATGAACGAATGGTCGGCAACGATGAGCACTTTTTCTTTAAATCTGAGCATTCTGACGGCTTGTGTGAGGAATGTGACAGCAGATGTGAGCCTTTTGACAGCAACCATGAACCATTTAACTTACACTACCAGCAGAATGTTAGATATTATGAATGGAAAGTTGGCAACTATGAGCATCGTGGAAGCGAGTGTGAGCATTTTGAAAGTACGTGTGAACATTCTGAAGGCAACTGTGATTATTTTGAAGATGAGCCAGAACCATTATGTAGTCAACTATGAGCCCTTTGTCCGCAAATATGAACGAAAATCCGGCAACTATGAGCGTTTTTACGGCACCTGTGAGGCCTTGGTCGGCAATTATGAATGAAAAGTCGGCAACCATGAGCGTTTTGACGGCTACTGAGAGGTCCTGTTCGGAAATTATGAACGAATGGTCGGCAACTATGAGCACTTTTTATTTAAATGTGAGCATTCTGACTGCTTGGGTGAGGAATCTGACGGCAACTGTGTCTTTTGACAGCAACCATAAACCATTTATCTTACACTATCAGCAGTATGTTAGATATTATGAATGAAAAGTCGGCAACTATGAGCATCGTGGAAGCGAGTGTGTGCATTTTGAAAGTACGTGTGAACATTCTGAAGGCAACTGTGAGTATTTTGAGGATGAGCACGCACCATTATGTAGGCAACTATGAGCCCTTTGTCCGCAAACATGAACGAAAATCCGGCAACTATGAGCGTTTTGACGGCACCTGTGAGGCCTTGGTCGGCAATTATGAATGAAAAGTCAGCAACAATGAGCACTTTTTCTTTAAATGTGAGAATTCTGACGGCTTGTGTGAGGAATCTGACGGCAACTGTGAGCCTTTTGACAGCAACCATTAACCATTTAACTTACACTATCAGCACTAAGTTAGATATTATGAATGAAAAGTCGGCAACTATTAGCACCGTGGGAGCGAGTGTGAGCATTTTGAAAGTACGTCTGAACATTCTGACGGCAACTGTGAGTATTTTGAAGATGAGCACGAACCATTATGTAGGCAACTATGAGCGCTTTGTCCGGCAATATGAACGAAAAGTCGGCAATTATGTGCGATTTGACCGCACCTTTGAGGTCTTGGTCGGCAATTATGAACGAAAAGTCGGCAAATATGAGCGTTTTGACGGCTACTGAGAGGTCCTGTTCGGAAATTATGAACGAATGGTCGGCAACTATGAGCATTTTCTCTTTAAATATGAGCATTCTGACGGCTTGTGTGAGGAATCTGACGCCACTGTGAGCCTTTTGGCAGCAACCACGAACCATTTAACTTACACTATCCCCAGTAAGTTAGATATTAAGGATGAAAATTCGGCAAATATGAGCACCGTGGAATAGAGTGTGAGCAATTTGAAAGTACGTCTGAACATTCTGAAGGCAACTGTGAGTATTTTGAAGATGAGCACGAACCATTATGTATGCAATTAATAGCCCTTTGTCCGCAATTATGAACGAAAAGTCGGCAATTATGAGCGTTTTGACAACAACCATGAACCATTTAACTTACACTATCAGCAGTATGTTAGATATAATGAATGAAAAGTCGGCAACAATGAGCAACGTGGAAGCGAGTATGAGCATTTTGAAAGTATGTCTGAACATTCTGAGGGCAACTGTGAGTATTTTGAAGATGAGCACGAATCATTATGTAGGAAACTATGAGCCCTTTGTCCGCAATTAGACACGAAAATTCGGCAACTATGAGCGTTGTTACGGCACCTGTGAGACCTTGGTCGGTAATTATGAATGAAAAGTCGGCAACTATGAGCGTTTTGACGGCTAGTGTGAGGCCTTGCTCGGCAATTATGAACGAATGGTCGGCCACTATGAGCATATCTATATATATAAAAGAGAACGCACAAAATCCTTTGTCCGCTCATCACGCTAATACGGCTGAACCGATTTCTTTCATTTTTGGGGGGTTGTTAGGATTTGGACCCTAGATGGTTTTTATCATATCACTTTAATTTTCAATTACCAGTGTCTTGAGATAATTGACCAATCAGGTGTCAATACGTAAAAAAATCCTTTGTCCGCTCATCACGCTAATACGGCTGAACCGATTTCTTTCATTTTTCTGAGGTTGTTAGGATGTGGACCCTAGATGGTTTTTATCATATCACTTTAATTTTCAATTACCAGTGTCTTGAGATAATTGACCATTCAGGTGTCCATACGTACAAATCCTTTGTTATTAGTTCATCATAGGTATAAAAATAAACGTATTTATATGCAACCCGCATGACCCTGTGACTCGGCGGGTTAACATAACTGACAGGCGCTATAAATCACTTGAAAGCGAAAAAGTAAAAATTATCTAAGTAACAAAGGTTATTGCGTTCCGGGATGACCGCAGCGAAGCGGGGCGGGTTGGGGTGACCGCAGCGAAGCGGGGCGGGTTAACATAAATGACAGGCGCTATAATGTTAACATTTACTGCGATCTACTATGGTTTTTATCATATCACTTGAAAGCGAAAAAGTAAAAATTATCTAATTAACAAGGTTTATTGCGTTCCGGGGTGACCCCAGCGAAGCGGGGTGAACGCTGCTAGTTTTCTTTAAATCTGAACATTCTGACGGCTTGTATGAGGAATCTGACGGCAACTGTGAGTCTTTTGACAGCAACCATGAACCATTTAACTTACACTATCAGCAGTATGCTAGATATTATGAATGAAAAGTCGGCAACTATGAGCATCGTGGAAGCGAGTGTGAGCATTTTGAAAGTACGTGTGAACATTCTGAATGCAACTGTGAGTATTTTGAAGATGAGCACGAACCATTATGTAGGCAACTATGAGCCCTTTGTCCGCAAAAATGAAGGAAAAGTTTGCAATTATGACCGTTTTGGCGGAACCTGTGAGGCCTTGGTCGGCAATTATGAACCAATGGTCGGCAACTATGAGCACTTTTTGTTTAAATCTGAGCATTCTGACGGCTTGTGTGAAGAATCTGAAAGCAACTGTGTCCTTTGACAGCAACCATAAACCATTTATCTTACACTATCAGCAGTATGTTAGATATTATGAATGAAAAGTCGGCAAATATGAGCATCGTGGAAGCGAGTGTGTGCATTTTGAAAGTACGTGTGAACATTCTGAAGGCAACTGTGAGTATTTTGAAGATGAGCACGCACCATTATGTAGGCAACTATGAGCCCTTTGTCCGCAAACATGAACGAAAATCCGGCAACTATGAGCGTTTTGACGGCACTTGTGAGGCCTTGGTCGGCAATTATGAACAAATAGTCGGCAACTATGAGCACTTTTTTCTTTATATCTGAGCATTCTCACGGCTTGTGTGAGGAATCTGACGGCAACTGTGAGTCTTTTGACAACAACCATGAACTATTTAACTTACACTATCAGCAGTATGTTAGATATTATGAATGGAAAGTCGGCAACTAAAAGCAACGTGGAAGCGAGTGTGAGCATTTTCAAAGTACGTTTGAACATTCTGAAGGCAACTGTGAGTATCTCGAAGATGAGCACGAACCATTATGTGGGCAACTATGAGCCCTTTGTCCGCAATTAGTAACGAAAGTCGGCAACTATGAGCGTTTTGACGGCACCTGTGAGGCCTAGGTCGGCAATTATGAATGAAAAGTCAGCAACAATGAGCACTATTTCTTTAAATGTGAGCATTCTGACGGCTTGTGTAAGGAATCTGACTGCCACTGTGACCCTTTTGGCAGCAACCATGAACCATTTAACTTACACTATCAGCAGTAAGTTAGATATTATCGATGAAAATTCGGCAACTATGAGCACCGTGGAATTGAGTGTGAGCAATTTGAAAGTACGTCTGAACATTCTGAAGGCAACTGTGAGTATTTTGAAGATGAGCACGAACCATTATATAGGCAATTATGAGCCCTTTGTCCGCAATTATGAACAAAAAGCCGTCAATTATGAGCGTTTTGACGGCACCTGTGAGGCCTTGGTCCGCAATTATGAACGAAAAGTCAGCAACTATGAGCACGTTTTCTTTAAATCTGAGCATTCTGACGCCTTGTGTGAGGAATCTGACAGCAAATGTGAGCCTTTTGACAGCAACCATGAACCATTTAACTTACACTATCAGCAGTATGTTAGATATTATGAACGAATAGTCGGAAACTATGAGCATCATGAAAGCGAGTGTGAGCACTTTGAAAGCACGCTTGAACATTGTGACGCCAAAAGCGAGTATTTTGAAGATAAACATTAAAAATTTTGTTTTCAATTGTTAGCTCTATATTCGCTATTATGAACGAAAAGTCGAATACTATGAGCGTTTTGACGGCAACTGTGAGCATTGGGTCGGCAATTATGAACAAAAAAGTCGGCATTTAACTTACACTATCAGCAGTATGTTAGATATTATGAATGAAAAGTAGGCAACTATGAGCATCATGGAAGCGAGTGTGAGCATTTCGAAAGTACGTGTGAACATTCTGAAGGCAACTGTGAGTATTTTGGAGATTAGCACGAAGCATTATGTAGGCAACTATCAGCCTTTTGTGCGCAAATATGAACGTAAAGTCGGCAACTATGAGAGTTTTGGCCTCACCTGTGAGGACTTGGTCGGCAATTATGAACGAATGGTCGGCAGCTATGAACACTCTTTCATAAATCTGAGCATTCTG
Organism: Thermobia domestica; assembly: GCF_964235325.1. Lineage (NCBI taxonomy): Eukaryota > Metazoa > Arthropoda > Insecta > Zygentoma > Lepismatidae > Thermobia > Thermobia domestica. The sequence goes on from NC_137459.1 coordinate 311,739,256, forward strand.
ACGACTTGTGAGAGGAATCTGACGGCAACTGTGAGCCTTTTGACAGCAACCATGAACCATTTAACTTACACTATCAGCAGTATGTTAGATATTATGAATGAAAAGTCGGCAACTATGAGCATCGTGAAAGCCAGTGTGAGCATTTTGAATGTACGTGTGAACATTCTGAAGGCAACTGTGAGTATTTTGAAGATGAGTACGAAATATTATGTAGACAACTATGAGCCCTTTGTCCGCAATTATGAATGAAAAGTCGGCAACTATGAGCGTTTTAACGGCACGTGTGAGGGCTTGGTCGGCAATTATGAACGAATGGTCAACAACAATGAGCACTTTTTCTTTAAATCTGAGCATTCTCACGACTTGTGAGAGGAATCTGACGGCAACTGTGAGCCTTTTGACAGCAAACATGAATCATTTAACTTACAATATCAGCAGTAAGTTAGATATTATGAATTAAAAGTCGGCAACTATGAGCACCTTGGAAACGAGTGTGAGCATTTTGAAAGTACGTGTGAACATTCTGAAGGCAACTGAGTATTTTGAAGATGACCACGAACCATTATGTAGGCAACTATGAGCCCTTTGTCCGCCATTATGAACGAAAAGTCGGAAATTATAAGCGTTTAGACGGCACCGGTGAGGCCTTGGTAGGCAATTATGAACGAAAAGTCGGCAACTATGAGCGTTTTGACGGCTACTGTGAGGCCTTGGACGGCAATTATGAACGAATGGTCAACAACAATGAGCACTTTTTCTTTAAATCTGAGCATTCTGACGGCTTGTGTGAGGAATCTGACGGCAACTGTGAGTCTTTAGACAGCAACCATGAACCATTTAACTTACATTATCAGCAGTATGTTAGATATTATGAATGAAAAGTCGGCAACTATGAGCAACGTGGAGGCGAGTGTGAGCATTTTTAAATTACGTCTTAATATTTTGAAGGCCACTGTGAGTATTTTGAATATGAGCACGAACCATTATGTAGAAAACTATGAGCCCTTTGTCCGCAATTATGAACGAAAAGTCGGCAACTATCAGCGTTTTGACGGCACGTGTGAGGCATTTGTTGGAATTATGAACGAATGGTCGGCCACTATGAGCACTTTTTCTTTAAATCTGAGCATTCTTACTGCTTGTGTGAGGAATCTGACGGCAACTGTGAGCCTTTTGACAGCAACTATGAACCATTTAACTTACATTATCAGTAGTAAGTTAGATATTATGAATGAAAAGTCGGCAACTATGAGCAACGTGGAAACGAGTGTGAGCATTTTGAAAGTATGACTGAACATTATGAGGGCAACTGTGAGTATTTTGAAGATGAGCACGAATCATTATGTAGGCAACTATGAGCCCTTTGTCCGCAATTAGAAACGAAAAGTCGGCAACTATGAGCGTTTCACGGCACCTGTGAGGCCTTGGTCGCCAATTACGAATGAAAGACGGCAACTATGAACGTTTGACGGCTACTGTGAGGCCTTGGTCGGCAATTATGAACGAATGATCAGCAACTATGAGCATCGTGGAAGCGAGAGTGAGCATTTTGAAAAACGTGTGAACATTCTGAAGGCAACTGTGAGTATTTTGAAGATGAGCACGAACCATTATGTAGGCAACTATGAACCCTTTGTCCGCAAATATGAAAGAAAAGTCGGCAATTATGAGCGTTTTGACGGCACCTGTGAGGCCTAGGTCCGCAATTATGAACGAAAAGTCAGCTACTATGGGCACTTTTTCTTTAAATCTGAGCATTCTGACGGCTTGTGTGAGGAATCTGACATCAACTGTGAGCCTTTTGACAGCAACCATGAACCATTTAACTTACACTATCAGCACTAAGTTAGATATTATGAATGAAAGTCGGCAACTATGAGCATCGTGGAAGCGAGTGTGAGCATTTTGAAAGTACGTGTGAACATTCTGAACGCAACTGTGAGTATTTTGAAGATGAGCACGAACCATTATGTAGGCAATTATGAGCCCTTTTTCCGCCAATATGAACAAAAAGTCGACAATTATGAGCGTTTTGACGGCACCTGTGAGACCTTGGTCGGCAATTATGAATGAAAAGTCAGAACTATGAGCGTTTTGACGGCTACTGTGATGCCTTGGTCAGAAATTATGAACGAATGGTCGGCAACTATGAGCACTTTTTCTTTAAATCTGAGCATTCTGACGGCTTGTGTGAGGAATCTGACGACAACTGTGAGTCTTTTCACAGCAACCATGAACCATTTAACTTACACTTTCAGCACTAAGTTAGATATTATGAATGAAAGTCGGCAACTATGAGCATCGTGGAAGCGAGTGTGAGCATTTTGAAAGTACGTGTGAACATTCTGAAGGCAACTGTGAGTATTTTGAAGATGAGAACGAACCATTATGTAGGCAACTATGAGCCCTTTGTCCGCCAATATGAACGAAAAGTCTGCAATTATGAGCGGTATGACGGCACCTTTTGGCCTTGGTCGGCAATTATGAACGAAAAGTCGGCAACTATGAGCGTTTTGACGGCTACTGAGAGGTCCTGTTCGGAAATTATGAACGAATGGTCGGCAACTATGAGCACTTTTTCTTTAAATGTGAGAATTCTAACTGCTTGGGTGAGGAATCTGACGGCAACTGTGTCTTTTGACAGCAACCATAAACCACTTATCTTACACTATCAGCCGTATGTTAGATATTATGAATGAAAATTCGGCAACTATGAGCACCGTGGAATCGAGTGTGAGCAATTTGAAAGTACGTCTGAACATTCTGAAGGCAACTGTGAGTATTTTGAAGATGAGAACAAACCATTATGTAGGCAACTATGAGCCCTTTGTCCGCCAATATGAACGAAAAGTCTGCAATTATGAGCGGTTTGACGGCACCTTTTGGCCTTGGTCGGCAATTATGAACGAAAAGTCGGCAACTATGAGCGTTTTGACGGCTACTGAGAGGTCCTGTTCGGAAATTATGAACGAATGGTCGGCAACTATGAGCACTTTTTCTTTAAATGTGAGAATTCTAACTGCTTGGGTGAGGAATCTGACGGCAACTGTGTCTTTTGACAGCAACCATAAACCACTTATCTTACACTATCAGCAGTATGTTAGATATTATGAATGAAAATTCGGCAACTATGAGCACCGTGGAATCGAGTGTGAGCAATTTGAAAGTACGTCTGAACATGTTGAAGGCAACTGTGAGTATTTTGAAGATGAGCAAGAACCATTATGTAGTCAACTATGAGCCCTTTGTCCGCAAATATGAACGAAAATCCGGCAACTATGAGCGTTTTTACGGCACCTGTGAGGCCTTGGTCGGCAATTATGAATGAAAAGTCGGCAACCATGAGCGTTTTGACGGCTATTGTGGCCTTCACCGGCAATTATGAACGAAAAGTCGGCAACTATGAGCACTTTTTCTTTAAATCTGAGCATTCTGACGGCTTGTGTGAGGAATCTGACGGCATCTGTGAGTCTTTTGACAGCAAGTATGAACCATTTAACTTACATTATCAGCAGTAAGTTAGATATTATCGATGAAAAATCGGCAACTATGAGCATCGTGGAATCGAAAAAAAAATGAAATCTTTGAGTTTTACGTCCCACGGTTATGCCGGTTAGGCTAAAGGAGACGGTGATAATGAGAGATGAGTGAAATGGTGGAATGAAGAAAGTGGTAGGAAACGGGAGAACCCCGAGAAAACCTACGACCACGGTGTTTGTCCACCACAAAGTTCACTTGGCGGGGACAGGGATCGAACCCGGGACCCCAAGCACCAGAGGCATCGTGGAATCGAGTGTGAGCAATTTGAAAGTACGTCTGAACATTCTGAAGGCAACTGTGAGTATTTTGAAGATGAGCACGAACCATTATGTAGGCAACTATGATCCCTTTGTCCGCCAATATGAACGAAAAGTCGGCAATTATGAGCGTTTTGACGGCATCTTTGAGGCCTTGGTCGGCAATTATGAACGAAAAGTCGGCAAATATGAGCACTTTTTATTTAAATGTGAGCATTCTGACTGCTTGGGTGAGGAATCTGACGGCAACTGTGTCTTTTGACAGCAACCATAAACCATTTATCTTACACTATCAGCAGTATGTTAGATATTATGAATGAAAAGTCGGCAACTATGAGCATCGTGGAAGCGAGTGTGTGCATTTTGAAAGTACGTGTGAACATTCTGAAGGCAACTGTGAGTATTTTGAGGATGAGCACGCACCATTATGTAGGCAACTATGAGCCCTTTGTCCGCAAACATGAACGAAAATCCGGCAACTATGAGCGTTTTGACGGCAATTGTGAGGCCTTGGTCGGCAATTGTGAACAAATAGTCAGCAACTATGAGCACTTTTTTCTTTATATCTGAGCATTCTGACGGCTTGTGTGAGGAATCTGACGGCAACTGTGAGTCTTTTGACAACAACCATGAACCATTTAACTTACACTATCAGCAGTATGTTAGATATTATGAATGGAAAGTCGGCAACTAACAGCAACGTGGAAGCGAGTGTGAGCATTTTCAAAGTACGTTTGAACATTCTGAAGGCAACTGTGAGTATCTTGAAGATGAGCACGAACCATTATGTGGGCAACTATGAGCCCTTTGTCCGCAATTAGTAACGAAAGTCGGTCACTATGAGCGTTTTGACGGCACCTGTGAGGCCTCGTCGGCAATTATGAATGAAAAGTCAGCAACAATGAGCACTTTTTCTTTAAATGTGAGCATTCTGACGGCTTGTGTAAGGAATCTGACTGCCACTGTGAGCCTTTTGGCAGCAACCATGAACCATTTAACTTACACTATCAGCAGTAAGTTAGATACTATCGATGAAAATTCGGCAACTATGAGCACCGTGGAATTGAGTGTGAGATATTTGAAAGTACGTCTGAACATTCTGAAGGCAACTGTGAGTATTTTGAAGATGAGCACGAACCATTATATAGGCAATTATGAGGCCTTTGTCCGCAATTATGAACAAAAATCCGGCAATTATGAGCGTTTTGACGGCACCTGTGAGGCCTTGGTCCGCAATTATGAACGAAAAGTCAGCAACTATGAGCACTTTTTCTTTAAATCTGAGCATTCTGACGCCTTGTGTGAGGAATCTGACAGCAAATGTGAGCCTTTTGACAGCAACCATGAACCATTTAACTTACACTATCAGCAGTATGTTAGATATTATGAATGAAAAGTCGGCAACTATGAGCATCGTGGAAGCGAGTGTGAGCATTTTGAAAGTATGTCTGAACCTTCTGAAGGCAACTGTGAGTATTTTGAAGATGAGCACGAATCATTATGTAGGCAACTATGAGCCCTTTGTCCGCAATTAGAAACGAAAAGTCGGACATGTGAGCGATTTACGGCACCTGTGAGCCCTTGGTTGGCAATTACGAATGAAAGTCGGCAACTATGAACGTTTTGACGGCTACTGTGACGCCTTGGTCGGCAATTATGAACGAATGGTCGGCCACTATGAGCACATTTTCTTTAAAACTGAGCATTCTGACGGCTTGTGTGAGGAATCTGACGGCAACTGTGAGCCTTTTGACAGCAACCATTAACCATTTAACTTACAATATCAGCAGTAAGTTAGATATTATGAATGAAAAGTCGGCAACTATTAGCACCGTGGGAGCGAGTTTGAGCATTTTGAAAGTACGTGTGAACATTCTGAAGGCAACTGTGAGTATTTTCAAGATGAGCACGAAGCATTATGTAGGCAACTATGAGCCCTTTGTCCGCAAATATGAACTAAAATCCAGCTAGTATGAACGTTTTGACGGCACCTGTGAGTCCTTGGTCGGCAATTATGAACGAATGGTGGGCAACTATGAGCACTTTTTCTTTAAAACTGAGCATTGTGACGGCTTGTGTGAGGAATCTGACGCCACTGTGAGCCTTTTGGCAGCAACCACTAACCATTTGACTTACACTATCCCCAGTAAGTTAGATATTAAGGATGAAAATTCGGCAAATATGAGCACCGTGGAATCGAGTGTGAGCAATTTGAAAGTACGTCTGAACATTCTGAAGGCAACTGTGAGTATTTTGAAGATGAGCACGAACCATTATGTAGGCAATTAATAGCACTTTGTCCGCAATTATGAACGAAAAGTCGGCAATTATGAGCGTTTTGACAACAACCATGAACCATTTAACTTACACTATCAGCAGTATGTTAGATATAATGAATGAAAAGTGGGCAACAATGAGCAACTTGGAAGCGAGTATGAGCATTTTGAAAGTATGTGTGAACATTCTGAGGGCAACTGTAAGTATTTTGAAGATGAGCACGAATCATTATGTAGGCAACTATGAGCCTATTGTCCGCAATTAGGAACGAAAATTCGGCAACTATGAGCGTTTTTACGGCACCTGTGAGGCCTTGGTCGGCAATTATGAATGAAAATTCGGCAACTATGAGCGTTTTGACGGTTACTGTTATGCCTTAGTCGGAAATTATGAACGAATGGTCGGCAACTATGAGCACTTTTTCTTTAAATGTGAGAATTCTAACTGCTTGGGTGAGGAATCTGACGGCAACTGTGTCTTTTGACAGCAACCATAAACCACTTATCTTACACTATCAGCAGTATGTTAGATATTATGAATGAAAAGTCGGCAACTACGAGCACCGTGGAAGTGAGTGTGAGCAATCTGAAAGTACGTCTGAACATTCTGAAGGCAACTGTGAGTATTTTGAGTATGAGCACGCACCATTATGTAGGCAACTATGAGCCCTTTGTCCGCAAATATGAACGAAAATCCGGCAACTATGAGCGTTTTGACGGCACTTGTGAGGCCTTGGTCGGCAATTATGAACAAATGGTCGGCAACTATGAGCGCTTTTTCTTTAAATCTGAGCATTCTGACGGCTTGTGTGAGGAATGTGACAGTAAATGTGAGCCTTTTGACAGCAACCATGAACCATTTAACTTACACTATCAGCAGTATGTTAGATATTATGAATGAAAAGCCGGCAACTATGAGCGTTTTGACGGCAACTGTGAGCATTGGGTCGGCAATTATGAACAAAAAAGTCGGCATTTAACTTACATTATCAGCAGTATGTTAGATATTATGAATGAAAAGTCGGAAACTATGAGCACCGTGCAAGCGAGAGTGAGCATTTTGAAAGCACGTCTGAACATTTGAAGCCAAATTTGAGTATTTTGAAGATGAGCACGAACCATTGTGTAGGCATCTATGAGCACTTTGTTCGGAATTATGAAGGAAAAGTCGGCCACTATGAGCCTTTTGACGGCACCTGTGATGCCTTGGTTGGCAATTATGAACGAAAAGTCAGCAACTATGAGCGTTTTGACGGCAACTGTGAGGTATTGGTCGGATATTATGAAAGAATGGTCAATTCTGATGGCTTGTGTGAGGAATCTGACGGCAACTGTGAGTCTTTTGACAGCAACCATGAACCATTTAACTTACACTATCAGCAGTATGTTAGATATTATGAATAGAAAGTCGGCAACTCGGAGCAACGTGGAAGCGAGTGTGCGCATTTTGAAAGTATATCTGAACATTCTGAGGGAAACTGTGAGTATTTTGAAGATGAGCACGAACCATTATATAGACAACTATAAGTCCTTTGTCCGCAATTATGAACGAAATGTCGGCAACTATGAGCGTTTTGACGGCACGTGTGAGGCCCTGGTCGGCAATTATGAACGAATGGTCGCCCACTATGAGCATTATGAAATCGAGTTTGAGCACTTTCAAAGCACGCTTGAACTTTGTGACGCCAAAAGCGAGTATTTTGAAGAGAAACATTAAAAAATTTGTTTTCAATTGTAAGCCCTATATTTGCAATTATGAAGGAAAAGTCGGCAACTATGAGCGTTTTGACGCCAATTGTGAGCCCTTCGTCGGCAATTATGAACGAATAGTCGGCAACTATAAGCATCATGAAATTAAGTGTGAGCACTTTGAAATCACGCGTGAACATTGAGACGCCAACAGCGAGTATTTTGAAGATAAACATTAAAAATTCTGTTTTAAATTGTGAGCTCTATATTCGCAATTATGAACGAAAAGTCGGCAACTATGAGTGTTTTGACGGCAAGTGTGAGCATTAGGTAGGCAATTATGAACAAAAGAGTCGACATTTAACTTACAATATCAGCAGTATGTTAGATATTATGAATGAAAGTCGGCAACTATGAGCACCGTGGAAGCGAGTGTGAGCATTTTGAAAGTACGTCTGAACATTCTGAAGGAAACTGTGAGTATTTTGAAGATGAGCACGAACCACTATGTAGTCAACTATAAGTCCTTTGTCCGCAATTATGAACGAAAAGTCGGCAAATATGAGCGTTTTGACGGCACCTGTGTGGCCTTGGTCGGCAATTACGAACGAATGGTCGGCAACTATAAACACTTTTTCTTTAAATCTGAGGCTTCTTACGGCTTCTGTGAGGAATCAGATGGCAACCGTGAGCCTTTTGACAACAACTATGAACCATTTAACTTACATTATCAGTAGTAAGTTAGATAATATGAATGAAAAGTCGGCAACTATGAGCAACGTGGAAGCAAGTGTGAGCATTTTGAAAGTACGTCTGAACATTCTGAACGCAACTGTGAGTATTTTTAAGATGAGCACGAACCATCATGTAGGCAACTATGAGCCATTTGTCCGCAATTATGAAAGAAAAGTCGGCAACTATGAGCGTTTTGAGGGCACCTGTGATGCCTTGGTTGGCAATTATGAACGAAAAGTAAGCAACTACGAGCGTTTTGACGGCAACTGTGAGGACTTGGTCGGCAATTATGAACGAATAGTCGGCAACTATGAGCACCGTGGAAGCGAGTGAGAGCATTTTGAAAGCACGTCTGAACATTCTGAAGCCAACTGTGAGTATTTTGAAGATGAGCAAGAAACATTATGTAGGCAACTATGAGCCATTTTTCCGCAATTATGAACGAATAGTGGGCAACTATGAGCATTATGAAAGCGAGTTTGAGCACTTTGAAAGCACGCTTGAACATTGTGACGGCAAAAGCGAGTATATTGAAGAAAAACATTAAAAATTATATTTTCAATTGTGAGCCCTATATTTGCAATTATGAACGAAAAGTCGGCAACTATGAGCGTTTTGACGGCAATTGAGAGCCCTACGTCGGCAATTATGAACGAATAGTCGGCAAATATAAGCATCATGAAATTAAGTGTGAGCACTTTGAAAGCACGCGTGAACATTGTGACGCCAACAGCGAGTATTTTGAAGATAAACATTAAAAATTCTGTTTTAAATTGTGAGCTCTATATTAGCAATTATGAACGAAAAGTCGGCAACTATGAGCGTTTTGACGGCACCGGTGAGGCCTTGGTCGGCAATTATGAACGAAAAGTGGGCAACTATGAGCGTTTTGACGGCTAATGTGAAGAATTGGTCGGCAATTATGAACGAATGGTCGGCCACTATAAGCAATTTTTCTTCAAATCTGAGCATTCTGACGGCTTGTGTGAGGAATCTCACGGCAACTGTGTCTCTTCACAGCAACCATGAACCATTTAATTTACACTATCAGCAGTATGTTAGATATTATGAAGGAAAAGTCGGCAACTATGAGCACCGTGGAATCGAGTGTGAGCATATTGAAAGTACGTCTGAACATTCTGAAGGCAACTGTGAGTATTTTGAAGATGACCACGAGCCATTATGTAGGCAACTATTAGCCATTTGTCCGCAATTATGAACGAAACGTCGGCAATTATGAGCGTTTTGACGGCAAATGTGGGCCCTAGGTCGGCAAATATGAACGAATGGTCGGCAACTATGAGCAACTTTTTTTTAATCTGAGCACTCTGACGGCTTGTTAGAAGAATCTGACGGCAACTGTGAGCCTTTTGACAGCAACCATGAACCATTTATCTTACAATATCTGCAGTAGGTTAGATATTATGAATGAAAGTCGGCAACTATGAGCACCGTGGAAGCGAGTGTGAGCATTTTGAAAGTACGTCTGAACATTCTGAAGGCAACTGTGAGTATTTTGAAGATGAGCACGAACCATTATGTAGGCAACTATGAGCACTTTGTTCGGAATTTTGAAGGAAAAGTCGGCAACTATGAGCGTTTTGACGGCACCTGTGATGCCTTGGTTGGCAATTATGAACAAAAAGTCTGCAACTATGATCGTTTTGACGGCAATTGTGAGGGCTTGGTCGGCAATTATGAACGAATAGTCGGCAACTATGAGCACCGTGGAAGCGAGTGTGAGCATTTTGAAAGTACGTCTGAACATTCTGAACCAAACTGTGAGTATTTTGAAGATGAGCAAGAAACATTATGTAGGCAACTATGAGCCCTTTGTCCGCAATTATGAACGAAAAGTAGGCAACTATGAGCGTTTTGGCGGCAACTGTGAGCCCTACTTCGGCAATTATGAACGAATAGTCGGCAACTATGAGCTTTGTGAAAGTGAGTGTGAGCACTTTGAAAGCACGCTTGAACATTGTGACGCCAAAAGCGAGTATTTTGAAGATAAAAATTAAAAATTATATTTTCAATTGTGACCCCTATATTCGCAATTATGAACAAAAGGTCGGTAACTATGAGCGTTTTGACGGCAACTGTGAGCATTGGGTCGGCAATTATGAACAAAAAAGTCAGCATTTAACTTACACTATCAGCAGTATGTTAGATATTATGAATGAAAAAGTCGGCGACTGTGAGCATCATGGAAGCGAGTGTGAGCATTTTGAAAGTACGTGTGAACATTCTGAAGGCAACTGTGAGTATTTTGGAGATGAGCGCGAAGCATTATGTAGGCAACTATGAGCCTTTTGTCCGCAATTATGAACGTAAAGTCGGCAACTATGAGAGTTTTGACCTCACCTGTGAGGCCTTGGTCGGCAATTATGAACGAATGGTGGGCAACTATGAGCACTCTTTCTTTAAATCTGAGCATTCTGACGGCTTGTGAGAGGAATCTGACGGCAACTGTGAGTCTTTTGACAGCAACCATGAACCAATTAACTTAGAATATCAGCAGTAACTGAGATATTATGAATGAAAAGTCGGCAACTATGAGCACCGTTGAATCAAGTGTGAGCATTTTGAAAGTACGTCTGAACATTCTGAAGGCAACTGTGAGTATTTTGAAGATGAGCTTGAACCATTATGTAGGCAATTATGAGCCCTTTGTCCGCAATTATGAACGAAAAGTCGGCAAATATGAGCGTTTTGACGGCACCTGTGAGACCTGGGTCGGCATTTATGAACCAAAAGTCGGCAACTATGAGCGTTGTGACGCCTACTGTGAGGCCTTGGTCGGCAATTATGAACGAATGGTCGGTAACTATGAGCACTTTTTCTTTAAATCTGAGCGTTCTGACGGCTTGTGTGAGGAATCTGACGGCAACTGTGTCTTTTGACAGCAACATGAACCATTTAACTTTCACTATCAGCAGTATGTTAGATATTATGAATGAAAGGTCGGCAACTATGAGCATCGTGGAAGCGAGTGTGAGCATTTTGAAAGTACGTGTGAACATTCTGAAGGAAACTGTGAGTATTTTGAAGATGAGCACGAACCATTATGTGGGCAACTATGAGCCCTTTGTCTGTAATTATGAACGAAAAGTCGGCAACTATGAGCGTTTTGACGGTACCTGTGAGACCTGGGTCGGCAATTATGAACCAAAAGTCGGCAACTATGAGCGTTGTGACGCCTATTTTGAGGCCTTGGTCGGCAATTATGAACGAATTGTCGGCAACTATGAGCACTTTATCTTTAAATCTGAGGATTCTGGCGGCTTGAGTGAGAAATCTGAAGGCAACTGTGAGTCTTTTGACAGCAACCATGAACCATTTAACTTACACTATCAGCAGTATGTTAGATATTATGAATGAAAAGTCAGCAACTATGAGAATCGTGAAAGCGAGTGTGAGCATTTTGAAAGTACGTGTGAACATTCTGAGGGAAACTGTGAGTATTTTGAAGACGAGCACGAACCATTATGTAGGCAACTATGAGAATTTTGTCCGCAATTATGAACGAAAATCGGAGATTATGAGCGTTTTGACGGCACTTGTGAGGCCTTGGTCGGCAATTATGAACGAATGGTCGGCAACTATGAGCACTTTTTCCTTAAATCTGAGCATTCTGGCGGCTTGAGTGAGAAATCTGAAGGCAACTGTGAGCCTTTTGATAGCAATTATGAACCATTTAACTTACATTATCAGTAGTAAGTTAGATAATATGAATGAAAAGTCGGCAACTATGAGCAACGTGGAAGCAAGTGTGAGCATTTTGAAAGTACGTCTGAACATTCTGAACGCAACTGTGAGTATTTTGAAGATGAGCACGAACCATTATGTAGGCAAGTATGAGCACTTTGTTCGGAGTTATGAAAGAAAAGTCGGCAACTATGAGCGTTTTGACGGCACCTGTGATGCTTTTGTTGACAATTATGAACGAAAAGTCAGCAACTACGAGCGTTTTGACGGCAACTGTGATGACTTGGTCGGCAATTATGAACGAAAAGTCGCCAACTATGAGCACCGTGGAAGCGAGTGAGAGCATTTTGAAAGCACGTCTGAACATTCTGAAGGCAACTGTGAGTATTTTGAAGATGAGCAAGAAACATTATGTAGGCAACTATGAGCCATTTTTCCGCAATTATGAACGAAAAGTCGGCAACTATGAGCGTTTTGACGGCAACTGTGAACCCTAGGTCGGCAATTATGAACGAATAGTCGGCAACTATGAGCATTATGAAACCGAGTTTGAGCTCTTTGAAAGCACGCTTGAACATTGTGACGGCAAAAGCGAGTATTTTGAAGAAAAACATTAAAAATTTTGTTTTCAATTGTGAGCCCTATATTTGCAATTATGAACGAAAAGTCGGCAACTATGAGCGTTTTGACGGCAATTGAGAGCCCTACGTCGGCAATTATGAACGAATAGTTGGCAAATATAAGCATCATGAAATTAAGTGTGAGCACTTTGAAAGCACGCGTGAACTTTGTGACGCCAACAGCGAGTATTTTGAAGATAAACATTAAAAATTATGTTTTCAATTGTGAGCCCTATATTCGCAATTATGAACGAAAAGTCGGCAACTATGAGCGTTTTTACGGCAACTGTGAGCATTGGGTCGGCAATTATGAACAAAAAAGTCGGCATTTAACTTGCACTATCAGCAGTATGTTAGATATTATGAATGAAAAGTCGAGACTATGAGCATCATGGAAGCGAGTGTGAGCATTTTGAAAGTACGTGTGAACATTCTGAAGGCAACTGTGAGTATTTTGGAGATGAGCACGAAGCATTATGTAGGCAACTATGAGCCTTTTGTCCGCAATTTTGAACGTAAAGTCGGCAACTATGAGCGTTTTGACGGCAAATGTGAGCCCTAGGTCGGCAATTATGAACGAATGGTCGGCAACTATGAGCACTTTTTCTTTAAATCTGAGCATTCTGACGGATTGTTGGAAGAATCTGACGGCAACTGTGAGCCTTTTGACAGCAACCATGAACCATTTATCTTACAATATCTGCAGTAGGTTAGATATTATGAATGAAAGTCGGCAACTATGAGCACCGTGGAAGCGAGTGTGAGCATTTTGAAAGTACGTCTGAACATTCTGAATGCAACTGTGAGTATTTTGAAGATGAGCAGGAACCATTATGTAGGCAACTATGAGCACTTTGTTCGGAATTTTGAAGGAAAAGTCGGCAACTATGACCGTTTTGACGGCACCTGTGATGCCTTGGTTAGCAATTATGAACAAAAAGTCTGCAACTATGATCGTTTTGACGGCAATTGTGAGGGCTTGGTCGGCAATTATGAACGAATACTCGGCAACTATGAGCACCGTGGATGCGAGTGTGAGCATTTTGAAAGTACGTCTGAACATTCTGAACGAAACTGTGAGTATTTTGAAGATGAGCAAGGAACATTATGTAGGCAAGTATGAGCCCTATGTCCGCAATTTTGAACGAAAAGTAGGCAAATATGAGCGTTTTTGCGGCAACTTTGAGCCCTACGTCGGCAATTATGAACGAATAGTGAGCAACTATGAGCTTTATGAAAGTGAGTGTGAGCACCTTGAAAGCACGGTTGAACATTGTGACGCCAAAAGCGAGTATTTTGAAGATAAAAATTAAAAATTATATTTTCAATTGTGACCCCTATATTCGCAATTATGAACGAAAGGTCGGCAACTATGAGCGTTTTGACGGCAACTGTGAGCATTGTGTCGGCAATTATGAACAAAAAGGTCAGCATTTAACTTACACTATCAGCAGTATGTTAGATATTATGAATGAAAAAGTCGGCAACTGTGAGCATCATGGAACCGAGTGTGAGGATTTTGAAAGTACGTGTGAACATTCTGAAGGCAACTGTGAGTATTTTGGAGATGAGCACGAAGCATTATGTAGGCAACTATGAGCCTTTTGTCCGCAATTATGAACGTAAAGTCGGCAACTATGAGAGTTTTGACCTCACCTGTGAGCCCTTGGTCGGCAATTATGAACGAATGGTGGGCAACTATGAGCACTTTTTCTTTAAATCTGAGCATTCTGACGGCTTGTGTGAGGAATCTGACGGCAACTGTGAGTCTTTTCACAGCAACCATGAACCATTTAACTTACACTGTCAGCAGTATGTTAGATATTAAGAATGAAAAGTCGGCAACTATGAGCATCGTGGAAGCGGTTGTGAGCATTTTGAAAGTACGTCTGAACATTCTGAAAAAAAAATGTGAGTATTTTGAAGATGAGCACGAACCATTATGTGGGCAACTATGAGCCCTTTGTTATTAAGAACGAAAAGTCGGCAACTATGAGCGTTTTGACGGCACCTGTGAGACCTGGGTAGGCAATTATGAACCAAAAGTCGGCAACTATGAGCGTTGTGACGCCTACTTTGAGGCCTTGGTCGGCAATTATGAACGAATGGTCGGCAACAATGAGCACTTTTTCTTTACATCTGAGCATTCTGACGGCTTGTGTGAGGAATCTGACGGCAACTGTGAGTCTTTTCACAGCAACCATGAACCATTTAACTTGCACTGTCAGCAGTATGTTAGATATTAAGAATGAAAAGTCGGCAACTATGAGCATCGTGGAAGCGATTGTGAGCATTTTGAAAGTACGTCTGAACATTCTGAAAAAAAATGTGAGTATTTTGAAGATGAGCACGAACCATTATGTAGGCAACTATGAGCCCTTTGTCCGCAATTATGAACGAAAAATGGGCAACTATGACCATCATGAAAGCAAGTGTGAGCACTTTGAAAGCACGCGTGAACATTGTGACGCCAACAGCGAGTTTCTGAAGATAAACATTAAAAATTATGTTTTCAGTTGTGAGCTTTATATCCGCAATTATGAACGAAAAGTCGGCAACTATGAGCGTTTTGACGGCAACTGTATGCATTGGTTCGGCAGTTATGAACAAAAAATTCGGCAACTATGAGCATCTTGAATGCCAGCGTGAGCACATTGAAAACACGTGTGAACATTCTGAAGCCAACTGCGAGTATTTTCAAGTTAAACATGAAAAATGCTGTTTTCAACTATGAGCCCTATGTCCGCAATTATGAACGAAAACTCGGCAACTATGAGCGTTTTCACGGCAACTGTGAGCCCTTGGTCGGCAATTATGAACAAAAAGTCGACAACTATGAGCATCATGAAAGCGAGTGTGAGCACTTTGAAAGCATGCATGAACATTGTGACGCCAACAGCGAGTTTTTGAAGATAAACATTAAAAATTATGTTTTCAGTTGTGAGCCTTATATCCGCAATTATGAACGAAAAGTCGGCAACTATGAGCGTTTTGGCGGCTACTGTGAGGAATTGGTCGGCAATTATGAACAAATGGTTGGCAACTATGAGCAATTTTTCTTTAAATCTGAGCATTCTGACGACCTGTGTGAGGAATCTGACGGCAATTGTGAGTTCTTGACAGCAACCATGAACCATTTAACTTACACAATCAGCAGTATGTTAGATATTATGAATGTAATGTCGGCAACTATGAGCATCGTGGAAGCGAGTGTGAGCATTTTGAAAGTACGTCTGAACATTCTGAAGGCAACTGTGAGTATTTTGAAGATGAGCAGGAACCATTATGTAGGCCACTATGAGCCTTTTGTCCGCAAATATGAACGTAAAGTCGGCAACTATGAGCGTTTTGGCCTCACCTGTTAGGCCTTGGTCGGCAATTATGAACGAGTGGTCGGCAACTATCAGCACTCTTTCTTTAAATCTGAGCATTCTGACGACCTGTGTGAGGAATCTGACGGCAATTGTGAGTTCTTGACAGCAACCATGAACCATTTAACTTACACAATCAGCAGTATGTTAGATATTATGAATGTAATGTCGGCAACTATGAGCATCGTGGAAGCGAGTGTGAGCATTTTGAAAGTACGTCTGAACATTCTGAAGGCAACTGTGAGTATTTCGAAGATGAGCACGAAATATTATGTAGACAACTATGAGCCCTTTTTCCGCAATTATGAACGAAAAGTCGGCAACTATGAGCGTTTTGACGGCACGTGTGAGGCCTTGGTCGGCAATTATGAAGGAATGGTCGGCAACTATGAGCACTTTTTCTTTAAATCTGAGCCTTCTTACGGCTTGTGTGAAGAATCTGACTTCAACTGTGAGCCTTTGGGCAGAAACTATGAACCATTTAACTTACATTATCAGTAATAAGTTAGATATTATGAACGAAAAGGCGGCAACTATGAGAATTTTGACGGCACCTGTGAAGCCTTGGTCGGCAATTATGAACGAATGGTCGGCAACTATGTGCACTTTTTCTTTAAAATGAGCATTCTGACGGCTTGTGTGAGGAATCTGACGGCAATTGTGAGTCTTTTGACAGCAAACAAGAACCATTTAACTTACACAATCAGCAGTATGTTAGATATTATGAATGAAATGTCGGCAACTATGAGCATCATGGAAGCGAGTGTTCGCATTTTGAAAGTACGTGTGAACATTCTGAAGGCAACTGTGAGTATTTTCAAGATGAGCACGAACCATTAGGTAGGCAACTATGAGCCCTTTTCCGAAATTATGAACGAAAACTCGGCAGCTAAGAGCGTTTTGACGGCAACTGTGAGCGTTACGTCGGGAATTATGAACGAATAGTCGGAAACTATGAGCATCATGAAAGCGAGTGTCAGCACTTTGAAAACTCGCTTGAACATTGTGACGCTAAGCTAGTATTTTGAAGATAAACATTAAAAATTATGTTTTCAATTGTGAGCCCTATATTCGCATTTATGAACGAAAAGTCGGATACTATGAGCGTTTTGACGGCAACTGTGAGCCCTACGTCGGCAATTATGAACGAATAGTCGGCAACTATGAGCATCATGAAAGCGAATGTGAGCACTTTGAAAGCATGCTAGAACATTTGACGCAAAAAACGAGTATTTTGAAGATAAACATTAAAAATTATGTTTTCAATTGTGAGCCCTATATTCGCAATTATGAACGAAAAGTCGGCAACTATGAGTGTGTCGATGGCAACTGTGAGCCCTACGTCGGCAATTATGAACGAATAGTCGGCAACTATGAGCATCATGAAAGCAAGTGTGAGCACTTTGAAAGCACGCGTGAACATTGTGACGCCAACTGCGAGTATTTTGAAGATTAAAATTAAAAATTATATTTTCAATTGTGAGACCTATATTCTCAATTATGAACGAAAGGTCGGCAACTATGAGCGTTTTGACGGCAACTGTGAGCATTGGGTCGGCAATTACGAACAAAAAAGTCGGCATTTAACTTGTGTCGGCTTGTGTGAGGAATCTGACGGCAATTGTGAGTCTTTTGACAGCAAACAAGAACCATTTAACTTACACAATCAGCAGTATGTTAGATATTATGAATGAAAAGTCGAAACTATAAGCATCATGGAAGCGAGTGTGAGCATTTTGAAAGTACGTGTGAACATTCTGAAGGCAACTGCGAGTATTTTGGAGATTAGCACGAAGCATTATGTAGGCAACTATCAGCCTTTTGTGCGCAAATATGAACGTAAAGTCGGCAACTTAGAGCGTTTTGGCCTCACTTGTGAGGCCTTGGTCGGCAATTATGAACGAAAAGTCGGCAAGTATCAGCGTTTTGCCCGCACGTGTGAGGCATTTGTTGGAATTATGAACGAATGGTCGGCCACTATGAGCACTTTTTCTTTAATTCTGAGCATTCTTACGGCTTGTGTGAGGAATCTGACGGCAACTGTGAGCCTTTTGACAGCAACTATGAACCATTTAACTTACATTATCAGTAGTAAGTTAGATATTATGAATGAAAAGTCGGCAACTATGAGAAACGTGACAGCAAGTGTGAGCATTTTGAAAGTACGTCTGAACATCCTGAAGGCAACTGTGAGTATTTTGAAGATGAGCAGGAAGCATTATTTAGGCAACTATGATCCTTTTGTCCGCAATTATGAACGTAAAGTCGGCAACAATGAGAGTTTTGACCTCACCTGTGAGGCCTTGGTCGGCAATTATGAACGAATGGTGGGCAACTATGAGTACTCTTTCTTTAAATCTGAGCATTCTGACGGCTTGTGAGAGGAATCTGACGGCAACTGTGAGTCTTTTGACAGCAACCATGAACCAATTAACTTTGAATATCAGCAGTAAGTTAGATATTATGAATGAAAAGACGGTAACTATGAGAAACGTGAAAGCAAGTGTGAGCATTTTGAAAGTACGTCTGAACATCCTGAAGGCAACTGTGAGTATTTTGAAGATGAGCTTGAACCATTATGTAGGCAACTATGAGCCCTTTGTCCGCAATTATGAACGAAAAGTCGGCAAATATGAGCGTTTTGACGCCACCTGTGAGACCTGGGTCGGCATTTATGAACCAAAAGTCGGCAACTATGAGCGTTGTGACGCCTACTGTGAGGCCTTGGTCGGCAATTATGAACGAATGGTCGGCAACTATGAGCACTTTTTCTTTAAATCTGAGCATTCTGACGGCTTGTGTGAGGAATCTGACGGCAACTGTGTCTTTTGACAGCAACATGAACCATTTAACTTTCACTATCAGCAGTATGTTAGATATTATGAATGAAAGGTCGGCAACTATGAGCATCGTGAAAGCAAGTGTGAGCATTTTGAAAGTACGTCTGAACATCCTGAAGGCAACTGTGAGTATTTTGAAGATGAGCAGGAAGCATTATTTAGGCAACTATGATCCTTTTGTCCGCAATTATGAACGTAAAGTCGGCAACTATGAGAGTTTTGACCTCACCTGTGAGGCCTTGGTCGGCAATTATGAACGAATGGTCGGCAACTATGAGCACTTTTTCTTTAAATCTGAGCATTCTGACGGCTTGTGTGAGAAATCTGACGGCAAATGTGAGTCTTTTCACAGCAACCATGAACCATTTAACTTACACTGTCAGCAGTATGTTAGATATTAAGAATGAAAAGTCGGCAACTATGAGCATCATGAAAGCAAGTGTGAGCACTTTGAAAGTACCCGTGAACATTGTGACGCCAACAGCGAGTATTTTCAAGTAAACATGAAAAATGCTGTTTTCAACTATGAGCCCTATGTCCGCAATTATGAACGAAAACTCGGCAACTATGAGCGTTTTCACGGCAACTGTGAGCCCTTGGTCGGCAATTATGAACAAAAAGTCGACAACTATGAGCATCATGAAAGCGAGTGTGAGCACTTTGAAAGCACGTGTGAACAATCTGAAGGCAACTGTGAGAATTTTAAAGATGAGCACGAACCATTATATAGGCAACTATGAGCCCTTTGACCGCAATTATGAACGAAAAGTCGGCAATAATTAGCGTTTTGACGGCACCGGTGAGGCCTTCGTCGGCAAGTATGACGGAAAAGTCGCCAACTATGAGTGTTTTGACGGCTAATGTGAGGAATTAGTCGGCAATTATGAACGAATGGTCGGCCATTATGAGCACTTTTTCTTTAAATCTGAGCATTCTGACGGCTTGTGTGAGGAATCTGACGGCAACTGTGAGCCTTTTGACAGCAACTATGAACCATTTAACTTACATTATCAGTAGTAAGTTAGATATTATGAATGAAAAGTCGGCAACTATGAGAAACGTGGGAGCGAGTGTGAGCATTTTTAAATTACGTCTTAATATTTTGAAGGCCACTGTGAGTATTTTGAATATGAGCACGAACCATTATGTAGACAACTATGAGCCCTATGTCCGCAAATATGAACGAAAAGTCGGCAACTATCAGCGTTTTGGCGGCACGTGTGAGGCATTTGTTGGAATTATGAACGAATGGTCGGCCACTATGAGCACTTTTTCTTTAATTCTGAGCATTCTTACGGCTTGTGTGAGGAATCTGACGGCAACTGTGAGCCTTTTGACAGCAACTATGAACCATTTAACTTACATTATCAGTAGTAAGTTAGATATTATGAATGAAAAGTCGGCAACTATGAGAAACGTGAAAGCAAGTTTGAGCATTTTGAAAGTACGTCTGAACATTCTGAAGGCAACTGTGAGTATTTTGAAGATGAGCACGAACAATTATGTATTCTACTTAGAGAACTTTGTTCGGAATTATGAAGGAAAAGTCGGCAACTGTGAGCGTTTTGACGGCACCTGTGAGGCCTTGGTCGGTAATTATGAACGAAAAGTCAGCCACTTTGAGCGTTTTGACGGCCACTGTGAGGTCTTGGTCGGCAATTACGAACCAATGGTCGGCAACTATGACCACCGTGGAAGTACTTGTGAGCATTTATAAAGTACGTGTGAACATTCTGAAGGCAACTGTGAGTATTTTCAAGATGAGCAAGAACCATTATGTAGGCCACTATGAGCCCTTTGTCCGCAATTATGAACGAAAAGTCAGCAATTATTAGCGTTTTGATGGCAACTGTGAGCCCTACGTCGGCAATTATGAACGAATAGTCGGCAACTATGGGCATCATGAAAGGGAGTTTGAGCACTTTGAAAGCACGCTTGAACATTGTGACGCCAACAGCGAGTATTTTGAAGATAAATATTAAAAATTATTTTTTCAATTGTGAGCCCTATATTCACAATTATGAACGAAAAGTCGGCAACTATGAGCGTTTTGACGGCACCTTTGAGGCCTTAATTGGCAATTATGAACCAAAAGTCGGCAAGTATGAGCGTTTTTACGTCTACTGTGAGGCCTTGGTTGGCAATTATGAGCGAATGGTCGGCAACTATGAGCACATTTTCTTTAAATCTGAGCATTCTGACGGCTTGTATGATGAATCTGACGGCAGCTGTGAGTCTTTTGACAGCAACCATGAACCATTTAACTTACACTATCAGCAGTATGTTAGATATTATGAATGAAAAGTCGGCAACTATGAGAATCGTGAAAGTGAGTGTGAGCATTTTGAAAGTACGTCTGAACATTCTGAAGACAACGTAGAGTATTTTGAGGATGAGCACGAACCATTATGTAGGCAACTATGAGCCCTTTGTCCGCAATTAGGAACGAAAAGTCGGGAACTATGAGCGTTTTGACGGCAACTGTGAGGCCTTCGCCGGCAATTATGAACGAATGGTCGGCTACTATGAGCATCGTGGAAGCGAGTGTGAGCATTTTCAAAGTACGTGTGAACATTCTGAAGACAACGTAGAGTATTTTGAGGATGAGCACGAACTATTATGTAGGCAACTATGAGCCCTTTGTCCGCAATTAGGAACGAAAAGTCGGCAACTATGAGCATTTTACGGTATCTGTGAGGCCTTGGTCGGCAATTATGAACGAGTGATCGGCAAATATGAGCACTTTTTCTTTAAATCTGAGCATTCTGACGGCTTGTGTTAGGAATGTGACGGCAACTGTGAGCCTTTGACTGCAACCATGAACCATTTAACTTACACTATCAGCAGAATGTATATTATTATGAGTGAAAAGTCAGCAACTATGAGCATCGTGGAAGCGAGTGTGAGCATTTTGAAAGTACGTGTGAACATTCTGAAGGCAACTGTGAGTATTTTGATGATGAGCACCAACCATTATGTAGGCAACTTTGAGCCCTTTGTCCGTAATTATGAACGAAAAGTCGGCAATTATGAGCGTTTAGACGGCATCGGTGAGGCCTTGCTCGGCAATTATGAACGAAAAGTCGGCAACTATGAGCGTTTTGACGGCAACTGTGAGCCCTAGGGCGGAAATATGAACGAATAGTTAGCAACTATGAGCACTTTATTGGTAAATCTGAGCATTCTGACGACTTGTGAGAGGAATCTGACGGCAACTGTGAGCCTTTTGACAGCAAACATGAACCATTTATTTTACAATGTCAGCAGTAAGTTAGATATTATGAATGAAAAGTCGGCAACTATGAGCACCTTTTAAGCGAGTGTGAGCATTTTGAAAGTACGTGTGAACATTCTGAAGGCAACTGAGTATTTTGAAGATGACCACGAACCATTATGTAGGCAACTATGAGAACTTTGTCCGCAATTATAAACGAAAAGTCGGATTATAAGCGTTTAGACGGCACCGGTGAGGCTTTGGTCGGCAATTATGAACGAAAAGTCGGCAACTATGAGCGTTTTGACGGCTACTGTGAGGAATTGGTCGTCAATTATGAACGAATTGTCGGCAACTATGAGCACTTTCTCTTTATATCTGAGAATTCTGACGCCTTGTGTGAGGAATCTCACGGCAACTGTGAGTCTTTTGACAGCAGCCATGAACCATTTAACTTACACTATCAGCAGTATGTTAGATATTATGAATGAAAAGTCGGCAACTATGAGCATCGTGGAAGCGAGTGTGAGCATTTCGAATGTACGTGTGAACATTCTGAAGGCAACTCTGAGTATTTTGAAGATGAGTACGAAATATTATGTAGACAACTATGACCCCTTGTCCGCAATTATGAATGAAAAGTCGCCAACTATGAGCGTTTTGACGGCACGTGTGAGGCCTTGGTCGGCAATTTTGAACGAATGGTCGGCCACTATGAGCACTTTTTCTTTAAATCTAAGCCTTCTTACGGCTTGTGTGAGGAATCTGACTTCAACTGTGAGCCTTTTGACAGCAACTATGAACCATTTAACTTACATTATCAGTAGTAAGTTAGATATTATGAACTAAAAGGCGGCAATTATGAGAATTTTGACGTCACCTGTGAAGCCTTGGTCGGCAATTATGAACGAATGGTCTGCAACTATGTGCACTTTTTCTTTAAAATGAGCATTCTGACGGCTTGTGTGAGGAATCTGACGGCAACTGTGAGTCTTTTGATAGCAACCAAGAACCATTTAACTTACACAATCAGCAGTATGTTAGATATTATGAATGAAATGTCGGCAACTATGAGCATCATGGAAGCGAGTGTTCGCATTTTGAAAGTACGTGTGAACATTTGAAGGCGACTGTGAGTATTTTGGAGATTAGCACGAAGCATTATATAGGCAACTATGAGCGTTTTGGCCTCACCTGTTAGCCCTTGGTCGGCACTTATGAACGAATAGTCGGAAACTATGAGCACCATGAAAGCGAGTGTGAGCACTTTGAAAGCACGCTTGAACGTTGTGACGCCAAAGCGAGTATTTTGAAGATAAACATTAAAAATTATGTTTTCAATTGTGAGCCCTATATTCGCAATTATGAACGAAAAGTCTGATACTATGAGCGTTTTGACGGCAACTGTGAGCCATACGTCGGCAATTATGAACGAATAGTCGGCAATTATGAGCATCATGAAAGCGAATGTGAGCACTTTGAAAGCACGCTTAAACATTGTGACGCAAAAAACGAGTATTTTGAAGATAAACATTAAAAATTATGTTTTCAATTGTGAGCCCTATATTCGCAATTATGAACGAAAGGTCGGCAACTATGAGTGTGTTGATGGCAACTGTGAGCCCTACGTCGGCAATTATGAACGAATAGTCGGCAACTATGAGCATCATGAAAGCAAGTGTGAGCACTTTGAAAGCACGCTTGAACATTGTGACGCCAACTGCGAGTATTTTGAAGATAAAAATGAAAAATTATATTTTCAATTGTGAGCCCTATATTCGCAATTATGAACGAAAGATCGGCAACTATGAGCGTTTTGACGGCAACTGTGAGCATTGGGTCGGCAATTATGAACCAAAAAGTCGGCATTTAACTTACACTATCAGCAGTATGTTAGATATTATGAATGAAAAGTCGGCAACTATGAGCACCTTGGAAGCGAGTGTGAGCATTTTGAAAGTACGTGTGAACATTCTGAAGGCAACTGAGTATTTTGAAGATGACTACGAACCATTATGTAGGCAACTATGAGCCCTTTGTCCGCCATTATGAACGAAAAGTCGGAAATTATAAGCGTTTAGACGGCACCGGTGAGGCCTTGGTCGGCAATTATGAACGAATAGTCGGCAACTATGAGCACTCTTTCTTTAAATCTGAGCATTCTGACGACTTGTGAGAGGAATCTGACGGCAACTGTGAGCCTTTTGACAGCAAACATGAACCATTTAACTTACAATATCAGCAGTAAGTTAGATATTATGAATGAAAAGTCGGCAACTATGAGCACCTTGGAA
Source organism: Thermobia domestica (assembly GCF_964235325.1). NCBI lineage: Eukaryota > Metazoa > Arthropoda > Insecta > Zygentoma > Lepismatidae > Thermobia > Thermobia domestica. Next base: position 311,763,797 of record NC_137459.1, read on the forward strand.
GCGAGTGTGAGCATTTTGAAAGTACGTCTGAACATTCTGAAGGCAACTGAGTATTTTGAAGATGACTACGAACCATTATGTAGGCAACGATGAGCCCTTTGTCCGCCATTATGAACGAAAAGTCGGAAATTATAAGCGTTTAGACGGCACCGGTGAGGCCTTGGTAGGCAATTATGAACGAAAAGTCGGCAACTATGAGTACTTTTTCTTTAAATCTGAGCCTTCTTACGGCTTGTGTGAGGAATGTTACTTGAACTGTGAGCCTTTTGACAGCAACTATGAACCATTTATCTTACATTATCAGTAGTAAGTTAGATATTATGAATGAAAAGACGGCAACTCTGAGCAACGTGGAAGTAAGTGTGAGCATTTTGAAGTACGTCTGAACATTCTGAAGGCAACTGTGAGTATTTTGAAGATGAGCACGAAATATTATGTAGACAACTATGAGCCCTTTGTCCGCAATTATGAACGAAAAGTCGGCAACTATGAGCGTTTTGACGGCACGTGTGAGGCCTTGGTCGGCAATTATGAACGAATGGTCGGCCACTAAGAGCACTTTTTCTTTAAATCTGAGCCTTCTTACGGCTTGTGTGAGGAATGTGACTTCAACTGTGAGCCTTTTGACAGCAACTATGAACCATTTATCTTACATTATCAGTAGTAAGTTAGATATTATGAATGAAAAGTCGGCAACTCTGAGAAACGTGGAAGTAAGTGTGAGCATTTTGAAGTACGTCTGAACATTCTGAACGCAACTGTGAGTATTTTGAAGATGAGCACGAACCATTAGTTAGGCAACTATGAGCCCTTTTCCGCAAAAATGAACGAAAACTCGGCAGCTATGAGCGTTTTGACGGCAACTGTGAGCCTTACGAACGCAATTATGAACGAATAGTCGGAAACTATGAGCATCATGAAAGCGAGTGTGAGCACTTTGAAAGCACGCTTGAACATTGCGACGCCAAAGCGAGTATTTTGAAGATAAAATTTAAAAATTATGTTTTCAATTGTGAGCCCTATATTCGCAATTATGAACGAAAAGTCGGAAACTATGAGCGTTTTGACGGCAACTGTGAGCATTGGGTCTGCAATTATGAACAAAAAAAACAGCATTTAACTTACACTATGTTAGATATTATGAATGAAAAGTCGGCAACTATGAGCAACATGGAAGCGAGTGTGAGCATTTTGAAAGTACGTGTGAACATTCTGAAGGCAACTGTGAGTATTTTGGAGATTAGCACGAAGCATTATGTAGGCAACTATGAGCCTTTTGTCCGCAATAATGAACGTAAAGTCGGCAACTATGAGCGTTTTGGCCTCACCTGTGAGGAATTGTTCGGGAATTATGAACGAATTATCGGCAACTATGAGCACCTTTCTTTATATCTGAGAATTCTGACGCCTTGTGTGAGGAATCTGACGGCAACTGTGAGTCTTTTGACAGCAACCATGAACCATTTAACTTAGAATATCAGCAATAAGTTAGATATGATGAATGAAAAGTCGGCAACTATGAGCATCGTGGAAGCGAGTGTGAGCATTTTGAAAGTACGTCTGAACATTATGAAGGCAACTGTGAGTATTTTGAAGATGAGCTTGAACCATTATGTAGGCAACTATGAGCACTTTGTTCGGAATTATGAAGGAAAATTCAGCAACTATGAGCGTTTTGACGGCAACTGTGAGGCCTTGGTCGGCAATTATGAACGAATGGTCAACAACTATGAGCACTTTTTCTTTAAATCTGAGCAATCTGGCGGCTTGTGTGAGGAATTTGAGGGCAACTGTGAGTCTTTTGACAGCAACCATGAACCATTTAACTTACATTATCAGCAGTAAGTTAGATATTATGAATGAGAAGTCGGCAACTATGAACATCGTGAAAGCGAGTGTGAGCATTTTGAAATTACGTGTGAACATTCTGAAGGCAACTGTGAGTATTTTGAAGATGAGCATGAACCATTATGTAGGCAACTATGAGCCTTTTTTCCGCAATTATAAATGAAAAGTCGGAGACTATGAGCGTTTTGAGGGCACCTGTGAGGCCTTGGTCGGCAATTATTAACGAATGGTCGGCAACTATGAGCACTTTTTCTTTAAATCTGAGCATTCTGGCGGCTTGAGTGAGGAATCTGAAGGCAACTGTCAGCCTTTTGATAGGAAGTATGAACCATTTAACTTACACTATCAGTAGTAAGTCAGATAATATGAATGAAAAGTAGGCAACTATGAGCGTTTTGACGGCTACTGTGAGGACTTGGTCGGCAATTATGTTCGAATGGTCGGCAACTATGAGCACTTTTTCTTTAAATCTGAGCATTCTGACGGCTTGTGTGAGGAATCTGACGGCAACTGTGAGTCTTTTGACAGCAACCATGAACCATTTAACTTACACTTTCAGCAGTATGTTAGATATTATGAATGAAAATTCGGCAACTATGAGCATCGTGCAAGCGAGTGTGAGCATTTTGAAAGTACGTGTGAACATTCTGAAGGCAACTGTGAGCATTTTGAAGATGAGCACGAATCATTATGTAGGCAACTATGAGCCCTTTGTCCGCAATTATGAACGGAAAGTCGGCAAATATGAGCGTTTTGACGGCACCTGTGAGGCGTTGGTCGGCAATTATGAACGAATGGTCGGCAACTATGAGCACTTTTTCTTTAAGTCTGAGCATTCTGACGGTTTGTGTGAGGAATCTGACGGCAACTTTGAGCCTTTTGACAGCAACCATGGACCATTTAACTTACACTGTGCGTAATAAGTTAGATATTATGAATGAAAAGTCGGCAACTATGAGCACCGTGGAAGCGAGTGTGAGCATTTTGAAAGTACGTTTGAACATTCTGAAGGCAACTGTGAGTATTTTGAAGATGAGAACGAACCATTATGTAGGCAAATATGAGCCTTTTGTCCGCAATTATGAACGAAAAGTCGGCAAATATGAGCGTTCTGACGGCAGCTGTGAGGCCTTGGTCGGCAATTATGAACGAAAAGTCAGCAGCTATCAGCGTTTTGACGGCAACTGTGAGCCCTTTGTTCGGAATTATGAAGGAAAAGTCGGCCACTACTAGCGTTTTGACGGCACCTGTGAGGCCTTGGTCGGCAATTATGAACGAATGATCGGAAACTATGAGCACTATTTCTTTACATCTGAGCATTCTGACTGGTTGTGTGAGGAATCTGACGGGAACTGTGAGCCTTTTGACAGCAACATTAACCATTTAACCACTATCAGCAGTATATTAGATATTATGAATGAAAAATCGGCAATATGAGCACCGTGGAATGCAGTGTGAGCAGTTTGGAAGTACGTCAGTAGGGTGGGGTCACTTGAACGTGTTTTTTTTCCTACTGCGCATGCGCAAACCCTTGACGCTGATTGGCTGGCGCAGGTCACGTGACCCCGCCACACCCTTTGACGCTTATTGGCTGGCCACGCGCCCGGCCACGCCCCTTCACGCTGATTGGTCGGTGCAGGCCACGCCCCCGGCCACGCCCCTGGACGCTGATTGGCGGGCGTCGGCCACGTCCTTTTACGACCTCCTATCTACTGCGCTGACAGGCTGGCAGCGGACCCCCGCCCCGTTCACGCCGATTGGCTGGCAGCGGACGCCCACCGATTGGCTGGCGTCGGACCTCGCCCCCTTGACGCTGATTGGCCGGTCACGCGCACGGTCTTTTAGGAGTACCGCGCTGATCGGCCGGCGCCGGATCCCCGTCCACGCACATGTCACATAAGATTCGTTCCCTTTTATGAGCACTTTACGAACACATAGCAGAGCAGATATCACCTTCTTCATCCACCTATTTAACATAGCACATATTACATAAGACTCGTTCCCTTTTATGCGCACTCTTTTAAACTGCAAAGACTCGTTCCCTTTTATGAGCACTTTACAACCACATAGCGGAGAATGGAGACCAATTTTTGACCTACTGCGCATTTGCGCAAAACTGTTCCGATTCCGCCGGAGCAGAACTGCCGTTCTATTTATCAATGGTACCAGAACACACACACATACACACAGCAGACCGCAGATTGTTCCAGTTTAGGAGCAGACTACGGCTATGCGCAGAAGCATAAAATAAGACATAACACCCCCGTTCTCTTTTACGAGCACTTTATAGCAACATAATAGAGCAGAGAATAAAAAGTAACAACACACAGACACACACACACACACAGCAGACCGCAGACTGTTCCAGTTCAGGAGCAGATTACGGCTATGCGCAGAAACATAAAATAAGACATAACACCCCCGTTCTCTTTTACGAGCACTTTATAGCAACATAATAGAGCAGAGAATAAAAAAATAACAACACACACACACACACACACACTTGATTGCTTATGCGCAGTAAAATTAAATTTCCAATTAATTACACATTGCACGCATGCGCAGAAAAATTACACTAGACTACAGACTGTTCCAGTTGCAGTGCTGGTTCCGGTTCAATAGAGCAGACTACGTGCAACGAGCAGGCCATAAAAGACTATGACCTATTTTCAATCCCACTAAATAACATAGTATACTTGGTTGCGTAAGCCAAATCCGATTTAGTACAAGTAGGACGCATGCGCAGAAACATTTAAATTTCCGATTTTTATGAAACTCGGCATATGGGGGTTTCCGACCCTGCTGATTACGAATACCACACTTACTTTTACCTGGGTCTTATAGTTTATGTTGTGCTGAGTTTCTCAAGGCCTGCTTAAAGCTTAAAATGTATCTTTCAGCCGCGTTACTTGCACAATGGTAGGGTGAATTACATATATCCTTTATGCCTAAGCTATACAAGAAGTCTTTGAATACAGATGATCTAAATACACAAGAATTATCGTGAGCTGTACTTGCCACGAACCCTCTTCGACACATTAATTTGTAAAGTTTATTAACAATAATCTGACTATTCAATTTAATTAACGGTTCCAAAAATACGTATTTAGAAAAAGCATCTACTATTATCAAACAGTATCTACCAGATCTTGAACGTGTAACAGGTCCTATTACATCCACATATATCCTAGAATTAACTCCTCGTATTAATTCTGATACCAATTGACCTATTTTCTTTCTATTATTACTTTTAGCTAGTTGGCATTCCCTACAAGATCTCACGTATTCCTTAATCTCAGGTATAACACCCTCCCAGGTGAACCTAGAACACACCTTTCCTATACATTTATTAATCCCACAATGAGCTCCTGGCAAGGCTGGTTTATGATAGTATTCTATAATAGATTTTGTCAAAGCCTTAGGTAAATAAATTTTATAAGGATTGTGAACAGACCGAGTTTTCTTACACAAAATTCCATTAACCATTTTATATTCTGGTACATCTTCCTTTTTCTTAATCCTATCTATAATACTTTTCATTTCATGATCAGCATTTTGAAATTCTTCTATAGATTGTCTAGCAAAAGGCATACTCCAAATATTGACAAATAGCTTATTAATTATTTCTTCATTTAAAGTAGGATCCTCTATGAACTCTTCAAAATCATGTTTATTGTGCAATCTAGATAAAAATTCACTCGGAATATTCAAAACGCTAGGTGTATGTTTCACTGTAAAACTAAATTGAAACAAACGATACAATAAACTACCATATGGCTTTAATCTTTTCAAATTACGCAACGCATAACTTAACCCCATGTTATCTACTTTTAATTCAAAAGGTGCATGAGAGAGAAAAGTTTTAAATCGTTCCATAGTTTCCACTACAGCCATTAATTCAAGCAGGTATATGGGTTTCTCAGCAGTTCCTCAAACGTCGACTATAAAACCCTACAGGAACTTCATCCCCTTTTTCGTTTAATTGTGAGATCATTCCTCCCACTGAGGTTAGTGAGGCATCACTTGACAGGAAAAATTTCTTATTGAGGTCTGGTAATTTAAGTATTACGTAACTTTCAAACATCATTTTAATATTTCTCAAGGCAGCTTCCTGCTCATCTCCCCATCTAAATTCAACCTTCGGGCTCCTTAACTTATTCAAAGGGTCCATAAGATCTTGAAAATTAGAAATAAACTTGGCAAAATACTGAAGAAATGAACATAAGCTAATTAGAGCTTTCCTATTCCTCGGAGAAGGTAATTTTTTAATTACTTCTATGCTAGATGGATCCATGTAAATATGGCCATTTTCTATTATATGCCCCAAATAAGAAATCTTTCTTTGAAAAAGGGTGCATTTATTGAATGACAATGTAATGTTGTTTTCTTTAAAAATAGTAAAAACTTCACTAAGGAGTTTTTTTATGACTTCCAATATCTGCAGTGTGAATTACCAAATCATCTGCACACCAAGTAACACCTCTATCCTTAAGATGATACAACAATTTTGTGATTAATTTACTCAAAGCGAACGATCCGCTTGCTATACCGAAAGGCACATACCTATATTCGTATAACCCACGATGAGTTAGAAAAGCGGTATATTTAATTGAGTCCTCATGTAACTTTATCACGTGATATGCATGATGAATATCTAATTTAGAAAAGTATTTACTATTGGATAGCTCACTCATGATATCCTCCATTCTCGGGGTATACTGAGAATTTAGTAACATTTTCTTATTAATTTTTTGATAATTAACAATTAATCTCTTACTGCCATCTTTATTCCCCACCAAGAAACAGGGAGAGGCATATGCACTATCACTTTCTCGAATAATATTCTGTTTCAATAGGTTATCTAATATTTTATCCATTTCCTTTTGTGCAACCCTGCTTAGTGGATAAGCTTTTTCTCTTGCATGCTGGTCTTCACTTAATATGATTTGATGACAAAAATTACATGTTCTTCATGTTCTTCAAATCATCCCCTACATGTTCTTCAAATATATCTTTAAATTGATTTACTAACTCATCTACATAATGTTGTAACCCACTATCTAATTCTAGAACTTCAGGGTCAACTAACTTTCGCCTAGTTATTAATGAATCGCTACCCTCAAGTTTAGCTTCCATACTGACATTTAAGATAGAATCGGGGGATAAATGGTCAGTTTTGTTTTCATTGAATGACCCTTCATGTGTTTTCCTCTCTCAACTATTTGTAACCTTAACCTCTCTTTATGCTTCCCTTTTTTCCCTTTATTCATACCCTTCAAGTGGTACTTTTCTCCTACATTCTCATTCCCCTTTTCTTCAGATGGAATGAACAACTTATTATGAAAACAATTTATGGGCCGAAAAGACATTAACGCATCTTCTTTTCTAATATCTGAGTTTGCTTGACTCAATTGATCAAATATACGAATGGATCTGTTTTCTTCCAAACCTAATATTAATCTATTACTTCTTAAATTAATAGTAACCTTCATTTGTTTTAACTCCTTAACCCCTATTATAAACATTGGGTTTAGATGTTCAGCTAAATAAAATTTTATTCTATATACCCTATTCAGCAATTTCAGGGACAGAGTAACAGATTCTTTCAAAGTGACATTTTTATTATCTACGCCCTTACCAATAAACAAATCATCATTCACTTTGAATTTTTTATTCAATGTGTTATTCCATTCTCTAAAAGCCCTAGCATTTACCATGCTGATAGTTGAGCAAGTGTCTACACACCCTCTTAATCTTTTTCCCAATACAAAAGCCTCTACGAAGGTAGCAACACTGTCTTTCTTAGTAACCTGTCTATTGCTATGTAGTCCCATACTCACGGTATCATTCATAGTTTTACTTTTTCTATCATTATCTATACTATTTTCCCCCTTTTCTTGACTATATCTTCCTTTACTCTTACTTCCTCCTCCAACATTCGCATTCCTCTTATCTACTAATTGTAAACTATGTAACCTTCTTGATAAGTTCAATGCTCTTTTCAAACTACACTTACTAGCATAATGTGGTCCCCCACACTCAAAACATGAGACAGATTTTTTCAATCCTTTCTTTTTAACATTTTCTTCACTTTCAGAAAATTTATTAATTGCCTTATAAATACTTATATTATTTAAATGAGTCACATAAGAAAATAAATCCCTTTCAAGTTCCTGTAAAGTGGCTGGAACTCGAACCCCGTAAATATCTCTTATAAGTCGTGGATCTGCGCCACTCAATATAATTTCTTTCACATGAACCTCATTTAAGTTACCATGCAGTATTATGTAACTATCTTTTACTTTTTCTACAAAGTGAATGGGTTCTTGAGCTACAGATTGTATCGTTTCAACATAATTACGTGATACAACTCTTCTTCCTAAGGAAGAACTTAAATTTTTAAAAACTTTGTGAGCAAGCATCAACCAATTATCACATTGTCTCATATATTCTAAGATCTTAGTACGCAAAATGCCTTTACTTTTATTTAAGGCAGCTATTACTATTGATTCATACGGATAAACATTACCCTTATTTAAACCCTGTACTTCCAGTAGAAATTCAAACAACAATAAATCATCGCTTCCGTCACAATAACTGATTTCTTGACTTAAATTACAAAAGGAATTATTACCAACACCTATCGTAATTTAATCTAAATTAGTACTAAAAGGTCTAAATACATTTTCACCGTTTTGATTATTAGTAACAAATTGTTCATTCAATTTTGGAAGTCTTAAATCCTGAAAACGATGTAGTTCATTTCTTTGCGGTAATTCTTTGTATTCGTCAAAGAATTTAGCTGGTTCTCTTTCGCAATGCAAAGTATTAAACATCTGATTTTCACGTTCATTTAAGTCGAGTCTGTTTATATCAACATCAGAAGTAACTGACCTTGCGCACCTGTCCACTTGTTGTTCATGTTGTCTCCCTGATAACATGTTAGATTCGTTGAAGCAAAGAGCGCCTCTAGGCATAATAAATGAATCACCTACCTCATTTTTCGGCTCATGTCCTTGCCTTTCCGAACAACTATCCACTGACCTGAAGATTCCTGCGTCTCCATTTGAAAAATGATTTAATACTAACTGTGGAACACGTTCACTATAAGCCATTTTCACTTCACTAATTATTATTATTAACCACAAACTTTATATAATCACTTTTCTTTTCTTCCACACAATCCAACCAGGTAATCACCGCCATTCATACACAGCACACAGTCGTAATAGCTCTCCTCTTCTCCCCACTCCAATCAGCCAAACAGCACGAACCAATGACCAACTTATACGTATCTTCCAAGGTGTAGCAAACTCCAACTGAAAAGTTTATGCCTAGTATTTTCTTGCCTTTATTTTCCAACGAAAAATCTTGTTCGCTATTCTTCAACCAAGCACAGTCTAGACACTCCCAATTAAATTCCATTTATACTTATAGATTGGAAATTGAACTTTTGTGCCGACGTCTGGTAATAATTGAGACGCCGTTGGTGCAGGGTATTAAACCCACACAAATTATTAATAAAAACTTTTCATTACAATGGAATTTGGGGGAGTGCACTTGAAATACAAAAACGTGGTGAAGATAGTGAATTCAAACTTTTAATGTTTTTCCACAAAATATCACTAAATCCATTTGCACACAAATACGTAGAATAGTTATATTCAAAATCACACTTGACTATGAATAAATATAGTAACATATACAGTAAATTCTTGTTATATAGTCCATCGATGAATTACGTCAAATTCTGTTAAATGTTCCTTAGAGTCTCTCGTAGTAGTATTTTTTACTGCAGAATAAAAGTTATTTCTGATGATACTTTTCGAATTATTGAATAAAGCTGCACAATCACTGATATAAATACTTAGTCCGTCAAACATAGCCATATAACCTGTAAACTTCATTCGTGGATAATTGTAATACCAAAATTGCTCATACAAGCATTCACTTTTGACACCAATTCAACTCCATTTTGAATATGTTAGTCACTTTCATGAAAATATAACAAATACTTATCCAGGCTATATCGTAATATCAGAATTCACTAAAATACAAACGTAATATAACAAAGTCTCGGAACTTTCCATGATTTTGCACCATTTACGACTAATATTCAGAGCATGTGCTCTCGTCGTTACATTCAATTTTCAATGACCACAAGGTGGTAAGTTAACTACCTCCAAAACTAGTAGTTCCTATTTTAGCCACTCATCAGAAGTGGCGCTAGTTTCATTATTCCTTTTTTTAAATAATAATAATCTTACAACATGCTACAATGTGGGATACGTCGTTTGTATGACCCTTAAAACCTAATAACTCAAAAACGGAGCCACATATTGAGATGGTGTTTCCACATTTAGTAATTGGTCATCAACTACTACAAGTTCCAAAATAATGACCATCGAGGTAAAAGGTCAACATACTTAAAACCTAATAACTCGTAAACTGCGCTACATATCGAGATGGTGTTTCCAAATCTAGTAATCGGTCATCAGGTACTACAAGTTCCAAAACATTGATCATTGAGGTCAAAGGTCAACATACTTAAAACCTAATCACTCGAAAACGGATCCACATATTGAGATGGTATTCCCAAATCTTGTAATTGGTCATCTGGTACTACAAGTTCCAAAACATTGACCATTGAGGTCAAAGGTCAACATACTTAAAACCTAATAACTCGAAAACAGATCCACATATTGAGATGGTGTTTCCAAAGCCGGTAATTGGTCATCAGGTACTACAACTTCCATAATAATGACTATCGAGGTCAAAGGTCAAAATACTTAAAACCTAATAACTCGAAAACGGAGCCACATATTGAGGTGCGGTTTCCAAATCTAGTAATAGGTCATCAACTAGTACATGTTAAAAAACGTACTGACTTTCGAGGTCAAAGGTCAAATATTTAAGCCTTAATAACTCGTAAACGTAGCCAGCAAGAGATTTCTGTGACCTATTCATTTTTTTTGTTCCAAGCAGAAAAAGTGAAGAATGAATAAATTTTAGTGACTTATTGGCTATTGTACTAACGAGAAATCTCATTTGTAACTAGCAGAATTTCTGTACATTTGGGTTATTCAAAATAATTTGGATGGACTAACCAAAAAAGAAAGCAAAGGTATGTCATTTTAGCTAGCTGAGAATTTAAAGAAACAAAGGGAACCTACTCAATTTTCTATCAACGAGAAATGCCATTTCAACTACCTCAGAGTTTATGTGCCTTTCTGTGCTAAGGTCTATTTTAACTCTTCTTGACTAATTAAATAAAAGAGGAATATTGTACCAATGAGAAATGCCATTTTTCTAGACCATGTTCTAATATTTAAACAAACGAAGGGGTGGATTTGAATGACTTATTCAATTTTGCACCAATGAAAAATAACGGCGTATTTTAAATCATTTTGTACTATTTAAATGAACAAACAATCGGATAAATTTAACCGGCTCAGAAGTGTACTATTTAAACAAACGAAGGTCTCTTGAGTGAGATTTCCAATTTTGTAGCAAGAAGGACTATTTTCTAACTAACTCGGAATTTCATTTCATATTGTAATACTCAAATTTGGATGGAGTGTTTAGTTTTGTTCGAACCAGAAAAATTTGATTGGATTATTTCCTTATGTACTAACTGGAAGAAGTGAAGGAATAAATTTGGGTAGAATATTTAGTTTTGTACAGAACAAAATAAGAAAAAGAAGTGAAGAACGAATAAAATTTGGATGGACTATTTTCTTATGTACCAACAAAAAAAATGGAGCACCAGCGACAAGAAAGAAACCGAAGGAGGAATAAATTTGGGTGACCTAATCAGTTTTGTACTAAGCAGAAAAAAAGCGAAGAAGGTAAAATTTAAGTAGCTCAGTATTTATGTACATTTTTGTACTACTAAAATAAACGAAGGAATAAATTTGGGTGTTCTACAGAAGAAAACGGGGAAGGGCCATTTTATTTAATTTTGTAGTACTCAAAATATACAAAGATATAAATCTGTGTGACCCATCCAGTTTTGTACTAAGCAGAAAATTTGTTGGCTTTTTTAGAAAGACCATTTTATCTTTTGTATTCAGATTTTCCGGCTACTTTTTGTGCTCTACAAATAAACGGAGGAAAAGCAAAGAGAGACCATTTTATGCACCTTTTGTAACGAAGAAACAAATTTGAAGGAGGTTCATTTTAACTAATCCTGCTGCGAGTAGTTCAATTAGTACATAGTAAAAAATAAAACAATATGGCATTATTGCGACTATCATTTTCGAATACATACGGATTAAGCCACTATGGCAAAAAAATACTACTCTCTCCTTATGCTTATTTGGAGCAGACTTAAGAGGACCAAGCATTAGAAACCCGCTAGTAGGGCGTCGATTCAGTAAACTCTACATCTAGTAAAAGAAAACGAATAGATAATTTTGAGACAGTTCCATATGGGTAAATACAGTATTAGTAGAAACGATAGTTTTTAATTAAGTAGAGATAAGGAGAGGGTTAAAAAAATGGAAAATTAAATTTTAAATCATTATTATTATTACTTTAGAGGTCAAAAGGAAGAATAAATGAATTTGAGTGGCATATGTACGGAATTTAGTTTTGTACCGGGCAAAAAAAAAGAAGTGAAGAATTAATAAAAATTTGAATGGAATATTTTATTTTGTACCAGCTGGGAATTTAGTGTTGTACCACTGTATCAATTTAAGTATTTTGTACTATTTAGTACCACCGAGAAGGTGTAGAATATTTAGTTTTGTACCAAGCAGAAATTTGTTGGCTTCTTTATTTTGTATTAACGACTAAAACCTTTAACACATACTTGGTTGTGTGCATTACAATGGCCGAAGTTTTTCATTTCCCTGTGGTACAACGTAATGGTCGCCCCGCTTATTCTAGGTCTACAGTTAGATATTTTCGATTGGGTAATGGTATACAGCCATGTTTTGTTGAGCACAATGCCCACTATAACGATGTGGTAGACAATTATTTGATGGATAGATATTTGTTTAATAGTCGCTATAACAAATGGTACATGATAGAATTTGTTAAGCATTTAACGCAGGTAGATATTAAGATAGACTTTTTGTCGTTGGTTACTCGTTTAACCGCACAAAGTTCTCTTTTCCAATCAGCTACCTTTTTTGCCATGAAAACTAAGGGAAATAGTTATACTGTGTAAGAATTTCCAATTAATAGCGGTATTGCACTGTACTTATAATAGTCTGTAATAGTACAGTTTATTTTTCGAGTGAGAGTAGGTTTTAAAGGTGCATTGTAGTCTACCAGCAATAATGATCTCTAAGAGAGTTATTAGGTAAAGATAACAATTACACCGCCATTCTGCGAACACATTTATACGATCCAATTTCTCAGGTTTAAACAAAGAAAGACCATATTCTGCTACTCAAACAAACGAAGGAATAAGCTCAGAATTTCTATACCTTTTTGTGCTATTCAAATAAACCTATTCACTTTTATACCACCTTTTAGTTTTGTACCAACCAAAAAAAAGGGAAGAAGGACCATTATAACAAGCTCACTATTTTTATACCATTTTGTATTACTCTAATAGATTTGGGAGGTCTATTTTGATTTTTTTAGCAACCAGAAGAAAAGTGAAGATGATACATTTTATACCTTTGTGACGGATTAAAAAAACGAGTGGTTCATTTAGTTGTGGTGCTACATTTTGTATATTTTTTGTCACCCAGAGAACAATTTAAATTGCCTCTCCCGTTACTATATGGGTATTGACGTGTGTTTAGCGAATTAGGTTTACAAAATACTAACGGCGACGCTAAAGTCCAAAGTTTCCCAGTCACTAACTAAATATTTGAGCATGAGATTTAACAAACCAGAGTTACGTTATAATTCAATTACAACTTAATCCATAGCCATTAGCGTACTAAAGAAAACTGATGAAGAACGACGAATCATAACAGCATGCATGACCATTTTTGATCACAGTGGTGATAGAGGAAAAAAGCAGAAGGAATCATATCAAAGTAAGAATCAGCTCATTAAGGAAAACAAAAGTTTCATGTTCCACACCACCTATAAAGAGTGCGAAATTATTCATTCTGTTGCTGCAGATATTTAAGCAGCGTTACGAATGCGTTACCTAACACTTGTATTGCTAAAGTACTGCCTATTGCTCAACGATTCAATTATTTTTTAAACTTTCTTTCCTCGTCTAAGTCCAAAAAGACAAATATATATTTTTGCATTTATGTATTTTATTATAATGGAATATAATATTATGGAGTATATTTGGAAATAATAGAACATACATCATGACGTTATATTAACGAATTATTTTGCATTGCCTTGAAACATATTATTAAACACGGAGAATGCATTGAATGCTTTTATTGTAGGTATATAAGTAGATGTGTCACACTTGATTTGTTTTTGCGGAAGAGTAGAAAAATGACTAGCATGGAAATTGCTTATGTTTCACCTAGAGAAAAAGAAATTCAGTGTGAAAACGAGAAACCAATACTGTTAATCCAGCCGTCTGACCCCGATTTGCCAGATGAATAGATAGCCGTGATAAAGTGAGAATCATATATCCAACACAAGAAATAGAAGAAGTGTATTATTTTAGACGCTATAATAGATATAATGATGAAATACTCCCGGAAAGTGATGATGACAGTGTTTCAAATATTACCTGTTTTGAACTGGAAGCTAATGAGTGCGAGTGTACTAGTGAAAGTATTAGTGATACATGTGTTATACAATTATTTAATGAGTATACACCAAATTCAGTATTATTATGTGAAGCATGTTCTAAACATAATGAAAATGAAAAAGATCACAACTGTTTGTTGCAGTATGATTAGGAATTATTGCAAAAGGTGTGGACGATCTTAATTAAACGTGAAATGAGAGAAAATCTATAAACTTTATATAAAGAAGCATTTTAAAAGTTGTAATATTAAAAACACTCATACTTTGGAGAAAAAATTTAATCTGGTATATGAATACATTACAGAGTGTGATTATTATATCAAAGAAATAGTAGAAATGTTTTTAGAAAAAGATAAACAATTATTTAATTCTGTAAATGAACACTGAGACACTGTAGCATATGTATTTGATTGTGTAAGAATAGAAGAACATTTTAGGGCTAAAAGTACAATGGGTTACTGAGAATTGAACTGTTAACAATATTATTTTATAAATGGATCAATTTGTACTATTGTAATATTAAGAATTTAATAGATTACAAACATTGGACACTGGCAACTAAATTGTCAGTGAAAGTAGTATATTGTTTTCTTTAAAAGCAATAAAGAAACTGATCTGGGTGACAAAAAAATATACAAAATGTAGCACCACAACTAAATGAACCACTCGTTTTTTTAATCCGTCACAAAGGTATAAAATGTATCATCTTCACTTTTCTTCTGGTTGTTACAAAAATCAAAATAGACCTCCCAAATTTATTAGAGTAATACAAAATGGTATAAAAATAGTGAGCTTGTTATAATGGTCCTTCTTCCCTTTTTTGTGGTTGGTACAAAACTAAAAGGTGGTATAAAAGTGAATAGGTTTATTTGAATAGCACAAAAAGGTATAGAAATTCTGAGCTTATTCCTTCGTTTGTTTGAGTAGCAGAATATGGTCTTTCTTTGTTTAAACCTGAGAAATTGGATCGTATAAATGTGTTCGCAGAATGGCGGTGTAATTGTTATCTTTACCTAATAACTCTCTTAGAGATCATTATTGCTGGTAGACTACAATACACCTTTAAAACCTACTCTCACTCGAAAAATAAACTGCACTATTACAGACAATTATAAGTACAGTGCAATACCGCTATTAATTGGAAATTCTTACACAATGTATCGTTCTTATTATCGAAGTCTACTCCAACTAAGCATAAGGAGAAAGTAGTATTTTTTTTGCCATAATGGATTATTCTGTATGTATAGCCTTATTGTGGGAAAACCATTTGTTATTCTTTTTCACCAAGTTTCCAAATACCGCGAGGTCCAACAGATAGGTATCAGGAGATACCGCAAAAAGGCCAGTTTTACCACATCGTGTAAAGCAACCAAGTAAATCTGCAATCTGGATACTTGGCCTGAACTCGCACACATGATTCCAAAACTTTAATAACTCATCCAAAGTGTCCTGCGTTCCCCCATAGCGAAAGAAAGCTGTCACAGTATAACTATTTCCCTTAGTTTTTATGGCAAAAAAGGTAGCTGATTGGAAAAGAGAACTTTGTGCGGTTAAACGAGTAACCAACGACAAAAAGTCTATCTTAATATCTACCTGCGATAAATGCTTAACAAATTCTATCATATACCATTTGTTATAGCGAATATTAAACAAATATCTATCCATCAAATAATTGTCTACCACATCGTTATAGTGGGCATTGTGCTCAACAAAACATGGCTGTATACCATTATCCAATCGAAAATATCTAACTGTAGACCTAGAATAAGCGGGGCGACCATTACGTTGTACCACAGGGAAATGAAAAACTTCGGCCATTGTAATGCACACAACCAAGTATGTGTTAAAGGTTTTAGTCGTTAATACAAAATAAAGAAGTCAACAAATTTCTGCTTGGTACAAAACTAAATATCCTATACCTTCTCGGTGGTACTAAATAGTACAAAATACTTAAATTGATACAGTGGTACAACACTAAATTCCCAGCTGGTACAAAATAAAATATTCCATTCAAATTTTTATTAATTCTTCACTTCTTTTTTTTTGCCCGGTACAAAACTAAATTCCGTACATATGCCACTCAAATTCATTTATTCTTCCTTTTGACCTCTAAAATAATAATAATAATAATGATTTAAAATGTAATTTTCCATTTTTTCACTCTCTCCTTATCTCTACTTAATTAAAAACTATCGTTTCTACTAATACTGTATTTACCCATATGGAACTGTCTCAAAATTATCTATTCGTTTTCTTTTACTAGATGTAGAGTTTACTGAATCGACGCCCTACTAGCGGGTTTCTAATGCTTGGTCCTCTTAAGTCTGCTCCAAATAAGCATAAGGAGAGAGTAGTATTTTTTTGCCATAGTGGCTTAATCCGTATGTATTCGAAAATGAAAGTCGCAATAATGCCATATTGTTTTATTTTTTACTATGTACTAATTGAGCTACTCGCAGCAGGATTAGTTAAAATGAACCTCCTTCAAATTTGTTTCTTCGTTACAAAAGGTGCATAAAATGGTCTCTCTTTGCTTTTCCTCCGTTTATTTGTAGAGCACAAAAAGTAGCCGGAAAATCTGAATACAAAAGATAAAATGGTCTTTCTAAAAAAGCCAACAAATTTTCTGCTTAGTACAAAACTGGATGGGTCACACAGATTTATATCTTTGTATATTTTGAGTACTACAAAATTAAATAAAATGGCCCTTCCCCGTTTTCTTCTGTAGAACACCCAAATTTATTCCTTCGTTTATTTTAGTAGTACAAAAATGTACATAAATACTGAGCTATTTAAATTTTACCTTCTTTGCTTTTTTTCTGCTTAGTACAAAACTGATTAGGTCACCCAAATTTATTCCTCCTTCGGTTTCTTTTTTGTCGCTGGTGCTCCATTTTTTTTGTTGGTACATAAGAAAATAGTCCATCCAAATTTTATTCGTTCTTCACTTCTTTTTCTTATTTTGTTAGGTACAAAACTAAATATTCTACCCAAATTTATTCCTTCACTTCTTCCAGTTAGTACATAAGGAAATAATCCAATCAAATTTTTCTGGTTCGAACAAAACTAAACACTCCATCCAAATTTGAGTATTACAATATGAAATGAAATTCCGAGTTAGTTAGAAAATAGTCCTTCTTGCTACAAAATTGGAAATCTCACTCAAGAGACCTTCGTTTGTTTAAATAGTACCCTTCTGAGCCGGTTAAATTTATCCGATTGTTTGTTCATTTAAATAGTACAAAATGATTTAAAATACGCCGTTATTTTTCATTGGTGCAAAATTGAATAAGTCATTCAAATCCACCCCTTCGTTTGTTTAAATATTAGAACATGGTCTAGAAAAATGGCATTTCTCATTGGTACAATATTCCTTCGTTTATTTAATTAGTCAAGAAGAGTTAAAATAGACCTTAGCACAAAAAGGCACATAACCTCTGAGGTAGTTGAAATGGCATTTCTCGTTGATAGAAAATTGAGTAGGTTCCCTTTGTTTCTTTAAATTCTCAGCTAGCTAAAATGGCATATCTTTGCTTTCTTTTTTCGTTAGTCCATCCAAATTATTTTGAATAACCCAAAATGTACAGAAATTCTGAGCTAGTTACAAATGAGATTTCTCGTTAGTACAATAGCAAATAAGTCACTAAAATTTATTCATTCTTCACTTTTTCTGCTTGGAACAAAAAAATGAACAGGTCACAGAAATCTCTTGCTGGCTACGTTTACGAGTTATTAAGGCTTAAATATTTGACCTTTGACCTCAAAAGTCAGTACGTTTTTTAACATGTACTAGTTGATGACCTATTACTAGAAACCGCACCTCAATATGTGGCTCCGTTTTCGAGTTATTAGGTTTTAAGTATTTTGACCTTTGATCTCGATGGTCATTATTTTTGGAACTTGTAGTAGTTGATGACCAATTACTAAATGTGGCAACAGCACCTCAATATGTGGCACCATTTTCGAGTTATTAGGTTTTAAGTATTTTGGCCTTTGACCACGATCGTCATTATTTTGGAACTTGTCGTACCTGATGACCATTACTAAATGTGGAAACAGCACCTCAATATTTGGCTCAGTTTCCGGGTTATTAGGTGTTAAGTATGTTGACCTTTGACCTCGATAGTCATTATTTTGGAACTTGTAGTAGTTGATGACCAATTACTAAATGTGGCAACAGCACCTCAATATGTGGCTCCGTTTTCGAGTTATTAGGTTTTAAGTACTTTGACCTTTGACCTCGACGGTCATTATTTTGGAACTTGTAGTACTTAATGACCAATTACTAGATTTGGAAACACCATCTCAATATGTGGCTCCGTTTTCGAGTTATTAGGTTTTAAGTATTTTGACCTTTGACCTCGATGGTCATTATTATGGAAGTTGTAGTACCTGATGACCAATTACTAAATGTGGAAACACCATCTCAATAAGTGGCTCCGTTTTCGAGTGATTAGGTTTTAAGTATGTTGACCTTTGACCTCAATGGTCAATGTTTTGGAACTTGTAGTACCTGATGACCAATTACCGGCTTTGGAAACACCATCTCAATATGTGGATCTGTTTTCGAGTTATTAGGTTTTAAGTATGTTGACCTTTGACCTCAATGGTCAATGTTTTGGAACTTGTATTACCAGATGACCAATTACTAGATTTGGAAATACCATCTCAATATGTGGATCCGTTTTCGAGTGATTAGGTTTTAAGTATGTTGACCTTTGACCTCAATGATCAATGTTTTGGAACTTGTAGTACCTGATGACCGATTACTAGATTTGGAAACACCATCTGGATATGTAGCGCAGTTTTCGAGTTATTAGGTTTTAAGTATGTTGACCTTTTACCTCGATGGTCATTATTTTGGAACTTGTAGTAGTTGATGACCAATTACTAAATGTGGAAACACCATCTCAATATGTGGCTCCGTTTTTGAGTTATTAGGTTTTATGGGTCAAACAAACGACGTATCCCACATAAACTATAAGACCCAGGTAAAAGTAAATGTAGTATTCGTAATCAGCAGGGTCGGAAACCCCCATATGCCGAGTTTCATAAAAATCGGAAATTTAAATGTTTCTGCGCATGCGTCCTACTTGTACTAAATCGGATTTGGCTTACGCAACCAAGTATACTATGTTATTTAGTAGGATGAAAAATAGGTCATAGTCTTTTATGGCCTGCTCGTTGAACTTAGTCTGCTCTATTGAACCGGAACCAGCACTGCAACTGGAACAGTCTGTAGTCTAGTGTAATTTTTCTGCGCATGCGTGCAATGTGTAATTAATTGGAAATTTAATTTTACTGCGCATAAGCAATCAAGTGTGTGTGTGTGTGTGTGTGTGTTGTTATTTTTTTATTCTCTGCTCTATTATGTTGCTATAAAGTGCTCGTAAAAGAGAACGGGGGTGTTATGTCTTATTTTATGTTTCTGCGCATAGCCGTAATCTGCTCCTGAACTGGAACAGTCTGCGGTCTGCTGTGTGTGTGTGTCTGTGTGTGTGTGTTGTTATTTTTTATTCTCTGCTCTATTATGTTGCTAGAAAGTGCTCGTAAAAGAGAACGGGGGTGTTATGTCTTATTTTATGTTTCTGCGCATAGCCGTAGTCTGCTCCTAAACTGGAACAATCTGCGGTCTGCTGTGTGTATGTGTATGTGTTCTGGTACCATTGATAAATAGAACGGCAGTTCTGCTCCGGCGGAATCGGAACAGTTTTGCGCAAATGAGCAGTAGGTCAAAAATTGGTCTCCATTCTCTGCTATGTGGTTGTAAAGTGCTCATAAAAGGGAACGAGTCTTTGCTGTTTAAAAGAGTG
Source organism: Thermobia domestica (assembly GCF_964235325.1). Taxonomy (NCBI): domain Eukaryota; kingdom Metazoa; phylum Arthropoda; class Insecta; order Zygentoma; family Lepismatidae; genus Thermobia; species Thermobia domestica. The sequence goes on from NC_137459.1 coordinate 311,784,145, forward strand.
CTCATAAAAGGGAACGAGTCTTATGTAATATGTGCTATGGTAAATAGGTGGATGAAGAAGGTGATATCTGCTCTGCTATGTGTTCGTAAAGTGCTCATAAAAGGGAACGAATCTTATGTGACATGTGCGTGGACGGGGATCCGGCGCCGGCCGATCAGCGCGGTACTCCTAAAAGACCGTGCGCGTGGCCGGCCAATCAGCGTCAAGGGGCCGAGGTCCGACGCCAGCCAACCGGTAGGCGTCCGCTGCCAGCCAATCGGCGTGAACGGGACGGGGTCCGCTGCCAGCCAGTCAGCGCAGTAGATAGGAGGTCGTAAAAGGGCGTGGCCGACGCAGGCCAATCAGCGTCCAGGGGCGTGGCCTGCACCGACCAATCAGCGTGAAGGGGCGTGGCTGGGGCCGTGGCCAGCCAATCAGCGTCAAGGGGTGTGGCGGGGTCACGTGACCTGCGCCAGCCAATCAGCGTCAAGGGTTTGCGCATGCACAGTAGGAAAAAAACACGCTCAAGTGACCCCACCCTACTTACGTCTGAACATTCTGAAGGCAACTGTGAGAATTTTGAAGATGAGCACGAACCATTATGTAGGCCACTATGAACAATTTGTCCGCAAATATGAACTAAAATCCGGCTACTATGAGCGTTTTGACAGCACCTGAGAGTCCTTGGTCGGCAATTATGAACGAATGGTCGGCAACTATGAGCACGTTTTCTTTAAAACTGAGCACTCTGACGGCTTGTGTGAGGAATCTGACGGCAACTGTGTTTTTTGACAGCAACCATAAACCATTTATCTTACACTATCAGCAGTATGTTAGATATTATGAATGAAAAGTCGGCAACTATGAGCACCGTGGAAGCGAGTGTGAGCATTTTGAAAGTACGTGTGAACATTCTGAAGGCAACTGTGAGTATTTTGAAGATGAGCACGAACCATTATGTAGGCAACTATGAGCCCTTTGTCCGCAAAAATGAACGGAAATCCCTCAACTATGAGCGTTTTCACGGCACTTGTGAGGCCTTGGTCGGCAATTATGAACGAATAGTCGGCAACTATGAGCACTCTTTCTTAAAATCTGAGCACTCTGACGGCTTGTGTGAGGAATCTGACGGCAACTGTGAGTCTTTTGACAGCAACCATGAACCATTGAACTTACACTATCAGCAGTATGTTAGATATTATGAATGAAAAGTCGGCAACTAAGAGCAACGTGGAAGCGAGTGTGAGCATTTTGGAAGTACGTTTGAACATTCTGAAGGCAACTGTGAGTATTTTGAAGATGAGCACGAACTATTATGTAGGCAACTATGAGCCCTTTGTCAGCAATTAGTAACGAAAAGTCGGCAACTATGAGCGTTTTGACGGCACCTGTGAGGCCTTGGTCGGCAATTATGAATGAAAAGTCGGCAACTATGAGCGTTTTGACGGCTACTGTGATGCCTTCGTCGGCAATTATGAACGAATGGTCGGCAGATATGAGCACGTTTTCTTTAAATCTAAGCATTCTGACGGCTTGTGTGAGGAATCTGACGGCAACTTTGAGCCTTTTGACTGCAACCATGAACCATTTAACTTACACTATCAGCAGTATGTTAAATATTATGAATGAAAAGTCGGCTACTATGAGCAACGTGGAAGCGAGTGTGAGCATTTTGAAAGTACGTGTGAACATTCTGAAGGCAACTATGAGTATATTGAGGATGAGAACGAACCATTATGTAGGCAACTATGAGCCCTTTGTCCGCAAAAATGAACGGAAATCCCTCAACTATGAGCGTTTTCACGGCACTTGTGAGGCCTTGGTCGGCAATTATGAACGAATAGTCGGCAACTATGAGCACTCTTTCTTTAAATCTGAGCACTCTGACGGCTTGTGTGAGGAATCTGACGGCAACTGTGAGTCTTTTGACAGCAACCATGAACCATTGAACTTACACTATCAGCAGTATGTTAGATATTATGAATGAAAAGTCGTCAACTAAGAGCAACGTGGAAGCGAGTGTGAGCATTTTGGAAGTACGTTTGAACATTCTGAAGGCAACTGTGAGTATTTTGAAGATGAGCACGAACTATTATGTAGGCAACTATGAGCCCTTTGTCAGCAATTAGTAACGAAAAGTCGGCAACTATGAGCGTATTGACGGCACCTGTGAGGCCTTGGTCGGCAATTATGAATGAAAAGTCGGCAACTATGAGCGTTTTGACGGCTACTGTGATGCCTTGGTCGGCAATTATGAACGAATGATCGGCAGATATGAGCACGTTTTCTTTAAATCTAAGCATTCTGACGGCTTGTGTGAGGAATCTGACGGCAACTTTGAGCCTTTTGACTGCAACCATGAACCATTTAACTTACACTATCAGCAGTATGTTAAATATTATGAATGAAAAGTCGGCAACTATGAGCATCGTGGAAGCGAGTGTGAGCATTCTGAAAGTACGTGTGAACATTCTGAAAGCAACTGTGAGTATTTTGAAGATGAGCACGAACCATTATGTAGGCAACTATGAGCCCTTTGTCCGCAATTAGTAACGAAAAGTCGGCAACTATGAGCGTTTTGACGGCACCTGTGAGGCCCTGGTCGGCAATTATGAACGAATGGTCGGCAACTATGAGCACTTTTTCTTTACATCTGAGAATTCTGACGGCTTGTGTGAGGAATCTGACGGCAACTGTGAGCCTTTTGACAGCAACCATGAACCATTTAACTTACAATATCAGCAGTAAGTTAGATATTATGAATGAAAAGTCGGCAACTATGAGCACCGTGGAATCAAGTGTGAGCATTTTGAAACTACGTCTGAACATTCTGAAGGCAACATTGAGTATTTTGAAGATGAGGAAGAACCATTATGTAGGCAACTATGAGCCCTTTGTCCGCAATTATGAACGAACAGTCGGCAATTATGAGCGTTTTGACGGCACTTGTGAGGCCTTGGTCGGCAATTATGAACGAATGATCGGCAACTATGAGCACTTTTTCTTTAAATCTGAGCATTCTGACTGCTTGTGTGAGGAATCTGACGGGAACTGTGAGCCTTTTCACAGCAACATTAACCATTTAACTTACACTATCAGCAGTATATTAGATATTATGAATGAAAAATCGGCAACTATGAGCACCGTGAAATCGACTGTGAGCATTTTTAAGTGCGTCTGAAAATTCTGAAGGCAACTGTGAGTATTTTGAAGATGAGCACGAATCATTATGTAGGCAACTATGAGCCCTCTGTCCGCAATTAAAAGCGAAAAGTCGGCAACTATGAACGTTATACGGCACCTGTGAGGCCTTGGTCGGCAATTATGAACGAATGGTCGGCAAATATGGACACTTTTTCTTTAAATCTGAGCATTCTGACGGCTTGTGTGAGGAATCTGAAAGCAACTGCGAGCCCTTTCACACCAAGCATGAACCATTTAACTTACAATATCAGCAGTAAGTTAGTTATTATGAATGAAAAGTCGGTAACTATGAGCACCGTGGAAGCGTGTGTGAGCATTTTGAAAGTACGTCTGAACATTCTGAAGGAAACTGTGAGTATTTTGAAGATGAGCAAGAACAATTATGTAGGCAACTATGAGCCCTTTGTCCGCAATTAAGAACTAAAATTCGGCAACTATGAACGTTTTACGGCACCTGTGAGGCCTTGGTCGGCAATTATGAACGAAAAGTAGGCAACTATGAGCGTTTTGACGGGTACTGTGAGGCCTTGGTCGGCAATTATGAACGAATGGTCGGACACTATGAGCACTTTTTCATTAAATCTGAGCATTCTGACAGCTTGTGTGAGGAATCTGACGGCAACTGTGAGCCTTTTGACAGCAACCATGAACCATTTAACTTACACTATCAGCAGTAAGTTAGGTATTATAAATGAAAATTCGGCAGCTATGAACACCGTGTAATCGAGTGTGAGCAATTTGAAAGTACGTCTGAACATTCTGAAGGCAACTGTGAGTATTTTGAAGATGAGCACGAACCATTATGTAGGCAACTATGAGCCCTTTGTCCGCAATTATGAACGAAAAGTCGTCATTCATGAGCGTTTTGACGGCTACTGTGAGGCCTTGGTCGGCAATTTTGAACGAAAAGTCAGCAACTATGAGCACTTTTTCTTTAAATGTGAGCATTCTGACGGCTTGTGTGAGGAATCTGACGCCACTGTGAGCCTTTTGGCAGCAACCACGAACCATTTAACTTACAGTATCCCCAGTAAGTTAGATATTATGGATGAAAATTCGGCAACTATGAGCACCGTGGAATCGAGTGTGAGCAATTTGAAAGTACGTCTGAACAATCTGAAGGCAAATGTGAGTATTTTGAAGATGAGCACGAACCATTATGTAGGCAATTATGAGCCCTTTGTCCGCAATTATGAACGAAAAGTCGGCAATTATGAGCGTTTTGACAGCAACCATGAACCATTTAACTTCACTATCAGCAGTATGTTAGATATTATGAATGAAAAGTCGGCAACTATGAGCAACGTGGAAGCGAGTGTGAGCATTTTGAAAACATGTCTGAACATTCTGAGGGCAACTGTGAGTGTTTTGAAGATGAGCACGAATCATTATGTAGGCAACTATGAGTCCTTTGTCCGCAATTAGAAACGAAAAGTCGGCAACTATGAGCGTTTTACGGCACCTGTGAGGCCTTCGTCGGCAATTACGAATGAAAGTCGGCAATTATGAACGTTTTGATGGCTACTGTGAGGCCTTGGTCGGCAATTATGAACGAATGGTCGGCAACTATGAGCACTTTTTCTTTAAATCTGAGCATTCTGACGGCTTGTGTGAGGAATCTGACGGCAACTGTGAGTTTTTTGACAGCAACCATGAACCATTTAACTTACACTATCAGCAGTATGTTAGATATTATGAATGAAAAGTAGGCAACTATGAGCAACGTGAAAGCGAGTGTGAGCATTTTGAAGGTACGACTGAACATTCTGAAGGCAACTGTGAGTATTTTGAAAATGAGCACGAACCATTATATAGGCAACTATTAGCACTTTGTTCGAAATTATGAAGGAAAATTCGGCAACTATGAGCGTTTTGACGGCACCTGTGAGGCCTTAGTTGGCAATTATGAACAAATGGTCGGAAACTATGAGCACTTTTTTAAATCTGAGCATTCTGACGGCTTGTGTGAGGATACTCACGGCAACTGTGAGCCTTTTGGCAGCAACCATGAAAAATTTAACTTACATTATCAGAAGTAAGTTAGATATTATGGATGAAAATTCGGCAACTATGAGCACCGTGTAATCAAGTGTGAGCAATTTGAAAGTACGTCTGAACATTCTGAACGCAACTGTGAGTATTTTGAAGATGAGCACGAACCATTATGCAGGCAACTATGAGCCTTTTGTCCGCAATTATGAACGAAAAGTCGGCAATTATGAGCCTTTTGACGGCACCTGTGTGGCCTTGGTCGCCAATTATGAACGAAAAGTCAGCAACTATGAGCACGTTTTCTTTAAATGTGAGCATTCTGACGGCCTGAGTGAGGAATCTGACGCCACTGTGAGCCTTTTGGAAGACACCACGAACCATTTAACTTACACTATCAGCAGTAAGTTAGATATTATGGATGAAAATTCGGCAAAAATGAGTACCGTGGAATCGAGTGTGAGCAATTTGATAGTACGTCTGAACATTCTGAAGGCAACTGTGAGTATTTTCAAGGTGAGAACGAACCATTGTGTAGGCAATTATGAGCCCTTTGTCCGCAATTATGAACCAAAAGTCGGCAATTATGAGCGTTTTGACGGCACTTATGAGGCCTTGGTCGGCAATTATGAATGAAAAGTCGGCAACTATGACCGTTTTGACGGCTACTGTGATACCTTGGTCGGCAATTATGAACGAATGGTCGGCAACTATGAGCAGTTTTTCTTTAAATCTGAGCATTCTGACGGCTTGTGTGAGGAATCTGACGGCAACTGTGAGTCTTTTCACAGCAACCATGAACCATTTAACTTACACTATCAGCAGAATGTTAGATATTATGAATGAAAAGTCGCCTACTATGAGCAACGTGGAAGCGAGTGTTAGCATTTTGAAAGTACGTGTGAACATTCTGAAGGCAACTATGAGTATTTTGAGGATGAGCACGAACCATTATGTAGGCAACTATGAGCCCTTTGTCCGCAAAAATGAACGGAAATCCGGCAACTATGAGCGTTTTCACGGCACTTGTGAGGCCTTGGTCGGCAATTATGAACGAATAGTCGGCAACTATGAGCACTTTTTCTTTAAATCTGAGCACTCTGACGGCTTGTGTGAGGAATCTGACGGCAACTGTGAGTCTTTTGACAGCAACCATGAACCATTTAACTTACACTATCGGCAGTATGTTAGATATTATGAATGAAAAGTCGGCAACTAAGTGCAACGTGGAAGCGAGTGTGACCATTTTGAAAGTACGTGTGAACATTCTGAAGGCAACTGTGAGTATTTTGAAGATGAGCCAGAATAATTATGTAGGCAACTATGAGCCCTTTGTCCGCAATTAGGAGCGAAAAGTCGGCTACTCTGAGCGTTTTACGGCACCTGTGAGGCCTTGGTCGGCAATTATGAATGAAAAGTCGGAAACTATGAGCGTTTTGACGGCTACTGTGAGGCCTTGGTACGCAATTATGAACGAATGGTCGGCAACTTTGAGCAATTTTTCTTTAAATCTGAAAATTCTGACGGCTTGTGAGAGGAATCCGACGGCAACTGTGAACCGTTTGACAGCAACCATGAACCATTTTACTTACAATATCAGCAGTAAGTTAGATATTATGAATGAAAAGTCGGCAGCTATGAGCACCATGGAAGCGAGTGTGAGCATTTTGAAAGTACGTGTCAACATTCTGAAGGCAACTATGAGTATTTTGAGGATGAGCACGAACCATTATGTAGGCAACTATGAGCCCTTTGTCCGCAAAAATGAACGGAAATCCGGGAAATATGAGCGTTTTGACGGCACCTGTGAGGCCTTGGTTGGCAATTATGAACGAATGGTCGGAAACTATGAGCACTTTTTTAAATCTGAGCATTCTGACGGCTTGTGTGAGGATACTGACGGCAACTGTGAGCCTTTTGGCAGCAACCATGAACCATTTAACTTACACTATCAGCAGTAAGTTAGATATTATGGATGAAAATTCGGCAACTATGAGCCCCGTGTAATCGAGTGTGAGCAATTTGAAAGTACGTCTGAACATTCTGAAGGCAACTGTGAGTATTTTGAAGATGAGCACGAACCATTATGTAGGCAACTATGAGCCTTTTGTCCGCAATTATGAACGAGAAGTCGGCAATTATGAACGTTTTGACGGCACCTGTGAGGCCTTGGTCGGCAATTATGAACGAAAAGTCAGCAACTATGAGCACTTTTTCTTTAAATGTGAGCATTCTGACGGCCTGAGTGAGGAATCTGACGCCACTGTGAGCCTTTTGAAATACACCACGAACAATTTAACTTACACTATCAGCAGTAAGTTAGATATTATGGATGAATATTCGGCAACAATGAGCACCGTGGAATCGAGTGTGAGCAATTTGATAGTACGTCTGAACATTCTGAAGGCAACTGTGAGTATTTTGAAGATGAGCACGAACCATTATGTAGGCAATTATGAGCCCTTTGTCCGCAATTATGAACAAAAAGTCGGCAAATATGAGCGTTTTGACGGCACCTGTGAGGCCTTGGTCGGCAATTAAGAATGAAAAGTCGGCAATTATGAGCGTTTAGACGCCTACTGTGATGCCTTGGTCGGCAATTATGAACGAATGGTCGGCAACTATGAGCACTTTTTCTTTAAATCTGAGCATTCTGACAGCTTTTGTGAGGAATCTGACGGCAACTGTGAGTCTTTTGACAGCAACCATGAACCATTTAACTTACACTATCAGCAGAATGTTAGATATTATGAATGAAAAGTCGGCTATTATGAGCAACGTGGAAGCGAGTGTGAGCATTTTGAAAGTACGTGTGAACATTCTGAAGGCAACTATGAGTATTTTGAGGATGAGCACGAACCATTATGTAGGCAACTATGAGCCCTTTGTCCGCAAGAATGAACGGAAATCCGGCAACTATGAGCGTTTTACGGCACTTGTGAGGCCTTAGTCGGCAATTATGAACGAATAGTCGGCAACTATGAGCACTTTTTCTTTAAATCTGAGCATTCTGACGGCTTGTGTGAGGAATCTGACGGCAACTGTGAGTCTTTTCACAGCAACCATGAACCATTTAACCTACACTATCAGCAGTATGTTAGATATTATGAATGAAAAGTCGGCAACTAAGAGCAACGTGGAAGCGAGTGTGAGAATTTGAAAGTACGTTTGAACATTCTGACGGCAACTGTGAGTATTTTAAGATGAGCACGAACCATTATGTAGGCAACTATGAGCCCTTTGTCCGCAATTAAGAACTAAAATTCGGCAACTATGAACGTTTTACGGCACCTGTGAGGCCTTGGTCGGCAATTATGAACGAAAAGTAGGCAACTATGAGCGTTTTGACGGGTACTGTGAGGCCTTGGTCGGCAATTATGAACGAATGGTCGGACACTATGAGCACTTTTTCATTAAATCTGAGCATTCTGACAGCTTGTGTGAGGAATCTGACGGCAACTGTGAGCCTTTTGACAGCAACCATGAACCATTTAACTTACACTATCAGCAGTAAGTTAGGTATTATAAATGAAAATTCGGCAGCTATGAACACCGTGTAATCGAGTGTGAGCAATTTGAAAGTACGTCTGAACATTCTGAAGGCAACTGTGAGTATTTTGAAGATGAGCACGAACCATTATGTAGGCAACTATGAGCCTTTTGTCCGCAATTATGAACGAAAAGTCGTCATTCATGAGCGTTTTGACGGCTACTGTGAGGCCTTGGTCGGCAATTTTGAACGAAAAGTCAGCAACTATGAGCACTTTTTCTTTAAATGTGAGCATTCTGACGGCTTGTGTGAGGAATCTGACGCCACTGTGAGCCTTTTGGCAGCAACCACGAACCATTTAACTTACAGTATCCCCAGTAAGTTAGATTTTATGGATGAAAATTCGGCAACTATGAGCACCGTGGAATCGAGTGTGAGCAATTTGAAAGTACGTCTGAACAATCTGAAGGCAAATGTGAGTATTTTGAAGATGAGCACGAACCATTATGTAGGCAATTATGAGCCCTTTGTCCGCAATTATGAACGAAAAGTCGGAAATTATGAGCGTTTTGACAGCAACCATGAACCATTTAACTTCACTATCAGCAGTATGTTAGATATTATGAATGAAAAGTCGGCAACTATGAGCAACGTGGAAGCGAGTGTGAGCATTTTGAAAGTATGTCTGAACATTCTGAGGGCAACTGTGACTGTTTTGAAGATGAGCACGAATCATTATGTAGGCAACTATGAGTCCTTTGTCCGCAATTAGAAACGAAAAGTCGGCAACTATGAGCGTTTTACGGCACCTGTGAGGCCTTCGTCGGCAATTACGAATGAAAGTCGGCAATTATGAACGTTTTGATGGCTACTGTGAGGCCTTGGTCGGCAATTATGAACGAATGGTCGGCAACTATGAGCACTTTTTCTTTAAATCTGAGCATTCTGACGGCTTGTGTGAGGAATCTGACGGCAACTGTGAGTTTTTTGACAGCAACCATGAACCATTTAACTTACACTATCAGCAGTATGTTAGATATTATGAATGAAAAGTAGGCAACTATGAGCAACGTGAAAGCGAGTGTGAGCATTTTGAAGGTACGACTGAACATTCTGAAGGCAACTGTGAGTATTTTGAAAATGAGCACGAACCATTATATAGGCAACTATTAGCACTTTGTTCGAAATTATGAAGGAAAATTCGGCAACTATGAGCGTTTTGACGGCACCTGTGAGGCCTTAGTTGGCAATTATGAACAAATGGTCGGAAACTATGAGCACTTTTTTAAATCTGAGCATTCTGACGGCTTGTGTGAGGATACTCACGGCAACTGTGAGCCTTTTGGCAGCTACCATGAAAAATTTAACTTACATTATCAGAAGTAAGTTAGATATTATGGATGAAAATTCGGCAACTATGAGCACCGTGTAATCGAGTGTGAGCAATTTGAAAGTACGTCTGAACATTCTGAACGCAACTGTGAGTATTTTGAAGATGAGCACGAACCATTATGCAGGCAACTATGAGCCTTTTGTCCGCAATTATGAACGAAAAGTCGGCAATTATGAGCCTTTTGACGGCACCTGTGTGGCCTTGGTCGCCAATTATGAACGAAAAGTCAGCAACTATGAGCACTTTTTCTTTAAATGTGAGCATTCTGACGGCCTGAGTGAGGAATCTGACGCCACTGTGAGCCTTTTGGAAGACACCACGAACCATTTAACTTACACTATCAGCAGTAAGTTAGATATTATGGATGAAAATTCGGCAAAAATGAGTACCGTGGAATCGAGTGTGAGCAATTTGATAGTACGTCTGAACATTCTGAAGGCAACTGTGAGTATTTTCAAGGTGAGAACGAACCATTATGTAGGCAATTATGAGCCCTTTGTCCGCAATTATGAACAAAAAGTCGGCAATTATGAGCGTTTTGACGGCACTTATGAGGCCTTGGTCGGCAATTATGAATGAAAAGTCGGCAACTATGAGCGTTTTGACGGCTACTGTGATGCCTTGGTCGGCAATTATGAACGAATGGTCGGCAACTTTGAGCAGTTTTTCTTTAAATCTGAGCATTCTGACGGCTTGTGTGAGGAATCTGACGGCAACTGTGAGTCTTTTCACAGCAACCATGAACCATTTAACTTACACTATCAGCAGAATGTTAGATATTATGAATGAAAAGTCGCCTACTATGAGCAACGTGGAAGCGAGTGTTAGCATTTTGAAAGTACGTGTGAACATTCTGAAGGCAACTATGAGTATTTTGAGGATGAGCACGAACCATTATGTAGGCAACTATGAGCCCTTTGTCCGCAAAAATGAACGGAAATCCGGCAACTATGAGCGTTTTCACGGCACTTGTGAGGCCTTGGTCGGCAATTATGAGCGAATAGTCGGCAACTATGAGCACTTTTTCTTTAAATCTGAGCACTCTGACGGCTTGTGTGAGGAATCTGACGGCAACTGTGAGTCTTTTGACAGCAACCATGAGCCATTTAACTTACACTATCGGCAGTATGTTAGATATTATGAATGAAAAGTCGGCAACTAAGTGCAACGTGGAAGCGAGTGTGACCATTTTGAAAGTACGTGTGAACATTCTGAAGTCAACTGTGAGTATTTTGAAGATGAGCCCGAATAATTATGTAGGCAACTATGAGCCCTTTGTCCGCAATTAGGAGCGAAAAGTCGGCAACTCTGAGCGTTTTACGGCACCTGTGAGGCCTTGGTCGGCAATTATGAATGAAAAGTCGGAAACTATGAGCGTTTTGACGGCTACTGTGAGGCCTTGGTCCGCAATTATGAACGAATGGTCGGCAACTTTGAGCAATTTTTCTTTAAATCTGAAAATTCTGACGGCTTGTGTGAGGATACTGACGGCAACTGTGAGCCTTTTGACAGCAACCATGAACCATTTAACTTACACTATCAGCAGTAAGTTAGGTATTATAAATGAAAATTCGGCAGCTATGAACACCGTGTAATCGAGTGTGAGCAATTTGAAAGTACGTCTGAACATTCTGAAGGCAACTGTGAGTATTTTGAAGATGAGCACGAACCATTATGTAGGCAACTATGAGCCCTTTGTCCGCAATTATGAACGAAAAGTCGTCATTCATGAGCGTTTTGACGGCTACTGTGAGGCCTTGGTCGGCAATTTTGAACGAAAAGTCAGCAACTATGAGCACTTTTTCTTTAAATGTGAGCATTCTGACGTCTTGTGTGAGGAATCTGACGCCACTGTGAGCCTTTTGGCAGCAACCACGAACCATTTAACTTACAGTATCCCCAGTAAGTTAGATATTATGGATGAAAATTCGGCAACTATGAGCACCGTGGAATCGAGTGTGAGCAATTTGAAAGTACGTCTGAACAATCTGAAGGCAAATGTGAGTATTTTGAAGATGAGCACGAACCATTATGTAGGCAATTATGAGCCCTTTGTCCGCAATTATGAACGAAAAGTCGGAAATTATGAGCGTTTTGACAGCAACCATGAACCATTTAACTTCACTATCAGCAGTATGTTAGATATTATGAATGAAAAGTCGGCAACTATGAGCAACGTGGAAGCGAGTGTGAGCATTTTGAAAGTATGTCTGAACATTCTGAGGGCAACTGTGACTGTTTTGAAGATGAGCACGAATCATTATGTAGGCAACTATGAGTCCTTTGTCCGCAATTAGAAACGAAAAGTCGGCAACTATGAGCGTTTTACGGCACCTGTGAGGCCTTCGTCGGCAATTACGAATGAAAGTCGGCAATTATGAACGTTTTGATGGCTACTGTGAGGCCTTGGTCGGCAATTATGAACGAATGGTCGGCAACTATGAGCACTTTTTCTTTAAATCTGAGCATTCTGACGGCTTGTGTGAGGAATCTGACGGCAACTGTGAGTTTTTTGACAGCAACCATGAACCATTTAACTTACACTATCAGCAGTATGTTAGATATTATGAATGAAAAGTAGGCAACTATGAGCAACGTGAAAGCGAGTGTGAGCATTTTGAAGGTACGACTGAACATTCTGAAGGCAACTGTGAGTATTTTGAAAATGAGCACGAACCATTATATAGGCAACTATTAGCACTTTGTTCGAAATTATGAAGGAAAATTCGGCAACTATGAGCGTTTTGACGGCACCTGTGAGGCCTTAGTTGGCAATTATGAACAAATGGTCGGAAACTATGAGCACTTTTTTAAATCTGAGCATTCTGACGGCTTGTGTGAGGATACTCACGGCAACTGTGAGCCTTTTGGCAGCTACCATGAAAAATTTAACTTACATTATCAGAAGTAAGTTAGATATTATGGATGAAAATTCGGCAACTATGAGCACCGTGTAATCGAGTGTGAGCAATTTGAAAGTACGTCTGAACATTCTGAACGCAACTGTGAGTATTTTGAAGATGAGCACGAACCATTATGCAGGCAACTATGAGCCTTTTGTCCGCAATTATGAACGAAAAGTCGGCAATTATGAGCCTTTTGACGGCACCTGTGTGGCCTTGGTCGCCAATTATGAACGAAAAGTCAGCAACTATGAGCACTTTTTCTTTAAATGTGAGCATTCTGACGGCCTGAGTGAGGAATCTGACGCCACTGTGAGCCTTTTGGAAGACACCACGAACCATTTAACTTACACTATCAGCAGTAAGTTAGATATTATGGATGAAAATTCGGCAAAAATGAGTACCGTGGAATCGAGTGTGAGCAATTTGATAGTACGTCTGAACATTCTGAAGGCAACTGTGAGTATTTTCAAGGTGAGAACGAACCATTATGTAGGCAATTATGAGCCCTTTGTCCGCAATTATGAACAAAAAGTCGGCAATTATGAGCGTTTTGACGGCACTTATGAGGCCTTGGTCGGCAATTATGAATGAAAAGTCGGCAACTATGAGCGTTTTGACGGCTACTGTGATGCCTTGGTCGGCAATTATGAACGAATGGTCGGCAACTTTGAGCAGTTTTTCTTTAAATCTGAGCATTCTGACGGCTTGTGTGAGGAATCTAACGGCAACTGTGAGTCTTTTCACAGCAACCATGAACCATTTAACTTACACTATCAGCAGAATGTTAGATATTATGAATGAAAAGTCGCCTACTATGAGCAACGTGGAAGCGAGTGTTAGCATTTTGAAAGTACGTGTGAACATTCTGAAGGCAACTATGAGTATTTTGAGGATGAGCACGAACCATTATGTAGGCAACTATGAGCCCTTTGTCCGCAAAAATGAACGGAAATCCGGCAACTATGAGCGTTTTCACGGCACTTGTGAGGCCTTGGTCGGCAATTATGAACGAATAGTCGGCAACTATGAGCACTTTTTCTTTAAATCTGAGCACTCTGACGGCGTGTGTGAGGAATCTGACGGCAACTGTGAGTCTTTTGACAGCAACCATGAACCATTTAACTTACACTATCGGCAGTATGTTAGATATTATGAATGAAAAGTCGGCAACTAAGTGCAACGTGGAAGCGAGTGTGACCATTTTGAAAGTACGTGTGAACATTCTGAAGGCAACTGTGAGTATTTTGAAGATGAGCCCGAATAATTATGTAGGCAACTATGAGCCCTTTGTCCGCAATTAGGAGCGAAAAGTCGGCAACTCTGAGCGTTTTACGGCACCTGTGAGGCCTTGGTCGGCAATTATGAATGAAAAGTCGGAAACTATGAGCGTTTTGACGGCTACTGTGAGGCCTTGGTCCGCAATTATGAACGAATGGTCGGCAACTTTGAGCAATTTTTCTTTAAATCTGAAAATTCTGACGGCTTGTGAGAGGAATCCGACGGCAACTGTGTTCCGTTTGACAGCAACCATGAACCATTTTACTTACAATATCAGCAGTAAGTTAGATATTATGAATGAAAAGTCGGCAGCTATGAGCACTATGGAAGCGAGTGTGAGCATTTTGAAAGTACGTGTCAACATTCTGAAGGCAACTATGAGTATTTTGAGGATGAGCACGAACCATTATATAGGCAACTATGAGCCCTTTGTCCGCAAAAATGAACGGAAATCCGGGAAATATGAGCGTTTTGACGGCACCTGTGAGGCCTTGGTTGGCAATTATGAACGAATGGTCGGAAACTATGAGCACTTTTTTAAATCTGAGCATTCTGACGGCTTGTGTGAGGATACTGACGGCAACTGTGAGCCTTTTGGCAGCAACCATGAACCATTTAACTTACACTATCAGCAGTAAGTTAGATATTATGGATGAAAATTCGGCAACAATGAGCACCGTGGAATCGAGTGTGAGCAATTTGATAGTACGTCTGAACATTCTGAAGGCAACTGTGAGTATTTTGAAGATGAGCACGAACCATTATGTAGGCAATTATGAGCCCTTTGTCCGCAATTATGAACAAAAAGTCGGCAAATATGAGCGTTTTGACGGCACCTGTGAGGCCTTGGTCGGCAATTAAGAATGAAAAGTCGGCAACTATGAGCGTTTTGACGCCTACTGTGATGCCTTGGTCGGCAATTATGAACGAATGGTCGGCAACTATGAGCACTTTTCCTTTAAATCTGAGCATTCTGACAGCTTTTGTGAGGAATCTGACGGCAACTGTGAGTCTTTTGACAGCAACCATGAACCATTTAACTTACACTATCAGCAGAATGTTAGATATTATGAATGAAAAGTTGGCAACTATGAGCATTGTGGAAGCGAGTGTGAGCATTTTGAAAGTACGTGTGAACATTCTGAAGGCAACTATGAGTATTTTGAGGATGAGCACGAACCATTATGTAGGCAACTATGAGCCCTTTGTCCGCAAGAATGAACGGAAATCCGGCAACTATGAGCGTTTTACGGCACTTGTGAGGCCTTAGTCGGCAATTATGAACGAATAGTCGGCAACTATGAGCACTTTTTCTTTAAATCTGAGCATTCTGACGGCTTGTGTGAGGAATCTGACGGCAACTGTGAGTCTTTTCACAGCAACCATGAACCATTTAACCTACACTATCAGCAGTATGTTAGATATTATGAATGAAAAGTCGGCAACTAAGAGCAACGTGGAAGCGAGTGTGAGAATTTGAAAGTACGTTTGAACATTCTGACGGCAACTGTGAGTATTTTAAGATGAGCACGAACCATTATGTAGGCAACTATGAGCCCTTTGTCCGCAATTAAGAACTAAAATTCGGCAACTATGAACGTTTTACGGCACCTGTGAGGCCTTGGTCGGCAATTATGAACGAAAAGTAGGCAACTATGAGCGTTTTGACGGGTACTGTGAGGCCTTGGTCGGCAATTATGAACGAATGGTCGGACACTATGAGCACTTTTTCATTAAATCTGAGCATTCTGAGAGCTTGTGTGAGGAATCTGACGGCAACTGTGAGCCTTTTGACAGCAACCATGAACCATTTAACTTACACTATCAGCAGTAAGTTAGGTATTATAAATGAAAATTCGGCAGCTATGAACACCGTGTAATCGAGTGTGAGCAATTTGAAAGTACGTCTGAACATTCTGAAGGCAACTGTGAGTATTTTGAAGATGAGCACGAACCATTATGTAGGCAACTATGAGCCCTTTGTCCGCAATTATGAACGAAAAGTCGTCATTCATGAGCGTTTTGACGGCTACTGTGAGGCCTTGGTCGGCAATTTTGAACGAAAAGTCAGCAACTATGAGCACTTTTTCTTTAAATGTGAGCATTCTGACGGCTTGTGTGAGGAATCTGACGCCACTGTGAGCCTTTTGGCAGCAACCACGAACCATTTAACTTACAGTATCCCCAGTAAGTTAGATATTATGGATGAAAATTCGGCAACTATGAGCACCGTGGAATCGAGTGTGAGCAATTTGAAAGTACGTCTGAACAATCTGAAGGCAAATGTGAGTATTTTGAAGATGAGCACGAACCATTATGTAGGCAATTATGAGCCCTTTGTCCGCAATTATGAACGAAAAGTCGGCAATTATGAGCGTTTTGACAGCAACCATGAACCATTTAACTTCACTATCAGCAGTATGTTAGATATTATGAATGAAAAGTCGGCAACTATGAGCAACGTGGAAGCGAGTGTGAGCATTTTGAAAGTATGTCTGAACATTCTGAGGGCAACTGTGAGTGTTTTGAAGATGAGCACGAATCATTATGTAGGCAACTATGAGTCCTTTGTCCGCAATTAGAAACGAAAAGTCGGCAACTATGAGCGTTTTACGGCACCTGTGAGGCCTTCGTCGGCAATTACGAATGAAAGTCGGCAATTATGAACGTTTTGATGGCTACTGTGAGGCCTTGGTCGGCAATTATGAACGAATGGTCGGCAACTATGAGCACTTTTTCTTTAAATCTGAGCATTCTGACGGCTTGTGTGAGGAATCTGACGGCAACTGTGAGTTTTTTGACAGCAACCATGAACCATTTAACTTACACTATCAGCAGTATGTTAGATATTATGAATGAAAAGTAGGCAACTATGAGCAACGTGAAAGCGAGTGTGAGCATTTTGAAGGTACGACTGAACATTCTGAAGGCAACTGTGAGTATTTTGAAAATGAGCACGAACCATTATATAGGCAACTATTAGCACTTTGTTCGAAATTATGAAGGAAAATTCGGCAACTATGAGCGTTTTGACGGCACCTGTGAGGCCTTAGTTGGCAATTATGAACAAATGGTCGGAAACTATGAGCACTTTTTTAAATCTGAGCATTCTGACGGCTTGTGTGAGGATACTCACGGCAACTGTGAGCCTTTTGGCAGCAACCATGAAAAATTTAACTTACATTATCAGAAGTAAGTTAGATATTATGGATGAAAATTCGGCAACTATGAGCACCGTGTAATCGAGTGTGAGCAATTTGAAAGTACGTCTGAACATTCTGAACGCAACTGTGAGTATTTTGAAGATGAGCACGAACCATTATGCAGGCAACTATGAGCCTTTTGTCCGCAATTATGAACGAAAAGTCGGCAATTATGAGCCTTTTGACGGCACCTGTGTGGCCTTGGTCGCCAATTATGAACGAAAAGTCAGCAACTATGAGCACTTTTTCTTTAAATGTGAGCATTCTGACGGCCTGAGTGAGGAATCTGACGCCACTGTGAGCCTTTTGGAAGACACCACGAACCATTTAACTTACACTATCAGCAGTAAGTTAGATATTATGGATGAAAATTCGGCAAAAATGAGTACCGTGGAATCGAGTGTGAGCAATTTGATAGTACGTCTGAACATTCTGAAGGCAACTGTGAGTATTTTCAAGGTGAGAACGAACCATTATGTAGGCAATTATGAGCCCTTTGTCCGCAATTATGAACAAAAAGTCGGCAATTATGAGCGTTTTGACGGCACTTATGAGGCCTTGTTCGGCAATTATGAATGAAAAGTCGGCAACTATGAGCGTTTTGACGGCTACTGTGATGCCTTGGTCGCCAATTATGAACGAATGGTCGGCAACTATGAGCAGTTTTTCTTTAAATCTGAGCATTCTGACGGCTTGTGTGAGGAATCTGACGGCAACTGTGAGTCTTTTCACAGCAACCATGAACCATTTAACTTACACTATCAGCAGAATGTTAGATATTATGAATGAAAAGTCGCCTACTTTGAGCAACGTGGAAGCGAGTGTTAGCATTTTGAAAGTACGTGTGAACATCCTGAAGGCAACTATGAGTATTTTGAGGATGAGCACGAACCATTATGTAGGCAACTATGAGCCCTTTGTCCGCAAAAATGAACGGAAATCCGGCAACTATGAGCGTTTTCACGGCACTTGTGAGGCCTTGGTCGGCAATTATGAACGAATAGTCGGCAACTATGAGCACTTTTTCTTTAAATCTGAGCACTCTGACGGCTTGTGTGAGGAATCTGACGGCAACTGTGAGTCTTTTGACAGCAACCATGAACCATTTAACTTACACTATCGGCAGTATGTTAGATATTATGAATGAAAAGTCGGCAACTAAGTGCAACGTGGAAGCGAGTGTGACCATTTTGAAAGTACGTGTGAACATTCTGAAGGCAACTGTGAGTATTTTGAAGATGAGCCCGAATCATTATGTAGGCAACTATGAGCCCTTTGTCCGCAATTAGGAGCGAAAAGTCGGCAACTCTGAGCGTTTTACGGCACCTGTGAGGCCTTGGTCGGCAATTATGAATGAAAAGTCGGAAACTATGAGCGTTTTGACGGCTAGTGTGAGGCCTTGGTCCGCAATTATGAACGAATGGTCGGCAACTTTGAGCAATTTTTCTTTAAATCTGAAAATTCTGACGGCTTGTGAGAGGAATCCGACGGCAACTGTGAACCGTTTGACAGCAACCATGAACCATTTTACTTACAATATCAGCAGTAAGTTAGATATTATGAATGAAAAGTCGGCAGCTATGAGCACCATGGAAGCGAGTGTGAGCATTTTGAAAGTACGTGTCAACATTCTGAAGGCAACTATGAGTATTTTGAGGATGAGCACGAACCATTATGTAGGCAACTATGAGCCCTTTGTCCGCAAAAATGAACGGAAATCCGGGAAATATGAGCGTTTTGACGGCACCTGTGAGGCCTTGGTTGGCAATTATGAACGAATGGTCGGAAACTATGAGCACTTTTTTAAATCTGAGCATTCTGACGGCTTGTGTGAGGATACTGACGGCAACTGTGAGCCTTTTGGCAGCAACCATGAACCATTTAACTTACACTATCAGCAGTAAGTAGATATTATGGATGAAAATTCGGCAACTATGAGCCCCGTGTAATCGAGTGTGAGCAATTTGAAAGTACGTCTGAACATTCTGAAGGCAACTGTGAGTATTTTGAAGATGAGCACGAACCATTATGTAGGCAACTATGAGCCTTTTGTCCGCAATTATGAACGAGAAGTCGGCAATTATGAACGTTTTGACGGCACCTGTGAGGCCTTGGTCGGCAATTATGAACGAAAAGTCAGCAACTATGAGCACTTTTTCTTTAAATGTGAGCATTCTGACGGCCTGAGTGAGGAATCTGACGCCACTGTGAGCCTTTTGAGAGACACCACGAACAATTTAACTTACACTATCAGCAGTAAGTTAGATATTATGGATGAAAATTCGGCAACAATGAGCACCGTGGAATCGAGTGTGAGCAATTTGATAGTACGTCTGAACATTCTGAAGGCAACTGTGAGTATTTTGAAGATGAGCACGAACCATTATGTAGGCAATTATGAGCCCTTTGTCCGCAATTATGAACAAAAAGTCGGCAAATATGAGCGTTTTGACGGCACCTGTGAGGCCTTGGTCGGCAATTAAGAATGAAAAGTCGGCAACTATGAGCGTTTTGACGCCTACTGTGATGCCTTGGTCGGCAATTATGAACGAATGGTCGGCAACTATGAGCACTTTTTCTTTAAATCTGAGCATTCTGACAGCTTTTGTGAGGAATCTGACGGCAACTGTGAGTCTTTTGACAGCAACCATGAACCATTTAACTTACAGTATCAGCAGAATGTTAGATATTATGAATGAAAAGTCGGCTATTATGAGCAACGTGGAAGCGAGTGTGAGCATTTTGAAAGTACGTGTGAACATTCTGAAGGCAACTATGAGTATTTTGATTATGAGCACGAACCATTATGTAGGCAACTATGAGCCCTTTGTCCGCAAGAATGAACGGAAATCCGGCAACTATGAGCGTTTTACGGCACTTGTGAGGCCTTAGTCGGCAATTATGAACGAATAGTCGGCAACTATGAGCACTTTTTCTTTAAATCTGAGCATTCTGACGGCTTGTGTGAGGAATCTGACGGCAACTGTGAGTCTTTTCACAGCAACCATGAACCATTTAACCTACACTATCAGCAGTATGTTAGATATTATGAATGAAAAGTCGGCAACTAAGAGCAACGTGGAAGCGAGTGTGAGAATTTGAAAGTACGTTTGAACATTCTGACGGCAACTGTGAGTATTTTAAGATGAGCACGAACCATTATGTAGGCAACTATGAGCCCTTTGTCCGCAATTAATAACGAAAAGTCGGCAACTATGAGCGTTTTGACGGCACCTGTGAGGCCTTGGTCGGCAATTATGAACGAATGGTCGGAAACTATGAGCACTTTTTAAATCTGAGCATTCTGACGGCTTGTGTGAGGAATCGGACGGCAACTGTGTCTCTTAACAGCAACCACAAACCATTTATCTTACACTATCAGCAGTATGTTAGATATTATGAATGAAAAGTCGGCAACTAAGAGCAACGTGGAAGCGAGTGTGAGAATTTGAAAGTACGTATGAACATTCTGACGGCAACTGTGAGTATTTTAAGATGAGCACGAACCATTATGTAGGCAACTATGAGCCCTTTGTCCGCAATTAGTAACGAAATGTCGGCAACTATGAGCGTTTTGACGGCACCTGTGAGGCCTTGGTCGGCATTACGAATGAAAGTCGGCAACTATGAACGTTTTGACGGCTACTGTCAGGCCTTGAAAGGCAATTATGAACGAATGATCGGCAACTATCAGCGTTTTTACGGCACCTGTGAGGCCTTGGTCGGCAATTATGAATGAAAAGTCGGATACTATGAGCATTTTGACGGCTACTGTGATGCCTTGGTCGGCAATTATGAAGGAATGGTCGGCAACTATGAGCACTTTTTCTTTAAATCTGAGCATTCTGACGGCTTGTGTGAGGAATCTGACGGCAATTCTGAGTCTTTTGACAGCAACCATGAACCATTTATCTTACATTATAGCAGTATGTTAGATATTATGAATGAAAAGTCGGCAACTATGAGCATCGTGGAAGCGAGTGTCAGCATTTTGAAGGTACGTGTGAACATTCTGAACGCAACTGTGAGTATTTTGAAGATGAGCACGAACCATTATGTAGGCAACTATGAGCCCTTTGTCCGCAAATATGAACGAAAATCCGGCAACTATGAGCGTTTTAACGGCACCTGTGAGGCCTTGGTCGGCAATTATGAACGAATGGTCGGCAACTAATAGCACTTTTTCTTTAAATCTGAGCATTCTGACGGCTTGTGTGAGGAATCTGTAACCAACTGTGAGCCTTTTGACAGCAACCATGAACGATTTAACTTACAATATCAGCAGTAAAATAGATATTATGAATGAAAAGTCGGCAGCTATGAGCACCATGGAAGCGAGTGTGACCATTTTGAAAGTACGAGTGAACATTCTGAAGGCAACTGTGAGTATTTTGAAGATGAGCCCGAATCATTATGTAGGCAACTATGTGCCCTTTGTTCGCAATTAGGAGCGAAAAGTCGGCAACTCTGAGCGTTTTACGGCACCTGTGAGGCCTTGGTCGGCAATTATGAATGAAAAGTCGGAAACTATGAGCGTTTTGACGGCTACTGTGAGGCCTTGGTCGGCAATTATGAACGAATGGTCGGCAACTATGAGCACTTTTTCTTTAAATCTGAGAATTCTGACGGCTTGTGTGAGGAATCTGACGGCAACTGTGAGTCTTTTGAAAGCAACCATGAAACATTTAACTTACACTATCAGCTGAATGTTAGATATAATGAATGAAAAGTCGGCTACTATGAGCAATGTGCAAGCGAGTGTGAGCATTTTGAAAGTAGGTGTTAACATTCTGAAGGCAACTATGAGTATTTTGAGGATGAGTACGAACCATTATGTAGGCAACTATGAGCCCTTTGTCCGCAAAAATGAACGGATATCCTTCAACTATGAGCGTTTTCACGGCACTTGTGAGGCCTTAGTCGGCAATTATGAACGAATAGTCGGCAATTATGAGCACTTTTTCTTTAAATCTGAGCATTCTGACGGCTTGTGTGAGGAATCTGACGGCAACTGTGAGTCTTTTGACAGCAACCATGAACCATTTAACTTACACTATCAGCAGTATGTTAGATATTATGAATGAAAAGTCGGCAACTATGAGCAACGTGAAAGCGAGTGTGAGCATTTTGAAAGTACGACTGAACATTCTGAAGGCAACTGTGAGTATTTTGAAGATGAGCACGAACCATTATGTAGGCAATTATGAGCCCTTTGTGCGCAATTATGAACAAAAAGGCGGCAATTATGGGCGTTTTGACGGCACCTGTGAGGCCTTTTTCGGCAATTATGAATGAAAGTCGGATATTAAGCGTTTTGACGGCTACTGTGACCCTTGGTCGCCAATTATGAACGAATGATCGGCAACAATGAGCACTTTTTCTTTAAATCTGTGCATTACGACGGCTTGTGTGAGGTATCGGACGGCAACTGTGAGCCTTTTGACTGCAACCATGAACCATTTAACTTACACTATCAGCAGAATGTTAGATACTATGAACGAAAAGTCGGCAACTATGAGCATCGTGGAAGCGAGTGAGCATTTTGAAAGTACGTGTGAACATTCTGAAGGCAAGGGTGAGTGTTTTGAGGATGAGCACGAACCATTATGAAGGCAAATATGAGCCCTTTGTCCGGAATTAGGAAAAAAAAAGTCGGCAAGTAGGAGTGTTTGGCAGCACCTGTGAGCCCCTGGTCGGCAATTATGAACGAAAATCGGCAAGTATGAGCGTTTTGACGGCTACTGTGAGTCGTTGGTCGGCAATTATGAACGAATGGTCGGCAACTATGAGCACTTTTTCTTTAAATCTGAGCATTCTGACGGCTTGTGTGAGGAATCTGACGGCAACTGTGAGCCTTTTGACAGCAACCATGAACCTTTTAACTTACACTGTGAGTAGTAAGTTAGATATTATGAATGAAAGTCGGCAACTATGAGCACCGTGGAAGCGAGTGTGAGCATTTTGAAAGTATGTCTGAACATTCTGAAGGCAACTGTGAGTATTTTGAAGTTGAGAACGAACCATTATTTAGACAACTATGAGCCCTTTGTCCGCAATTATGAACGAAAAGTCGGCAATTATGAGCGTTTTGACGGCACCTGTGAGGCCTTGGTCAGCAATTATGAACGAAGGGTCGGCAACTATGAGCACTTTTTCTTTAAATCTGAGCATTCTGACGGCTTGTGTGAGGAATCTGACATCAACTGTGAGCCTTTTGACAGCAACCATGAGCCATTGAACTTACACTATCAGCACTAAGTTAGATATTATGAATGAAAAGTCGGCAGCTATGAGCACCGTGGAATGGAGTATGAGCATTTTGAAAGTACGTCTGAACTATCTGAAGGCAACTGTGAGTATTTTGAAGATGAGCACGAACCATTATGTAGGCAACTATGAGCCCTTTGTCCGCAATTAGGAACGAAAAGTCGGCAAATATGAGCGTTTTACGGCACCTGTGAAGCCTTGGTCGGCAATTATGAATGAAAGTCGGAAACTATGAACGTTTTGACGGCTACTGTGAGGCCTTGGTCGGCAATTATGTACGAATGGTCGGCAACTATGAGCACTTTTTCTTTCAATCTGAGCATTCTGACGGCTTGTGTGAGGAATCTGACGGCAACTGTGAGTCTTTTGACAGCAACCATGAACCATTTAACTTACACTGTGCGTAGTAAGTTAGATATTATGAATGAAAATTCGGCAACTATGAGCATCGTGGAAGCAAATCTGAGCATTTTGAAAGTACGTGTGAACATTCTGAACGCAACTGTGAGCATTTTGAAGATGAGCACGAACCATTATGTAGGCAACTATGAGCCCTTTGTTCGCAATTATGAACGAAAAGTCGGCAACTATGAGCGTTTTGACGGCACCTGTGAGGCCTTGGTCGGCAATTATGAACGAAAAGTCAGCAACTATGAGCACTTTTTCTTTAAATGTGAGCATTCTGACGTCCTGAGTGAGTAATCTGACGCCACTGTGAGCCTTTTGAAAGACACCACGAACAATTTAACTTACACTATCAGCAGTAAGTTAGATATTATGGATGAAAATTCGGCAACAATGAGCACCGTGGAATCGAGTGTGAGCAATTTGATAGTACGTCTGAACATTCTGAAGGCAACTGTGAGTATTTTGAAGATGAGCACGAACCATTATGTAGGCAATTATGAGCCCTTTGTCCGCAATTATGAACAAAAAGTCGGCAAATATGAGCGTTTTGACGGCACCTGTGAGGCCTTGGTCGGCAATTAAGAATGAAAAGTCGGCAACTACGAGCGTTTTGACGCCTACTGTGATGCCTTGGTCGGCAATTATGAACGAATGGTCGGCAACTATGAGCACTTTTTCTTTAAATCTGAGCATTCTGACAGCTTTTGTGAGGAATCTGACGGCAACTGTGAGTCTTTTGACAGCAACCATGAACCATTTAACTTACACTATCAGCAGAATGTTCGATATTATGAATGAAAAGTCGGCTATTATGAGCAACGTGGAAGCGACTGTGAGCATTTTGAAAGTACGTGTGAACATTCTGAAGGCAACTATGAGTATTTTGAGGATGAGAACGAACCATTATGTATGCAACTATGAGCCCTTTGTCCGCAAGAATGAACGGAAATCCGGCAACTATGAGCGTTTTACGGCACTTGTGAGGCCTTAGTCGGCAATTATGAACGAATAGTCGGCAACTATGAGCACTTTTTCTTTAAATCTGAGCATTCTGACGGCTTGTGTGAGGAATCTGACGGCAACTGTGAGTCTTTTCACAGCAACCATGAACCATTTAACCTACACTATCAGCAGTATGTTAGATATTATGAATGAAAAGTCGGCAACTAAGAGCAACGTGGAAGCGAGTGTGAGAATTTGAAAGTACGTTTGAACATTCTAACGGCAACTGTGAGTATTTTAAGATGAGCACGAACCATTATGTAGGCAACAATGAGCCCTTTGTCCGCAATTAGTAACGAAAAGTCGGCAACTATGAGCGTTCTGACGGCACCTGTGAGGCCTTGGTCGGCAATTATGAACGAATGGTCGGAAACTATGAGCACTTTTTAAATCTGAGCATTCTGACGGCTTGTGTGAGGAATCGGACGGCAACTGTGTCTCTTAACAGCAACCATAAACCATTTATCTTACACTATCAGCAGTATGTTAGATATTATGAATGAAAAGTCGGCAACTAAGAGCAACGTGGAAGCGAGTGGGAGAATTTGAAAGTACGTTTGAACATTCTGACGGCAACTGTGAGTATTTTAAGATGAGCACGAACCATTATGTAGGCAACAATGAGCCCTTTGTCCGCAATTAGTAACGAAAAGTCGGCAACTATGAGCGTTCAGACGGCACTTGTGAGGCCTTGGTCGGCAATTATGAACGAATGATCGGCAACTATGAGCACTTTTTCTTTAAATTTGAGCATTCTGACGGCTTGTGTGAGGAATCTGACGGCAACTGTGAGCCCTTTGACAGCAACCATAAACCGTTTAACTTTCACTATCAGCAGTATGAAAGATATTATGAATGGAAAGTCGGCAACTATGAGCATCGTGGAAGCGAGTGTGAGCATTTTGAAAGTACGTGTGAACATTCTGAAGGCAACTGTGAGTATTTTGAGGATGAGCACGAACCATTAAGTGGGCAACTATAAGCTCTTTGTCCGCAATTAGGAACGAAAATTCGGCAACTATCAGCGTTTTTACGGCACCTGTGAGGCCTTGGTCGGCAATTATGAATGAAAAGTCGGATACTATGAGCATTTTGACGGCTACTGTAATGCCTTGGTCGGCAATTATGAAGGAATGGTCGGCAACTATGAGCACTTTTTCTTTAAATCTGAGCATTCTGACGGCTTGTGTGAGGAATCTGACGGCAATTGTGAGTCTTTTGACAGCAACCATGAACCATTTATCTTACATTATAGCAGTATGTTAGATATTATGAATGAAAAGTCGGCAACTATGAGCATCGTGGAAGCGAGTGTCAGCATTTTGATGGTACGTGTGAACATTCTGAACGCAACTGTGAGTATTTTGAAGATGAGCACGAACCATTATGTAGGCAACTATGAGCCCTTTGTCCGCAAATATGAACGAAAATCCGGCAACTATGAGCGTTTTAACGGCACCTGTGAGGCCTTGGTCGGCAATTATGAACGAATGGTCGGCAACTAATAGCACTTTTTCTTTAAATCTGAGCATTCTGACGGCTTGTGTGAGGAATCTGTAACCAACTGTGAGCCTTTTGACAGCAACCATGAACGATTTAACTTACAATATCAGCAGTAAAATAGATATTATGAATGAAAAGTCGGCAACTATGAGCAACGTGGAAGCGTGTGTGAGCATTTTAAAAGTACGTCTGAAAATTCTGAAGGCAAATGTGAGTATTTTGAAGATAAGAACGAACCATTATGTAGGCAACTATGAGCTCTTTGTTCGCAATTATGAACGAAAAGTCGGCAATTATGAGCGTTTTGACGGCACGCGTTAGGCCTAGGTCGGCAATTATGAACGAAAAGTCGGCAACTATGAGCGTTTTGACGGCTACTGTGAGGTCTTGGTCGGCCATTATGAACGAATGGTCTGCAACTATGAGCACTTTTTCTTTAAATCTGAGCATTCTGAAGGCTTGTGTGAGGAATGACGGCAACCGTGAGCCTTTTGATAGCAACCATGAACCATTTAACTTACACTATCAACAGTATTTTTGATACTATGAATGGAAAGTCGGCAACTATGAGCATCGTGGAAGTGAACGTGAGCATTTTGAAAGTACGTCTGAACATTCTGAAGGCAACTGTGAGGATTTTGAGAATGAGCACGAACCATTATGTGGCAACTATGAGCCCTTTGTTCGCAATTAGGAACGAAAATTCGGCAACTATGAGCGTTTTTACGGCACCTGTGAGGCCTTGGTCGGCAATTATGAATGAAAATTCGGCAACTATGAGCGTTTTGAAGGCTACTGTGAGGCCTTGGTCGGCAATTATGAACGAATGGTCGGCCACTATGAGGACATTTTCTTTAAATCTGAGCATTCTGAGGGTTTGTGTCAGGAATCTGACGGCAATTGTGAGTCTTTTGACAGCAACCATGAACCATTTATCTTACAATATTAGCAGTAAGTTAGATATTATGAGTGAAAAGTTGGCAGCTATGAGCACCATGGAAGCGAGTGTGACCATTTTGAAAGTACGAGTGAACATTCTGAAGGCAACTGTGAGTATTTTGAAGATGAGCCCGAATCATTATGTAGGCAACTATGTGCCCTTTGTCCGCAATTAGGAGCAAAAAGTCGGCAACTCTGAGCGTTTTACGGCATTTGTGAGGCCTTGGTCGGCAATTATGAATGAAAAGTCGGAAACTATGAGCGTTTTGACGGCTACTGTGAGGCCTTGGTCGGCAATTATGAACGAATGGTCGGCAACTATGAGCACTTTTTCTTTAAATCTGAGAATTCTGACGGCTTGTGTGAGGAATCTGACGGCAACTGTGAGTCTTTTGACAGCAACCATGAAACATTTAACTTACACTATCAGCTGAATGTTAGATATTATGAATGAAAAGTCGGCTACTATGAGCAATGTGCAAGCGAGTGTGAGCATTTTGAAAGTAGGTGTTAACATTCTGAAGGCAACTATGAGTATTTTGAGGATGAGTACGAACCATTATGTAGGCAACTATGCGCCCTTTGTCCGCAAAAATGAACGGATATCCTTCAACTATGAGCGTTTTCACGGCACTTGTGAGGCCTTAGTCGGCAATTATGAACGAATAGTCGGCAACTATGAGCACTTTTTCTTTAAATCTGAGCATTCTGACGGCTTGTGTGAGGAATCTGACGGCAACTGTGAGTCTTTTGACAGCAACCATGAACCATTTAACTTACACTATCAGCAGTATGTTAGATATTATGAATGAAAAGTCGGCAACTATGAGCAACGTGAAAGCGAGTGTGAGCATTTTGAAAGTACGACTGAACATTCTGAAGGCAACTGTGAGTATTTTGAAGATGAGCACGAACCATTATATTGGCAAATATTAGCACTTTGTTCGGAATTATGAAGGAAAATTCGGCAACTATGAGCGTTTTGACGGCACCTGTGAGGCCTTGGTTGGCAATTATGAACGAATGGTCGGAAACTATGAGCACTTTTTCTTTAAATGTGAGCATTCTGACGGCCTGAGTGAGGAATCTGACGCCACTGTGAGCCTTTTGGAAGACACCACGAACCATTTAACTTACACTATCAGCAGTAAGTTAGATATTATGGATGAAAATTCGGCAACAATGAGCACCGTGGAATCGAGTGTGAGCAATTTGATAGTACGTCTGAACATTCTGAAGGCAACTGTGAGTATTTTGAAGATGAGCACGAACCATTATGTAGGCAATTATGAGCCCTTTGTGCGCAATTATGAACAAAAAGGCAGCAATTATGGGCGTTTGACGGCACCTGTGAGGCCTTTTTCGGCAATTATGAATGAAAGTCGGATATTAAGCGTTTTGACGGCTACTGTGACGCCTTGGTCGCCAATTATGAACGAATGATCGGCAACAATGAGCACTTTTTCTTTAAATCTGTGCATTACGACGGCTTGTGTGAGGAATCGGACGGCAACTGTGAGCCTTTTGACTGCAACCATGAACCATTTAACTTACACTATCAGCAGAATGTTAGATACTATGAACGAAAAGTCGGCAACTATGAGCATCGTGGAAGCGAGTGAGCATTTTGAAAGTACGTGTGAACATTCTGAAGGCAAGGGTGAGTGTTTTGAGGATGAGCACGAACCATTATGAAGGCAAATATGAGCCCTTTGTCCGGAATTAGGAAAGAAAAGTCGGCAAGTAGGAGTGTTTGGCAGCATCTGTGAGCCCCTGGTCGGCAATTATGAACGAAAATCGGCAAGTATGAGCGTTTTGACGGCTACTGTGAGTCGTTGGTCGGCAATTATGAACGAATGGTCGGCAACTATGAGCACTTTTTCTTTAAATCTGAGCATTCTGACGGCTTGTGTGAGGAATCTGACATCAACTGTGAGCCTTTTGACAGCAACCATGAGCCATTGAACTTACACTATCAGCACTAAGTTAGATATTATGAATGAAAAGTCGGCAGCTATGAGCACCGTGGAAGCAAATGTGAGCATTTTGAAAGTACGTGTGAACATTCTGAACGCAACTGTGAGCATTTTGAAGATGAGCACGAACCATTATGTAGGCAACTATGAGCCCTTTGTCCGCAATTATGAACGAAAAGTCGGCAATTATGAGCGTTTTGACGGCACCTGTGAGGCCTTGGTCAGCAATTATGAACGAAGGGTCGGCAACTATGAGCACTTTTTCTTTAAATCTGAGCATTCTGACGGCTTGTGTGAGGAATCTGACATCAACTGTGAGCCTTTTGACAGCAACCATGAGCCATTGAACTTACACTATCAGCACTAAGTTAGATATTATGAATGAAAAGTCGGCAGCTATGAGCACCGTGGAATGGAGTATGAGCATTTTGAAAGTACGTCTGAACTATCTGAAGGCAACTGTGAGTATTTTGAAGATAAGCACGAACCATTATGTAGGCAACTATGAGCCCTTTGTCCGCAATTAGGAACGAAAAGTCGGCAAATATGAGCGTTTTACGGCACCTGTGAAGCCTTGGTCGGCAATTATGAATGAAAGTCGGCAACTATGAACGTTTTGACGGCTACTGTGAGGCCTTGGTCGGCAATTATGAACAAATGGTCGGCAACTATGAGCACTTATTCTTTAGGTCTGAGCATTCCGACGGCTTGTGTGAGGAATCTGACGGCAACTGTGAGCCTTTTGACAGCAACCATGAACCTTTTAACTTACACTGTGAGTAGCAAGTTAGATATTATGAATGAAAGTCGGCAACTATGAGCACCGTGGAAGCGAGTGTGAGCATTTTGAAAGTATGTCTGAACATTCTGAAGGCAACTGTGAGTATTTTGAAGTTGAGAACGAACCATTATTTAGACAACTATGAGCCCTTTGTCCGCAATTATGAACGAAAAGTCGGCAATTATGAGCGTTTAGACGGCACCTGTGAGGCCTTGGTCAGCAACTATGAACGAAGGGTCGGCCACTATGAGCACTTTTGCTTTAAATCTGAGCATTCTGACGGCTTGTGTGAAGAATCTGACATCAACTGTGAGCCTTTTGACAGCAACCATGAGCCATTGAACTTACACTATCAGCACTAAGTTAGATATTATGAATGAAAAGTCGGCAGCTATGAGCACCGTGGAATGGAGTATGAGCATTTTGAAAGTACGTCTGAACATTCTGAAGGCAACTGTGAGTATTTTGAAGATGAGCACGAACCATTATGTAGGCAACTATGAGCCCTTTGTCCGCAATTAGGAACGAAAAGTCGGCAACTATGAGCGTTTTACGGCACCTGTGAAGCCTTGGTCGGCAATTATGAATGAAAGTCGGCAACTATGAACGTTTTGACGGCTACTGTGAGGCCTTGGTCGGCAATTATGTACGAATGGTCGGCAACTATGAGCACTTTTTCTTTAAATCTGAACATTCTGACGGCTTGTGTGAGGAATCTGACGGCAACTGTGAATCTTTTGACAGCAACCATGAACCATTTAACTTACACTGTGCGTAGTAAGTTAGATATTATGAATGAAAAGTCGGCAACTATGAGCATCGTGGAAGCAAATCTGAGCATTTTGAAAGTACGTGTGAACATTCTGAACGCAACTGTGAGCATTTTGAAGATAAGCACGAACCGTTATGTAGGCAACTATGAGCCCTTTGTCCGCAATTATGAACGAAAAGTCGGCAACTATGAGCGTTTTGACGGCACCTGTGAGGCCTTGGTCGGCAATTATGAACAAATGGACGGCAACTATGAGCACTTATTCTTTAGGTCTGAGCATTCCGACGGCTTGTGTGAGGAATCTGACGGCAACTGTGAGCCTTTTGACAGCAACCATGAACCATTTAACTTACACTGTGCGTAGTAAGTTAGATATTATGAATGAAAATTGGGCAACTATGAGCACCGTGGAAGCGAGTGTGAGCATTTTGAAAGTACGTGTGGACATTCTGAAGGCAAATGTGAGTATCTTAAAGATGAGAACGAACCATTATGTAGGCAACTATGAGCCCTTTGTTCGCAATTATGAACGAAAAGTCGGCAATTTTGAGCGTTTTGACGGCTACTGTAAGGTCTTGGTCGGCAATTATGAACGAATGGTCGGCAACTATGAGCACTTTTTCTTTAAATCTGAGCATTCTGACGGCTTGTGTGAGGAATCTGACGGCAACAGTGAGCCTTTTGATAGCAACCATGAAAAATTTAACTTACACTATCAGCACTAAGTTAGATATTATGAATGAAAAGTCGGCTACTATGAGCAACGTGGAAGCGAGTGTGAGCATTTTGAAAGTACGTGTGAACATTCTGAAGGCTACTGTGAGTATTTTGAGGATGAGCACGAACCATTATGTAGGCAACTATGAGCCCTTTGTCCGCAATTAGGAACGAAAATTCGGCAACTGTGAGCGTTTTACGGCACCTGTGAGGACTTGGTCGGCAATTATGAATGATAGTCGGATATTAAGCGTTTTGACGGCTACTGTGACGCCTTGGTCGGCAATTATGAAGGAATGATCGGCAACAATGAGCACTTTTTCTTTAAATCTGTGCATTCCGACGGCTTGTGTGAGGAATCTGACGGCAACTGTGAGCCTTTTGACTGCCACCATGAACCATTTAACTTACACTATCAGCAGAATGTTAGATACTATGAATGAAAAGTCGGCAACTATGAGCATCGTGGAAGCGAGTGAGCATTTTGAAAGTACGTGTGAACATTCTGAAGGCAAGGGTGAGTGTTTTGAGGATGAACACGAACCATTATGAAGGCAAATATGAGCCCTTTGTCCGCAATTATGAACGAAAAGTCGGCAACTATGAGCGTTTTGACGGCACCTGTGAGGCCTTGGTCGGCAATTATGAACGAATGGTCGGCAACTATGAGCACTTTTGCTTTAAATCTGAGCATTCTGACGGCTTGTGTGAGGAATCTGACATCAACTGTGAGCCTTTTGACAGCTACCATGAACCATTGAACTTACACTATCAGCACTAAGTTAGATATTATGAATGAAAAGTCGGCAACTATGAGTACTGTGGAATCGAGTGAGAGCATTTTGAAAGTACCTCTGAACATTCTGAAGCCAACTGTGAGTATTTTGAAGATGAGCACGAACCATTATGTAGGCAACTATGACCCCTTTGTCTGCAAATATGAACGAAAAGTCGGCAACTATGAGCGTTTTGACGGCACCTGTGAGGCCTTGGTCGGCAATTATGAACGAATGGTCGGCCACTATGAGCACTTTTTCTTTAAATCTGTGCATTCCGACGGCTTGTGTGATGAATCTGACGGCAACTGTGAGCCTTTTGACTGCAACCAAGAACCATTTAACTTACACTATCAGCAGAATGTTAGATACTATGAATGAAAAGTCGGCAACTATGAGCATCGTGGAAGCGAGTGAGCATTTTGAAAGTACGTGTGAACATTCTGAAGGCAAGGGTGAGTGCTTTCAGGATGAACACGAACCATTATGAAGGCAAATATGAGCCCTTTTTCCGGAATTAG
Source organism: Thermobia domestica (assembly GCF_964235325.1). Classification (NCBI taxonomy): domain Eukaryota; kingdom Metazoa; phylum Arthropoda; class Insecta; order Zygentoma; family Lepismatidae; genus Thermobia; species Thermobia domestica. The sequence goes on from NC_137459.1 coordinate 311,817,249, forward strand.
GAAAGAAAAGTCGGCAAGTAGGAGTGTTTGGCAGCACCTGTGAGCCCCTGGTCTGCAATTATGAACGAAAATCGGCAAGTATGAGCGTTTTGACGGCTACTGTGAGTCGTTGGTCGGCAATTATGAACGAATGGTCGGCAACTATGAGCACTTTTTCTTTAAATCTGAGCATTCTCACGGCTTGTGTGAGGAATCTGACGGCAACTGTGAGCCTTTTGACAGCAACCATGAACCTTTTAACTTACACTGTGAGTAGTAAGTTAGATATTATGAATGAAAGTCGGCAACTATGAGCACCGTGGAAGCGAGTGTGAGCATTTTGAAAGTATGTCTGAACATTCTGAAGGCAACTGTGAGTATTGTGAAGTTGAGAACGAACCATTATTTAGACAACTATGAGCCCTTTGTCCGCAATTAGGAACGAAAAGTCGGCAACTATGAGAGTTTTACGGCACCTGTGAAGCCTTGGTCGGCAATTATGAATGAAAGTCGGCAACTGTGAACGTTTTGACGGCTACTGTGAGGCCTTGGTCGGCAATTATGTACGAATGGTCGGCAACTATGAGCACTTTTTCTTTAAATCTGAGCATTCTGACGGCTTGTGTGAGGAATCTGACGGCAACTGTGAGTCTTTTGACAGCAACCATGAACCATTTAACTTACACTGTGCGTAGTAAGTTAGATATTATGAATGAAAAGTCGGCAACTATGAGCATCGTGGAAGCAAATGTGAGCATTTTGAAAGTACGTGTGAACATTCTGAACGCAACTGTGAGCATTTTGAAGATGAGCACGAACCATTATGTAGGCAACTATGAGCCCTTTGTCCGCAATTATGAACGAAAAGTCGGCAACTATGAGCGTTTTGACGGCACCTCTGAGGCCTTGGTCGGCAATTATGAACAAATGGTCGGCAACTATGAGCACTTATTCTTTAGGTCTGAGCATTCCGACGGCTTGTGTGAGGAATCTGACGGCAACTGTGAGCCTTTTGACAGCAACCATGAACCTTTTAACTTACACTGTGAGTAGCAAGTTAGATATTATGAATGAAAGTCGGCAACTATGAGCACCGTGGAAGCGAGTGTGAGCACTTTGAAAGTATGTCTGAACATTCTGAAGGCAACTGTGAGTATTGTGAAGTTGAGAACGAACCATTATTTAGACAACTATGAGCCCTTTGTCCGCAATTATGAACGAAAAGTCGGCAATTATGAGCGTTTTGACGGCACCTGTGAGGCCTTGGTCAGCAACTATGAACGAAGGGTCGGCAACAATGAGCACTTTTTCTTTAAATCTGAGCATTCTGACGGCTTGTGTGAAGAATCTGACATCAACTGTGAGCCTTTTGACAGCAACCATGAGCCATTGAACTTACACTATCAGCACTAAGTTAGATATTATGAATGAAAAGTCGGCAGCTATGAGACCCTGGAATGGAGTATGAGCATTTTGAAAGTACGTCTGAACATTCTGAAGGCAACTGTGAGTATTTTGAAGATGAGCATGAACCATTGTGTAGGCAACTATGAGCCCTTTGTCCGCAATTAGGAACGAAACGTCGGCAACTATGAGCGTTTTACGGCACCTGTGAAGCCTTGGTCGGCAATTATGAATGAAAGTCGGCAACTATGAACGTTTTGACGGCTACTGTGAGGCCTTGGTCGGCAATTATGTACGAATGGTCGGCAACTATGAGCACTTTTTCTTTAAATCTGAGCAATCTGACGGCTTGTGTGAGGAACCTGACGGCAACTGTGAGTCTTTTGACAGCAACCATGAACCATTTAACTTACACTGTGCGTAGTAAGTTAGATATTATGAATGAAAAGTCGGCAACTATGAGCATCGTGGAAGCAAATGTGAGCATTTTGAAACTACGTGTGAACATTCTGAACGCAACTGTGAGCATTTTGAAGATGAGCACGAACCATTATGTAGGCAACTATGAGCCCTTTGTCCGCAATTATGAACGAAAAGTCGGCAACTATGAGCGTTTTGACGGCACCTGTGAGACCTTGGTCGGCAATTATGAACGAATGGTCGGCAACTATGAGCACTTTTTCTTTAAATCTGAGCATTCTGACGGCTTGTGTGAGGAACCGGACGGCAACTGTGTCTTTTGACAGCAACCATAAACCATATATCTTACACTATCAGCAGTATGCTAGATATTATGAATGAAAAGTCGGCAACTATGAGCATCGTGGAAGCGAGTGTGAGCATTTTGAAAGTACGTTTGAACATTCTGAAGGCAACTGTGAGTATTTTGAAGATGAGCACGAACCATTATGTAGACAACTATGAGCCCTTTGTCCGCAATTATGAACGAAAAGTCGGCAACTATGAGCGTTTTGACGGCACCTGTGAGACCTTGGTCGGCAATTATGAACGAATGGTCGGCAACTATGAGCACTTTTTCTTTAAATCTGAGCATTCTGATGGCTTGTGTGAGGATTCTGACGGCAACTGTGAGTCTTTTGACAGCAACCATGAACCATTTAACGTACACTTTCAGCAGTATGTTTGATATTATGAATGAAAAGCCGGCAAATGTGAGCATCGTGGAAGCGAGTATGAGCATTTTGAAAGTACGTATGAACATTCTGAAGGCAACTGTGAGGATTTTGAAGATGAGAACGAACCATTATGTAGGCAATTATGAGCCCTTTGTCCGCCAATATGAACGAAAAGTCTGCAATTATGAGCGTTTTGACGGCACCTTTTGGCCTTGGTCAGCAATTATGAACGAAAACTCGGCAACTATGAGCGTTTTGAGGGCTACTGAGAGGTCCTGTTCGGAAATTATAAACGAATGGTCGGCAACTATGAGCACTCTTTCTTTAAATGTGAGAATTCTAACTGCTTGGGTGAGGAATCTGACGGCAACTGTGTCTTTTGACAGCAACCATAAACCACTTATCTTACACTATCAGCAGTATGTTAGATATTATGAATGAAAAGTCGGCAACTACGAGCATCGTGGAAGCGAGTGTGTGCATTTTGAAAGTACGTGTGAACATTCTGAAGGCAACTGTGAGTATTTTGAAGATGAGCACGAACCATTATGTAGGCAACTATGAGCCCTTTGTTCGCAATTATGAACGAAAAGTCGGCAATTTTGAGCAATTTGACGGCTACTGTAAGGTCTTGGTCGGCAATTATGAACGGAAAGTCAGCAACTATGAGCACTTTTTCTTTAAATGTGAGCATTCTGACGGCTTGTGTGAGGAATCTGACGCCACTGTGAGCCTTTTGGCAGCAAAAACGAACCATTTAACTTACACTATCCCCAGCAAGTTAGATATTATGGATGAAAATTCGGCAACTATGAGCACCGTGGAATCGAGTGTGACCAATTTGAAAGTACATCTGAACATTCTGAAGGCAACTGTGAGTATTTTGAGTATGAGCACGCACCATCATGTAGGCAACTATGAGCCCTTTGTCCGCAAATATGAACGAAAATCCGGCAACTATGAGCGTTTTGACGGCACTTCTGAGGCCTTGGTCGGCAATTATGAACAAATATTCGGCAACTATGAGAACTTTTTTCTTTAAATCTGAGCATTCTGACGGCTTGTGTGAGGAATCTGACGGCAACTGTGAGTCTTTTGACAACAACCATGAACCATTTTACTTACACTATCAGCACTATGTTAGATATTATGAATGGAAAGTCGGCAACTAAGAGCAACGTGGAAGCGAATGTGAGCATTTTCAAAGTACGTCTGAACATTCTGAAGGCAACTGTGAGTATTTTGAAGATGAGCACGAACCATTATGTAGGCAACTATGAGCCCTTTGTCGGCAATTAGGAACGAAAAGTCGGCAACTATCAGCGTTTTACGGCACCTGTGAGGCCTTGGTCGGCAATTATGAATGAAAGTCGGCAACTATGAACGTTTTGACGGCTACTGTGAGGCCTTGGTCGGCAATTATGTACGAATGGTCGTCAACTATGAGCACTTTTTCTTTAAATCTGAGCATTCTGACGGCTTGTGTGAGGAATCTGACGGCAACTGTGAGTCTTTTGACAGCAACCATGAACCATTTAACTTACACTGTGCGTAGTAAGTTAGATATTATGAAAGAAAAGTCGGCAACTATGAGCATCGTGGAAGCAAATGTGAGCATTTTGAAAGTACGTGTGAACATTCTGAACGCAACTGTGAGCATTTTGAAGATGAGCACGAACCATTATGTAGGCAACTTTGAGCCCTTTGTCCGCAATTATGAACGAAAAGTCGGCAACTATGAGCGTTTTGACGGCACCTGTGAGGCCTTGGTCGGCAATTATGAACGAATGGTGGGCAACTATGAGCACTTATTCTTTAAGTCTGAGCATTCCGACGGTTTCTGTGAGGAATCTGACGGCAACTGTGAGCCTTTTGACAGCAACCATGAACCATTTAACTTACACTGTGCGTAGTAAGTTAGATATTATGAATGAAAATTGGGCAACTATGAGCACCGTGGAAGCGAGTGTGAACATTTTCAAAGTACGTGTGGACATTCTGAAGGCAAATGTGAGTATCTTGAAGATGAGAACGAACCATTATGTAGGAAACTATGAGCCCTTTTTGCGCAATTATGAACGAAAAGTTGGCAAATATGAGCGTTTTGACGGCAGCTGTGAGACCTTGGTCGCCAATTATGAACGAATGGTCGGCCACTATGAGCACTTTTTCTTTAAATCTGAGCATTCTCACGGCTTGTGTGAGGAATCTGACATTAACTGTGAGCCTTTTGACAGCAACCATGAACCATTGAACCTACACTAACAGCACTAAGTTAGATATTATGAATGAAAAGTCGGCAACTATGAGTACCGTGGAATCGAGTGTGAGCATTTTCAAAGAACATCTGAACATTCTGAAGGCAACTGTGAATATTTTGAAGATGAGCACGAACCAATATGTAGGCAACTATGAGCTTTTTGTCCGCAATTAGGAACGAAAATTCGGCAACTATGAGCGTTGTTACGGCACCTGTGAGGCCTTGGTCGGTAATTATGAATGAAAAGTCGGCAATTATGAGCGTTTTGACGGCATTTTTGAGGCCTTAGTCGGCAATTATGAACGAATTGTCGGCCACTATGAGCATATTTTCTTTAAATCTGAACATTCTGACGGCTTGTATGAGGAATCTGACGGCAACTGTGAGTCTTTTGACAGCAACCATGAACCATTTAACTTACACTATCAGCAGTATGCTAGATATTATGAATGAAATGTCGGCAACCATGAGCATCGTGGAAGCGAGTGTGAGCATTTTGAAAAAACGTGTGAACATTCTGAAGACAAATCTGAGTATTTTGAAGATGAGCACGAACCATTATGTAGGCAACTATGAGCAATTTGTCCGCAAATATGAACTAAAATCCGGCTCCTATGAGCGTTTTGACGGCACCTGTGAGTCCTTGGTAAGCAAATATGAACGAATGGTCGGCAACTATGAGCACTTTTTTTTAACACTGAGCATTCTGAAGGCTTGTGTGAGAAATCTGACGGCAACTGTGAGCCTTTTGACAGCAACCATTAACCAATTAACTTACACTATCAGAACTAAGTTAGATATTATGAATGAAAAGTCGGCAGCATTGAGCACCGTGGAATTGAGTATGAGCATTTTGAAAGTACGTCTGAACATTCTGAAGGCAACTGTGAGTATTTTGAAGATGAGCACGAACCATTATGTAGGCAACTATGAGCTTTTGTCCGCAATTATGAACCAAAAGTCGGCAATTATAAGCGTTTTGACGGCTACTGTGAGGCATTGGTCGGCAATTATGAACGAAAAGTCAGCAACTATGAGCACTTTTTCTTTAAATGTGAGCATTCTGACGGCTTGTGTGAAAAATCTGACGCCACTGTGAGCCTTTTGGCAGCAACAACGAACCATTTAACTTACACTATCCCCAGTAAGTTAGATATTATGGATGAAAATTCGGCAACTATGAGCACCGTGGAATCGAGTGTGACCAATTTGAAAGTACGTCTGAACATTCTGAAGGCAACTGTGAGTATTTTGAGTATGAGCACGCACCATTATGTAGGCAACTATAAGCAATTTGTCCGCAAATATGAACGAAAATCCGGCAACTATGAGCGTTTTGACGGCACTACTGAGGCCTTGGTCGGCAATTATGAACAAATATTCAGCAACTATGAGCACTTTTTTCTTTAAATCTTAGCATTCTGACGGCTTGTGTGAGGAATCTGACGGCAACTGTGAGTCTTTTGACAACAACCATGAACCATTTTACTTACACTATCAGCAGTATGTTAGATATTATGAATGGAAAGTCGGCAACTAAGAGCAACGTGGAAGCGAGTGTGAGCATTTTCAAAGTACGTCTGAACATTCTGAAGGCAACTGTGAGTATTTTGAAGATGAGCACGAACCATTATGTAGGCAACTATGAGCCCTTTGTCCGCAATTAGGAACGAAAAGTCGGCAACTATGAGCGTTTTACGGCACCTGTGAGGACTTGGTCGGCAATTATGAATGAAAGTCGGATATTAAGCGTTTTGACGGCTACTGTGACGCCTTGGTCGGCAATTATGAACGAATGATCGGCAACAATGAGCACTTTTTCTTTAAATCTGAGCATTCCGACGGCTTGTGTGAGGAATCTCACGGCAACTGTGAGCCTTTTCACTGCAACCATGAACCATTTAACTTACACTATCAGCAGAATGTTAGATACTATGAAAGGAAAGTCGGCAACTATGAGCATCGTGGAAGCGAGTGAGCATTTTGAAAGTACGTGTGAACATTCTGAAGGCAAGGGTGAGTGTTTTGAGGATGAGCACGAACCATTATGAAGGCAACTATGAGCCCTTTGTTCGGAATTAGGAAAAAAAAGTCGGCAAGTAGGAGTGTTTGGCAGCACCTGTGAGGCCCTGGTCGGCAATTATGAACGAAAAATCGGCAAGTATGAGCGTTTTGACGGCTACTGTGAGTCGTTGGTCGGCAATTATGAACGAATGGTCGGAAACTATGAGCACTTTTTCTTTAATTCTGAGCATTCTGACGGCTTGTGTGAGGAATCTGACGGCAACTGTGAGCCTTTTGACAGCAACCATGGACCTTTTAACTTACACTGTGAGTAGTAAGTTAGATATTATGAATGAAAGTCTGCAACTGTGAGCACCGTGGAAGCGAGTGTGAGCATTTTGAAAGTATGTCTGAACATTCTGAAAGCAACTGTGAGTATTTTGAAGTTGAGAACGAACCATTATTTAGACAACTATGAGCCCTTTGTCCGCAATTATGAACGAAAAGTCGGCAATTATGAGCGTTTTGACGGCACCTGTGAGGCCTTGGTCAGCAATTATCAACGAAGGGTCGGCAACTATGAGCACTTTTTCTTTAAATCTCAGCATTCTGACGGCTTGTGTGAGGAATCTGACATCAACTGTGAGCCTTTTGACAGCAACTATGAACCATTGAACTTACACTATCAGAACTAAGTTAGATATTATGAATGAAAAGCCGGCAGCTTTGAGCACCGTGGAATGGAGTATGAGCATTTTGAAAGTACGTCTGAACATTCTGAAGGCAACTGTGAGTATTTTGAAGATGAGCACGAACCATTATGTAGGCAACTATGAGCCCTTTGTCCGCAATTAGGAACGAAAAGTCGGCAACTATGAGCGTTTTGACGGCACCTGTGAGGCCTTGGTCGGCAATTATGAACGAATGGTCGGCAACTATGAGCACTTATTCTTTAAGTCTGAGCATTCCGACGGTTTGTGTGAGGAATCTGACGGCAACTGTGAGCCTTTTGGCAGCAACCATGAACCATTTAACTTACACTGTGCGTAGTAAGTTAGATATTATGAATGAAAATTGGGCAACTATGAGCACCGTGGAAGAGAGTGTGAGCATTTTGAAAGTACGTGTGGACATTCTGAAGGCAAATGTGATATTTTGAGGATGAGCACGAACCATTATGTAGGGAACTACGAGCCCTTTGTCCGCAATTAGTAACGAAATTCGGCAACTATGAGCGTTTTGACGGCACCTGTGAGGCCTTGGTCGGCAATTATGAATGAAAAGTCGGCAACTATGAGCGTTTTGACGGCTACTGTGATGCCTTGTTCGGCAATTATGCACGAATGGTCGGCAACTATGAACACTTTTTCTTTAAATGTGAGCATTCTGACGGCTTGTGTAAGGATTCTGACGCCACTGTGAGCCTTTTGGCAGCAACCATGAACCATTTAACTTACACTATCAGCAGTAAGTTAGATATTATCGATGAAAATTCGGCAACTATGAGCATCGTGGAATCGAGTGTGAGCAATTTGAAAGTACGTGTGGACATTCTGAAGGCAAATGTGAGTATTTTGAAGATGAGCACGAACCATTATGTAGGCAACTATGATCCCTTTGTCCGCCAAAATGAACGAAAAGTCTGCAATTATGAGCGTTTTGACTGCATCTTTGAGGCCTTGATTGACAATTATGAACGTAAAGTCGGCAAATATGAACGTTTTGACGGCTACTGAGAGGTCCTATTCGGAAATTATGAACGAATGGTCGGCAACTATGAGCACTTTTTCTTTAAATGTGAGCACTCTGACTGCTTGGGTGAGAAATCTTACGGCAACTGTGAGCCTTTTGGCAGCAACCATGAACCATTTAACTTACACTATCAGCAGTATGTTAGATATAATGAATGAAAAGTCGGCAACTATTAGGATCGTGGAAGCGAGTGTGTGCATTTTGAAAGTACGTGTGAACATTCTGAATGCAACTGTGAGTATTTTGAGGATGAGCACGCACCATTATGTAGGCAACTATGAGCCCTTTGTCCGCAAACATGATCGAAAATCCGGCAACTATGAGCGTTTTGACGGCACTTGTGAGGCCTTGGTCGGCAATTATGAATGAAAAGTCGGCAACTATGAGCGTTTTGACGGCTACTGTGATGCCTTGCTCGGCAATTATGAACGAATGGTCGGCAACTATGAGCACTTTTTCTTTAAATGTGAGCATTCTGACGGCTTGTGTGAGGAATGTGAGAGCAAATGTGAGCCTTTTGACACCACCTATGAACCATTTAACTTACACTATCAGCAGAATGTTAGATATTATGAATGAAAACTCGGCTACTATGAGCAACGTGGAAGCGAGTGTGAGCATTTTGAAAGTATGTGTGAACATTCTGAAGGCTACTGTGAGTGTTTTGTGCATGAGCACGAATCATTATGTAGGCAACTATGAGCCCTTTGTCCGCAATTATGAACGAAAAGTCGGCAACTATGAGCGTTTTGACGGCACCTGTGAGGCATTGGTCGGCAATTATGAACGAATGGTCGGCAACTATGAGCGTTTTGACGGCTACTGTGAGGCCTTAGTCGGCAATTATGAATGAAAGTCGGCAACTATGAATGTTTTGACGCCTACTGTGAGGCCCTGGTCGGCAATAATGAACGAATGATCAGGAACTATGAGCGTTTTGGCGGCTACTGTGACGCCTTGGTCGGAAATTATGTACGAATGGTCGGACCTATGAGCTCTTTTTCTTTAAATCTGAGCATTCTGACGGCTTGTGTGAGGAATCTGCAACCAACTGTCAGAACTTTGACAGCAACCATGAATGATTTAACTTACAATATCAGCAGTAAGTTAGATATTATGAATAAAAATTCGGCAACTATGAGCACCGTGGAAGCGTGTGTGAGCATTTTAAAAGTACGTCTGAACATTCTGAAGGCAACTGTGATTATTCTGAAGATGAGCAAGAACCATTATGTAGTCAACTATGAGCCCTTTGTCCGCAAATATGAACGAAAAGTCGGCAGTTTTGAGCGTTTTACGGCACCTGTGAGACCTTGGTCGGCAATTATGAATGAAAAGTCGGCAAATATGAACGTTTTCACGGCTATTGTGGCCTTCACCGGCAATTATGAACGAAAAGTCGGCAACTATGAGCACTTTTTCTTTAAATCTGAGCATTCTGACGGCTTGTGTGAGGAATCTGACGCCACTGTGAGCCTTTTGGCAGCAACCACGAACCATTTAACTTACACTATCCCCAGTAAGTTAGATATTAAGGATGAAAATTCGGCAAATATGAGCACCGTGGAATCGAGTGTGAGCAATTTGAAAGTACGTCTGAACATTCTGAAGGCAACTGTGAGTATTTTGAAGATGAGCACGAATCATTATGTAGGAAACTATGAGCCCTTTGTCCGCAATTAGACACGAAAATTCGGCAACTATGAGCGTTGTTACGGCACCTGTGAGGCCTTGGTCGGTAATTATGAATGAAAAGTCGGCAACTATGAGCGCTTTGACGGCTAGTGTGAGGCCTTGGTCGGCAATTATGAACGAATGGTCGGCCACTATGAGCATATTTTCTTTAAATCTGAACATTCTGACGGCTTGTATGAGGAATCTGACGCCAACTGTGAGTCTTTTGACAGCAACCATGAACCATTTAACTTACACTATCAGCAGTATGCTAGATATTATGAATAAAAAGTCGGCAACTATGAGCATCGTGGAAGCGAGTGTGAGCATTTTGAAAGTACGTGTGAACATTCTGAAGGCAACAGTGAGTATTTTGAAGATGAGCACGAACCATTATGTATGCAACTATCAGCCCTCTGTTCGGAATTATGAAGGAAAATTCGGTAATTATGAGCGTTTTGACGGCACCTGTGAGGCCTTGGTAAGCAAATATGAACGAATGGTCGGACATATGAGCACTTTTTCTTTAAAACTGAGCATTCTGAAGGCTTGTGTGAGGAATCTGACGGCAACTGTGAGCCTTTTGACAGCAACCGTGAACCAATTAACTTACACTATCAGCAGAATGTTAGATATTATGAATGAAATTTCGGCAACTATGAGCAACGTGGAAACGAGTGTGAGCATTTTGAAAGTACGTGTGAACATTCTGAAGGCAACAGTGAGTATTTTGAAGATGAGCACGAACCATTATGTATGCAACTATCAGCCCTCTGTTCGGAATTATGAAGGAAAATTCGGTAATTATGAGCGTTTTGACGGCACCTGTGAGGCCTTGGTTGGCAATTATGAACGAATGGTCGGCCACTATGAGCCCTTTTTCTTTAAATCTGAGCATTCTCATGCCTAGTGTGAGGAATCTGACATCAACTGTGAGCCTTTTGACAGCAACCATGAACCATTGAACTTACACTATCAGCACTAAGTTAGATATTATGAATGAAAAGTCGTCAACTATGAGCACCGTGGAATCGAGTGTGAGCATTTTGAAAGTACGTCTGAACATTCTGAAGGGAACTGTGATTATTTTAAAGATGAGCAAGAACCATAATGTAGGCAACTATGAGCCCTTTGTCCGCAAATATGAACGAAAAGTCGGCAGTTATGAGCGTTTTGACGGCACCTGTGAGGCCTTGGTCGTCAATTATGAACGAATGATCGGCAACTATGAGCACTTTTTCTTTAAATCTGAGCATTCTGACTGCTTGTGTGAGGAATCTGACGGGAACTGTGAGCCTTTGGACAGCAACATTAACCATTTAACTTACACTATCAGCAGTATATTAGATATTATGATGAAAAATCGGCAACTATGAGCAACGTGGAATCGAGTGTGAGCATTTTGAAAGTACGTCTGAACATTCTGAAAGCAACTGTGAGTATTTTGAAGAAGAGCACGAACCATTATGTAGGCAACTATGAGCCCTTTGTCCGCAATTAGGAACGAAAAGTCGGCAACTCTGAGAGTTTTGACGGCACTTGTGAGGCCTTGGTCGGCAATTATGAACAAATAGTCGGCAACTATGAGCACTTTTTTCTTTAAATCTGAGCATTCTGACGGCTTGTGTGAAGAATCTGACGGCAACTGTGAGACTTCTGACAACAACCATGAACCATTTAACTTACACTATCAGCAGTATGTTAGATATTATGAATGGAAAGTCGGCAACTAAGAGCAACGTGGAAGCGAGTGTGAGCATTTTCAAAGTACGTTTGAACATTCTGAAGGCAACTGTGAGTATTTTGAAGATGAGCACGAACCATTATGTGGGCAACTATGAGCCCTTTGTCCGCAATTAGTAACGAAAGTCCTCAACTATGAGCGTTTTGACGGCACCTGTGAGGCCTTGGTCGGCAATTATGAATGAAAGGTCAGCAACAATGAGCACTTTTTCTTTAAATGTGAGCATTCTGACGGCTTGTGTAAGGAATCTGACGGCAACTGTGAGACTTCTGACAACAACCATGAACCATTTAACTTACACTATCAGCAGTATGTTAGATATTATGAATGAAAAGTCGGCAACTATGAGCGTTTTGACGGCAACTGTGAGCCCTTGGTAAGCAATTATGAACAAAAATTCGACAACTATGAGCATCATGAAAGCGAGTGTGAGCACTTTGAATGCACGTGTGAACATTCTGAAGGCAACAGCGAGTACTTTGAAGTTAAACATTAAAAATCATGTTTTCAGTTGTGAGCCTTATATCCGCAATTATGAACGAAAAGTCGGAAACTATGAGCGTTTTGACGGCAACTGTAAGCTATTGGTCTGCAATTATGAACAAAAAGTGGACAACTATGAGCATCATGAAAGCGAGTGTGAGCACTTTGAAAGCACGTGTGAACATTCTGAAGGCAACAGCGAGTACTTTGAAGTTAAACATTAAAAATCATGTTTTCAGTTGTGATTCTTATATCCGCAATTATGAACGAAAAGTCGGAAACTATAAGCGTTTTCACCGCAACTGTAAGAGTTGGGTCGGCAATTATAAACAAAAAAGTCGGTAACTATGAGCATCGTGAATGTAAGCGTGAGCACATTGAAAGCACGTCTGAACATTTTGAAGCCAACTGCGAGTATTTTGAAGATAAACATGAAAAATATTGTTTTCAACTATGAGACCTATGTCCGGAATTGTGAACGAAAAGTCGGCAACTATGAGCATTTTGACAGCAACTGTGAGGCTTTCGTCGGCAATTATGAACGAATGGTCGGCAGCAATGAGCACTTTTTCTTTGAATCAGCATTCTGACGGCTTGTGAGAGGAATCTGACGGCAACAGTGAGCCTTTTGACAGCAACCGTGAACCATTCATATTACCATATCTGCAGTAAGTTAGATTTTATGAATGAAAAGTCGGCAACTATGAGCAACGTGGAAGCGATTGTGAGCATTTTCAAAGTACGTGTGAACATTCTGAAGGCTAGTGTGAGTATTTTGAAGATGAACACGAACCATTATGTAGGCAACTATGAGCCCTTTGTCCGCAATTATGAACGAAAAGTCGGCAACTATGAGCGTTTTGACGGCAACTGTGAGCCCTAGGTCGGCAATTATGAACGAATAGTCGGCAACTATTAGCATTATGAAAGCGAGTTTGAGCACTTTCAAAGCACGCTTGAACATTGTGAAGACAAAAGCGAGTATTTTGAAGAGAAACATTAAAAATTATATTTTCAATTGTGAGCCCTATATTTGCAATTATGAACGAAAAGTCGGCAACTATGAGCGTTTTGACGGCAATTGAGAGCCCTACGTCGGCAATTATGAACGAATAGTCGGCAAATATAAGCTTCATGAAATTAAGTGTGAGCACTTTGAAAGCACGCGGAACATTGTGACGCCAACAGCGATTATTTTGAAGATAAACATTAAAAATTCTGTTTTAAATTGTGAGCTCTATATTCGCAATTATGAACGAAAAGTCGGCAACTATGAGTGTTTTGACGGCAAGTGTGAGCATTGGGTCGGCAATTATGAACAAAAGAGTCGGCATTTAACTTACAATATCAGCAGTATGTTAGATATTATGAATGAAAGTCGGCAACTATGAGCACCGTGGAAGCGAGTGTGAGCATTTTGAAAGTACGTCTGAACATTCTGAAGGAAACTGTGAGTATTTTCAAGATGAGCACGAACCATTATGTAGGCAACTAGGAGCCCTTTGTCCGCAATTATGAACGAAAAGTCGGCAAATATGAGCGTTTTGACGGCACCGGTGAGGCCTTGGTCGGCAATTATGAACGAAAAGTGGGCAACTATGAGCCTTTTGACGGCTAATGTGAGGAATTGGTCGGTAATTATGAACGAATGGTCGGCAACTATAAGCAATTTTTCTTCAAATCTGAGCATTCTGACGGCTTGTGTGAGGAATCTGACGGCAACTGTGTCTCTTCACAGCAACCATGAACCATTTAATTTACACTATCAGCAGTATGTTAGATATTATGAAGGAAAAGTCGGCAACTATGAGCACCGTGGAATCGAGTGTGAGCATTTTAAAAGTACGTCTGAACATTCTGAAGGCAACTGTGAGTATTTTGAAGATGACCACGAGCCATTATGTAGGCAACTATTAGCCATTTGTCCGCAACTATGAACGAAACGTCGGCAATTATGAGCGTTTTGACGGCAAATGTGGGCCCTAGGTCGGCAATTATGAACGAATGGTCGGCAATTATAAGCACCTTTTTTTAAATCTGAGCATTCTGACGGCTTGTTAGAAGAATCTGGCGGCAACTGTGAGCCTTTTGACAGCAACCATGAACCATTTATCTTACAATATCTGCAGTAGGTTAGATATTATGAATGAAAGTCGGCAACTATGAGCACCGTGGAAGCGAGTGTGAGCATTTTGAAAGTACGTCTGAACATTCTGAAGGCAACTGTGAGTATTTTGAAGATGAGCACGAACCATTATGTAGGCAATTATGACCACTTTGTTCGAAATTTTGAAGGAAAAGTCGGCAACTATGAGCGTTTTGACGGCACCTGTGATGCCTTGGTTGGCAATTATGAACAAAAAGTCTGCAACTATGATCGTTTTGACGGCAATTGTGAGGGCTTGGTCGGCAATTATGAACGAATAGTCGGCAACTATGAGCACCGTGGAAGCGAGTGTGAGCATTTTGAAAGTACGTCTGAACATTCTGAACCAAACTGTGAGTATTTTGAAGATAAGCAAGAAACATTATGTAGGCAACTATGAGCCCTTTGTCCGCAATTATGAACGAAAAGTAGGCAAATATGAGCGTTTTGACGCCAACTGTGAGCCCTACGTCGGCAATTATGAACGAATAGTCGGCAACTATGAGCTTTATGAAAGTGAGTGTGAGCACTTTGAAAGCACGCTTGAACATTGTGACGCCAAAAGCGAGCATTTTGAAGATAAAAATTAAAAATTATATTTTCAATTGTGACCCCTATATTCGCAATTATGAACGAAAGGTCGGCAACTATGAGCGTTTTGACGGCAACTGTGATCATTGGGTCGGCAATTATGAACAAAAAAGTCAGCATTTAACTTACACTATCAGCAGTATGTTAGATATTATGAATGAAAAAGTCGGCAACTGTGAGCATCATGGAAGCGAGTGTGAGCATTTTGAAAGTACGTGTGAACATTCTGAAGGCAACTGTGAGTATTTTGGAGATGAGCACGAAGCATTATGTAGGCAACTTTGAGCCTTTTGTCCGCAATTATGAACGTAAAGTCGGCAACTATGAGAGTTTTGACCTCACCTGTGAGGCCTTGGTCGGCAATTATGAACGAATGGTGGGCAACTATGAGCACTCTTTCTTTAAATCTGAGCATTCTGACGGCTTGTGAGAGGAATCTGACGGCAACTGTGAGTCTTTTGACAGCAACCATGAACCAATTAACTTAGAATATCAGCAGTAACTTAGATATTATGAATGAAAAGTCGGCAACTATGAGCACCGTTGAATCAAGTGTGAGCATTTTGAAAGTACGTCTGAACATTCTGAAGGCAACTGTGAGTATTTTGAAGATGAGCTTGAACCATTATGTAGGCAACTATGAGCCCTTTGTCCGCAATTATGAACGAAAAGTCGGCAAATATGAGCGTTTTGACGGCACCTGTGAGACCTGGGTCGGCATTTATGAACCAAAAGTCGGCAACTATGAGCGTTGTGACGCCTACTGTGACGCCTTGGTCGGCAATTATGAACGAATGGTCGGTAAATATGAGCACTTTTATTTTAAATCTGAGCGTTCTGACGGCTTGTGTGAGGAATCTGACGGCAACTGTGTCTTTTGACAGCAACATGAACCATTTAACTTTCACTATCAGCAGTATGTTAGATATTATGAATGAAAGGTCGGCAACTATGAGCATCGTGGAAGCGAGTGTGACCATTTTGAAAGTACGTGTGAACATTCTGAAGGAAACTGTGAGTATTCTGAAGATGAGCAAGAACCATTATGTAGTCAACTATGAGCCCTTTGTCCGCAAATATGAACGAAAAGTCGGCAGTTTTGAGCGTTTTACGGCACCTGTGAGACCTTGGTCGGCAATTATGAATGAAAAGTCGGCAAATATGAACGTTTTCACGGCTATTGTGGCCTTCACCGGCAATTATGAACGAAAATTCGGCAACTATGAGAACTTTTTCTTTAAATCTGAGCATTCTGACGGCTTGTGTGAGGAATCTGACGGCATCTGTGAGTCTTTTGACAGCAAGTATGAACCATTTAACTTACATTATCAGCAGTATGTTAGATATTATGAATGGAAAGTTGGTAACTATGAGCATCGTGGAAGCGAGTGTGAGCATTTTGAAAGTACGTGTGAACATTCTGAAGGCAACTGTGATTATTTTGAAGATGAGCAAGAACCATTATGTAGTCATCTATGAGCCCTTTGTCCGTAAATATGAACGAAAATCCGGCAACTATGAGCGTTTTTATGGCACCTGTGAGGCCTTGGTCGGCAATTATGAATGAAAAGTCGGCAACCATGAGCGTTTTGACGGCTATTGTGGCCTTCACCGGCAATTATGAACGAAAAGTCGGCAACTATGAGCACTTTTTCTTTAAATCTGAGCATTCTCACGGCTTGTGTGAGGAATCTGACGGCATCTGTGAGTCTTTTGACAGCAAGTATGAACCATTTAACTTACATTATCAGCAGTATGTAAAATATTTTGAATGAAAAGTCGGCAACTATGAGCGTTTTGACGGCTACTGAGAGGTCCTGTTCGGAAATAATGAACGAATGGTCGGCAACTATGAGCATTTTCTCTTTAAATGTGAGCATTCTGACGGCTTGTGTGAGGAATCTGACGCCACTGTGAGCCTTTTGGCAGCAACCACGAACCATTTAACTTACACTATCCCCAGTAAGTTAGATATTAAGGATGAAAATTCGGGTCTAGGTCAAAACCCCCACAGCCAAAACCCCCACACTCAAGAAATGTCAAAACGCCCACACGATCGGTCATAACCCCCACACAAATGGACAAATCCCCAAACGCACGAACGGTCAAAACCCCCACAGCCAAAACCCCCACACTCAAGAAATGTCAAAACGCCCACACGATCGGTCATAACCCCCACACAAATGGACAAATCCCCCAAACGCACGAACGGTCAAAACCCCCACAGCCAAAACCCCCACACTCAAGAAATGTCAAAACGCCCACACGATCGGTCAAAACCCCCACACAAATGGACAAAACTCCCACACATAGCAACGGTCACAATCTCCACATAAATGGACAAAACCCCCACACAAATGGACAAAACCCCCACACAATCGGACAAATCCCCCACACTCTGAAAATACCGTGATTGCACGTCTTTGTTGCGGCTCTTTACGACGCCCACCTTAGTGTTTCTGTCATTACAAAACAGTGGAAGAAGAATAGTTGCAACATCGGTTTAAGTGGAATAAAAAATGTTATTAAAAAGTACAAGGGCAAGACATACAACCAGGATCATTTCAGAGTGTGGGAGATTTGACCGATTGTGTGGGAGATTTGTCCATTTGTGTGGGGGTTTTGTCCATTTATGTGGGAATTGTGACCGTTGCTATGTGTGGCTGTTTTGTCCATTTGTGTGGGGGTTTTGACCGATCGTGTGGGCGTTTTGACATTTCTTGAGTGTGGGGGTTTTGGCTGTGGGGGTTTTGACCGTTCGTGCGTTTGGGGGATTTGTCCATTTGTGTGGGGGTTATGAGCAATCGTGTGGGCGTTTTGACATTTCTTGAGTGTGGGGGTTTTGGCTGTGGGGGTTTTGACCGTTCGTGCGTTTGGGGGATTTGTCCATTTGTGTGGGGGTTATGACCGATCGTGTGGGCGTTTTGACATTTCTTGAGTGTGGGGGTTTTGGCTGTGGGGGTTTTGACCGGTTCCCGAAAATTCGGCAAATATGAGCACCGTGGAATCAAGTGTGAGCAATTTGAAAGTACGTCTGAACATTCTGAAGGCAACTGTGAGTATTTTGAAGATGAGCACGAACCATTATGTAGGCAACTATGAGCCCTTTGTCCGCAAATATGAAGGAAAAGTTGGCAACTATGACCGTTTTGGCGGAACCTGTGAGGCCTTGGTCGGCAATTATGAACCAATGGTCGGCAACTATGAGCACTTTTTGTTTAAATCTGAGCATTCTGACGGCTTGTGTGAGGAATCTGAAAGCAACTGTGTCTTTTGACAGCAACCATAAACGATTTATCTTACACTATCAGCAGTATGTTAGATATTATGAATGAAAAGTCGGCAACTATGAGCATCGTGGAAGCGAGTGTGTGCATTTTGAAAGTACGTGTGAACATTCTGAAGGCAACTGTGATTATTTTGAAGATGGCAAATATGAGCGGTTTGACGGCTACTGAGAGGTCCTGTTCGGAAATAATGAACGAATGGTCGGCAACTATGAGCATTTTCTCTTTAAATGTGAGCATTCTGACGGCTTGTGTGAGGAATCTGACGCCACTGTGAGCCTTTTGGCAGCAACCACGAACCATTTAACTTACACTATCCCCAGTAAGTTAGATATTAAGGATGAAAATTCGGGTCTAGGTCAAAACCCCCACAGCCAAAACCCCCACACTCAAGAAATGTCAAAACGCCCACACGATCGGTCATAACCCCCACACAAATGGACAAATCCCCAAACGCACGAACGGTCAAAACCCCCACAGCCAAAACCCCCACACTCAAGAAATGTCAAAACGCCCACACGATCGGTCATAACCCCCACACAAATGGACAAATCCCCCAAACGCACGAACGGTCAAAACCCCCACAGCCAAAACCCCCACACTCAAGAAATGTCAAAACGCCCACACGATCGGTCAAAAACCCCACACAAATGGACAAAACTCCCACACATAGCAACGGTCACAATCTCCACATAAATGGACAAAACCCCCACACAAATGGACAAAACCCCCACACAATCGGACAAATCCCCCACACTCTGAAAATACCGTGATTGCACGTCTTTGTTGCGGCTCTTTACGACGCCCACCTTAGTGTTTCTGTCATTACAAAACAGTGCAAGAAGAATAGTTGCAACATCGGTTTAAGTGGAATAAAAAATGTTATTAAAAAGTACAAGGGCAAGACATACAACCAGGATCATTTCAGAGTGTGGGAGATTTGACCGATTGTGTGGGAGATTTGTCCATTTGTGTGGGGGTTTTGTCCATTTATGTGGGGATTGTGACCGTTGCTATGTGTGGCTGTTTTGTCCATTTGTGTGGGGGTTTTGACCGATCGTGTGGGCGTTTTGACATTTCTTGAGTGTGGGGGTTTTGGCTGTGGGGGTTTTGACCGTTCGTGCGTTTGGGGGATTTGTCCATTTGTGTGGGGGTTATGAGCGATCGTGTGGGCGTTTTGACATTTCTTGAGTGTGGGGGTTTTGGCTGTGGGGGTTTTGACCGTTCGTGCGTTTGGGGGATTTGTCCATTTGTGTGGGGGTTATGACCGATCGTGTGGGCGTTTTGACATTTCTTGAGTGTGGGGGTTTTGGCTGTGGGGGTTTTGACCGGTTCCCGAAAATTCGGCAAATATGAGCACCGTGGAATCAAGTGTGAGCAATTTGAAAGTAAGTCTGAACATTCTGAAGGCAACTGTGAGTATTTTGAAGATGAGCACGAACCATTATGTAGGCAACTATGAGCCCTTAGTCCGCAAATATGAAGGAAAAGTTGGCAACTATGACCGTTTTGGCGGAACCTGTGAGGCCTTGGTCGGCAATTATGAACCAATGGTCGGCAACTATGAGCACTTTTTGTTTAAATCTGAGCATTCTGACGGCTTGTGTGAGGAATCTGAAAGCAACTGTGTCTTTTGACAGCAACCATAAACGATTTATCTTACACTATCAGCAGTATGTTAGATATTATGAATGAAAAGTCGGCAACTATGAGCATCGTGGAAGCGAGTGTGTGCATTTTGAAAGTACGTGTGAACATTCTGAAGGCAACTGTGATTATTTTGAAGATGGCAAATATGAGCGGTTTGACGGCTACTGAGAGGTCCTGTTCGGAAATAATGAACGAATGGTCGGCAACTATGAGCATTTTCTCTTTAAATGTGAGCATTCTGACGGCTTGTGTGAGGAATCTGAAGCCACTGTGAGCCTTTTGGCAGCAACCACGAACCATTTAACTTACACTATCCCCAGTAAGTTAGATATTAAGGATGAAAATTCGGGTCTAGGTCAAAACCCCCACAGCCAAAACCCCCACACTCAAGAAATGTCAAAACGCCCACACGATCGGTCATAACCCCCACACAAATGGACAAATCCCCAAACGCACGAACGGTCAAAACCCCCACAGCCAAAACCCCCACACTCAAGAAATGTCAAAACGCCCACACGATCGGTCATAACCCCCACACAAATGGACAAATCCCCCAAACGCACGAACGGTCAAAACCCCCACAGCCAAAACCCCCACACTCAAGAAATGTCAAAACGCCCACACGATCGGTCAAAACCCCCACACAAATGGACAAATCTCCCACACATAGCAACGGTCACAATCTCCACATAAATGGACAAAACCCCCACACAAATGGACAAAACCCCCACACAATCGGACAAATCCCCCACACTCTGAAAATACCGTGATTGCACGTCTTAGTTGCTCTTTACGACGCCCACCTTAGTGTTTCTGTCATTACAAAACAGTGCAAGAAGAATAGTTGCAACATCGGTTTAAGTGGAATAAAAAATGTTATTAAAAAGTACAAGGGCAAGACATACAACCAGGATCATTTCAGAGTGTGGGAGATTTGACCGATTGTGTGGGAGATTTGTCTATTTGTGTGGGGGTTTTGTCCATTTATGTGGGGATTGTGACCGTTGCTATGTGTGGCTGTTTTGTCCATTTGTGTGGGGGTTTTGACCGATCGTGTGGGCGTTTTGACATTTCTTGAGTGTGGGGGTTTTGGCTGTGGGGGTTTTGACCGTTCGTGCGTTTGGGGGATTTGTCCATTTGTGTGGGGGTTATGAGCGATCGTGTGGGCGTTTTGACATTTCTTGAGTGTGGGGGTTTTGGCTGTGGGGGTTTTGACCGTTCGTGCGTTTGGGGGATTTGTCCATTTGTGTGGGGGTTATGACCGATCGTGTGGGCGTTTTGACATTTCTTGAGTGTGGGGGTTTTGGCTGTGGGGGTTTTGACCGGTTCCCGAAAATTCGGCAAATATGAGCACCGTGGAATCAAGTGTGAGCAATTTGAAAGTACGTCTGAACATTCTGAAGGCAACTGTGAGTATTTTGAAGATGAGCACGAACCATTATGTAGGCAACTATGAGCCCTTTGTCCGCAAATATGAAGGAAAAGTTGGCAACTATGACCGTTTTGGCGGAACCTGTGAGGCCTTGGTCGGCAATTATGAACCAATGGTCGGCAACTATGAGCACTTTTTGTTTAAATCTGAGCATTCTGACGGCTTGTGTGAGGAATCTGAAAGCAACTGTGTCTTTTGACAGCAACCATAAACGATTTATCTTACACTATCAGCAGTATGTTAGATATTATGAATGAAAAGTCGGCAACTATGAGCATCGTGGAAGCGAGTGTGTGCATTTTGAAAGTACGTGTGAACATTCTGAAGGCAACTGTGAGTATTTTG
This sequence comes from Thermobia domestica, assembly GCF_964235325.1. Classification (NCBI taxonomy): domain Eukaryota; kingdom Metazoa; phylum Arthropoda; class Insecta; order Zygentoma; family Lepismatidae; genus Thermobia; species Thermobia domestica. The sequence goes on from NC_137459.1 coordinate 311,839,136, forward strand.
AAGATGAGCACGAACCATTATGTAGGCAACTATGAGCCCTTTGTAAGCATTTATAAACGAAAAGTCGGATATTATGAGCGTTTTGACGGCTGTTGTGAGGCCTTTGTCGGCAATTATGAACGAAGAGTCAGCAACTATGAGCACTTTTTCTTTAAATGTGAGCATTCTGACGGCTTGTGTAAGGAATCTGACTGCCACTGTGAGCCTTTTGGCAGCAACCATGAACCATTTAACTTACACTATCAGCAGTAAGTTAGATATTATCGATGAAAATTCGGCAACTATGAGCACCGTGGAATTGAGTGTGAGCAATTTGAAAGTACGTCTGAACCTTCTGAAGGCAACTGTGAGTATTTTGAAGATGAGCACGAACCATTATATAGGCAATTATGAGCTCTTTGTCCGCAAGTATGAACAAAAAGCCGGCAATTATGAGCGTTTTGACGGCACCTGTGAGGCCTTGGTCCGCAATTATGAACGAATGGTCGGCAACTATAAGCACTTTTTCTTTAAAACTGAGCATTCTGACGGCTTGTGTGAGGAGTCTGACGGCAACTGTGAGCCTCTTGAAAGCAACCATTAACCATTTAACTTACACTATCAGCAGTATGTTAGATATTATGAATGAAAAGTCGGCAACTATGAGCATCGTGGAAGCGAGTGTGAGCATTTTGAAAGTATGTCTGAACCTTCTGAAGGCAACTGTGAGTATTTTGAAGATGAGTACGAATCATTATGTAGGCAACTATGAGCTCTTTGTCCGCAATTAGAAACGAAAAGTCGGACATGTGAGCGATTTACGGCACCTGTGAGGCCTTGGTTGGCAATTACGAATGAAAGTCGGCAACTATGAACGTTTTGACGGCTACTGTGACGCCTTGGTCGGCAATTATGAACGAATGGTCGGCCACTATGAGCACATTTACTTTAAATCTGAGCATTGTGACGGCTTGTGTGAGGAATCTGACGGCAACTGTGAGCCCTTTGACAGCAACCATGAACAATTTAACTTACATTATCAGCAGTATGTAAGTTATTATGAATGGAAAGTCGGCAACTATGAGCATCGTGGAAGCGAGTGTGAGCATTTTGAAAGTACGTGTGAACATTCTGAAGGCAACTGTGAGTATTTTGAAGATGGGCACGAACCATTATGTAGGCCACTATGAGCCATTTGTCCGGAAATATGAACTAAAATCCGGCTAGTATGAACGTTTTGACGGCACCTGTGAGTCCTTGGTCGGCAATTATGAACAAATGCTCGGGAACTATGAGCACTTTTTCTTTAAAACTGAGCATTGTGACGGCTTGTGTGAGGAATATGACGGCAACTGTGAGCCCTTTGACAGGAACCATGAACCATTTAATTTACATTATCAGCAGTATGTAACATATTATGAATGAAAAGTCGGCAACTATTAGCACCGTGGGAGCGAGTGTGAGCATTTTGAAAGTACGTCTGAACATTCTGAAGGCAACTGTGAGTATTTTGAAGATGAGCACGAACCATTATGTAGGCAACTATGAGCGCTTTGTCCGCCAATATGAACGAAAAGTCGGCAATTATCTGCGATTTGACGGCACCTTTGAGGCCTTGGTCGGCAATTATGAACGAAAAGTCGGCAAATATGAGCGTTTTGACGGCGACTGAGACGTCCTGTTCGGAAATTATGAACGAATGGTCGGCAACTATGAGCATTTTCTCTTTAAATGTGAGCATTCTGACGGCTTGTGTGAGGAATCTGACGCCACTGTGAGCCTTTTGGCAGCAACCACGAACCATTTAACTTACACTATCACCAGTAAGTTAGATATTAAGGATGAAAATTCGGCAAATATGAGCACCGTGGAATCGAGTGTGAGCAATTTGAAAGTACGTCTGAACATTCTGAAGGCAACTGTGAGTATTTTGAAGATAAGCACGAACCATTATGTAGGCAATTAATAGCCCTTTGTCCGCAATTATGAACGAAAAGTCGGCAATTATGAGCGTTTTGACAGCAACCATGAACCATTTAACTTACACTATCAGCAGTATGTTAGATATTATGAATGGAAAGTCGGCAACTAAGAGCAACGTGGAAGCGAGTGTGAGCATTTTCAAAGTACGTTTGAACATTCTGAAGGCAACTGTGAGTATTTTGAAGATGAGCACGAACCATTATGTAGGCAACTATGAGCCCTTTGTCCGCAATTAGGAACGAAAAGTCGGCAACTCTGAGAGTTTTGACGGCACTTGTGAGGCCTTGGTCGGCAATTATGAACAAATAGTCGGCAACTATGAGCACTTTTTTCTTTAAATCTGAGCATTCTGACGGCTTGTGTGAAGAATCTGACGGCAACTGTGAGACTTCTGACAACAACCATGAACCATTTAACTTACACTATCAGCAGTATGTTAGATATTATGAATGGAAAGTCGGCAACTAAGAGCAACGTGGAAGCGAGTGTGAGCATTTTCAAAGTACGTTTGAACATTCTGAAGGCAACTGTGAGTATTTTGAAGATGAGCACGAACCATTATGTGGGCAACTATGAGCCCTTTGTCCGCAATTAGTAACGAAAGTCCTCAACTATGAGCGTTTTGACGGCACCTGTGAGGCCTTGGTCGGCAATTATGAATGAAAGGTCAGCAACAATGAGCACTTTTTCTTTAAATGTGAGCATTCTGACGGCTTGTGTAAGGAATCTGACGGCAACTGTGAGACTTCTGACAACAACCATGAACCATTTAACTTACACTATCAGCAGTATGTTAGATATTATCGATGAAAATTCGGCCACTATGAGTATCGTGGAAGCGAGTGTGAGCATTTTGAAAGTACGTGTGAACATTCTGAAGGCAACTGTGAGTATTTTGAAGATGAGCACGAACCATTATGTAGGCAACTATGAGCTCTTTGTCCGTAATTATGAACGAAAAGTCGGAAATTATGAGCGTTTAGACGGCATCGGTGAGGCCTTCCTCGGCAATTATGAACGAACAGTCGGCAATTATGAGCGTATTGACGGCTACTGTGAGGAATTGGTCGGCAATTATGAACGAACGGTCGGAAACTATGAACACTTTTTCTTTAAATCTGAGCATTCTGACGCCTTGTGTGAGGAATCTGACGGCAATTGTGTCTTTTGACAGCAACCATGAACAATTTAACTTACACTATCAGCAGTATGTTAGATATTATGAATGAAAAGTCGGCAACTATGAGCGTTTTGACGGCAACTGTGAGCCCTTGGTAAGCAATTATGAACAAAAATTCGACAACTATGAGCATCATGAAAGCGAGTGTGAGCACTTTGAATGCACGTGTGAACATTCTGAAGGCAACAGCGAGTACTTTGAAGTTAAACATTAAAAATCATGTTTTCAGTTGTGAGCCTTATATCCGCAATTATGAACGAAAAGTCGGAAACTATGAGCGTTTTGACGGCAACTGTGAGCTATTGGTCTGCAATTATGAACAAAAAGTGGACAACTATGAGCATCATGAAAGCGAGTGTGAGCACTTTGAAAGCACGTGTGAACATTCTGAAGGCAACAGCGAGTACTTTGAAGTTAAACATTAAAAATCATGTTTTCAGTTGTGATTCTTATATCCGCAATTATGAACGAAAAGTCGGAAACTATAAGCGTTTTCACCGCAACTATAAGAGTTGGGTCGGCAATTATAAACAAAAAAGTCGGTAACTATGAGCATCGTGAATGTAAGCGTGAGCACATTGAAAGCACGTCTGAACATTTTGAAGCCAACTGCGAGTATTTTGAAGATAAACATGAAAAATATTGTTTTCAACTATGAGACCTATGTCCGGAATTGTGAACGAAAAGTCGGCAACTATGAGCATTTTGACAGCACCTGTGAGGCTTTGGTCGGCAATTATGAACGAATGGTCGGCAGCAATGAGCACTTTTTCTTTGAATCAGCATTCTGACGGCTTGTGAGAGGAATCTGACGGCAACTGTGAGCCTTTTGACAGCAACCGTGAACCATTTATATTACCATATCTGCAGTAAGTTAGATTTTATGAATGAAAAGTCGGCAACTATGAGCAACGTGGAAGCGAGTGTGAGCATTTTGAAAGTACGTCTGAACATTTTGAAGGCAACTGTGAGTATTTTGAAGATGAGCACGAACCATTTAGTAGGCAACTAGGAGCCCTTTGTCCGCAATTATGAACGAAAAGTCGGCAATTATGAGCGTTTTGACGGCATCGGTGAGGCCTTGGTCGGCAATTATGAACGAAAAGTCGGCAACTCTGAGCGTTTTGACGGCTAATGTGAGGAATTGGTCGGCAATTATGAACGAACGGTCGGCAACTATGAGCACTCTTTCTTTAAATCTGAGCATTCTGACGGCTTGTGTGAGGAATCTGACGGCAACTGTGTCTTTTGACAGCAACCATGAACCATTTAATTTACATTATCAGCAGTATGTTAGATATCATGAATGAAAAGTCGGCAACTATGAGCAACGTGGAAGCAAGTGTGAGCATTTTCAAAGTACGTCTGAACATTCTGAACGCAACTGTGAGTATTTTTAAGATGAGCACGAACCATTATGTAGGCAACTATGAGCCATTTGTCCGCAATTATGAAAGAAAAGTCGGTAACTATGAGCGTTTTGACGGCACCTGTGATGCCTTGGTTGGCAATTATGAACGAAAAGTCAGCAACTACGAGCGTTTTGACGGCAACTGTGAGGACTTGGTCGGCAATTATGAACGAATAGTCGGCAACTATGAGCACCGTGGAAGCGAGTGAGAGCATTTTGAAAGCACGTCTGAACATTCTGAAGGCAACTGTGAGTATTTTGAAGATGAGCAAGAAACATTATGCAGGCAACTATGAGCCATTTTTCCGCAATTATGAACGAAAAGTCGGCAACTATGAGCGTTTTGACGGCAACTGTGAGCCCTAGGTCGGCAATTATGAACGAATAGTGGGCAACTATGAGCATTATGAAAGCGAGTTTGAGCACTTTGAAAGCACGCTTGAACATTGTGACGGCAAAACGAGTATTTTGAAGAAAAACATTAAAAATTATATTTTCAATTGTGAGCCCTATATTTGCAATTATGAACGAAAAGTCGGCAACTATGAGCGTTTTGACGGCAATTGAGAGCCCTACGTCGGCAATTATGAACGAATAGTCGGCAAATATAAGCTTCATGAAATTAAGTGTGAGCACTTTGAAAGCACGCGGAACATTGTGACGCCAACAGCGATTATTTTGAAGATAAACATTAAAAATTCTGTTTTAAATTGTGAGCTCTATATTCGCAATTATGAACGAAAAGTCGGCAACTATGAGTGTTTTGACGGCAAGTGTGAGCATTGGGTCGGCAATTATGAACAAAAGAGTCGGCATTTAACTTACAATATCAGCAGTATGTTAGATATTATGAATGAAAGTCGGCAACTATGAGCACCGTGGAAGCGAGTGTGAGCATTTTGAAAGTACGTCTGAACATTCTGAAGGAAACTGTGAGTATTTTCAAGATGAGCACGAACCATTATGTAGGCAACTAGGAGCCCTTTGTCCGCAATTATGAACGAAAAGTCGGCAAATATGAGCGTTTTGACGGCACCGGTGAGGCCTTGGTCGGCAATTATGAACGAAAAGTGGGCAACTATGAGCGTTTTGACGGCTAATGTGAGGAATTGGTCGGTAATTATGAACGAATGGTCGGCAACTATAAGCAATTTTTCTTCAAATCTGAGCATTCTGACGGCTTGTGTGAGGAATCTGACGGCAACTGTGTCTCTTCACAGCAACCATGAACCATTTAATTTACACTATCAGCAGTATGTTAGATATTATGAAGGAAAAGTCGGCAACTATGAGCACCGTGGAATCGAGTGTGAGCATTTTAAAAGTACGTCTGAACATTCTGAAGGCAACTGTGAGTATTTTGAAGATGACCACGAGCCATTATGTAGGCAACTATTAGCCATTTGTCCGCAATTATGAACGAAACGTCGGCAATTATGAGCGTTTTGACGGCAAATGTGGGCCCTAGGTCGGCAATTATGAACGAATAGTCGGCAATTATAAGCACCTTTTTTTAAATCTGAGCATTCTGACGGCTTGTTAGAAGAATCTGACGGCAACTGTGAGCCTTTTGACAGCAACCATGAACCATTTATCTTACAATATCTGCAGTAAGTTAGATATTATGAATGAAAGTCGGCAACTATGAGCACCGTGGAAGCGAGTGTGAGCATTTTGAAAGTACGTCTGAACATTCTGAAGGCAACTGTGAGTATTTTGAAGATGAGCACGAACCATTATGTAAGCAATTATGACCACTTTGTTCGGAATTTTGAAAGAAAAGTCGGCAACTATGAGCGTTTTGACGGCACCTGTGATGCCTTGGTTGGCAATTATGAACAAAAAGTCTGCAACTATGATCGTTTTGACGGCAATTGTGAGGGCTTGGTCGGCAATTATGAACGAATAGTCGGCAACTATGAGCACCGTGGAAGCGAGTGTGAGCATTTTGAAAGTACGTCTGAACATTCTGAACCAAACTGTGAGTATTTTGAAGATGAGCAAGAAACATTATGTAGGCAACTATGAGCCCTTTGTCCGCAATTATGAACGAAAAGTAGGCAAATATGAGCGTTTTGACGGCAACTGTGAGCCCTACGTCGGCAATTATGAACGAATAGTCGGCAACTATGAGCTTTATGAAAGTGAGTGTGAGCACTTTGAAAGCACGCTTGAACATTGTGACGCCAAAAGCGAGTATTTTGAAGATAAAAATTAAAAATTATATTTTCAATTGTGACCCCTATATTCGCAATTATGAACGAAAGGTCGGCAACTATGAGCGTTTTGACGGCAACTGTGAGCATTGGGTCGGCAATTATGAACAAAAAAGTCAGCATTTAACTTACACTATCAGCAGTATGTTAGATATTATGAATGAAAGGTCGGCAACTATGAGCATCGTGGAAGCGAGTGTGACCATTTTGAAAGTACGTGTGAACATTCTGAAGGAAACTGTGAGTATTTTGAAGATGAGCACGAACCATTATGTGGGCAACTATGAGCCCTTTGTCTGTAATTATGAACGAAAAGTCGGCAACTATGAGCGTTTTGACGGCACCTGTGAGACCTGGGTCGGCAATTATCAACCAAAAGTCGGCAACTATGAGCGTTGTGACGCCTATTTTGAGGCGTTGGTCGGCAATTATGAACGAATGGTCGGCAACTATGAGCACTTTTTCTTTAAATCTGAGAATTCTGACGGCTTGTGTGAGGAATCTGACGGCAACTGTGAGTCTTTTCACAGAAACCATGAACCATTTAACTTACACTGTCGGCAGTATGTTAGATATTAAGAATGAAAAGTCGGCAACAATGAGCATCCTGGAAGCGATTGTGTGCATTTTGAAAGTACGTCTGAACATTCTGAAAAGAATGTGAGTATTTTGAAGATGAGCACGAACCATTATGTAGGCAACTATGAGCCCTTTGTCCGCAATTATGAACGAAAAATGGGCAACTATGAGCATCATGAAAGCAAGTGTGAGCACTTTGAAAGCACGCGTGAACATTGTGACGCCAACAGCGAGTTTTTGAAGATAAACATTAAAAATTATGTTTTCAGTTGTGAGCCTTATATCCGCAATTATGAACGAAAAGTCGGCAACTATGTGCGTTTTGGCGGCTACTGTGAGGAATTGGTCGGCAATTATGAACGAATGGTCGGCAATTATGAGCAATTTTTCCTTAAATCTGAGCATTCTGACAGCTTGTGTGAGGAATCTGACGGAAACTGTGTGTTTTGACAGCAAACATGAACCACTTAATGTACACTTTCAGCAGTATGTTAGATATTATGAATGAAAAGTCGGTAACTATGATCATCGTGGAAGCGAGTGTGAGCATTTTGAACGTACGTGTGAACATTCTGAAGGCAACTGGGTATTTTGAAGATGACCACGAACCATTATGTAGGCAACTATGAGCCCTTTTTCCGCCATTATGAACGAAAAGTCGGAAATTATAAGCGTTTAGACGGCACCGATGAGGCCTTGGTAGGCAATTATGAACGAAAAGTCGGCAACTATGAGCGTTTTGACGGCTACTGTGAGGAATTGGTCGGCTATTATGAACGAATGGTCGGCAACTATGAGCACTTTTTACTTATATCTGAGAATTCTGACGCCTTGTGTGAGGAATCTGACGGCAACTGTGAGTCTTTTGACAGCAACCATGGACCATTTAACTTACACAATCAGCAGTATGTTAGATATTATGAATGAAATGTCGGCAACTATGAGCATCGTGGAAACGAGTGTGAGCATTTTGAAAGTACGCCTGAACATTCTGAAGGCAACTGTGAGTATTTTGAAGATGAGCACGAAATATTATGTAGACAACTATGAGCCCTTTGTCCGCAATTATGAACGAAAAGTCGGCCACTATGAGCGTTTTGACGGCACGTGTGAGGCCTTGGTCGGCAATTATGAACGAATGGTCGGCAACTATGAGCACTCTTTCTTTAAATCTGAGAATTCTGACGGCTTTTGAGAGGAATCTGACGGTAACTGTGAGTCTTTTGACAGCAACCATGAACCATTTAACTTACATTATCAGCAGTATGTTAGATATTATGAATGAAAAGTCGGCAACTATGAGCAACGTGGAAGCGAGTGTGAGCATTTTTAAATTACGTCTTAATATTTTGAAGGCCACTGTGAGTATTTGAATATGAGCACGAACCATTATGTAGACAACTATGAGCCCTTTGTCAGCAATTATGATCGAAAAGTCGCCAACTATCAGCGTTTTGACCGCACGTGTGAGGCATTTGTTGGAATTATGAACGAATGGTCGGCCACTATGAGCACTTTTTCTTTAATTCCGAGCATTCTTACGGCTTGTGTGAGGAATCTGACGGCAACTGTGAGCCTTTTGACAGCAACTATGAACCATTTAACTTACATTATCAGCAGTAAGTTAGATATTATGAATGAAAAGTCGGCAACTATGAGAAACGTGAAAGCAAGTGTGAGCATTTTGAAAGTACGTCTGAACATTCTGAAGGCAACTGTGAGTATTTTGAAGATGAGCACGAACAATTATGTATTCTACTATGAGAACTTTGTTCGGAATTATGAAGGAAAAGTCGGCAACTGTGAGCGTTTTGACGGCACCTGTGAGGCCTTGGTCGGTAATTATGAACGAAAAGTCAGCAACTTTGAGCGTTTTGACGGCCACTGTGAGGTCTTGGTCGGCAATTACGAACGAATGGTCGGTAACTATGAGCACCGTGGAAGTGATTGTGAGCATTTAGAAAGTACGTCTGAACATTCTGAAGGCAACTGTGAGTATTTTCAAGATGAGCAAGAACCATTATGTAGGCCACTATGAGCCCTTTGTCCGCAATTATGAACGAAAAGTCAGCAATTATGAGCGTTTTGACGGCAACTGCGAGCCCTACGTCGGCAATTATGAACGAATAGTCGGCAACTATGAGCATCATGAAAGGGAGTTTGAGCACTTTGAAAGCACGCTTGAACATTGTGACGCCAACAGCGAGTATTTTGAAGATAAATATTAAAAATTATTTTTTTCAATTGTGAGCCCTATATTCACAATTATGAACGAAAAGTCGGAAACTATGAGCGTTTTGACGGCACCTTTGAGGCCTTAATCGGCAATTATGAACCAAAAGTCAGCAAATATTAGCGTTTTTACGCCTACTGTGAGGCCTTGGTTGGCAATTATGAACGAATGGTCGGCAACTATGAGCACTTTTTCTTTAAATCTGAGCATTCTGCCGGCTTGTGTGAGGAATCTGACGGCAACTGTGAGTCTTTTGACAGCAAACATGAACCATTTAACTTACACTATCAGCAGTATGTTAGATATTATGAATGAAAAGTCGGCAACTACGAGAATCGTGAAAGCGAGTGTGAGCATTTTGAAAGTACGTGTGAACATTCTTAAGGAAACTGTGAGTATTTTGATGTTGAGCACGAAGCATTATGTAGGCAACTATGATCCTTTTGTCCGCAATTATGAACGAAAAGTCGGCAACTATGAGCGTTTTGACGGCACGTGTGAGGCCTTGGTCGGCAATTATGAACGAATGGTCGGCCACTAAGAGCACTTTTTCTTTAAATCTGAGCCTTCTTACGGCTTGTGTGAGGAATGTGACTTCAACTGTGAGCCTTTTGACAGGAACTATGAACCATTTATCTTACATTATCAGTAGTAAGTTAGATATTATGAATGAAAAGTCGGCAACTCTGAGAAACGTGGAAGTAAGTGTGAGCATTTTGAAGTACGTCTGAACATTCTGAAGGCAACTGTGAGTATTTTGAAGATGAGCACGAACCATTAGGTAGTCAACTATGAGCCCTTTTCCGCAAATATGAACGAAAACTCGGCAGCTATGAGCGTTTTGACGGCAACTGTGAGCCTTACGTCCGCAATTATGAACGAATAGTCGGAAACTATGAGCATCATGAAAGCGAGTGCGAGCACTTTGAAAGCACGCTTGAACATTGTGACGCCAAAGCGAGTATTTTGAAGATAAACATTAAAAATTATGTTTTCAATTGTGAGCCCTATATTCGCAATTATGAAGGAAAAGTCGGAAACTATCAGTGTTTTGACGGCAACTGTGAGCCCTACGTCGGCAATTATGAACGAATAGTCGGCAACTATGAACATCATGAAAGAGAGTGTAAGTACTTTAAAAGCACGTGTGAACATTGTGACGTCAACAGCGAGTATTTTGAAGCTAAAAATTAAAAATTATATTTTCAATTGTGAGCCCTATATTCGCAATTATGAACGAAAGGTCGGCAACTATGAGCGTTTAGACGGCACCGTTGAGGCCTTGGTAGGCAATTATGAACGAAAAGTCGGCAACTGTGAGCACTTTTTCTTTAAATCTGAGCCTTCTTACGGCTTGTGTGAGGAATGTGACTTGAACTGTGAGCCTTTTGACAGCAACTATGAACCATTTATCTTACATTATCAGTAGTAAGTTAGATATTATGATTGAAAAGTCGGCAACTATGAGCATCATGGAAGCGAGTGTGAGCATTTTGAAAGTACGTGTGAACATTCTGAAGGCAACTGTGAGTATTTTGGAGATTAGCACGAAGCATTATGTAGGCAACTATGAGCCTTTTGTCCGCAATAATGAACGTAAAGTCGGCAACTATGAGCGTTTTGGCCTCACCTGTGAGGAATTGTTCGGGAATTATGAACGAATTGTAGCAACTATGAGCACCTTTCTTTATATCTGAGAATTCTGACGCCTTGTGTGAGGAATCTGACGGCAACTGTGAGTCTTTTGACAGCAACCATGAACCATTTAACTTAGAATATCAGCAGGAAGTTAGATATTATGAATGAAAAGTCGGCAACTATGAGCATCGTGGAAGCGAGTGTGAGCATTTTGAAAGTACGTCTGAACATTATGAAGGCAACTGTGAGTATTTTGAAGATGAGCTTGAACCATTATGTAGGCAACTATGAGCACTTTGTTCGGAATTATGAAGGAAAATTCAGCAACTATGAGCGTTTTGACGGCAACTGTGAGGCCTTGGTCGGCAATTATGAACGAATGGTCAACAACTATGAGCACTTTTTCTTTAAATCTGAGCAATCTGACGGCTTGTGTGAGGAATTTGAGGGCAACTGTGAGTCTTTTGACAGCAACCATGAACCATTTAACTTACATTATCAGCAGTAAGTTAGATATTATGAATGAGAAGTCGGCAACTATGAACATCGTGAAAGCGAGTGTGAGCATTTTGAAAGTACGTGTGAACATTCTGAAGGCAACTGTGAGTATTTTGAAGATGAGCATGAACCATTATGTAGGCAACTATGAGCCTTTTTTCCGCAATTATAAATGAAAAGTCGGAGAATATGAGCGTTTTGAGGGCACCTGTGAGACCTTGGTCGGCAATTATTAACGAATGGTCGGCAACTATGAGCACTTTTTCTTTAAATCTGAGCATTCTGGCGGCTTGAGTGAGGAATCTGAAGGCAACTGTGAGCCTTTTGATAGGAACTATGAACCATTTAACTTACACTATCAGTAGTAAGTCACATAATATGAATGAAAAGTAGGCAACTATGAGCGTTTTGACGGCACCTGTGAGGCCTTTCGGCAATTATGAACGAATGGTCGGAAATATGAGCACTTTTTCTTTTAATCTGAACATTCTGACGGCTTGTGTGAGAAATCTGACGGCAATTGAGAGCCTTTTGATAGGAACTATGAACCATTTAACTTACACTATAAGCAGTAAGTTAGATATTATGAATGAGAAGTCAGCAACTATGAGCATCGTGGAATCGAGTGTGAGCATTTTGAAAGTACGACTGAACATTCTGAAGGCAACTGTGAGTATTTTTAAGATGAGCACGAACCATTATGTATGCAACTATGTGCCTTTTGTCCGCAATTATGAACGAAAAGTCGGCAATTACGAGCGTTTTGACGGCACCTGTGATGCCTTGGTCGGAAATTATGAACGAAAAGTCGGCAACTATGAGCGTTTTGACGGCTACTGTGAGGACTTGGTCGGCAATTATGTTCGAATGGTCGGCAACTACGAGCACTTTTTCTTTAAATCTGAGCATTCTGACGGCTTGTGTGAGGAATCTGACGGCAACTGTGAGTCTTTTGACAGCAACCATGAACCATTTAACTTACACTTTCAGCAGTATGTTAGATATTATGAATGAAAATTCGGCAACTATGAGCATCGTGCAAGCGAGTGTGACCATTTTGAAAGTACGTGTGGACATTCTGAAGGCAACTGTGAGCATTTTGAAGATGAGCACGAATCATTATGTAGGCAACTATGAGCCCTTTGTCCGCAATTATGAACGGAAAGTCGGCAAATATGAGCGTTTTGACGGCACCTGTGAGGCGTTGGTCGGCAATTATGAACGAATGGTCGGCAACTATGAGCACTTTTTCTTTAAGTCTGAGCATTCTGACGGTTTGTGTGAGGAATCTTACGGCAACTTTGAGCTTTTTGACAGCAACCATGGACCATTTAACTTACACTGTGCGTAGTAAGTTAGATATTATGAATGAAAAGTCGGCAACTATGAGCACCGTGGAAGCGAGTGTGAGCATTTTGAAAGTACGTTTGAACACTCTGAAGGCAACTGTGAGTATTTTGAAGATGAGAACGAACCATTATGTAGGCAAATATGAGCCGTTTGTCCACAATTATGAACGAAAAGTCGGAAATATGAGCGTTCTGACGGCAGCTGTGAGGCCTTGGTCGGCAATTATGAACGAAAAGTCAGCAGCTATCAGCGTTTTGACGGCAACTGTGAGCCCTTTGTTCGGAATTATGAAGGAAAAGTCGGCCACTACTAGCGTTTTGACGGCACCTGTGAGGCCTTGGTCGGCAATTATGAACGAATGATCGGCAACTATGAGCACTTTTTCTTTAAATCTGAGCATTCTGACTGGTTGTGTGAGGAATCTGACGGGAACTGTGAGCCTTTTGACAGCAACATTAACCATTTAACCACTATCAGCAGTATATTAGATATTATGAATGAAAAATCGGCAACTATGAGCACCGTGGAATGCAGTGTTAGCATTTTGGAAGTACGTCAGTAGGGTGGGGTCACTTGAACGTGTTTTTTTTCCTACTGCGCATGCGCAAGACCTTGACGCTGATTGGCTGGCGCAGGTCACGTGACCCCGCGACACCCTTTGACGCTTATTGGCTGGCCACGCGCCCGGCCACGCCCCTTCACGCTGATTGGTCGGTGCAGGCCACGCCCCCGGCCACGCCCCTGGACGCTGATTGGCGGGCGTCGGCCACGTCCTTTTACTACCTCCTATCTACTGCGCTGACTGGCTGGCAGCGGACCCCCGCCCCGTTCACGCCGATTGGCTAGCAGCGGACGCCCACCGATTGGCTGGCGTCGGACCTCGCCCCCTTGACGCTGATTCTCCGGTCACGCGCACGGTCTTTTAGGAATACCGCGCTGATCGGCCGGCGCCGGATCCCCGTCCACGCACATGTCACATAAGATTCGTTCCCTTTTATGAGCACTTTACGAACACATAGCAGAGCAGATATCACCTTCTTCATCCACCTATTTAACATAGCACATATTACATAAGACTCGTTCCCTTTTATGCGCACTCTTTTAAACTGCAAAGACTCGTTCCCTTTTATGAGCACTTTACAACCACATAGCAGAGAATGGAGACCAATTTTTGACCTACTGCGCATTTGCGCAAAACTGTTCCGATTCCGCCGGAGCAGAACTGCCGTTCCATTTATCAATGGTACCAGAACACACACACATACACACAGCAGACCGCAGATTGTTCCAGTTTAGGAGCAGACTACGGCTATGCGCAGAAGCATAAAATAAGACATAACACCCCCGTTCTCTTTTACGAGCACTTTATAGCAACATAATAGAGCAGAGAATAAAAAATAACAACACACAGACACACACACACACACAGCAGACCGCAGACTGTTCCAGTTCAGGAGCAGATTACGGCTATGCGCAGAAACATAAAATAAGACATAACACCCCCGTTCTCTTTTACGAGCACTTTATAGCAACATAATAGAGCAGAGAATAAAAAAATAACAACACACACACACACACACACACACTTGATTGCTTATGCGCAGTAAAATTAAATTTCCAATTAATTACACATTGCACGCATGCGCAGAAAAATTACACTAGACTACAGACTGTTCCAGTTGCAGTGCTGGTTCCGGTTCAATAGAGCAGACTACGTGCAACGAGCAGGCCATAAAAGACTATGACCTATTTTTAATCCCACTAAATAACATAGTATACTTGGTTGCGTAAGCCAAATCCGATTTAGTACAAGTAGGACGCATGCGCAGAAACATTTAAATTTCCGATTTTTATGAAACTCGGCATATGGGGGTTTCCGACCCTGCTGATTACGAATACCACACTTACTTTTACCTGGGTCTTATAGTTTATGTTGTGCCGAGTTTCTCAAGGCCTGCTTAAAGCTTAAAATGTATCTTTCAGCCGCGTTACTTGCACAATGGTAGGGTGAAATACATATATCCTTTATGCCTAAGCTATACAAGAAGTCTTTGAATACAGATGATCTAAATACACAAGAATTATCGTGAGCTATACTTGCCACGAACCCTCTTCGACACATTAATTTGTAAAGTTTATTAACAATAATCTGACTATTCAATTTAATTAACGGTTCCAAAAATACGTATTTAGAAAAAGCATCTACTATTATCAAACAGTATCTACCAGATCTTGAACGTGTAACAGGTCCTATTACATCCACATATATCCTAGAATTAACTCCTCGTATTAATTCTGATACCAATTGACCTATTTTCTTTCTATTATTACTTTTAGTTAGTTGGCATTCCCTAAAAGATCTCACGTATTCCTTAATCTCAGGTATAACACCCTCCCAGGTGAACCTAGAACACACCTTTCCTATACATTTATTAATCCCACAATGAGCTCCTGGCAAGGCTGGTTTATGATAGTATTCTATAATAGATTTTGTCAAAGCCTTAGGTAAATAAATTTTATAAGGATTGTGAACAGACCGAGTTTTCTTACACAAAATTCCATTAACCATTTTATATTCTGGTACATCTTCCTTTTTCTTAATTCTATCTATAATACTTTTCATTTCATGATCAGCATTTTGAAATTCTTCTATAGATTGTCTAGCAAAAGGCATACTCCAAATATTGACAAATAGCTTATTAATTATTTCTTCATTTAAAGTAGGATCCTCTATGAACTCTTCAAAATCATGTTTATTGTGCAATCTAGATAAAAATTCACTCGGAATATTCAAAACGCTAGGTGTATGTTTCACTGTAAAACTAAATTGAAACAAACGATACAATAAACTACCATATGGCTTTAATCTTTTCAAATTACGCAACGCATAACTTAACCCCATGTTATCTACTTTTAATTCAAAAGGTGCATGAGAGAGAAAAGTTTTAAATCGTTCCATAGTTTCCACTACAGCCATTAATTCAAGCAGGTATATGGGTTTCTCAGCAGTTCCTCAAACGTCGACTATAAAACCCTACAGGAACTTCATCCCCTTTTTCGTTTAATTGTGAGATCATTCCTCCCACTGAGGTTAGTGAGGCATCACTTGACAGGAAAAATTTCTTATTGAGGTCTGGTAATTTAAGTATTACGTAACTTTCAAACACCATTTTAATATTTCTCAAGGCAGCTTCCTGCTCATCTCCCCATCTAAATTCAACCTTCGGGCTCCTTAACTTATTCAAAGGGTCCATAAGATCTTGAAAATTAGGAATAAACTTGGCAAAATACTGAAGAAATGAACATAAGCTAATTAGAGCTTTCCTATTCCTCGGAGAAGGTAATTTTTTAATTACTTCTATGCTAGATGGATCCATGTAAATATGGCCATTTTCTATTATATGCCCCAAATAAGAAATCTTTCTTTGAAAAAGGGTGCATTTATTGAATGACAATGTAATGTTGTTTTCTTTAAAAATAGTAAAAACTTCACTAAGGAGTTTTTTTATGACTTCCAATATCTGCAGTGTGAATTACCAAATCATCTGCACACCAAGTAACACCTCTATCCTTAAGATGATACAACAATTTTGTGATTAATTTACTCAAAGCGAACGATCCGCTTGCTATACCGAAAGGCACATACCTATATTCGTATAACCCACGATGAGTTAGAAAAGCGGTATATTTAATTGAGTCCTCATGTAACTTTATCACGTGATATGCATGATGAATATCTAATTTAGAAAAGTATTTACTATTGGATAGCTCACTCATGATATCCTCCATTCTCGGGGTATACTGAGAATTTAGTAACATTTTCTTATTAATTTTTTGATAATTAACAATTAATCTCTTACTGCCATCTTTATTCCCCACCAAGAAACAGGGAGAGGCATATGCACTATCACTTTCTCGAATAATATTCTGTTTCAATAGGTTATCTAATATTTTATCCATTTCCTTTTGTGCAACCCTGCTTAGTGGATAAGCTTTTTCTCTTGCAGGCTGGTCTTCACTTAATATGATTTGATGACAAAAATTACATGTTCTTCATGTTCTTCAAATCATCCCCTACATGTTCTTCAAATATATCTTTAAATTGATTTACTAACTCATCTACATAATGTTGTAACCCACTATCTAATTCTAGAACTTCAGGGTCAACTAACTTTCGCCTAGTTATTAATGAATCGCTACCCTCAAGTTTAGCTTCCATACTGACATTTAAGATAGAATCGGGGGATAAATGGTCAGTTTTGTTTTCATTGAATGACCCTTCATGTGTTTTCCTCTCTCAACTATTTGTAACCTTAACCTCTCTTTATGCTTCCCTTTTTTCCCTTTATTCATACCCTTCAAGTGGTACTTTTCTCCTACATTCTCATTCCCCTTTTCTTCAGATGGAATGAACAACTTATTATGAAAACAATTTATGGGCCGAAAAGACATTAACGCATCTTCTTTTCTAATATCTGAGTTTGCTTGACTCAATTGATCAAATATACGAATGGATCTGTTTTCTTCCAAACCTAATATTAATCTATTACTTCTTAAATTAATAGTAACCTTCATTTGTTTTAACTCCTTAACCCCTATTATAAACATTGGGTTTAGATGTTCAGCTAAATAAAATTTTATTCTATATACCCTATTCAGCAATTTCAGGGACAGAGTAACAGATTCTTTCAAAGTGACATTTTTATTATCTACGCCCTTACCAATAAACAAATCATCATTCACTTTGAATTTTTTATTCAATGTGTTATTCCATTCTCTAAAAGCCCTAGCATTTACCATGCTGATAGTTGAGCAAGTGTCTACACACCCTCTTAATCTTTTTCCCAATACAAAAGCCTCTACGAAGGTAGCAACACTGTCTTTCTTAGTAACCTGTCTATTGCTATGTAGTCCCATACTCACGGTATCATTCATAGTTTTACTTTTTCTATCATTATCTATACTATTTTCCCCCTTTTCTTGACTATATCTTCCTTTACTCTTACTTCCTCCTCCAACATTCGCATTCCTCTTATCTACTAATTGTAAACTATGTAACCTTCTTGATAAGTTCAATGCTCTTTTCAAACTACACTTACTAGCATAATGTGGTCCCCCACACTCAAAACATGGGACAGATTTTTTCAATCCTTTCTTTTTAACATTTTCTTCACTTTCAGAAAATTTATTAATTGCCTTATAAATACTTATATTATTTAAATGAGTCACATAAGAAAATAAATCCCTTTCAAGTTCCTGTAAAGTGGCTGGAACTCGAACCCCGTAAATATCTCTTATGAGTCGTGGATCTGCGCCACTCAATATAATTTCTTTCACATGAACCTCATTTTTAAGTTACCATGCAGTATTATGTAACTATCTTTTACTTTTTCTACAAAGTGAATGGGTTCTTGAGCTACAGATTGTATCGTTTCAACATAATTACGTGATACAACTCTTCTTCCTAAGGAAGAACTTAAATTTTTAAAAACTTTGTGAGCAAGCATCAACCAATTATCACATTGTCTCATATATTCTAAGATCTTAGTACGCAAAATGCCTTTACTTTTATTTAAGGCAGCTATTACTATTGATTCATACGGATAAACATTACCCTTATTTAAACCCTGTACTTCCAGTAGAAATTCAAACAACAATAAATCATCGCTTCCGTCACAATAACTGATTTCTTGACTTAAATTACAAAAGGAATTATTACCAACACCTATCGTAATTTAATCTAAATTAGTACTAAAAGGTCTAAATACATTTTCACCGTTTTGATTATTAGTAACAAATTGTTCATTCAATTTTGGAAGTCTTAAATCCTGAAAACGATGTAGTTCATTTCTTTGCGGTAATTCTTTGTATTCGTCAAAGAATTTAGCTGGTTCTCTATCGCAATGCAAAGTATTAAACATCTGATTTTCACGTTCATTTAAGTCGAGTCTGTTTATATCAACATCAGAAGTAACTGACCTTGCGCACCTGTCCACTTGTTGTTCATGTTGTCTCCCTGATAACATGTTAGATTCGTTGAAGCAAAGAGCGCCTCTAGGCATAATAAATGAATCACCTACCTCATTTTTCGGCTCATGTCCTTGCCTTTCCGAACAACTATCCACTGACCTGAAGATTCCTGCGTCTCCATTTGAAAAATGATTTAATACTAACTGTGGAACACGTTCACTATAAGCCATTTTCACTTCAATAATTATTATTATTAACCACAAACTTTATATAATCACTTTTCTTTTCTTCCACACAATCCAACCAGGTAATCACCGCCATTCATACACAGCACACAGTCGTAATAGCTCTCCTCTTCTCCCCACTCCAATCAGCCAAACAGCACGAACAAATGACCAACTTATACGTATCTTCCAAGGTGTAGCAAACTCCAACTGAAAAGTTTATGCCTAGTATTTTCTTGCCTTTATTTTCCAACGAAAAATCTTGTTCGCTATTCTTCAACCAAGCACAGTCTAGACACTCCCAATTAAATTCCATTTATACTTATAGATTGGAAATTGAACTTTTGTGCCGACGTCTGGTAATAATTGAGACGCCGTTGGTGCAGGGTATTAAACCCACACAAATTATTAATAAAAACTTTTCATTACAATGGAATTTGGGGGAGTGCACTTGAAATACAAAAACGTGGTGAAGATAGTGAATTCAAACTTTTAATATTTTTCCACAAAATATCACTAAATCCATTTGCACACAAATACGTAGAATAGTTATATTCAAAATCACACTTGACTATGAATAAATATAGTAACATATACAGTAAATTCTTGTTATATAGTCCATCGATGAATTACGTCAAATTCTGTTAAATGTTCCTTAGAGTCTCTCGTAGTAGTATTTTTTACTACAGAATAAAAGTTATTTCTGATGATACTTTTCGAATTATTGAATAAAGCTGCACAATCACTGATATAAATACTTAGTCCGTCAAACATAGCCATATAACCTGTAAACTTCATTCGTGGATAATTGTAATACCAAAATTGCTCATACAAGCATTCACTTTTGACACCAATTCAACTCCATTTTGAATATGTTAGTCACTTTCATGAAAATATAACAAATACTTATCCAGGCTATATCGTAATATCAGAATTCACTAAAATACAAACGTAATATAACAAAGTCTCGGAACTTTCCAGGATTTTGCACCATTTACGACTAATATTCAGAGCATGTGCTCTCGTCGTTACATTCAATTTTCAATGACCACAAGGTGGTAAGTTAACTACCTCCAAAACTAGTAGTTCCTATTTTAGCCACTCATCAGAAGTGGCGCTAGTTTCATTATTCCTTTTTCTAAATAATAATAATCTTACAACATGCTACAATGTGGGATACGTCGTTTGTATGACCCTTAAAACCTAATAACTCAAAAACGGAGCCACATATTGAGATGGTGTTTCCACATTTAGTAATTGGTCATCAACTACTACAAGTTCCAAAATAATGACCATCGAGGTAAAAGGTCAACATACTTAAAACCTAATAACTCGTAAACTGCGCTACATATCGAGATGGTGTTTCCAAATCTAGTAATCGGTCATCAGGTACTACAAGTTCCAAAACATTGATCATTGAGGTCAAAGGTCAACATACTTAAAACCTAATCACTCGAAAACGGATCCACATATTGAGATGGTATTTCCAAATCTAGTAATTGGTCATCTGGTACTACAAGTTCCAAAACATTGACCATTGAGGTCAAAGGTCAACATACTTAAAACCTAATAACTCGAAAACAGATCCACATATTGAGATGGTGTTTCCAAAGCCGGTAATTGGTCATCAGGTACTACAAGTTCCAAAACATTGACCATTGAGGTCAAAGGTCAACATACTTAAAACCTAATCACTCGAAAACGGAGCCACATATTGAGATGGTGTTTCCACATTTAGTAATTGGTCATCAGGTACTACAACTTCCATAATAATGACTATTGAGGTCAAAGGTCAAAATACTTAAAACCTAATAACTCGAAAACGGAGCCACATATTGAGGTGCGGTTTCCAAATCTAGTAATAGGTCATCAACTAGTACATGTTAAAAAACGTACTGACTTTCGAGGTCAAAGGTCAAATATTTAAGCCTTAATAACTCGTAAACGTAGCCAGCAAGAGATTTCTGTGACCTATTCATTTTTTTTGTTCCAAGCAGAAAAAGTGAAGAATGAATAAATTTTAGTGACTTATTGGCTATTGTACTAACGAGAAATCTCATTTGTAACTAGCAGAATTTCTGTACATTTGGGTTATTCAAAATAATTTGGATGGACTAACGAAAAAAGAAAGCAAAGGTATGTCATTTTAGCTAGCTGAGAATTTAAAGAAACAAAGGGAACCTACTAAATTTTCTATCAACGAGAAATGCCATTTCAACTACCTCAGAGTTTATGTGCCTTTTTGTGCTAAGGTCTATTTTAACTCTTCTTGACTAATTAAATAAAAGAGGAATATTGTACCAATGAGAAATGCCATTTTTCTAGACCATGTTCTAATATTTAAACAAACGAACGGGTGGATTTGTATGACTTATTCAATTTTGCACCAATGAAAAATAACGGCGTATTTTAAATCATTTTGTACTATTTAAATGAACAAACAATCGGATAAATTTAACCGGCTCAGAAGTGTACTATTTAAACAAACGAAGGTCTCTTGAGTGAGATTTCCAATTTTGTAGCAAGAAGGACTATTTTCTAACTAACTCGGAATTTCATTTCATATTGTAATACTCAAATTTGGATGGAGTGTTTAGTTTTGTTCGAACCAGAAAAATTTGATTGGATTATTTCCTTATGTACTAACTGGAAGAAGTGAAGGAATAAATTTGGGTAGAATATTTAGTTTTGTACATAACAAAATAAGAAAAAGAAGTGAAGAACGAATAAAATTTGGATGGACTATTTTCTTATGTACCAACAAAAAAATGGAGCACCAGCGACAAAAAAGAAACCGAAGGAGGAATAAATTTGGGTGACCTAATCAGTTTTGTACTAAGCAGAAAAAAAGCGAAGAAGGTAAAATTTAAGTAGCTCAGTATTTATGTACATTTTTGTACTACTAAAATAAACGAAGGAATAAATTTGGGTGTTCTACAGAAGAAAACGGGGAAGGGCCATTTTATTTAATTTTGTAGTACTCAAAATATACAAAGATATAAATCTGTGTGACCCATCCAGTTTTGTACTAAGCAGAAAATTTGTTGGCTTTTTTAGAAAGACCATTTTATCTTTTGTATTCAGATTTTCCGGCTACTTTTTGTGCTCTACAAATAAACGGAGGAAAAGCAAAGAGAGACCATTTTATGCACCTTTTGTAACGAAGAAACAAATTTGAAGGAGGTTCATTTTAACTAATCCTGCTGCGAGTAGTTCAATTAGTACATAGTAAAAAATAAAACAATATGGCATTATTGCGACTTTCATTTTCGAATACATACGGATTAAGCCACTATGGCAAAAAAATACTACTCTCTCCTTATGCTTATTTGGAGCAGACTTAAGAGGACCAAGCATTAGAAACCCGCTAGTAGGGCGTCGATTCAGTAAACTCTACATCTAGTAAAAGAAAACGAATAGATAATTTTGAGACAGTTCCATATGGGTAAATGCAGTATTAGTAGAAACGATAGTTTTTAATTAAGTAGAGATAAGGAGAGAGTTAAAAAAATGGAAAATTAAATTTTAAATCATTATTATTATTATTTTAGAGGTCAAAAGGAAGAATAAATGAATTTGAGTAGCATATGTACGGAATTTAGTTTTGTACCGGGCAAAAAAAAAGAAGTGAAGAATTAATAAAAATTTGAATGGAATATTTTATTTTGTACCAGCTGGGAATTTAGTGTTGTACCACTGTATCAATTTAAGTATTTTGTACTATTTAGTACCACCGAGAAGGTGTTGAATATTTAGTTTTGTACCAAGCAGAAATTTGTTGGCTTCTTTATTTTGTATTAACGACTAAAACCTTTAACACATACTTGGTTGTGTGCATTACAATGGCCGAAGTTTTTCATTTCCCTGTGGTACAACGTAATGGTCGCCCCGCTTATTCTAGGTCTACAGTTAGATATTTTCGATTGGATAATGGTATACAGCCATGTTTTGTTGAGCACAATGCCCACTATAACGATGTGGTAGACAATTATTTGATGGATAGATATTTGTTTAATAGTCGCTATAACAAATGGTATATGATAGAATTTGTTAAGCATTTATCGCAGGTAGATATTAAGATAGACTTTTTGTCGTTGGTTACTCGTTTAACCGCACAAAGTTCTCTTTTCCAATCAGCTACCTTTTTTGCCATGAAAACTAAGGGAAATAGTTATACTGTGTTAGAATTTCCAATTAATAGCGGTATTGCACTGTACTTATAATAGTCTGTAATAGTACAGTTTATTTTTCGAGTGAGAGTAGGATTTAAAGGTGTATTGTAGTCTACCAGCAATAATGATCTCTAAGAGAGTTATTAGGTAAAGATAACAATTACACCGCCATTCTGCGAACACATTTATACGATCCAATTTCTCAGGTTTAAACAAAGAAAGGCCATATTCTGCTACTCAAACAAACGAAGGAATAAGCTCAGAATTTCTATACCTTTTTGTGCTATTCAAATAAACCTATTCACTTTTATACCACCTTTTAGTTTTGTACCAACCACAAAAAAGGGAAGAAGGACCATTATAACAAGCTCACTATTTTTATACCATTTTGTATTACTCTAATAGATTTGGGAGGTCTATTTTGATTTTTTCAACAACCAGAAGAAAAGTGAAGATGATACATTTTATACCTTTGTGACGGATTAAAAAAACGAGTGGTTCATTTAGTTGTGGTGCTACATTTTGTATATTTTTTTGTCACCCAGAGAACAATTTAAATTGCCTCTCCCGTTACTATATGGGTATTGACGTGTGTTTAGCGAAATAGGTTTAAAAAATACTAACGGCGACGCTAAAGTCCAAAGTTTCCCAGTCACTAACTAAATATTTGAGCATGAGATTTAACAAACCAGAGTTACGTTATAATTCAATTACAACTTAATCCATAGCCATTAGCGTACTAAAGAAAACTGATGAAGAACGACGAATCATAACAGCATGCATGACCATTTTTGATCACAGTGGTGATAGAGGAAAAAAGCAGAAAGAATCATATCAAAGTAAGAATCAGCTCATTAAGGAAAACAAAAGTTTCATGTTCCACACCACCTATAAAGAGTGCGAAATTATTCATTCTGTTGCTGCAGATATTTAAGCAGCGTTACGAATGCGTTACCTAACACTTGTATTGCTAAGGTACTGCCTATTGCTCAACGATTCAATTATTTTTTAAACTTTCTTTCCTCGTCTAAGTCCAAAAAGACAAATATATATTTTTGCATTTATGTATTTTATTATAATGGAATATAATATTATGGAGTATATTTGGAAATAATAGAACATACATCATGACATTATATTAACGAATTATTTTGCATTGCCTTGAAACATATTATTAAACACGGAGAATGCATTGAATGCTTTTATTGTAGGTATATAAGTAGATGTGTCACACTTGATTTGTTTTTGCGGAAGAGTAGAAAAATGACTAGCATGGAAATTGCTTATGTTTCACCTAGAGAAAAAGAAATTCAGTGTGAAAACGAGAAACCAATACTGTTAATCCAGCCGTCTGACCCCGATTTGCCAGATGAATAGATAGCCGTGATAAAGTGAGAATCATATATCCAACACAAGAAATAGAAGAAGTGTATTATTTTAGACGCTATAATAGATATAATGATGAAATACTCCCGGAAAGTGATGATGACAGTGTTTCAAATATTACCTGTTTTGAACTGGAAGCTAATGAGTGCGAGTGTACTAGTGAAAGTATTAGTGATACATGTGTTATACAATTATTTAATGAGTATACACCAAATTCAGTATTATTATGTGAAGCATGTTCTAAACATAATGAAAATGAAAAAGATCACAACTGTTTGTTGCAGTATGATTACGAATTATTGCAAAAGGTGTGGACGATCTTAATTAAACGTGAAATGAGAGAGAAAATCTATAAACTTTATATAAAGAAGCATTTTAAAAGTTGTAATATTAAAAACACTCATACTTTGGAGAAAAAATTTAATCTGGTATATGAATACATTACAGAGTGTGATTATTATATCAAAGAAATAGTAGAAATGTTTTTAGAAAAAGATAAACAATTATTTAATTCTGTAAATGAACACTGAGACACTGTAGCATATGTATTTGATTGTGTAAGAATAGAAGAACATTTTAGGGCTAAAAGTACAATGGGTTACTGAGAATTGAACTGTTAACAATATTATTTTATAAATGGATCAATTTGTACTATTGTTATATTAAGAATTTAACAGATTACAAACATTGGACACTGGCAACTGAATTGTCAGTGAAAGTAGTATATTGTTTTCTTTAAAAGCAATAAAGAAACTGATCTGGGTGACAAAAAATATACAAAATGTAGCACCACAACTAAATGAACCACTCGTTTTTTTAATCCGTCACAAAGGTATAAAATGTATCATCTTCACTTTTCTTCTGGTTGTTACAAAAATCAAAATAGACCTCCCAAATTTATTAGAGTAATACAAAATGGTATAAAAATAGTGAGCTTGTTATAATGGTCCTTCTTCCCTTTTTTGTGGTTGGTACAAAACTAAAAGGTGGTATAAAAGTGAATAGGTTTATTTGAATAGCACAAAAAGGTATAGAAATTCTGAGCTTATTCCTTCGTTTGTTTGAGTAGCAGAATATGGTCTTTCTTTGTTTAAACCTGAGAAATTGGATCGTATAAATGTGTTCGCAGAATGGCGGTGTAATTGTTATCTTTACCTAATAACTCTCTTAGAGATCATTATTGCTGGTAGACTACAATACACCTTTAAAACCTACTCTCACTCGAAAAATAAACTGCACTATTACAGACAATTATAAGTACAGTGCAATACCGCTATTAATTGGAAATTCTTACACAATGTATCGTTCTTATTATCGAAGTCTACTCCAACTAAGCATAAGGAGAAAGTAGTATTTTTTTGCCATAATGGATTATTCTGTATGTATAGCCTTATTGTGAGAAAACCATTTGTTATTGTTTTTCACCAATTTTCCAAATACCGCGAGGTCCAACAGATAGGTATCAGGAGATACCGCAAAAAGGCCAGTTTTACCACATCGTGTAAAGCAACCAAGTAAATCTGCAATCTGGATACTTGGCCTGAACTCGCACACATGATTCCAAAACTTTAATAACTCATCCAAAGAGTCCTGCGTTCCACCATAGCGAAAGAAAGCTGTCACAGTATAACTATTTCCCTTAGTTTTTATGGCAAAAAAGGTAGCTGATTGGAAAAGAGAACTGTGTGCGGTTAAACGAGTAACCAACGACAAAAAGTCTATCTTAATATCTACCTGCGATAAATGCTTAACAAATTCTATCATATACCATTTGTTATAGCGACTATTAAACAAATATCTATCCATCAAATAATTGTCTACCACATCGTTATAGTGGGCATTGTGCTCAACAAAACATGGCTGTATACCATTATCCAATCGAAAATATCTAACTGTAGACCTAAGCGGGGCGACCATTACGTTGTACCACAGGGAAATGAAAAACTTCGGCCATTGCAATGCACACAACCAAGTATGTGTTAAAGGTTTTAGTCGTTAATACAAAATAAAGAAGTCAACAAATTTCTGCTTGGTACAAAACTAAATATCCTACACCTTCTCGGTGGTACTAAATAGTACAAAATACTTAAATTGATACAGTGGTACAACACTAAATTCCCAGCTGGTAAAAATAAAATATTCCATTCAAATTTTTATTAATTCTTCACTTCTTTTTTTTGCCCGGTACAAAACTAAATTCCGTACATATGCCACTCAAATTCATTTATTCTTCCTTTTGACCTCTAAAATAATAATAATAATGATTTAAAATTTAATTTTCCATTTTTTTCACTCTCTCCTTATCTCTACTTAATTAAAAACTATCGTTTCTACTAATACTGTATTTACCCATATGGAACTGTCTCAAAATTATCTATTCGTTTTCTTTTACTAGATGTAGAGTTTACTGAATTGACGCCCTACTAGCGAGTTTCTAATGCTTGGTCATCTTAAGTCTGCTCCAAATAAGCATAAGGAGAGAGTAGTATTTTTTTGCCATAGTGGCTTAATCCGTATGTATTCGAAAATGAAAGTCGCAATAATGCCATATTGTTTTATTTTTTACTATGTACTAATTGAACTACTCGCAGCAGGATTAGTTAAAATGAACCTCCTTCAAATTTGTTTCTTCGTTACAAAAGGCACATAAAATGGTCTCTCTTTGCTTTTCCTCCGTTTATTTGTAGAGCACAAAAAGTAGCCGGAAAATCTGAATACAAAAGATAAAATGGTCTTTCTAAAAAAGCCAACAAATTTTCTGCTTAGTACAAAACTGGATGGGTCACACAGATTTATATCTTTGTATATTTTGAGTACTACAAAATTAAATAAAATGGCCCTTCCCCGTTTTCTTCTGTAGAACACCCAAATTTATTCCTTCGTTTATTTTAGTAGTACAAAAATGTACATAAATACTGAGCTATTTAAATTTTACCTTCTTCGCTTTTTTTCTGCTTAGTACAAAACTGATTAGGTCACCCAAATTTATTCCTCCTTCGGTTTCTTTTTTGTCGCTGGTGCTCCATTTTTTTTTGTTGGTACATAAGAAAATAGTCCATCCAAATTTTATTCGTTCTTCACTTCTTTTTCTTATTTTGTTATGTACAAAACTAAATATTCTACCCAAATTTATTCCTTCACTTCTTCCAGTTAGTACATAAGGAAATAATCCAATCAAATTTTTCTGGTTCGAACAAAACTAAACACTCCATCCAAATTTGAGTATTACAATATGAAATGAAATTCCGAGTTAGTTAGAAAATAGTCCTTCTTGCTACAAAATTGGAAATCTCACTCAAGAGACCTTCGTTTGTTTAAATAGTACACTTCTGAGCCGGTTAAATTTATCCGATTGTTTGTTCATTTAAATAGTACAAAATGATTTAAAATACGCCGTTATTTTTCATTGGTGCAAAATTGAATAAGTCATTCAAATCCACCCGTTCGTTTGTTTAAATATTAGAACATGGTCTAGAAAAATGGCATTTCTCATTGGTACAATATTCCTTCGTTTATTTAATTAGTCAAGAAGAGTTAAAATAGACCTTAGCACAAAAAGGCACATAACCTCTGAGGTAGTTGAAATGGCATTTCTTGCTGATAGAAAATTGAGTAGGTTCCCTCTCTTTCTTTAAATTCTCAGCTAGCTAAAATGGCATATCTTTGCTTTCTTTTTTCGTTACTCCATCCAAATTATTTTGAATAACCCAAAATGTACAGAAATTCTGAGCTAGTTACAAATGAGATTTCTCGTTAGTACAATAGCAAATAAGTCACTAAAATTTATTCATTCTTCACTTTTTCTGCTTGGAACAAAAAAATGAACAGGTCACAGAAATCTCTTGCTGGCTACGTTTACGAGTTATTAAGGCTTAAATATTTGACCTTTGACCTCGAAATTCAGTACGTTTTTTAACATGTACTAGTTGATGACCTATTACTAGATTTGGAAACCGCACCTCAATATGTGGCTCCGTTTTCGAGTTATTAGGTTTTAAGTATTTTGACCTTTGATCTCGATGGTCATTATTTTTGAAACTTGTAGTAGTTGATGACCAATTACTAAATGTGGCAACAGCACCTCAATATGTGGCACCATTTTCGAGTTATTAGGTTTTAAGTATTTTGGCCTTTGACCACGATGGTCATTATTTTGGAACTGGTGGTACCTGATGACCATTACTAAATGTGGAAACAGCACCTCAATATTTGGCTCAGTTTCCGGGTTATTAGGTGTAAAGTATGTTGACCTTTGACCTCGATAGTCATTATTTTGGAACTTGTAGTAGTTGATGACCAATTACTAAATGTGGCAACAGCACCTCAATATGTGGCTCCGTTTTCGAGTTATTAGGTTTTAAGTATTTTGACCTTTGACCTCGACGGTCATTATTTTGGAACTTGTAGTACTTAATGACCAATTACTAGATTTGGAAACACCATCTCAATATGTGGCTCCGTTTTCGAGTTATTAGGTTTTAAGTATTTTGACCTTTGACCTCGATGGTCATTATTATGGAAGTTGTAGTACCTGATGACCAATTACTAAATGTGGAAACACCATCTCAATAAGTGGCTCCGTTTTCGAGTGATTAGGTTTTAAGTATGTTGACCTTTGACCTCAATGGTCAATGTTTTGGAACTTGTAGTACCTGATGACCAATTACCGGCTTTGGAAACACCATCTCAATATGTGGATCTGTTTTCGAGTTATTAGGTTTTAAGTATGTTGACCTTTGACCTCAATGGTCAATGTTTTGGAACTTGTAGTACCAGATGACCAATTACTAGATTTGGAAATACCATCTCAATATGTGGATCCGTTTTCGAGTGATTAGGTTTTAAGTATGTTGACCTTTGACCTCAATGATCAATGTTTTGGAACTTGTAGTACCTGATGACCGATTACTAGATTTGGAAACACCATCTCGATATGTAGCGCAGTTTACGAGTTATTAGGTTTTAAGTATGTTGACCTTTTACCTCGATGGTCATTATTTTGGAACTTGTAGTAGTTGATGACCAATTACTAAATGTGGAAACACCATCTCAATATGTGGCTCCGTTTTTGAGTTACTAGGTTTTATGGGTCAAACAAACGACGTATCCCACATAAACTATAAGACCCAGGTAAAAGTAAATGTGGTATTCGTAATCAGCAGGGTCGGAAACCCCCATATGCCGAGTTTCATAAAAATCGGAAATTTAAATGTTTCTGCGCATGCGTCCTACTTGTACTAAATCGGATTTGGCTTACGCAACCAAGTATACTATGTTATTTAGTAGGATGAAAAATAGGTCATAGTCTTTTATGGCCTGCTCGTTGAACTTAGTCTGCTCTATTGAACCGGAACCAGCACTGCAACTGGAACAGTCTGTAGTCTAGTGTAATTTTTCTGAGCATGCGTGCAATGTGTAATTAATTGGAAATTTAATTTTACTGCGCATAAGCAATCAAGTGTGTGTGTGTGTGTGTGTGTGTGTGTGTGTGTTGTTATTTTTTTATTCTCTGCTCTATTATGTTGCTATAAAGTGCTCGTAAAAGAGAACGGGGGTGTTATGTCTTATTTTATGTTTCTGCGCATAGCCGTAATCTGCTCCTGAACTGGAACAGTCTGCGGTCTGCTGTGTGTGTGTGTGTGTCTGTGTGTTGTTATTTTTTATTCTCTGCTCTATTATGTTGCTAGAAAGTGCTCGTAAAAGAGAACGGGGGTGTTATGTCTTATTTTATGTTTCTGCGCATAGCCGTAGTCTGCTCCTAAACTGGAACAATCTGCGGTCTGCTGTGTGTATGTATATGTGTTCTGGTACCATTGATAAATAGAACGGCAGTTCTGCTCCGGCGGAATCGGAACAGTTTTGCGCAAATGAGCAGTAGGTCAAAAATTGGTCTCCATTCTCTGCTATGTGGTTGTAAAGTGCTCATAAAAGGGAACGAGTCTTTGCCGTTTAAAAGAGTGCTCATAAAAGGGAACGAGTCTTATGTAATATGTGCTATGGTAAATAGGTGGATGAAGAAGGTGATATCTGCTCTGCTATGTGTTCGTAAAGTGCTCATAAAAGGGAACGAATCTTATGTGACATGTGCGTGGACGGGGATCCGGCGCCGGCCGATCAGCGCGGTACTCCTAAAAGACCGTGCGCGTGGCCGGCCAATCAGCGTCAAGGGGGCGAGGTCCGACGCCAGCCAATCGGTGGCGTCCGCTGCCAGCCAATCGGCGTGAACGGGACGGGGTCCGCTGCCAGCCAGTCAGCGCAGTAGATAGGAGGTCGTAAAAGGGCGTGGCCGACGCAGGCCAATCAGCGTCCAGGGGCGTGGCCTGCACCGACCAATCAGCGTGAAGGGGCGTGGCTGGGGCCGTGGCCAGCCAATCAGCGTCAAGGGGTGTGGCGGGGTCACGTGACCTGCGCCAGCCAATCAGCGTCAAGGGTTTGCGCATGCACAGTAGGAAAAAAACACGATCAAGTGACCCCACCCTACTTACGTCTGAACATTCTGAAGGCAACTGTGAGAATTTTGAAGATGAGCACGAACCATTATGTAGGCCACTATGAACAATTTGTCCGCAAATATGAACTAAAATCCGGCTACTATGAGCGTTTTGACAGCACCTGTGAGTCCTTGGTCGGCAATTATGAAGTATGGTCGGCAACTATGAGCACTTTTTCTTTAAAACTGAGCACTCTGACGGCTTGTGTGAGGAATCTGACGGCAACTGTGTTTTTTGACAGCAACCATAAACCATTTATCTTACACTATCAGCAGTATGTTAGATATTATGAATGAAAAGTCGGCAACTATGAGCACCGTGGATTAGAGTGTGAGCATTTTGAAAGTACGTGTGAACATTCTGAAGGCAACTGTGAGTATTTTGAAGATGAGCACGAACCATTATGTAGGCAACTATGAGCCCTTTGTCAGCAAATATGAAGGAAAAGTTGGCAACTATGACCGTTTTGGCGGAACCTGTGAGGCCTTGGTCGGCAATTATGAACGAATGGTCGGCAACTATGAGCACTTTTTCTTTAAATCTGAGCACTCTGACGGCTTGTGTGAGGAATCTGACTGCAACTGTGAGTCTTTTGACAGCAACCATGAACCATTTAACTTACACTATCAGCAGAATGTTAGATATTATGAATGAAAAGTCGGCTACTATGAGCAACGTGGAAGCGAGTGTGAGCATTTTGAAAGTACGTGTGAACATTCTGAAGGCAACTATGAGTATTTTGAAGATGAGCACGAACCATTATGTAGGCAACTATGAGCCCTTTGTCCGCAAAAATGAACGGAAATCCGGCAAATATGAGCGTTTTCACGGCACTTGTGAGGCCTTGGTCGGCAATTATGAACGAATAGTCGGCAACTCTGAGCACTTTTTCTTTAAATCTGAGCACTCTGACGGCTTGTGTGAGGAATCTGACGGCAACTGTGAGTCTTTTGACAGCAACCATGAACCATTTAACTTACACTATCAGCAGTATGTTAGATATTATGAATGAAAAGTCGGCAACTAAGAGCAACGTGGAAGCGAGTGTGAGCATTTTGGAAGTACGTTTGAACATTCTGAAGGCAACTGTGAGTATTTTGAAGATGAGCACGAACCATTATGTAGGCAACTATGAGCCCTTTGTCCGCAATTAGTAACGAAAAGTCGGCAACTATGAGCGTTTTGACGGCACCTGTGAGGCCTTGGTCGGCAATTATGAATGAAAAGTCGGCAATTATGAGCGTTTTGACGGCTACTGTGATGCCTTGGTCGGCAATTATGAACGAATGATCGGCAATTATGAGCACGTTTTCTTTAAAAATAAGCATTCTGACGGCTTGTGTGAGGAATCTGACGGCAACTTTGAGCCTTTTGACTGCAACCATGAACCATTTAACTTACACTATCAGCAGTATGTTAAATATTATGAATGAAAAGTCGGCAACTATGAGCATCGTGGAAGCGAGTGTGAGCATTCTGAAAGTACGTGTGAACATTCTGAAGGCAACTATGAGTATTTTGAGGATGAGCACCAACCATTATGTAGGCAGCTATGAGCCCTTTGTCCGCAAAAATGAACGGAAATCCGGCAAATATGAACGTTTTGACGGCTATTTAGGCCTTGGTCAGCAATTATGAACGAATGATCGGCAATTATGAGCACGTTTTCTTTAAATCTGAGCATTCTGACGGCTTGTGTGAGGAATCTGACGGCAACTTTGAGCCTTTTGACTGCAACCATGAACCATTTAACTTGCACTATCAGCAGTATGTTAGATATTATGAATGAAAAGTCGGCAACTATGAGCATCGTGGAAGCGAGTGTGAGCATTCTGAAAGTACGTGTTCACATTCTGAAGGCAACTGTGAGTATTTTCAAGATGAGCACGAACCATTATGTAGGCAACTATGAGCCCTTTGTCCGCAATTAGTAACGAAAAGTCGGCAACTATGAGCGTTTTGACGGCACCTGTGAGGCCTTGGTCGGCAATTATGAACGAATGGTCGGCAACTATGAGCACTTTTTCTTTACATCTGAGAATTCTGACGGCTTGTGTGAGGAATCTGACGGCAACTGTGAGCCTCTTGACAGCAACCATGAACCATTTAAGTTACAATATCAGCAGTAAGTTAGATATTATGAATGAAAAGTCGGCAACAATGAGCACCGTGGAAGCGAGTGTGAGCATTTTGAAAGTACGTCTGAACATTCTGAAGGCAACTGTGAATATTTTGAAGATGAGAACGAACCATTATGTAGGCAACTATAAGCCCTTTGTCCGCAATTATGAACGAAAAGTCTGCAAATATGAGCGTTTTGACGGCAGCTGTGAGGCCTTGGTCGGCAAATATGAACAAATGGTCGGCAACTATGAGCACTTTTTCTTTAAATCTGAGCATTCTGACGGCTTGTGTGGGGAATCTCACATCAACTGTGAGCCTTTTAACAGCAACCATGAACCATTGAACTTACACTATCAGCACTAAGTTAGATATTATGAATGAAAAGTCGGCAACTATGAGCACCGTGGAATCAAGTGTGAGCATTTTGAAAGTACGTCTGAACATTCTGAAGGCAACATTGAGTATTTTGAAGATGAGCAAGAACCATTATGTAGGCAACTATGAGCCCTTTGTCCGCAATTATGAACGAACAGTCGGCAATTATGAGCGTTTTGACGGCACTTGTGAGGCCTTGGTCGCAATTATGAACGAATGATCGGCAACTATGAGCACTTTTTCTTTAAATCTGAGCATTCTGACTGCTTGTGTGAGGAATCTGATGGGAACTGTGAGCCTTTTGACAGCAACATTAACCATTTAACTTACACTATTAGCAGTATATTAGATATTATGAATGAAAAATCGGCAACTATGAGCACCGTGGAATCGACTGTGAGCATTTGAAAGTGCGTCTGAAAATTCTGAAGGCAACTGTGAGTATTTTGAAGATGAGCACGAATCATTATGTAGGCAACTATGAGCCCTTTGTCCGCAATTAGGAGCGAAAAGTCGGCAACTCTGAGCGTTTTACGGCACCTGTGAGGCCTTGGTCGGCAATTATGAATGAAAAGTCGGAAACTATGAGCGTTTTGACGGCTACTGTGAGGCCTTGATCGGCAATTATGAACGAATGGTCGGCAACTTTGAGCAATTTTTCTTTAAATCTGAAAATTCTGACGGCTTGTGTGAGGAATCTGACGCCACTGTGAGCCTTTTGGCAGCAACCACGAACCATTTAACTTACAGTATCCCCAGTAAGTTAGATATTATGGATGAAAATTCGGCAACTATGAGCACCGTGGAATCGAGTGTGAGCAATTTGAAAGTACGTCTGAACATTCTGAAGGCAAATGTGAGTATTTTGAAGATGAGCACGAACCATTATGTAGGCAATTATGAGCCCTTTGTCCGCAATTATGAACGAAAAGTCGGCAATTATGAGCGTTTTGACAGCAACCATGTACAACGATGCACTCAAGGTAATCGTTAACCTGGTTCGGCTGATAATTTAATTCAAATTTTTGTGGTAGTAATTATTCACACCTCAAAATATCTTCTGTGAGTACATTTACTTGCATTCTCACCTTTTATACTGAAATTACAAAACGCTGATACGTATTAAACAGTTTTATTCGTTGATTCTTTATGAACGAATATACACATAGACTGTCTTCCAATGGTACATGTTTGTTAGGTATTTATCAACAACTACATAGCAACTAATTATACAATAATGTATATTTCTTACATATATTAAAAACATTCTTCTTTTGTTATTTTTAAATTAACACTATATCAGGTATAGTGCTTGTGTATGAGCACTTTCTGCCCAAGGTACAGGTAATTATTAAACGATACAAAGTATCTCGTTGTATAAAAATGTCGCCCGACGATGGGACTGAATATAAAAGTTACAAGCGAGCTTGGCTTTTATATTTAAGAACCACTGGTCCGTTTACAATAATGGTATTACATTACTTATGTTCTTTACATTTTGATTGCCCTTCGTATGTATCTTCATTAAATTTCATATATATAGATACATTTATAATAAATCTTTCATTCCATTAATATTCATCTTTGACAACAAAGTTTCAACACAGATCAATATAATGTAAATAACCTTTGTGTTTAATCAATTATGAATCAAATTATAATTCTTCACATTACCAAGACAGAATTAAAATCATTTGAAAATTATCATTAGTTAATGAGAATTAAAGAAAATTAAATTAAGTAAAATCAAAAATTAAACGTAACCTACGTTCGAACAAGCAAAAGGAAGAAAATAAATCTATTTTTACACAAACAGAAAACACCCTTTTATTTTTTTTCTTTTAGTCTCCTTCATTCTTATTAATTTGAGCAAGAATGTCAGGTGCAACTAGTCTCTTCACTAAACGCATCCATTTTTCTCTTGTATACTGGGTAGGCCTCCAAACCTTCAATTCATCTATATTACGAAGTCCAATTGACGTACCCGTTTTGGCGTTCAACAATTCGAAAACTTTAGGGTTTATTTCCTTGAAACATAAATAAGGACCTGAGAAAATGTCACAAAATTTGTAAATCTTCTTTAACAACGCATTACTTTCTGGATGTTGTTTAACAAAAACTAAGTCATTGATCTTGATCCGATATTTTCCTTCTTGCAAAGACTCTAATTGAGAATTACGTTTGAAAAATTTGTTATGTCTTCGTATTTTTACCATATTCACTAAATTGGAAGAATCTATGATTGTTGAATCTTCTAACTTGACATTAAAATGTCGTTCCACAGGAAAAATCAAATCAGAACCGTTATGTACATTAGCAGGAGACACGCCTAAAGTGTCTGATATAGAATGGTTCAAAAGGTACGTGATTTGACTGATATGCTTGATCCATTCGGCATGTTTATCTTTACAAAAGTGTCGAAACAACATACCAAAATTGCGATGCACATTTTCTACAACAGAGCTACTAGGATGGTACGGAGTTACAAAATGAATTTTAATGTTAGCCTTGTTCATAGCCTTGATAAACACATCACTTTTGAACTGTGAACCATTATCACATAATATGTGTTCGATAGGGCCACAATGTGGAATATATACGTTCAAGATTTTATTTATGATAGCAGCGGAAGTTGCTCTACGCAGAGGATAAGCTACTACGTAACGTGAAAAGATATCCATGGTTGTAAGTAAATAAGTTTCTCCAGTAGCTGCTCTTGGTAAAGGCCCATATAGATCAATAGACAGAAACGAATGTGGTCTCTCTGGCGTTATTGAGAGCATAGGTTTTTGTACAGCCTGGTAGTTATGTTTAATTCGCATGCACTCAATACAGTCCTTGATATGAGTTTTGATTTGAGGTCTCATTCCTCTCCAATAAAAGGATTTATTAATCAAGGCACATACCTTTACATAACCGAAATGACCGAAATCGTCATGATAGGCCTTTAATATGCGTGTTGTCAGCGTAGGTGGAATGCAAATTTTGTTTCTAGATTTGAATTTAAAATCTTTAATAAGTAGAATTCCGTTGGATAATTTAAATCTGGAATTCCATTGTTTGGGACAATTACATCCTTCGCTGCATGAAGACAAATGATCCATGATTTGTTTATATTCATGATAATTCATTTGATGTTCTCGTAGATCTTCCATTGAAATGGTAGCTATTTCATCCTGTAAGACCTTAAATTCGTTGATGGACAAGATATGTTGTTCTTCTCCAGGAAACAGACATGATAATGTATCTACGGGTCCATTATCTACCCCTTTGATGCGTTGTACTTCAAAATCATAAGCTTGAAGCTCTAACGACCAACGAAGTAGTCTGTTATTATATCCCTGTATGCTGTTAAGGTATCGCAATGAATTATGGTCGGTAAGTACTATGAAATGGCATCCGCTGAGATATGGAGCAAATTTTTGTATCGCAAAACGTACAGCCAAAAGTTCGATTTCTGTCGTGGTGTATCCTTTCTCAGCTTTCTTTAAAGTTCGGCTAGCGCAATGAATAACGGCCGGTTCTTGAATGGTTGGATTAGGTTGCCAGAGTACTGCAGAGATTCCAAGTTGAGAACCGTCACACTGAACGTAGAAAGGGACGTCATATCGAGGGTGATTCAAATGGATGTTTTGCTTCACGGATTCCTTCAACTTATTGAAACTGTGTTCTTGGATCGGACCTCATTGCCATGGTACTCCTTTCTTTATAATCATAAATAAAGGCTGGGCTATCTCAGCAAATCGCGGGATGGCCTTGCGAAACCAATTGAAGAGCCCTAATACTTGCCGTGTCTGTTTCACATTTAATGGGGCAGGCAGATCTTCTATGGCTTGTACTTTAGATTGACTGAATTGTAAACCAGAGGCATCAATTTGGTATCCAAGAAATTCTACATAATTCTGCAGAAATTTTGATTTCTGTAGGTTGATAGTAAGGCCCGAACTTTCCAGTCTGTCTAAAACTATATCTAAGTATTTCAAATATTCATGCGGATTCTTTCCCATAATCAAGATGTCATCAGCATAGGTTATCACATTGCTGCGTAAGTCTTGACCCAAGACTTTATTTAAGCAAGATGCTAATGCCGCACTACCATTGATAAGCCCAAAGACTACGCGGTTGTATTCATATAAGTGGCCTTCAAAACTAAATGCTGTGTACGGTTTCGAATCTTCATGCAGTTCAACCTGATTATATGCCATTACTAGATCTAAATTTCCGAAGACTGCATTCCCTTGTAAAGAGGCTAATATTTCTTCCACAGGAGGATACCTCACTTGTTCCAGATCAATATGACAATTCGTGCGTCTCAAATCTAAGACCACACGTAGAGAACCATTTTTCTTAGGAACTACATGTAATGGATTAAGGTGAATGCTTCGTGAAGGCCTAATGATCCCATCTCTTAACATATCGGTAATTTGCTGACGTACATTTTCCCTGTATCGATATGGAATTACATAGGGCTTGGTCACAATGGGTTTGTCTGTTTTAACCTTAAAAGAATAAACAAAATCCTTACAACGTCCAGGACGTTCCGAAAAGACATTTTTATGTTTATATAGGATATCCTTAAAGTGAGATTTTACTGTATTATCTGTAAAATCAAGACTACTTTCAAGTGACTTAACACACTCAGAAAACAATACATCGTAATTTGAATGCATCAAATTTGATGTGTCTTTCGTTAGTTGATCATTTAATTTACCACTTTCTGAACTTACAGAAACATTATTCAATACATTAAGAACATTATTATATTGACAAGCAATCTCATCGGATTTAGGAAGCAGTTTCTGAACAATTTCCTGAGGTATGCCAGGTATAGTCAACGTTTGGTTTCTAAAGTCAAGCATGACACGCAATTGAGATAATAAATCTAAACCCATAATTAATTTTTCATTCAGTTCCTTTATTACAAGAATAGGGATTGATATTTCAAAATCTTGAATAGCTATTGTCACACGAGTAATTCCAGCCACTCTCTTTTTATGTTTACCGGTAAAATCAACTATAATAAGATTCTCAGCCTTTTGTAACTTAGGATTCGAATAATTACTAGTAATTGCTTTCCATAACGAATACGATAATAAAGAGGCGTTTGCTCCTGTGTCAAGTAAAGCTTCTGTGCTTAACCCATTGATTTTGACAGGTATTTTAGCTGTACTGTATGATTTTAAAAATACAAAATTTTCTTCAACATCAAAACCATCATTGACAGTATCATCTTTGGACCAACAACGATTTACTACAGGCATAAATTGGTACTGACATCTATTAACTGCTATTTCCGAATAATTATTTACAGATACGTCATGTAAAAGGTCGTTTTCATCATTAACATGAACATGTAATTTGGAAGATAAATGTTCATAAGAGTCAATAGTTGACGTGTGTTTGACATTATCGCATAAATTTGAAGATAGATGTTTATGAGAATCTATAGCTGATATGGGTTCAACCCCTACCACATCAGCTGCAATTAGTTTAAATTCCTGCTCGTGTATGGTTCTAATAAAGTACATTGTACAGCACAATCATGATTATGCCCCGTATTACTGTTCTGTACAGGAGTTGCATCAATATCTGGATTTTGATGCGAAGCGCCATCTCTTGACCTCCAATTACGTCTATCCACGTAGTTTGCTGTATTCCTGGAATTTCGCCATGTATTTCGTCTATTTTTAAACCTATTTTGAGTATATGGTCTTACATAAGGATTGCCACGACTAATTAGGTTAGGCGGATTCCCTACATAGCTTTGCCTATTTTGCTCGTTCTGGTTGCTTGAATTTACTCGGTTTATGTTGTGCTCCATATCGTTCACACTACGGATATTTAGATTCCGAACAGGTACAAAATGATCTGAATTATTTTTACTTTTACCTACTCCTGCTTGTTGATTCAGAGCATGGTATTGAGTTTCATAACATTGAACAAGCATTAATAAGTGGTTGAAACTCATACACTGTGTAGAAAACAGGATCTGTTGTAACTTGAACGGTAACAAATTTCGAATTGATGCTATGATTCTAGATTCTGATTGCAATGGATTTACGACTTTTAATTCATTGTATGTATTTATAACAAACTCGACAACGGATTTGTGCAAACGAGGATTGAAATGTTGGTTTCTAATCGTGGCATCTCTATTTGCAAGCAAAAAGTCATTTTCATAATTTGCGATTAGCGCTGCTTTAAAATCCTCATACGTACTAACGTGATCTCGTACTGCTTTAAACCATAAAGAACATGGTGGGAGTATAAAATGAGGGATTAATTTCATATATTGTGATCTATCTATACACATTATATTGCACTCATCCTGAAATTTTTCTAGGAAAGAAGTAGCATTCTCATTACACTTACCACTGAACTTACTCATGGCACGTATTTCACTCATCTTTACGCTTAACTTTACCTTCCTTTTATCATTCCGTGTTCTTCTTGAGTGACAATTCCTATCTATGGTGTGATGTGTAGTTACACCGTCTCTTTTCCGCCCATCTGAACTCCTCGGATGATTTTCTTCCAAAATAATGTCCTCATCAGATACGGGTGAAGGCGAGGTCATCTCTGGCGAACAAGGGAATTCCACACGATCATTAATCGTGTTGTTGGGGTACGTGTTGTCCTTGATCTGTAGTGTCCTAATTTCCTCTTGTAAGATAGCTATCAACTGCGTGTTTGCACGTATCTGATTGGAGTTATCCGTGACCTGGATTTTTTGTTGACGTACAGAAGATTCTATTGCTTCTAAATCCCTTTTTACACCACTGACTTCTTGGATTAGATGGCTGTGACTATCTTGACAATCCTCAGATATTCTTTTTAACTTTTCGTCAAACTGCGAGGTGATGTCATTCATCGCCTGAAGAATAAATTGTTTCGTCTCATCTGACTTCTACTCCATCGTCTGCTTTATGGCTTCCATATCTTCTTTTCGGCTTTGTCCTTGCCGTTCCATATCTTCTTTTCGGCTTTGTTCTTGCCGTTCCATATCTTCTTTTCGGCTTTGTTCTTGCCGTTCCATATCTTCTTTTCGGCTTTGTTCTTGCCGTTGTAAGAGTAGTAATATTCGGTCTTCTAGTGTCATTCCTGGTGCTGCACTTTGTTCACCATTATCACTATCACTGATTTCTTTTTCCATTGTTTCCCCGTTCATATTTCTTGAGATTATTCTACCACTTCTCAATCTTGTCAAGTTCGTAGTCATTAACTTTTTTGCAGAAGTAAATTCACCCTTACTTAACTTCGGGAATTCAATTTACAAGTTCCCGGGTGAGGTAAACCAAAATTTTTACAACGATTCACTCAAGGTAATCGTTAACCTGGTTCGGCTGATAATTTAATTCAAATTTTTGTGGTAGTAATTATTCACACCTCAAAATATCTTCTGTGAGTACATTTACTTGCATTCTCACATTTTATACTGAAATTACAAAACGGTGATACGTATTAAACAGTTTTATTCGTTGATTCTTTATGAACGAATATACACATAGACTGTCTTCCAATCGTACATGTTTGTTAGGTAACTATCAACAACTACATAGCAACTAATTACACAATAATGTATATTTCTTACATATATTAAAAACATTCTTCTTTTGTTATTTTTAAATTAACACTATATCAGGTATAGTGCTTGTGTATGAGCACTTTCTGCCCAAGGTACAGGTAATTATTAAACGATACAAAGTATCTCGTTGTACATGAACCATTTAACTTACACTATCAGCAGTATGTTAGATATTATGAATGAAAAGTCGGCAACTATGAGCAACGGGGAAGCGAGTGTGAGCATTTTGAAAGTATGTCTGAACATTCTGAGGGCAACAGTGAGTATTCTGAAGATGAGCACGAATCATTATGTAGGCAAATATGAGTCCTTTGTCCGCAATTAGAAACGAAAAGTCGGCAACTATGAGCGTTTTACGGCACCTGTGAGGCCTTCGTCGGCAATTACGAATGAAAGTCGGCAATTATGAACGTTTTGACGGCTACTGTGAGGCCTTGGTCGGCAATTATGAACGAATGGTCGGCAACTATGAGCACTTTTTCTTTAAATCTGAGCATTCTGACGGCTTGTGTGAGGAATCTGACGGCAACTGTGAGTCTTTTGACAGCAACCATGAACCATTTAACTTACACTATTAGCAGAATGTAAGATATTATGAATGGAAAGTCCGAAACTATGAGCATCGTGGAAGCAAGTGTGAGCATTTTGAAAAAACGTGTGAACATTCTGAAGGCAACTGTGAGTATTTTGAAGATGAGCACGAACCATTATGTAGGCCACTATGAACAATTTGTCCGCAAATATGAACTAAAATCCGGCTACTATGAGCGTTTTCACAGCACCTGTGAGTCCTTGGTAAGCAAATATGAACGAATGGTAGGCAACTATAAGCACTTTTTCTTTAAAACTGAGCACTCTGACGGCTTGTGTGAGGAATCTGACGGCAACTGTGTTTTTTGACAGCAACCATAAACCATTTATCTTACACTATCGGCAGTATGTTAGATATTATGAATGAAAAGTCGGCAACTATGAGCACCGTGGATGCGAGTGTGAACATTTTGAAAGTACGTGTGAACATTCTGATGAGCACGAACCATTATGTAGGCAACTATGCGCCGTTTGTCAGCAAATATGAAGGAAAAGTTGGCAACTATGACCGTTTTGACGGCACCTGTGAGGCCTTGGTCGGCAATTATGAATGAAAAGTCGGCAACTATGAGCGTTTTGACGGCTTCTGTGATGCCTTGGTCGGCAATTATGAACGAATGATCGGCAATTATGAGCACGTTTTCTTTAAATCTGAGCATTCTGACGGCTTGTGTGAGGAATCTGACGGCAACTTTGAGCATTTTGACTGCAACCATGAACCATTTAACTTACACTATCAGCAGTATGTTAGATATTATGAATGAAAAGTCGGCAACTTTGAGCAACGTGAAAGCGAGTGTGAGCATTTTGAAAGTACGACTGAACATTCTGAAGGCAACTGTGAGTATTTTGAAAATGAGCACGAACCATTATATAGGCAACTATTAGCACTTTGTTCGGAATTATGAAGGAAAATTCGGCAACTATGAGCGCTTTGACGGCACCTGTGAGGCCTTGGTTGGCAATTATGAACGAATGGTCGGAAATTATGAGCACTTTTTTAAATCTGAGCATTCTGACGGCTTGTGTGAGGATACTCACGGCAACTGTGAGCCTTTTGGCAGCAACCATGAAAAATTTAACTTACACTATCAGCAGTAAGTTAGATATTATGGATGAAAATTCGGCAACTATGAGCACCGTGTAATCGAGTGTGAGCAATTTGAAAGTACGTCTGAACATTCTGAACGCAACTGTGAGTATTTTGAAGATGAGCACGAACCATTATGTAGGCAATTATGAGCCCTTTGTCCGCAATTATGAACAAAAAGTCGGCAATTATGAGCGTTTTGACGGCACCTGTGGGGCCTTCGTCGGCAATTATGAATGAAAAGTCGGCAACTATGAGCGTTTTGACGGCTACTGTGATGCCTTGGTCGGCAATTATGAACGAATGGTCCGCAACTATGAGCAGTTTTTCTTTAAATCTGAGCATTCTGACGGCTTGTGTGAGGAATCTGACGGCAACTGTGAGTCTTTTGACAGCAACCATGAACCATTTAACTTACACTATCAGCTGAATGTTAAATATTATTATGAAAAGTCGGCTACTATGAGCAACGTGCAAGCGAGTGTGAGCATTTTCAAAGTACGTGTGAACATTCTGAAGGCAACTATGAGTATTTTGAGGATGAGCACGAACCATTATGTAGGCAACTATGAGCCCTTTGTCCGCAAAAATGAACGGAAATCCGGCAACTATGAGCATTTTCACGGCACGTGAGAGGCCTTAGTCGGCAATTATCAACGAATAGTCGGCAACTATGAGCACATTTTCTTTAAATCTGATCATTCTGACGGCTTGTGTGAGGAATCTGACGGCAACTCTGAGTCTTTTGACAGCAACCATGAACCATTTAACTTACACTATCAGCAGTATGTTAGATATTATGAATGAAAAGTCGGCAACTAAGAGCAACGAGGAAGCGAGTGTGAGAATTTGAAAGTACGTTTGAACATTCTGAAGGCAACTGTGAGTATTTGAAGATGAGCACGAACCATTATGTAGGCAACTATGAGCCCTTTGTCCGCAAAAATGAACGGAAATCCGGCAACTATGAGCGTTTTCACGGCACTTGTGAGGCCTTGGTCAGCAATTATGAACAAATAGTCGGCAACTATGAGCACTTTTTCTTTAAATCTGAGCACTCTGACGGCTTGTGTGAGGAATCTGAGGGCAACTGTGAGTCTTTTGACAGCAACCATGAACCATTTAACTTACACTATCAGCAGTATGTTAGATATTATGAATGAAAAGAAGACAACTAAGAGCAACGTGGA
Organism: Thermobia domestica; assembly: GCF_964235325.1. Lineage (NCBI taxonomy): Eukaryota > Metazoa > Arthropoda > Insecta > Zygentoma > Lepismatidae > Thermobia > Thermobia domestica. The sequence goes on from NC_137459.1 coordinate 311,883,401, forward strand.
AGCGAGTGTTAGCATTTTGAAAGTACGTTTGAACATTCTGAAGGCAAGTGTGTGTATTTTGAAGATGAGCACGAACCATTATGTAGGCAACTATGAGCCCTTTGTCCGCAATAAGTAACGAAAAGTCGGCAACTATGAGCGTTTTGACCGCACCTGTGAGGCCGTGGTCGGCAATTATGAATGAAAAGTCGGAAACTATGAGCGTTTTGACGGCTACTGTGATGCCTTGGTCGGCAATTATAAAGGAATGGTCGGCAACTATGAGCACTTTTTCTTTAAATCTGAGAATTCTGACGGCTTGTGTGAGGAATCTGACGGCAACTGTGAGTCTTTTGACAGCAACCATGAAACATTTAACTTACACTATCAGCTGAATGTTAGATATTATGAATGAAAAGTCGGCTACTATGAGCAATGTGCAAGCGAGTGTGAGCATTTTGAAAGTACGTGTGAACATTCTGAAGGCAGCTATGAGTATTTTGAGGATGAGCACGAACCATTATGTAGGCAACTATGAGCCCTTTGTCCGCAAAAATGAACGGAAACCCGGCAACTATGAGCGTTTTCACGGCACTTGTGAGGCCTTGGTCGGCAATTATGAACGAATAGTCGGCAACTATGAGCACTTTTTCTTTAAATCTGAGCACTCTGACGGCTTGTGTGAGCAATCTGACGGCAACTGTGAGTCTTTTGACAGCAACCATGAACCATTTAACTTACACTATCAGCAGTATGTTAGATATTATGAATGAAAAGTCGGCAACTAAGAGCAACGTGGAAGCGAGTGTTAGCATTTTGAAAGTACGTTTGAACATTCTGAAGGCAACTGTGAGTATTTTGAAGATGAGCACGAACCATTATGTAGGCAACTATGAGCCCTTTGTCCGCAATAAGTAACGAAAAGTCGGCAACTATGAGCGTTTTGACGGCACCTGTGAGGCCGTTGTCGGCAATTATGAATGAAAAGTCGGCAACTATGAGCGTTTTGACGTCTACTTTGATGCCTTGGTCGGCAATTATGAACGAATGGTCGGCAACTATGAGCACTTTTTCTTTAAATCTGAGCATTCTGACGGCTTGTGTGAGGAATCTGACGGCAACTGTGTGTCTTTTGACAGCAACCATGAACCATTTAACTTACACTATCAGCAATATGTTAGATATTTTGAATGAAAAGTCGGCAACTATGAGCAACGTGAAAGCGAGTGTGAGCATTTTGAAAGTACGAGTGAACATTCTGAAGGCAACTCTGAGTATTTTTAAAATGAGCACGAACCATTATATAGGCAACTATTAGCACTGTGTTCGGAATTATGAAGGAAAATTCGGCAACTATGAGCGTTTTGACGGCACCTGTGAGGCCTTCGTTGGCAATTATGAACGAATGGTCGGAAACTATGAGCACTTTTTTAAATCTGAGCATTCTGACGGCTTGTGTGAGGATACTCACGGCAACTGTGAGCCCATTGGCAGCAACCATGAACCATTTAACTTACACTATCAGCAGTAAGTTAGATATTATGCATGAAAATTCGGCAACTATGAGCACCGTGTAATCGTGTGTGAGCAATTTGAAAGTACGTCTGAACATTCTGAACGCAACTGTGAGTATTTTGAAGATGAGCACGAACCATTATGTAGGCAACTATGAGCCTTTTGTCCGCAATTATGAACGAAAAGTCGGCAATTATGAGCGTTTTGCGGCACCTGTGTGGCCTTGGTTGGCAATTATGAACGAAAAGTCAGCAACTATGAGCAATTTTTCTTTAAATGTGAGCATTCTGACGGCCTGAGTGAGGAATCCGACGCCACTGTGAGCCTTTTGGAAGACACCACGAACCATTTAACTTACACTATCAGCAGTAAGTTAGATATTATGGATGAAAATTCGGCAACAATGAGCAACGTGAAAGCGAGAGTGAGCATTTTGAAAGTACGGCTGAACATTCTGAACGCAACTGTGAGTATTTTGAAGATGAGCACGAACCATTATGTAGGCAACTATGAGCCTTTTGTCCGCAATTATGAACGAAAAGTCGGCAATTATGAGCGTTTTGACGGAACCTGTGAGGCCTTGGTCGGCAATTATGAATGAAAAGTCGGCAACTATGAGCGTTTTGACGGCTACTGTGATGCCTTGGTCGGCAATTATGAAGGAATGGTCGGCAACTATGAGCACTTTTTCTTTAAATCTGAGAATTCTGACGGATTGTGTGAGGAATCTGACGGCAACTGTGAGTCTTTTGACAGCAACCATGAAACATTTAACTTACACTATCAGCTGAATGTTAGATATTATGAATGAAAAGTCGGCTACTATGAGCAATGTGCAAGCGAGTGTGAGCATTTTGAAAGTAGGTGTGAACATTCTGAAGGCAACTATGAGTATTTTGAGGATGAGTACGAACCATTATGTAGGAAACTATGAGCCCTTTGTCCGCAAAAATGAACGGAAATCCGGCAACTATGAGCGTTTTCACGGCACTTGTGAGGCCTTAGTCGGCAATTATGAACGAATAGTCGGCAACTATGAGCACTTTTTCTTTAAATCTGAGCATTCTGACGGCTTGTGTGAGGAATCTGACGGCAACTGTGAGTCTCTTGACAGCAACCATGAACCATTGAACTTACACTATCAGCAGTATGTTAGATATTATGAATGAAAAGTCGGCAACTATGAGCAACGTGAAAGCGAGTGTGAGCATTTTGAAAGTACGACTGAACATTCTGAAGGCAACTGTGAGTATTTTGAAGATGAGCACGAACCATTATATAGGCAAATATTAGCACTTTGTTCGGAATTATGAAGGAAAATTCGGCAAATATGAGCGTTTTGACGGCACCTGTGAGGCCTTGGTTGGCAATTATGAACGAATGGTCGGAAACTATGAGCACTTTTTCTTTAAATGTGAGCATTCTGACGGCCTGAGTGAGGAATCTGACGCCACTGTGAGCCTTTTGGAAGACACCACGAACCATTTAACTTACACTATCAGCAGTAAGTTAGATATTATGGATGAAAATTCGGCAACAATGAGCACCGTGGAATCGAGTGTGAGCAATTTGATAGTACGTCTGAGCATTCTGAAGGCAACTGTGAGTATTTTGAAGATGAGCACGAACCATTATGAAGGCAATTATGAGCCCTTTGTGCGCAATTATGAACAAAAGGCGGCTATTATGGGCGTTTTGACGGCACCTGTGAGGCCTTGGTCGGCAATTATGAATGAAAAGTCGGCAACTATGAGCGTTTTGACGGCTACTGTGATGCCTTGGTCGGCAATTATGAACGAATGGTCGGACACTATGAGCACTTTTTCATTAAATCTGAGCATTCTGAAAGCTTGTGTGAGGCATCTGACGGCAACTGTGAGCCTTTTGACAGCAACCATGAACCATTTAACTTACACTATCAGCAGTAAGTTAGATATTATGAATGAAAAGTCGGCAGATATGAACACCGTGTAATCGAGTGTGAGCAATTTGAAAGTACGTCTGAACATTCTGAACGCAACTGTGAGTATTTTGAAGATGAGCACGAACCATTATGTAGGCCACTATGAGCCTTTTATCCGCAATTATGAACGAAAAGTCGGCAATTATGAGCGTTTTGCGGCACCTGTGTGCCCTTGGTCGGCAATTATGAACGAAAAGTCAGCAACTATGAGCACTTTTTCTTTAAATGTAAGCATTCTGACGGCCTGAGTGAGGAATCTGACGCCACTGTGAGCCTTTTGGAAGACACCACGAACCATTTAACTTACACTATCAGCAGTAAATTAGATATTATGGATGAAAATTCGGCAACAATGAGCAACGTGGAATCGAGTGTGAGCAATTTGATAGTACGTCTGAACATTCTGAAGGCAACTGTGAGTATTTTGAAGATGAGCAAGAACAATTATGTAGGCAATTATGAGCCCTTTGTCCGCAATTATGAAAAAAAAGTCGGCAATTATGAGCGTTTTGACGGCACCAGTGAGGCCTTGGTCGGCAATTATGAATGAAAAGTCGGGAATTATGAACGAATGGCCGGCAACTATGAGCACTTTTTCTTCAAATCTGAGCATTCTGACGGCTTTTGTGAGGAATCTGACGGCAACTAGGAGTCTTTTAACAGCAACCATGAACCATTTAACTTACACTATCAGCAGTATGTTAGATATTATGAATGAAAAATCGGCAACTAAGAGCAACGTGGAAGCAAGTGTGAGCATTTTGAAAGTACTTTTGAACATTCTGAAGGAAACTGTGAGTATTTTGAAGATGAGCACGAACCATTATGTAGGCAACTATGAGCCCTTTGTCCGCAATTAATAACGAAAAGTCGGCAACTATGAGCGTTTTGACGGCACCTGTGAGGCCTTCGTCGGCAATTATGAATGAAAAGTCGGCAACTATGAGCGTTTTGACGGCTACTGTGATGCCTTGGTCGGCAATTATGAACGAATGGTCGGCAACTATGAGCAGTTTTTCTTTAAATCTGAGCATTCTGACGGCTTGTGTGAGGATACTGATGGCAACTGTGAGCCTTTTGGCAGCAACCATGAACCATTTAACTTACACTATCAGCAGTAAGTTAGATATTATGGATGAAAATTCGGCAACAATGAGCACCGTGGAGTCGAGTGTGAGCACTTTGATAGTACGTCTGAACATTCTGAACGCAACTGTGAGTATTTTGAAGATGAGCACGAACCATTATGTATGCAACTATGAGCCTTTTGTCCGCAATTATGAACGAAAAGTCGGCAATTATGAGCGTTTTGACGGCACCTGTGAGGCCTTGGTCGGCAATTATGAACGAAAAGTCAGCAACTATGAGCACTTTTTCCTTAAATGTGAGCAATCTGACGGCCTGGGTGAGGAATCTGACGCCACTGTGAGCCTTTTGGAATACACCACGAACCATTTAACTTATACTATCAGCAGTAACTTAGATATTATGAATGAAAAGTCGGCTACTATGAGCAACGTGGAAGCGAGTTTGAGCATTTTGAAAGTACGAGTGAACATTCTGAAGGCAACTATGAGTATTTTGAAGATGAGCACGAAACATTATGTAGGCAACTATGAGCCCTTTGTCCGCAATTAGTAACGAAAAGTCGGCAACTATGAGTGTTTTGACGGCACCTGTGAGGCCTTGGTCGGCAATTATGAATGAAAAGTTGGCCACTATTAGCGTTTTGACGGCTACTGTGATGCCTTGGTCGGCAATTATGAACGAATGGTCGGCAACTATGAGCACTTTTTCTTTAGATCTGAGCATTCTGACGGCTTGTGTGAGGAATCTGACGGCAACTGTGAGTCTTTTGACAGCAAACATGAACCATTTAACTTATACTATCAGCAGTAACTTAGATATTATGGATGAAAATTCGGCAACAATGAGCACCGTGGAGTCGAGTGTGAGCATTTTGAAAGTACGTGTGAACATTCTGAAGGCAACTATGAGTATTTTGAAGATGAGCACGAAACATTATGTAGGCAACTATGAGCCCTTTGTCCGCAATTAGTAACGAAAAGTCGGCAACTATGAGCGTTTTGACGGCACCTGTGAGGCCTTGGTCGGCAATTATGAATGAAAAGTTGGCAACTATTAGCGTTTTGACGGCTACTGTGATGCCTTGGTCGGCAATTATGAACGAATGGTCGGCAACTATGAGCACTTTTTCTTTAGATCTGAGCATTCTGACGGCTTGTGTGAGGAATCTGACGGCAACTGTGAGTCTTTTGACAGCAACCATGAACCATTTAACTTACACTATCAGCAGTATGTTAGATATTATGAATGAAAAGTCGGCAACTATGAGCAACGTGAAAGCGAGTGTGAGCATTCTGAAAGTACGACTGAACATTCTGAAGGCAACTGTGAGTATTTTGAAGATGAGCACGAACCATTATATAGGCAACTATGAGCCTTTTATCCGCAATTATGAACGAAAAGTCGGCAATTATGAGCGTTTTGCGGCACCTGTGTGCCCTTGGTCGGCAATTATGAACGAAAAGTCAGCAACTATGAGCACTTTTTCTTTAAATGTAAGCATTCTGACGGCCTGAGTGAGGAATCTGACGCCACTGTGAGCCTTTTGGAAGACACCACGAACCATTTAACTTACACTATCAGCAGTAAATTAGATATTATGGATGAAAATTCGGCAACAATGAGCAACGTGGAATCGAGTGTGAGCAATTTGATAGTACGTCTGAACATTCTGAAGGCAACTGTGAGTATTTTGAAGATGAGCAAGAACAATTATGTAGGCAATTATGAGCCCTTTGTCCGCAATTATGAAAAAAAAGTCGGCAATTATGAGCGTTTTGACGGCACCAGTGAGGCCTTGGTCGGCAATTATGAATGAAAAGTCGGGAATTATGAACGAATGGCCGGCAACTATGAGCACTTTTTCTTCAAATCTGAGCATTCTGACGGCTTTTGTGAGGAATCTGACGGCAACTAGGAGTCTTTTGACAGCAACCATGAACCATTTAACTTACACTATCAGCAGTATGTTAGATATTATGAATGAAAAATCGGCAACTAAGAGCAACGTGGAAGCAAGTGTGAGCATTTTGAAAGTACTTTTGAACATTCTGAAGGAAACTGTGACTATTTTGAAGATGAGCACGAACCATTATGTAGGCAACTATGAGCCCTTTGTCCGCAATTAATAACGAAAAATCGGCAACTATGAGCGTTTTGACGGCACCTGTGAGGCCTTCGTCGGCAATTATGAATGAAAAGTCGGCAACTATGAGCGTTTTGACGGCTACTGTGATGCCTTGGTCGGCAATTATGAACGAATGGTCGGCAACTATGAGCAGTTTTTCTTTAAATCTGAGCATTCTGACGGCTTGTGTGAGGATACTGACGGCAACTGTGAGCCTTTTGGCAGCAACCATGAACCATTTAACTTACACTATCAGCAGTAAGTTAGATATTATGGATGAAAATTCGGCAACTATGAGCACCATGTAATCGAGTGTGAGCAATTTGAAAGTACGTCTGAACATTCTGAACGCAACTGTGAGTATTTTGAAGATGAGCACGAACCATTATGTATGCAACTATGAGCCTTTTGTCCGCAATTATGAACGAAAAGTCGGCAATTATGAGCGTTTTGACGGCACCTGTGAGGCCTTGGTCGGCAATTATGAACGAAAAGTCAGCAACTATGAGCACTTTTTCCTTAAATGTGAGCAATCTGACGGCCTGGGTGAGGAATCTGACGCCACTGTGAGCCTTTTGGAATACACCACGAACCATTTAACTTATACTATCAGCAGTAACTTAGATATTATGGATGAAAATTCAGCAACAATGAGCACCGTGGAGTCGAGTGTGAGCACTTTGATAGTACGTCTGAACATTCTGAAGGCAACTGTGAGTGTTTTCAAGATGAGCACGAACCATTATGTAGGCAATTATGAGCCCTTTGTCCGCAATTATGAAAAAAAAGTCGGCAATTATGAGCGTTTTGACGGCACCTGTGAGGCCTTGGTCGGCAATTATGAATGAAAAGTCGGGAATTATAAACGAATGGCCGGCAACTATGAGCACTTTGTCTTTAAATCTGAGCATTCTGACGGCTTTTGTGAGGAATCTGACGGCAACTGTGAGTCTTTTGACAGCAACCATGAACCATTTAACTTACACTATCAGCTGAATGTTAGATATTATGAATGAAAAGTCGGCTACTATGAGCAACGTGGAAGCGAGTTTGAGCATTTTGAAAGTACGAGTGAACATTCTGAAGGCAACTATGAGTATTTTGAAGATGAGCACGAAACATTATGTAGGCAACTATGAGCCCTTTGTCCGCAATTAGTAACGAAAAGTCGGCAACTATGAGTGTTTTGACGGCACCTGTGAGGCCTTGGTCGGCAATTATGAATGAAAAGTTGGCCACTATTAGCGTTTTGACGGCTACTGTGATGCCTTGGTCGGCAATTATGAACGAATGGTCGGCAACTATGAGCACTTTTTCTTTAGATCTGAGCATTCTGACGGCTTGTGTGAGGAATCTGACGGCAACTGTGAGTCTTTTGACAGCAAACATGAACCATTTAACTTATACTATCAGCAGTAACTTAGATATTATGGATGAAAATTCGGCAACAATGAGCACCGTGGAGTCGAGTGTGAGCATTTTGAAAGTACGTGTGAACATTCTGAAGGCAACTATGAGTATTTTGAAGATGAGCACGAAACATTATGTAGGCAACTATGAGCCCTTTGTCCGCAATTAGTAACGAAAAGTCGGCAACTATGAGCGTTTTGACGGCACCTGTGTGGCCTTGGTCGGCAATTATGAATGAAAAGTTGGCAACTATTAGCGTTTTGACGGCTACTGTGATGCCTTGGTCGGCAATTATGAACGAATGGTCGGCAACTATGAGCACTTTTTCTTTAGATCTGAGCATTCTGACGGCTTGTGTGAGGAATCTGACGGCAACTGTGAGTCTTTTGACAGCAACCATGAACCATTTAACTTACACTATCAGCAGTATGTTAGATATTATGAATGAAAAGTCGGCAACTATGAGCAACGTGAAAGCGAGTGTGAGCATTCTGAAAGTACGACTGAACATTCTGAAGGCAACTGTGAGTATTTTGAAGATGAGCACGAACCATTATATAGGCAACTATGAGCCTTTTATCCGCAATTATGAACGAAAAGTCGGCAATTATGAGCGTTTTGCGGCACCTGTGTGCCCTTGGTCGGCAATTATGAACGAAAAGTCAGCAACTATGAGCACTTTTTCTTTAAATGTAAGCATTCTGACGGCCTGAGTGAGGAATCTGACGCCACTGTGAGCCTTTTGGAAGACACCACGAACCATTTAACTTACACTATCAGCAGTAAATTAGATATTATGGATGAAAATTCGGCAACAATGAGCAACGTGGAATCGAGTGTGAGCAATTTGATAGTACGTCTGAACATTCTGAAGGCAACTGTGAGTATTTTGAAGATGAGCAAGAACAATTATGTAGGCAATTATGAGCCCTTTGTCCGCAATTATGAAAAAAAAGTCGGCAATTATGAGCGTTTTGACGGCACCAGTGAGGCCTTGGTCGGCAATTATGAATGAAAAGTCGGGAATTATGAACGAATGGCCGGCAACTATGAGCACTTTTTCTTCAAATCTGAGCATTCTGACGGCTTTTGTGAAGAATCTGACGGCAACTAGGAGTCTTTTGACAGCAACCATGAACCATTTAACTTACACTATCAGCAGTATGTTAGATATTATGAATGAAAAATCGGCAACTAAGAGCAACGTGGAAGCAAGTGTGAGCATTTTGAAAGTACTTTTGAACATTCTGAAGGAAACTGTGACTATTTTGAAGATGAGCACGAACCATTATGTAGGCAACTATGAGCCCTTTGTCCGCAATTAATAACGAAAAGTCGGCAACTATGAGCGTTTTGACGGCACCTGTGAGGCCTTCGTCGGCAATTATGAATGAAAAGTCGGCAACTATGAGCGTTTTGACGGCTACTGTGATGCCTTGGTCGGCAATTATGAACGAATGGTCGGCAACTATGAGCAGTTTTTCTTTAAATCTGAGCATTCTGACGGCTTGTGTGAGGATACTGACGGCAACTGTGAGCCTTTTGGCAGCAACCATGAACCATTTAACTTACACTATCAGCAGTAAGTTAGATATTATGGATGAAAATTCGGCAACTATGAGCACCGTGTAATCGAGTGTGAGCAATTTGAAAGTACGTCTGAACATTCTGAACGCAACTGTGAGTATTTTGAAGATGAGCACGAACCATTATGTATGCAACTATGAGCCTTTTGTCCGCAATTATGAACGAAAAGTCGGCAATTATGAGCGTTTTGACGGCACCTGTGAGGCCTTGGTCGGCAATTATGAACGAAAAGTCAGCAACTATGAGCACTTTTTCCTTAAATGTGAGCAATGTATGGAGGTCGGCAACTATGAGCAGTTTTTCTTTAAATCTGAGCATTCTGACGGCTTGTGTGAGGATACTGACGGCAACTGTGAGCCTTTTGGCAGCAACCATGAACCATTTAACTTACACTATCAGCAGTAAGTTAGATATTATGGATGAAAAATCGGCAACTAAGAGCAACGTGGAAGCGAGTGTGAGCATTTTGAAAGTACGAGTGAACATTCTGAAGGCAACTATGAGTATTTTGAAGATGAGCACGAACCATTATGTAGGCAACTATGAGCCCTTTGTCCGCAATTAGTAACAAAAATCGGCAACTATGAGTGTTTTGACGGCACCTGTGAGGCCTTGGTCGGCAATTATGAATGAAAAGTTGGCCACTATTAGCGTTTTGACGGCTACTGTGATGCCTTGGTCGGCAATTATGAACGAATGGTCGGCAACTATGAGCACTTTTTCTTTAGATCTGAGCATTCTGACGGCTTGTGTGAGGAATCTGACGGCAACTGTGAGTCTTTTCACAGCAAACATGAACCATTTAACTTATACTATCAGCAGTAACTTAGATATTATGGATGATAATTCGGCAACAATGAGCACCGTGGAGTCGAGTGTGAGCATTTTGAAAGTACGTGTGAACATTCTGAAGGCAACTATAAGTATTTTGAAGATGAGCACGAAACATTATGTAGGCAACTATGAGCCCTTTGTCCGCAATTAGTAACGAAAAGTCGGCAACTATGAGCGTTTTGACGGCACCTGTGAGGCCTTGGTCGGCAATTATGAATGAAAAGTTGGCAACTATTAGCGTTTTGACGGCTACTGTGATGCCTTGGTCGGCAATTATGAACGAATGGTCGGCAACTATGAGCACTTTTTCTTTAGATCTGAGCATTCTGACGGCTTGTGTGTGGAATCTGACGGCAACTGTGAGTCTTTTGACAGCAACCATGAACCATTGAACTTACACTATCAGCAGTATGTTAGATATTATGAATGAAAAGTCGGCAACTATGAGCAACGTGAAAGCGAGTGTGAGCATTCTGAAAGTACGACTGAACATTCTCAAGGCAACTGTGAGTATTTTGAAGATGAGCACGAACCATTATATAGGCAACTATTAGCACTTTGTTCGGAATTATGAAAGAAAATTCGGCAAATATGAGCGTTTTGACGGCACCTGTGAGGATTTGGTCGGCAATTATGAACGAAAAGTCAGCAACTATGAGCACTTTTTGTTTAAATGTGAGCATTCTGACGGCCTGAGTGAGGAATCTGACGCCACTGTGAGCCTTTTGAAAGACACCACGAACAATTTAACTTACACTATCAGCAGTAAGTTAGATATTATGGATGAAAATTCGGCAACAATGAGCACCGTGGAATCGAGTGTGAGCAATTTGATAGTACGTCTGAACATTCTGAAGGCAACTGTGAGTATTTTGAAGATGAGCACGAACCATTATGTAGGCAATTATGAGCCCTTTGTCCGCAATTATGAACAAAAAGTCGGCAATTATGAGCGTTTTGACGGCACCTGTGAGGCCTTGGTCGGCAATTAAGAATGAAAAGTCGGCAACTATGAGCGTTTTGACGCCTACTGTGATGCCTTGGTCGGCAATTATGAAAGAATGGTCGGCAACTATGAGCACTTTTTCTTTAAATCTGAGCATTCTGACAGCTTGTGTGAGGAATCTGACGGCAACTGTGAGTCTTTTGACAGCAACCATGAACCATTTAACTTACACTATCAGCAGAATGTTAGATATTATGAATGAAAAGTCGGCTATTATGAGCAACGTGGAAGCGAATGTGAGCATTTTGAAAGTACGTGTGAACATTCTGAAGGCAACTATGAGTATTTTGAGGACGAGCACGAACCATTATGTAGGCAACTATGAGCCCTTTGTCCGCAAGAATGAACGGAAATCCGGCAACTATGATTGTTTTACGGCAATTGTGAGGCCTTAGTCGGCAATTATGAACGAATAGTCGGCAACTATGAGCACTTTTTCTTTAAATCTGAGCATTCTAACGGCTTGTGTGAGGAATCTGACGGCAACTGTGAGTCTTTTGACAGCAACCATGAACCATTTAACTTACACTATCAGCAGTAAGTTAGATTTTACGGATGAAAATTCGGCAACTATGAGCACTGTGTAATCGAGTGTGAGTAATTTGAAAGTACGTCTGAACATTCTGAAGACAACCGTGACTATTTTGAAGATGAGCACGAACCATTATGTAGGCAACTATGAGACCTTTGTCCGCAATGATGAACGAAAAGTCGGCAATTATGAGGGTTTTGACGGCACCTGTGAGGCCTTGGTCGGCAATTATGAACGAAAAGTCTGCAACTATGAGCACTTTTTCTTTAAATCTGAGCATTCTGACGGCTTGTGTTACGAATCTGAAGGTAACTGTGTACGTTTTGGCAGCAAAAACGAACCATTTAACTTATATTATCAGCAGTAAGTTACATACTATGGATGAAAATTCGGCAACTATGTGCACCGTGGAATCGAGTGTGAGCAATTTGAAAGTACGTCTGAACATTCTGAAGGCAACTGTGAGTATTTTGAAGATGAGCACGAACCATTATGTAGGCAAATATGAGCACTTTGTACGCAATTATGAACAAAAAGTCGGCAATTATGAGAGTTTTGACGGCACCTGTGAAGCCTTGGTTGGCAATTATGAACGAATGGTCGGCAACTATGAGCACTTTTTCTTTAGATCTGAGCATTCTGACGGCTTGTGTGAGGAATCTGACGGTAACTGTGAGTCTTTTGACAGCAAACATGAACCATTTAACTTATACTATCAGCAGTAACTTAGATATTATGGATGAAAATTCGGCAACAATGAGCACCGTGGAGTCGAGTGTGAGCATTTTGAAAGTACGTGTGAACATTCTGAAGGCAACTATGAGTATTTTGAAGATGAGCACGAAACATTATGTAGGCAACTATGAGCCCTTTGTCCGCAATTAGTAACGAAAAGTCGGCAACTATGAGCGTTTTGACGGCACCTGTGAGGCCTTGGTCGGCAATTATGAATGAAAAGTTGGCAACTATTAGCGTTTTGACGGCTACTGTGATGCCTTGGTCGGCAATTATGAACGAATGGTCGGCAACTATGAGCACTTTTTCTTTAGATCTGAGCATTCTGACGGCTTGTGTGAGGAATCTGACGGCAACTGTGGGTCTTTTGACAGCAACCATGAACCATTTAACTTACACTATCAGCAGTATGTTAGATATTATGAATGAAAAGTCGGCAACTATGAGCAACGTGAAAGCGAGTGTGAGCATTCTGAAAGTACGACTGAACATTCTGAAGGCAACTGTGAGTATTTTGAAGATGAGCACGAACCATTATATAGGCAACTATGAGCCTTTTATCCGCAATTATGAACGAAAAGTCGGCAATTATGAGCGTTTTGCGGCACCTGTGTGCCCTTGGTCGGCAATTATGAACGAAAAGTCAGCAACTATGAGCACTTTTTCTTTAAATGTAAGCATTCTGACGGCCTGAGTGAGGAATCTGACGCCACTGTGAGCCTTTTGGAAGACACCACGAACCATTTAACTTACACTATCAGCAGTAAATTAGATATTATGGATGAAAATTCGGCAACAATGAGCAACGTGGAATCGAGTGTGAGCAATTTGATAGTACGTCTGAACATTCTGAAGGCAACTGTGAGTATTTTGAAGATGAGCAAGAACAATTATGTAGGCAATTATGAGCCCTTTGTCCGCAATTATGAAAAAAAAGTCGGCAATTATGAGCGTTTTGACGGCACCAGTGAGGCCTTGGTCGGCAATTATGAATGAAAAGTCGGGAATTATGAACGAATGGCCGGCAACTATGAGCACTTTTTCTTCAAATCTGAGCATTCTGACGGCTTTTGTGAGGAATCTGACGGCAACTAGGAGTCTTTTGACAGCAACCATGAACCATTTAACTTACACTATCAGCAGTATGTTAGATATTATGAATGAAAAATCGGCAACTAAGAGCAACGTGGAAGCAAGTGTGAGCATTTTGAAAGTACTTTTGAACATTCTGAAGGAAACTGTGACTATTTTGAAGATGAGCACGAACCATTATGTAGGCAACTATGAGCCCTTTGTCCGCAATTAATAACGAAAAATCGGCAACTATGAGCGTTTTGACGGCACCTGTGAGGCCTTCGTCGGCAATTATGAATGAAAAGTCGGCAACTATGAGCGTTTTGACGGCTACTGTGATGCCTTGGTCGGCAATTATGAACGAATGGTCGGCAACTATGAGCAGTTTTTCTTTAAATCTGAGCATTCTGACGGCTTGTGTGAGGATACTGACGGCAACTGTGAGCCTTTTGGCAGCAACCATGAACCATTTAACTTACACTATCAGCAGTAAGTTAGATATTATGGATGAAAATTCGGCAACTATGAGCACCATGTAATCGAGTGTGAGCAATTTGAAAGTACGTCTGAACATTCTGAACGCAACTGTGAGTATTTTGAAGATGAGCACGAACCATTATGTATGCAACTATGAGCCTTTTGTCCGCAATTATGAACGAAAAGTCGGCAATTATGAGCGTTTTGACGGCACCTGTGAGGCCTTGGTCGGCAATTATGAACGAAAAGTCAGCAACTATGAGCACTTTTTCCTTAAATGTGAGCAATCTGACGGCCTGGGTGAGGAATCTGACGCCACTGTGAGCCTTTTGGAATACACCACGAACCATTTAACTTATACTATCAGCAGTAACTTAGATATTATGGATGAAAATTCAGCAACAATGAGCACCGTGGAGTCGAGTGTGAGCACTTTGATAGTACGTCTGAACATTCTGAAGGCAACTGTGAGTGTTTTCAAGATGAGCACGAACCATTATGTAGGCAATTATGAGCCCTTTGTCCGCAATTATGAAAAAAAAGTCGGCAATTATGAGCGTTTTGACGGCACCTGTGAGGCCTTGGTCGGCAATTATGAATGAAAAGTCGGGAATTATAAACGAATGGCCGGCAACTATGAGCACTTTGTCTTTAAATCTGAGCATTCTGACGGCTTTTGTGAGGAATCTGACGGCAACTGTGAGTCTTTTGACAGCAACCATGAACCATTTAACTTACACTATCAGCTGAATGTTAGATATTATGAATGAAAAGTCGGCTACTATGAGCAACGTGGAAGCGAGTTTGAGCATTTTGAAAGTACGAGTGAACATTCTGAAGGCAACTATGAGTATTTTGAAGATGAGCACGAAACATTATGTAGGCAACTATGAGCCCTTTGTCCGCAATTAGTAACGAAAAGTCGGCAACTATGAGTGTTTTGACGGCACCTGTGAGGCCTTGGTCGGCAATTATGAATGAAAAGTTGGCCACTATTAGCGTTTTGACGGCTACTGTGATGCCTTGGTCGGCAATTATGAACGAATGGTCGGCAACTATGAGCACTTTTTCTTTAGATCTGAGCATTCTGACGGCTTGTGTGAGGAATCTGACGGCAACTGTGAGTCTTTTGACAGCAAACATGAACCATTTAACTTATACTATCAGCAGTAACTTAGATATTATGGATGAAAATTCGGCAACAATGAGCACCGTGGAGTCGAGTGTGAGCATTTTGAAAGTACGTGTGAACATTCTGAAGGCAACTATGAGTATTTTGAAGATGAGCACGAAACATTATGTAGGCAACTATGAGCCCTTTGTCCGCAATTAGTAACGAAAAGTCGGCAACTATGAGCGTTTTGACGGCACCTGTGTGGCCTTGGTCGGCAATTATGAATGAAAAGTTGGCAACTATTAGCGTTTTGACGGCTACTGTGATGCCTTGGTCGGCAATTATGAACGAATGGTCGGCAACTATGAGCACTTTTTCTTTAGATCTGAGCATTCTGACGGCTTGTGTGAGGAATCTGACGGCAACTGTGAGTCTTTTGACAGCAACCATGAACCATTTAACTTACACTATCAGCAGTATGTTAGATATTATGAATGAAAAGTCGGCAACTATGAGCAACGTGAAAGCGAGTGTGAGCATTCTGAAAGTACGACTGAACATTCTGAAGGCAACTGTGAGTATTTTGAAGATGAGCACGAACCATTATATAGGCAACTATGAGCCTTTTATCCGCAATTATGAACGAAAAGTCGGCAATTATGAGCGTTTTGCGGCACCTGTGTGCCCTTGGTCGGCAATTATGAACGAAAAGTCAGCAACTATGAGCACTTTTTCTTTAAATGTAAGCATTCTGACGGCCTGAGTGAGGAATCTGACGCCACTGTGAGCCTTTTGGAAGACACCACGAACCATTTAACTTACACTATCAGCAGTAAATTAGATATTATGGATGAAAATTCGGCAACAATGAGCAACGTGGAATCGAGTGTGAGCAATTTGATAGTACGTCTGAACATTCTGAAGGCAACTGTGAGTATTTTGAAGATGAGCAAGAACAATTATGTAGGCAATTATGAGCCCTTTGTCCGCAATTATGAAAAAAAAGTCGGCAATTATGAGCGTTTTGACGGCACCAGTGAGGCCTTGGTCGGCAATTATGAATGAAAAGTCGGGAATTATGAACGAATGGCCGGCAACTATGAGCACTTTTTCTTCAAATCTGAGCATTCTGACGGCTTTTGTGAAGAATCTGACGGCAACTAGGAGTCTTTTGACAGCAACCATGAACCATTTAACTTACACTATCAGCAGTATGTTAGATATTATGAATGAAAAATCGGCAACTAAGAGCAACGTGGAAGCAAGTGTGAGCATTTTGAAAGTACTTTTGAACATTCTGAAGGAAACTGTGACTATTTTGAAGATGAGCACGAACCATTATGTAGGCAACTATGAGCCCTTTGTCCGCAATTAATAACGAAAAGTCGGCAACTATGAGCGTTTTGACGGCACCTGTGAGGCCTTCGTCGGCAATTATGAATGAAAAGTCGGCAACTATGAGCGTTTTGACGGCTACTGTGATGCCTTGGTCGGCAATTATGAACGAATGGTCGGCAACTATGAGCAGTTTTTCTTTAAATCTGAGCATTCTGACGGCTTGTGTGAGGATACTGACGGCAACTGTGAGCCTTTTGGCAGCAACCATGAACCATTTAACTTACACTATCAGCAGTAAGTTAGATATTATGGATGAAAATTCGGCAACTATGAGCACCGTGTAATCGAGTGTGAGCAATTTGAAAGTACGTCTGAACATTCTGAACGCAACTGTGAGTATTTTGAAGATGAGCACGAACCATTATGTATGCAACTATGAGCCTTTTGTCCGCAATTATGAACGAAAAGTCGGCAATTATGAGCGTTTTGACGGCACCTGTGAGGCCTTGGTCGGCAATTATGAACGAAAAGTCAGCAACTATGAGCACTTTTTCCTTAAATGTGAGCAATGTATGGAGGTCGGCAACTATGAGCAGTTTTTCTTTAAATCTGAGCATTCTGACGGCTTGTGTGAGGATACTGACGGCAACTGTGAGCCTTTTGGCAGCAACCATGAACCATTTAACTTACACTATCAGCAGTAAGTTAGATATTATGGATGAAAAATCGGCAACTAAGAGCAACGTGGAAGCGAGTGTGAGCATTTTGAAAGTACGAGTGAACATTCTGAAGGCAACTATGAGTATTTTGAAGATGAGCACGAACCATTATGTAGGCAACTATGAGCCCTTTGTCCGCAATTAGTAACAAAAATCGGCAACTATGAGTGTTTTGACGGCACCTGTGAGGCCTTGGTCGGCAATTATGAATGAAAAGTTGGCCACTATTAGCGTTTTGACGGCTACTGTGATGCCTTGGTCGGCAATTATGAACGAATGGTCGGCAACTATGAGCACTTTTTCTTTAGATCTGAGCATTCTGACGGCTTGTGTGAGGAATCTGACGGCAACTGTGAGTCTTTTCACAGCAAACATGAACCATTTAACTTATACTATCAGCAGTAACTTAGATATTATGGATGATAATTCGGCAACAATGAGCACCGTGGAGTCGAGTGTGAGCATTTTGAAAGTACGTGTGAACATTCTGAAGGCAACTATAAGTATTTTGAAGATGAGCACGAAACATTATGTAGGCAACTATGAGCCCTTTGTCCGCAATTAGTAACGAAAAGTCGGCAACTATGAGCGTTTTGACGGCACCTGTGAGGCCTTGGTCGGCAATTATGAATGAAAAGTTGGCAACTATTAGCGTTTTGACGGCTACTGTGATGCCTTGGTCGGCAATTATGAACGAATGGTCGGCAACTATGAGCAC
The DNA here is from genome assembly GCF_964235325.1 of Thermobia domestica. Taxonomy (NCBI): domain Eukaryota; kingdom Metazoa; phylum Arthropoda; class Insecta; order Zygentoma; family Lepismatidae; genus Thermobia; species Thermobia domestica. Next base: position 311,901,616 of record NC_137459.1, read on the forward strand.
TTTTTCTTTAGATCTGAGCATTCTGACGGCTTGTGTGAGGAATCTGACGGCAACTGTGAGTCTTTTGACAGCAACCATGAACCATTGAACTTACACTATCAGCAGTATGTTAGATATTATGAATGAAAAGTCGGCAACTATGAGCAACGTGAAAGCGAGTGTGAGCATTCTGAAAGTACGACTGAACATTCTCAAGGCAACTGTGAGTATTTTGAAGATGAGCACGAACCATTATATAGGCAACTATTAGCACTTTGTTCGGAATTATGAAAGAAAATTCGGCAAATATGAGCGTTTTGACGGCACCTGTGAGGATTTGGTCGGCAATTATGAACGAAAAGTCAGCAACTATGAGCACTTTTTGTTTAAATGTGAGCATTCTGACGGCCTGAGTGAGGAATCTGACGCCACTGTGAGCCTTTTGAAAGACACCACGAACAATTTAACTTACACTATCAGCAGTAAGTTAGATATTATGGATGAAAATTCGGCAACAATGAGCACCGTGGAATCGAGTGTGAGCAATTTGATAGTACGTCTGAACATTCTGAAGGCAACTGTGAGTATTTTGAAGATGAGCACGAACCATTATGTAGGCAATTATGAGCCCTTTGTCCGCAATTATGAACAAAAAGTCGGCAATTATGAGCGTTTTGACGGCACCTGTGAGGCCTTGGTCGGCAATTAAGAATGAAAAGTCGGCAACTATGAGCGTTTTGACGCCTACTGTGATGCCTTGGTCGGCAATTATGAAAGAATGGTCGGCAACTATGAGCACTTTTTCTTTAAATCTGAGCATTCTGACAGCTTGTGTGAGGAATCTGACGGCAACTGTGAGTCTTTTGACAGCAACCATGAACCATTTAACTTACACTATCAGCAGAATGTTAGATATTATGAATGAAAAGTCGGCTATTATGAGCAACGTGGAAGCGAATGTGAGCATTTTGAAAGTACGTGTGAACATTCTGAAGGCAACTATGAGTATTTTGAGGACGAGCACGAACCATTATGTAGGCAACTATGAGCCCTTTGTCCGCAAGAATGAACGGAAATCCGGCAACTATGATTGTTTTACGGCAATTGTGAGGCCTTAGTCGGCAATTATGAACGAATAGTCGGCAACTATGAGCACTTTTTCTTTAAATCTGAGCATTCTAACGGCTTGTGTGAGGAATCTGACGGCAACTGTGAGTCTTTTGACAGCAACCATGAACCATTTAACTTACACTATCAGCAGTAAGTTAGATTTTACGGATGAAAATTCGGCAACTATGAGCACTGTGTAATCGAGTGTGAGTAATTTGAAAGTACGTCTGAACATTCTGAAGACAACCGTGACTATTTTGAAGATGAGCACGAACCATTATGTAGGCAACTATGAGACCTTTGTCCGCAATGATGAACGAAAAGTCGGCAATTATGAGGGTTTTGACGGCACCTGTGAGGCCTTGGTCGGCAATTATGAACGAAAAGTCTGCAACTATGAGCACTTTTTCTTTAAATCTGAGCATTCTGACGGCTTGTGTTACGAATCTGAAGGTAACTGTGTACGTTTTGGCAGCAAAAACGAACCATTTAACTTATATTATCAGCAGTAAGTTACATACTATGGATGAAAATTCGGCAACTATGTGCACCGTGGAATCGAGTGTGAGCAATTTGAAAGTACGTCTGAACATTCTGAAGGCAACTGTGAGTATTTTGAAGATGAGCACGAACCATTATGTAGGCAAATATGAGCACTTTGTACGCAATTATGAACAAAAAGTCGGCAATTATGAGAGTTTTGACGGCACCTGTGAAGCCTTGGTTGGCAATTATGAACGAATGGTCGGCAACTATGAGCACTTTTTCTTTAGATCTGAGCATTCTGACGGCTTGTGTGAGGAATCTGACGGTAACTGTGAGTCTTTTGACAGCAAACATGAACCATTTAACTTATACTATCAGCAGTAACTTAGATATTATGGATGAAAATTCGGCAACAATGAGCACCGTGGAGTCGAGTGTGAGCATTTTGAAAGTACGTGTGAACATTCTGAAGGCAACTATGAGTATTTTGAAGATGAGCACGAAACATTATGTAGGCAACTATGAGCCCTTTGTCCGCAATTAGTAACGAAAAGTCGGCAACTATGAGCGTTTTGACGGCACCTGTGAGGCCTTGGTCGGCAATTATGAATGAAAAGTTGGCAACTATTAGCGTTTTGACGGCTACTGTGATGCCTTGGTCGGCAATTATGAACGAATGGTCGGCAACTATGAGCACTTTTTCTTTAGATCTGAGCATTCTGACGGCTTGTGTGAGGAATCTGACGGCAACTGTGAGTCTTTTGACAGCAACCATGAACCATTTAACTTACACTATCAGCAGTATGTTAGATATTATGAATGAAAAGTCGGCAACTATGAGCAACGTGAAAGCGAGTGTGAGCATTTTGAAAGTACGACTGAACATTCTGAAGGCAACTGTGAGTATTTTGAAGATGAGCACGAACCATTATATAGGCAAGTATTAGCACTTTGTTCTGAATTATGAAAGAAAATTCGGCAAATATGAGCGTTTTGACGGCACCTGTGAGGCCTTGGTCGGCAATTATGAACGAAAAGTCAGCAACTATGAGCACTTTTTGTTTAAATGTGAGCATTCTGACGGCCTGAGTGAGGAATCTGACGCCACTGTGAGCCTTTTGAAAGACACCACGAACAATTTAACTTACACTATCAGCAGTAAGTTAGATATTATGGATGAAAATTCGGCAACAATGAGCACCGTGGAATCGAGTGTGAGCAATTTGATAGTACGTCTGAACATTCTGAAGGCAACTGTGAGTATTTTGAAGATGAGCACGAACCATTATGTAGGCAATTATGAGCCCTTTGTTCGCAATTATGAACAAAAAGTCGGCAATTATGAGCGTTTTGACGGCACCTGTGAGGCCTTGGTCGGCAATTAAGAATGAAAAGTCGGCAACTATGAGCGTTTTGACGCGTACTGTGATGCCTTGGTCGGCAATTATGAACGAATGGTCGGCAACTATGAGCACTTTTTCTTTAAATCTGAGCATTCTGACAGCTTGTGTGAGGAATCTGACGGCAACTGTGAGTCTTTTGACAGCAACCATGAACCATTTAACTTACACTATCAGCAGAATGTTAGATATTATGAATGAAAAGTCGGCTATTATGAGCAACGTGGAAGCGAATGTGAGCATTTTGAAAGTACGTGTGAACATTCTGAAGGCAACTATGAGTATTTTGAGGATGAGCACGAACCATTATGTAGGCAACTATGAGCCCTTTGTCCGCAAGAATGAACGGAAATCCGGCAACTATGATTGTTTTACGGCAATTGTGAGGCCTTAGTCGGCAATTATGAACGAATAGTCGGCAACTATGAGCACTTTTTCTTTAAATCTGAGCATTCTAACGGCTTGTGTGAGGAATCTGACGGCAACTGTGAGTCTTTTGACAGCAACCATGAACCATTTAACTTACACTATCAGCAGTAAGTTAGATTTTACGGATGAAAATTCGGCAACTATGAGCACTGTGTAATCGAGTGTGAGTAATTTGAAAGTACGTCTGAACATTCTGAAGACAACCGTGACTATTTTGAAGATGAGCACGAACCATTATGTAGGCAACTATGAGACCTTTGTCCGCAATGATGAACGAAAAGTCGGCAATTATGAGGGTTTTGACGGCACCTGTGAGGCCTTGGTCGGCAATTATGAACGAAAAGTCTGCAACTATGAGCACTTTTTCTTTAAATCTTGCATTCTGACGGCTTGTGTTACGAATCTGAAGGTAACTGTGTACGTTTTGGCAGCAAAAACGAACCATTTAACTTATATTATCAGCAGTAAGTTACATACTATGGATGAAAATTCGGCAACTATGTGCACCGTGGAATCGAGTGTGAGTAATTTGAAAGTACGTCTGAACATTCTGAAGGCAACTGTGAGTATTTTGAAGATGAGCACGAACCATTATGTAGGCAAATATGAGCACTTTGTACGCAATTATGAACAAAAAGTCGGCAATTATGAGCGTTTTGACGGCACCTGTGAGGCGTTGCTCCGCAATTATGAACGAAAAGTCAGCGACTATGAGCACTTTTTCATTAAATCTGAGCATTCTGACGGCTTGTGTGAGGAATCTGACAGCAACTGTGAGTCTTGACAGCAACCATGAACCATTCAACTTACACTATCAGCAGTATGATAGATATTATGAATGAAAATTCGGCAACTAAGAGCAACGTGGAAGCGAGTGTGAGCATTTTGAAAGTACGTCTGAACATTCTGAAGGCAACTGTGAGTATTTTGAAGATGAGCACGAACCATTATGTAAGCAACTACGAGCTCTTTTTCCGCAATTAGGAACGAAGAGTCGGCAACTATGAGCGTTTTACGCCACCTGTGAGGCCTTGGTCGGCAATTATGAATGAAAAGTCGGCAACTATGAGCGTTTTGACGGCTACTGTAAGGCTTTGGTCGGCAATTATGAACGAATGATCGGACACTATGAGCACTTTTTCTTTAAATCTAAGCATTCTGACGGCTTGTGTGAGGAATCTGACGGCAACTGTGAGCCTTTTGACTGCAGCCATGAACCATTTATCTTACACTATCAGCAGTATGTAAGATATTATGAATGGAAAGTCGGCAACTATGAGCAGCGTGGAAACGAGTGTGAGCATTTTGAAAGTGTGTTTGAACATTCTGAGGGCAACTGTGAGTATTTTGAAGATGAGCACGAATCATTATGTAGGCAGCTATGAGCCCTTTGTCCGCAATTAGAAACGAAAAGTCGGCAACTATGAGCGTTTTACGGCACCTGTGAGGCCTTGGTCGGCAATTACGAATGAAAGACGGCAACTATGAACGTTTTGACGGCTACTGTGAGGCCTTGGTCGGCAATTATGAACGAATGATCGGCAACTATGAGCACTTTTTCTTTAAATCTGAGCATTCTGACGGCTTGTGTGAGGAATCTGACGGCAACTGTGAGCTTTTTGATAGCAACCATGAACCATTTAACTTACACTATCAGCAGTATGTTAGATATTATGAATGAAAATTCGGCAAATTTGAGCAACGTGGAAGCGAGTGTGAGCATTTTGAAAGTACGACTGAACATTCTGAAGGCAACTGTGAGTATTTTGAAGATGAGCACGAACCATTATTTAGGCAACTATGAGCCCTTTGTCCGCAAATATGAACAAAATTCCGGCTACTATGAGCGTTTTGACGGCACCTGTGAGTCCTTGGTCGGATATTACGAACGAATGGTCGGACCTATGAGCACTTTTTCTTTAAAACTGAGCATTCTGACGGCTTGTGTGAGGAATCTGACGGCAACTGTGAGCCTTTTGACAGACACCATGAACTATTTAACTTACAATATCAGCAGTAAGTTAGATATTATGAATGAAAACTCGGCAACGATTAGCACCGTGGAAGCGAGTGTGAGCATTTTGAAAGTACGTCTGAACATGCTGAAGGCAACTGTGAGTATTCTGAAGATGAGAACGAACCATTATGTAGGCAACTATGAGCCCTTTGTCCGCCAATATGAACGAAAAGTCGGCAATTATGAGCGTTTTGACGGCACCTTTGTGGCCTTGGTCGCCAATTATGAACGAAAAGTCAGCAACTATGAGCACTTTTTCTTTAAATGTGAACATTCCGACGGCTTGTGTAAGGAATCTGACGCCACTGTGAACCTTTTGGCAGCAACCACGAACCATTTAACTTACACTATCCCCAGTAAGTTAGATATTATGGATGAAAATTCGGCAACTATGAGCACCGTGGAATCGAGTGTGAGCAATTTGAAAGTACGTCTGAACATTCTGAAGGCAACTGTGAGTATTTTGCAGATGAGCACGATCCATTATGTATGCAATTATGAGCCCTTCGTCCGCAATTATGAACGAAAATTCGGCAATTATGAGCGTTTTGACAGCAACCATGAACCATTTAACTTACAATATCAGCAGTATGTTAGATATTACGAATGAAAAGTCGGCAACTATGAGCAACGTGGAAACGAGTGTGAGCATTTTGAAAGTATGTCTGAACATTCTGAGGGTAACTGTGAGTCTTTTGAAGATGAGAACGAATCATTATGTAGGCAACAATGAGCCCTTTGTCCGCAATTAGAAACGAAAAGTCGGCAACTATGAGTGTTTTGACAGCAACTATGAACCATTTAACTTACACTATCAGCAGTATGTTAGATATTATGAATGAAAAGTCGGTAACTATGAGCAGCGTGGAAACGAGTGTGAGCAATTTGAAAGTACGTCTGAACATTCTGAAGGCAACTGTGAGTATTTTGCAGATGAGCACGAACCATTATGTAGGCAATTATGAGCCCTTCGTCCGCAATTATGAACGAAAATTCGGCAATTATGAGCGTTTTACGGCACCTGTGAGTCCTTGGTCGGCAATTACGAATGAAAGACGGCAACTATGAACGTTTTGAGGGCTACTGTGAGGCCTTGGTCGGCAATTATGAACGAAAAGTCAGCAACTATGAGCACTTTTTCTTTAAATGTGAACATTCCGACGGCTTGTGTGAGGAATCTGACGCCACTGTGAACCTTTTGGCAGCAACCACGAACCATTTAACTTACACTATCCCCAGTAAGTTAGATATTATGGATGAAAATTCGGCAACTATGAGCACCGTGGAATCGAGTGTGAGCAATTTGAAAGTACGACTGAACATTCTGAAGGCAACTGTGAGTATTTTGAAGATGAGCACGAACCATTATGTAGGCAATTATGAGCCCTTTGTCCGCAAATATGAACAAAATTCCGGCTACTATGAGCGTTTTGACAGCACCTGTGAGTCCTTGGTCGGATATTACGAACGAATGGTCGGACCTATGAGCACTTTTTCTTTAAAACTGAGCATTCTGACGGCTTGTGTGAGAAATCTGACGGCAACTGTGAGCCTTTTGACACACACAATGAACTATTTAACTTACAATATCAGCAGTAAGTTAGATATTATGAATGAAAACTCGGCAACGATTAGCACCGTGGAAGCGAGTGTGAGCATTTTGAAAGTACGTCTGAACATGCTGAAGGCAACTGTGAGTATTCTGAAGATAAGAACGAACCATTATGTAGGCAACTATGAGCCCTTTGTCCGCCAATATGAACGAAAAGTCGGCAATTATGAGCGTTTTGACGGCACCTTTGTGGCCTTGGTCGGCAATTATGAACGAAAAGTCAGCAACTATGAGCACTTTTTCTTTAAATGTGAACATTCCGACGGCTTGTGTGAGGAATCTGACGCCACTGTGAACCTTTTGGCAGCAACCACGAACCATTTAACTTACACTATCCCCAGTAAGTTAGATATTATGGATGAAAATTCGGCAACTATGAGCACCGTGGAATCGAGTGTGAGCAATTTGAAAGTACGTCTGAACATTCTGAAGGCAACTGTGAGTATTTTGCAGATGAGCACGAACCATTATGTAGGCAATTATGAGCCCTTCGTCCGCAATTATGAACGAAAATTCGGCAATTATGAGCGTTTTGACAGCAACCATGAACCATTTAACTTACAATATCAGCAGTATGTTAGATACTACGAATGAAAAGTCGGCAACTATGAGCAACGTGGAAACGAGTGTGAGCATTTTGAAAGTATGTCTGAACATTATGAGGGTGACTGTGAGTATTTTGAAGATGAGAACGAATCATTATGTAGGCAACAATGAGCCCTTTGTCCGCAATTAGAAACGAAAAGTCAGCAACTATGAGTGTTTTACGGCACCTGTGAGGCCTTGGTCGGCAATTACGAATCAAAGACGGCAACTATGAACATCTTGACGGCTACTGTGACGCCATGGTCGGCAATTATGAACGAATGAACGGCAACAATGAGCACTTTTTCTTTAAATCTGAGCATTCCGACGGCTTGTGTGAAAAATCTGACGGCAACTGTGAGCCTTTTGACAGCAACCCTGAACCATTTAACTTACACTATCAGCAGTATGCTAGATATTATGAATGGAAAGTTTGCAACTAAGAGCAACGTGGAAGCGAGTGTGAGTATTTTCAAAGTACGTTTGAACATTCTGAACGCAACTGTGAGTATCTTGAAGATGAGCACGAACCATTATGTAGGCACCTATGAGCCCTTTGTCCGCAATTAGTAACGAAAGTCGGCAACTATGAGCGTTCTGACGGCACCTGTGAGGCCTTGGTCGGCAATTATGAATGAAAAGTCGGCAACTATGAGCGTTTTGACGGCTACTGTGATGACTTGGTCGGCAATTATGAACGAATGGTCGGCAACTATGAGCATTTTTTCTTTAAATCTGAGCATTCTGACGGCTTGTGTGAGGAATCTGACGGCAACTGTGTCTTTTGACAGCAACCATGAACCATTTAACTTACACTATCAGCAGTATGTTAGATATTATGAATGAAAGTCGGCAACTATGTGCATCGTGGAAGCGAGTGTGAGCATTTTGAAAGTACGTGTGAACATTCTGAACGCAACTGTTAGTATTTTGAAGATGAGCACGAACCATTATGTAGGCAACTATGAGACCTTTGTCTGCAAATATGAACGAAAATCCGGCAACTATGAGCGCTTTAACGGCACCTGTGAGGCCTTGGTCGGCAATTATGAACGAATGGTCGGCAACTATGAGCACTTTTTCTTTAAATCTGAGCATTCTGACGGCTTGTGTGAGGAATCTGTAACCAACTGTGAGCCTTTTGACAGCAACCATGAACGATTTAACTTACAATATCAGCAGTAAGTTAGATATTATGAATGAAAGTCGGCAACTATGTGCATCGTGGAAGCGAGTGTGAGCATTTTAAAAGTACGTCTGAACATTCTGAAGGCAACTGTGAGTATTTTGAAGATGAGAACGAACCATTATGTAGGCAATTATGAGCCCTTTGTTCGCAATTATGAACGAAAAGTCTGCAATTATGAGCGTTTTGACGGCACACTTGAGGCCTTGGTCGGCAATTATGAACGAAAATCCGGCAACTATGAGCGTTTTAACGGCACCTGTGAGGCCTTGGTCGGCAATTATGAACGAATGGTCGGCAACTATGAACACATTCTCTTTAAATGTGAGCATTCTGACGGCTTCTGTGAGGAATCTGACGCCACTGTGATCCTTTTGGCAGCAACCACGAACCATTTAACTTACACTATCCCCAGTAACTTAGATATTATGGATGAAAATTCGGCAACTATGAGCACCGTGGAATCGACTGTGAGCAATTTGAAAGTACGTCTGAACATTCTGAAGTCAACTGTGAGTATTTTGCAGATGAGCACGAACCATTATGTAGGCAATTATGAGCCCTTTGTCCGCAATTATGAACGAAAAGTCGGCAATTACGAGCGTTTTGACAGCAACCATGAACCATTTAACTTACACTATCAGCAGTATCTTAGATATTATGAATGAAAAGTCGGCAACTATGAGCAACGTGGAAACGAGTGTAAGCATTTTGAAAGTATGTCTGAACATTGTGAGGGCAACTGTGAGTATTTTGAAGATGAGCACGAATCATTATGTAGGCAACTATGAGCCTTTTGTCCGCAATTAGAAACGAAAAGTCGGCAACTATGAGCGTTTTACGGCACCTGTGAGGCCTTGGTCGGCAATTATGAACGAATGGTCGGCAACTATGAGCACTTTTTCTTTAAATGTGAGCATTCTGACGGCTTGTGTGAGGATACTGACGGCAACTGTGAGCCTTTTGGCAGCAACCATGAACCATTTAACTTACACTATCAGCAGTAAGTTAGATATTATGGATGAAAATTCGGCAACTATGAGCACCGTGTAATCGAGTGTGAGCAATTTGAAAGTACGTCTGAACATTCTGAACGCAACTGTGAGTATTTTGAAGATGAGCACGAACCATTATGTATGCAACTATGAGCCTTTTGTCCGCAATTATGAACGAAAAGTCGGCAATTATGAGCGTTTTGACGGCACCTGTGAGGCCTTGGTCGGCAATTATGAACGAAAAGTCAGCAACTATGAGCACTTTTTCCTTAAATGTGAGCAATGTATGGAGGTCGGCAACTATGAGCAGTTTTTCTTTAAATCTGAGCATTCTGACGGCTTGTGTGAGGATACTGACGGCAACTGTGAGCCTTTTGGCAGCAACCATGAACCATTTAACTTACACTATCAGCAGTAAGTTAGATATTATGGATGAAAAATCGGCAACTAAGAGCAACGTGGAAGCGAGTGTGAGCATTTTGAAAGTACGAGTGAACATTCTGAAGGCAACTATGAGTATTTTGAAGATGAGCACGAACCATTATGTAGGCAACTATGAGCCCTTTGTCCGCAATTAGTAACAAAAATCGGCAACTATGAGTGTTTTGACGGCACCTGTGAGGCCTTGGTCGGCAATTATGAATGAAAAGTTGGCCACTATTAGCGTTTTGACGGCTACTGTGATGCCTTGGTCGGCAATTATGAACGAATGGTCGGCAACTATGAGCACTTTTTCTTTAGATCTGAGCATTCTGACGGCTTGTGTGAGGAATCTGACGGCAACTGTGAGTCTTTTCACAGCAAACATGAACCATTTAACTTATACTATCAGCAGTAACTTAGATATTATGGATGATAATTCGGCAACAATGAGCACCGTGGAGTCGAGTGTGAGCATTTTGAAAGTACGTGTGAACATTCTGAAGGCAACTATAAGTATTTTGAAGATGAGCACGAAACATTATGTAGGCAACTATGAGCCCTTTGTCCGCAATTAGTAACGAAAAGTCGGCAACTATGAGCGTTTTGACGGCACCTGTGAGGCCTTGGTCGGCAATTATGAATGAAAAGTTGGCAACTATTAGCGTTTTGACGGCTACTGTGATGCCTTGGTCGGCAATTATGAACGAATGGTCGGCAACTATGAGCACTTTTTCTTTAGATCTGAGCATTCTGACGGCTTGTGTGAGGAATCTGACGGCAACTGTGAGTCTTTTGACAGCAACCATGAACCATTGAACTTACACTATCAGCAGTATGTTAGATATTATGAATGAAAAGTCGGCAACTATGAGCAACGTGAAAGCGAGTGTGAGCATTCTGAAAGTACGACTGAACATTCTCAAGGCAACTGTGAGTATTTTGAAGATGAGCACGAACCATTATATAGGCAACTATTAGCACTTTGTTCGGAATTATGAAAGAAAATTCGGCAAATATGAGCGTTTTGACGGCACCTGTGAGGATTTGGTCGGCAATTATGAACGAAAAGTCAGCAACTATGAGCACTTTTTGTTTAAATGTGAGCATTCTGACGGCCTGAGTGAGGAATCTGACGCCACTGTGAGCCTTTTGAAAGACACCACGAACAATTTAACTTACACTATCAGCAGTAAGTTAGATATTATGGATGAAAATTCGGCAACAATGAGCACCGTGGAATCGAGTGTGAGCAATTTGATAGTACGTCTGAACATTCTGAAGGCAACTGTGAGTATTTTGAAGATGAGCACGAACCATTATGTAGGCAATTATGAGCCCTTTGTCCGCAATTATGAACAAAAAGTCGGCAATTATGAGCGTTTTGACGGCACCTGTGAGGCCTTGGTCGGCAATTAAGAATGAAAAGTCGGCAACTATGAGCGTTTTGACGCCTACTGTGATGCCTTGGTCGGCAATTATGAAAGAATGGTCGGCAACTATGAGCACTTTTTCTTTAAATCTGAGCATTCTGACAGCTTGTGTGAGGAATCTGACGGCAACTGTGAGTCTTTTGACAGCAACCATGAACCATTTAACTTACACTATCAGCAGAATGTTAGATATTATGAATGAAAAGTCGGCTATTATGAGCAACGTGGAAGCGAATGTGAGCATTTTGAAAGTACGTGTGAACATTCTGAAGGCAACTATGAGTATTTTGAGGACGAGCACGAACCATTATGTAGGCAACTATGAGCCCTTTGTCCGCAAGAATGAACGGAAATCCGGCAACTATGATTGTTTTACGGCAATTGTGAGGCCTTAGTCGGCAATTATGAACGAATAGTCGGCAACTATGAGCACTTTTTCTTTAAATCTGAGCATTCTAACGGCTTGTGTGAGGAATCTGACGGCAACTGTGAGTCTTTTGACAGCAACCATGAACCATTTAACTTACACTATCAGCAGTAAGTTAGATTTTACGGATGAAAATTCGGCAACTATGAGCACTGTGTAATCGAGTGTGAGTAATTTGAAAGTACGTCTGAACATTCTGAAGACAACCGTGACTATTTTGAAGATGAGCACGAACCATTATGTAGGCAACTATGAGACCTTTGTCCGCAATGATGAACGAAAAGTCGGCAATTATGAGGGTTTTGACGGCACCTGTGAGGCCTTGGTCGGCAATTATGAACGAAAAGTCTGCAACTATGAGCACTTTTTCTTTAAATCTGAGCATTCTGACGGCTTGTGTTACGAATCTGAAGGTAACTGTGTACGTTTTGGCAGCAAAAACGAACCATTTAACTTATATTATCAGCAGTAAGTTACATACTATGGATGAAAATTCGGCAACTATGTGCACCGTGGAATCGAGTGTGAGCAATTTGAAAGTACGTCTGAACATTCTGAAGGCAACTGTGAGTATTTTGAAGATGAGCACGAACCATTATGTAGGCAAATATGAGCACTTTGTACGCAATTATGAACAAAAAGTCGGCAATTATGAGAGTTTTGACGGCACCTGTGAAGCCTTGGTTGGCAATTATGAACGAATGGTCGGCAACTATGAGCACTTTTTCTTTAGATCTGAGCATTCTGACGGCTTGTGTGAGGAATCTGACGGTAACTGTGAGTCTTTTGACAGCAAACATGAACCATTTAACTTATACTATCAGCAGTAACTTAGATATTATGGATGAAAATTCGGCAACAATGAGCACCGTGGAGTCGAGTGTGAGCATTTTGAAAGTACGTGTGAACATTCTGAAGGCAACTATGAGTATTTTGAAGATGAGCACGAAACATTATGTAGGCAACTATGAGCCCTTTGTCCGCAATTAGTAACGAAAAGTCGGCAACTATGAGCGTTTTGACGGCACCTGTGAGGCCTTGGTCGGCAATTATGAATGAAAAGTTGGCAACTATTAGCGTTTTGACGGCTACTGTGATGCCTTGGTCGGCAATTATGAACGAATGGTCGGCAACTATGAGCACTTTTTCTTTAGATCTGAGCATTCTGACGGCTTGTGTGAGGAATCTGACGGCAACTGTGAGTCTTTTGACAGCAACCATGAACCATTTAACTTACACTATCAGCAGTATGTTAGATATTATGAATGAAAAGTCGGCAACTATGAGCAACGTGAAAGCGAGTGTGAGCATTTTGAAAGTACGACTGAACATTCTGAAGGCAACTGTGAGTATTTTGAAGATGAGCACGAACCATTATATAGGCAAGTATTAGCACTTTGTTCTGAATTATGAAAGAAAATTCGGCAAATATGAGCGTTTTGACGGCACCTGTGAGGCCTTGGTCGGCAATTATGAACGAAAAGTCAGCAACTATGAGCACTTTTTGTTTAAATGTGAGCATTCTGACGGCCTGAGTGAGGAATCTGACGCCACTGTGAGCCTTTTGAAAGACACCACGAACAATTTAACTTACACTATCAGCAGTAAGTTAGATATTATGGATGAAAATTCGGCAACAATGAGCACCGTGGAATCGAGTGTGAGCAATTTGATAGTACGTCTGAACATTCTGAAGGCAACTGTGAGTATTTTGAAGATGAGCACGAACCATTATGTAGGCAATTATGAGCCCTTTGTTCGCAATTATGAACAAAAAGTCGGCAATTATGAGCGTTTTGACGGCACCTGTGAGGCCTTGGTCGGCAATTAAGAATGAAAAGTCGGCAACTATGAGCGTTTTGACGCGTACTGTGATGCCTTGGTCGGCAATTATGAACGAATGGTCGGCAACTATGAGCACTTTTTCTTTAAATCTGAGCATTCTGACAGCTTGTGTGAGGAATCTGACGGCAACTGTGAGTCTTTTGACAGCAACCATGAACCATTTAACTTACACTATCAGCAGAATGTTAGATATTATGAATGAAAAGTCGGCTATTATGAGCAACGTGGAAGCGAATGTGAGCATTTTGAAAGTACGTGTGAACATTCTGAAGGCAACTATGAGTATTTTGAGGATGAGCACGAACCATTATGTAGGCAACTATGAGCCCTTTGTCCGCAAGAATGAACGGAAATCCGGCAACTATGATTGTTTTACGGCAATTGTGAGGCCTTAGTCGGCAATTATGAACGAATAGTCGGCAACTATGAGCACTTTTTCTTTAAATCTGAGCATTCTAACGGCTTGTGTGAGGAATCTGACGGCAACTGTGAGTCTTTTGACAGCAACCATGAACCATTTAACTTACACTATCAGCAGTAAGTTAGATTTTACGGATGAAAATTCGGCAACTATGAGCACTGTGTAATCGAGTGTGAGTAATTTGAAAGTACGTCTGAACATTCTGAAGACAACCGTGACTATTTTGAAGATGAGCACGAACCATTATGTAGGCAACTATGAGACCTTTGTCCGCAATGATGAACGAAAAGTCGGCAATTATGAGGGTTTTGACGGCACCTGTGAGGCCTTGGTCGGCAATTATGAACGAAAAGTCAGCAACTATGAGCACTTTTTCCTTAAATGTGAGCAATCTGACGGCCTGGGTGAGGAATCTGACGCCACTGTGAGCCTTTTGGAATACACCACGAACCATTTAACTTATACTATCAGCAGTAACTTAGATATTATGAATGAAAAGTCGGCTACTATGAGCAACGTGGAAGCGAGTTTGAGCATTTTGAAAGTACGAGTGAACATTCTGAAGGCAACTATGAGTATTTTGAAGATGAGCACGAAACATTATGTAGGCAACTATGAGCCCTTTGTCCGCAATTAGTAACGAAAAGTCGGCAACTATGAGTGTTTTGACGGCACCTGTGAGGCCTTGGTCGGCAATTATGAATGAAAAGTTGGCCACTATTAGCGTTTTGACGGCTACTGTGATGCCTTGGTCGGCAATTATGAACGAATGGTCGGCAACTATGAGCACTTTTTCTTTAGATCTGAGCATTCTGACGGCTTGTGTGAGGAATCTGACGGCAACTGTGAGTCTTTTGACAGCAAACATGAACCATTTAACTTATACTATCAGCAGTAACTTAGATATTATGGATGAAAATTCGGCAACAATGAGCACCGTGGAGTCGAGTGTGAGCATTTTGAAAGTACGTGTGAACATTCTGAAGGCAACTATGAGTATTTTGAAGATGAGCACGAAACATTATGTAGGCAACTATGAGCCCTTTGTCCGCAATTAGTAACGAAAAGTCGGCAACTATGAGCGTTTTGACGGCACCTGTGAGGCCTTGGTCGGCAATTATGAATGAAAAGTTGGCAACTATTAGCGTTTTGACGGCTACTGTGATGCCTTGGTCGGCAATTATGAACGAATGGTCGGCAACTATGAGCACTTTTTCTTTAGATCTGAGCATTCTGACGGCTTGTGTGAGGAATCTGACGGCAACTGTGAGTCTTTTGACAGCAACCATGAACCATTTAACTTACACTATCAGCAGTATGTTAGATATTATGAATGAAAAGTCGGCAACTATGAGCAACGTGAAAGCGAGTGTGAGCATTCTGAAAGTACGACTGAACATTCTGAAGGCAACTGTGAGTATTTTGAAGATGAGCACGAACCATTATATAGGCAACTATGAGCCTTTTATCCGCAATTATGAACGAAAAGTCGGCAATTATGAGCGTTTTGCGGCACCTGTGTGCCCTTGGTCGGCAATTATGAACGAAAAGTCAGCAACTATGAGCACTTTTTCTTTAAATGTAAGCATTCTGACGGCCTGAGTGAGGAATCTGACGCCACTGTGAGCCTTTTGGAAGACACCACGAACCATTTAACTTACACTATCAGCAGTAAATTAGATATTATGGATGAAAATTCGGCAACAATGAGCAACGTGGAATCGAGTGTGAGCAATTTGATAGTACGTCTGAACATTCTGAAGGCAACTGTGAGTATTTTGAAGATGAGCAAGAACAATTATGTAGGCAATTATGAGCCCTTTGTCCGCAATTATGAAAAAAAAGTCGGCAATTATGAGCGTTTTGACGGCACCAGTGAGGCCTTGGTCGGCAATTATAAATGAAAAGTCGGGAATTATGAACGAATGGCCGGCAACTATGAGCACTTTTTCTTCAAATCTGAGCATTCTGACGGCTTTTGTGAGGAATCTGACGGCAACTAGGAGTCTTTTGACAGCAACCATGAACCATTTAACTTACACTATCAGCAGTATGTTAGATATTATGAATGAAAAATCGGCAACTAAGAGCAACGTGGAAGCAAGTGTGAGCATTTTGAAAGTACTTTTGAACATTCTGAAGGAAACTGTGACTATTTTGAAGATGAGCACGAACCATTATGTAGGCAACTATGAGCCCTTTGTCCGCAATTAATAACGAAAAATCGGCAACTATGAGCGTTTTGACGGCACCTGTGAGGCCTTCGTCGGCAATTATGAATGAAAAGTCGGCAACTATGAGCGTTTTGACGGCTACTGTGATGCCTTGGTCGGCAATTATGAACGAATGGTCGGCAACTATGAGCAGTTTTTCTTTAAATCTGAGCATTCTGACGGCTTGTGTGAGGATACTGACGGCAACTGTGAGCCTTTTGGCAGCAACCATGAACCATTTAACTTACACTATCAGCAGTAAGTTAGATATTATGGATGAAAATTCGGCAACTATGAGCACCATGTAATCGAGTGTGAGCAATTTGAAAGTACGTCTGAACATTCTGAACGCAACTGTGAGTATTTTGAAGATGAGCACGAACCATTATGTATGCAACTATGAGCCTTTTGTCCGCAATTATGAACGAAAAGTCGGCAATTATGAGCGTTTTGACGGCACCTGTGAGGCCTTGGTCGGCAATTATGAACGAAAAGTCAGCAACTATGAGCACTTTTTCCTTAAATGTGAGCAATCTGACGGCCTGGGTGAGGAATCTGACGCCACTGTGAGCCTTTTGGAATACACCACGAACCATTTAACTTATACTATCAGCAGTAACTTAGATATTATGGATGAAAATTCAGCAACAATGAGCACCGTGGAGTCGAGTGTGAGCACTTTGATAGTACGTCTGAACATTCTGAAGGCAACTGTGAGTGTTTTCAAGATGAGCACGAACCATTATGTAGGCAATTATGAGCCCTTTGTCCGCAATTATGAAAAAAAAAGTCGGCAATTATGAGCGTTTTGACGGCACCTGTGAGGCCTTGGTCGGCAATTATGAATGAAAAGTCGGGAATTATAAACGAATGGCCGGCAACTATGAGCACTTTGTCTTTAAATCTGAGCATTCTGACGGCTTTTGTGAGGAATCTGACGGCAACTGTGAGTCTTTTGACAGCAACCATGAACCATTTAACTTACACTATCAGCTGAATGTTAGATATTATGAATGAAAAGTCGGCTACTATGAGCAACGTGGAAGCGAGTTTGAGCATTTTGAAAGTACGAGTGAACATTCTGAAGGCAACTATGAGTATTTTGAAGATGAGCACGAAACATTATGTAGGCAACTATGAGCCCTTTGTCCGCAATTAGTAACGAAAAGTCGGCAACTATGAGTGTTTTGACGGCACCTGTGAGGCCTTGGTCGGCAATTATGAATGAAAAGTTGGCCACTATTAGCGTTTTGACGGCTACTGTGATGCCTTGGTCGGCAATTATGAACGAATGGTCGGCAACTATGAGCACTTTTTCTTTAGATCTGAGCATTCTGACGGCTTGTGTGAGGAATCTGACGGCAACTGTGAGTCTTTTGACAGCAAACATGAACCATTTAACTTATACTATCAGCAGTAACTTAGATATTATGGATGAAAATTCGGCAACAATGAGCACCGTGGAGTCGAGTGTGAGCATTTTGAAAGTACGTGTGAACATTCTGAAGGCAACTATGAGTATTTTGAAGATGAGCACGAAACATTATGTAGGCAACTATGAGCCCTTTGTCCGCAATTAGTAACGAAAAGTCGGCAACTATGAGCGTTTTGACGGCACCTGTGTGGCCTTGGTCGGCAATTATGAATGAAAAGTTGGCAACTATTAGCGTTTTGACGGCTACTGTGATGCCTTGGTCGGCAATTATGAACGAATGGTCGGCAACTATGAGCACTTTTTCTTTAGATCTGAGCATTCTGACGGCTTGTGTGAGGAATCTGACGGCAACTGTGAGTCTTTTGACAGCAACCATGAACCATTTAACTTACACTATCAGCAGTATGTTAGATATTATGAATGAAAAGTCGGCAACTATGAGCAACGTGAAAGCGAGTGTGAGCATTCTGAAAGTACGACTGAACATTCTGAAGGCAACTGTGAGTATTTTGAAGATGAGCACGAACCATTATATAGGCAACTATGAGCCTTTTATCCGCAATTATGAACGAAAAGTCGGCAATTATGAGCGTTTTGCGGCACCTGTGTGCCCTTGGTCGGCAATTATGAACGAAAAGTCAGCAACTATGAGCACTTTTTCTTTAAATGTAAGCATTCTGACGGCCTGAGTGAGGAATCTGACGCCACTGTGAGCCTTTTGGAAGACACCACGAACCATTTAACTTACACTATCAGCAGTAAATTAGATATTATGGATGAAAATTCGGCAACAATGAGCAACGTGGAATCGAGTGTGAGCAATTTGATAGTACGTCTGAACATTCTGAAGGCAACTGTGAGTATTTTGAAGATGAGCAAGAACAATTATGTAGGCAATTATGAGCCCTTTGTCCGCAATTATGAAAAAAAAGTCGGCAATTATGAGCGTTTTGACGGCACCAGTGAGGCCTTGGTCGGCAATTATGAATGAAAAGTCGGGAATTATGAACGAATGGCCGGCAACTATGAGCACTTTTTCTTCAAATCTGAGCATTCTGACGGCTTTTGTGAAGAATCTGACGGCAACTAGGAGTCTTTTGACAGCAACCATGAACCATTTAACTTACACTATCAGCAGTATGTTAGATATTATGAATGAAAAATCGGCAACTAAGAGCAACGTGGAAGCAAGTGTGAGCATTTTGAAAGTACTTTTGAACATTCTGAAGGAAACTGTGACTATTTTGAAGATGAGCACGAACCATTATGTAGGCAACTATGAGCCCTTTGTCCGCAATTAATAACGAAAAGTCGGCAACTATGAGCGTTTTGACGGCACCTGTGAGGCCTTCGTCGGCAATTATGAATGAAAAGTCGGCAACTATGAGCGTTTTGACGGCTACTGTGATGCCTTGGTCGGCAATTATGAACGAATGGTCGGCAACTATGAGCAGTTTTTCTTTAAATCTGAGCATTCTGACGGCTTGTGTGAGGATACTGACGGCAACTGTGAGCCTTTTGGCAGCAACCATGAACCATTTAACTTACACTATCAGCAGTAAGTTAGATATTATGGATGAAAATTCGGCAACTATGAGCACCGTGTAATCGAGTGTGAGCAATTTGAAAGTACGTCTGAACATTCTGAACGCAACTGTGAGTATTTTGAAGATGAGCACGAACCATTATGTATGCAACTATGAGCCTTTTGTCCGCAATTATGAACGAAAAGTCGGCAATTATGAGCGTTTTGACGGCACCTGTGAGGCCTTGGTCGGCAATTATGAACGAAAAGTCAGCAACTATGAGCACTTTTTCCTTAAATGTGAGCAATGTATGGAGGTCGGCAACTATGAGCAGTTTTTCTTTAAATCTGAGCATTCTGACGGCTTGTGTGAGGATACTGACGGCAACTGTGAGCCTTTTGGCAGCAACCATGAACCATTTAACTTACACTATCAGCAGTAAGTTAGATATTATGGATGAAAAATCGGCAACTAAGAGCAACGTGGAAGCGAGTGTGAGCATTTTGAAAGTACGAGTGAACATTCTGAAGGCAACTATGAGTATTTTGAAGATGAGCACGAACCATTATGTAGGCAACTATGAGCCCTTTGTCCGCAATTAGTAACAAAAATCGGCAACTATGAGTGTTTTGACGGCACCTGTGAGGCCTTGGTCGGCAATTATGAATGAAAAGTTGGCCACTATTAGCGTTTTGACGGCTACTGTGATGCCTTGGTCGGCAATTATGAACGAATGGTCGGCAACTATGAGCACTTTTTCTTTAGATCTGAGCATTCTGACGGCTTGTGTGAGGAATCTGACGGCAACTGTGAGTCTTTTCACAGCAAACATGAACCATTTAACTTATACTATCAGCAGTAACTTAGATATTATGGATGATAATTCGGCAACAATGAGCACCGTGGAGTCGAGTGTGAGCATTTTGAAAGTACGTGTGAACATTCTGAAGGCAACTATAAGTATTTTGAAGATGAGCACGAAACATTATGTAGGCAACTATGAGCCCTTTGTCCGCAATTAGTAACGAAAAGTCGGCAACTATGAGCGTTTTGACGGCACCTGTGAGGCCTTGGTCGGCAATTATGAATGAAAAGTTGGCAACTATTAGCGTTTTGACGGCTACTGTGATGCCTTGGTCGGCAATTATGAACGAATGGTCGGCAACTATGAGCACTTTTTCTTTAGATCTGAGCATTCTGACGGCTTGTGTGTGGAATCTGACGGCAACTGTGAGTCTTTTGACAGCAACCATGAACCATTGAACTTACACTATCAGCAGTATGTTAGATATTATGAATGAAAAGTCGGCAACTATGAGCAACGTGAAAGCGAGTGTGAGCATTCTGAAAGTACGACTGAACATTCTCAAGGCAACTGTGAGTATTTTGAAGATGAGCACGAACCATTATATAGGCAACTATTAGCACTTTGTTCGGAATTATGAAAGAAAATTCGGCAAATATGAGCGTTTTGACGGCACCTGTGAGGATTTGGTCGGCAATTATGAACGAAAAGTCAGCAACTATGAGCACTTTTTGTTTAAATGTGAGCATTCTGACGGCCTGAGTGAGGAATCTGACGCCACTGTGAGCCTTTTGAAAGACACCACGAACAATTTAACTTACACTATCAGCAGTAAGTTAGATATTATGGATGAAAATTCGGCAACAATGAGCACCGTGGAATCGAGTGTGAGCAATTTGATAGTACGTCTGAACATTCTGAAGGCAACTGTGAGTATTTTGAAGATGAGCACGAACCATTATGTAGGCAATTATGAGCCCTTTGTCCGCAATTATGAACAAAAAGTCGGCAATTATGAGCGTTTTGACGGCACCTGTGAGGCCTTGGTCGGCAATTAAGAATGAAAAGTCGGCAACTATGAGCGTTTTTACGCCTACTGTGATGCCTTGGTCGGCAATTATGAAAGAATGGTCGGCAACTATGAGCACTTTTTCTTTAAATCTGAGCATTCTGACAGCTTGTGTGAGGAATCTGACGGCAACTGTGAGTCTTTTGACAGCAACCATGAACCATTTAACTTACACTATCAGCAGAATGTTAGATATTATGAATGAAAAGTCGGCTATTATGAGCAACGTGGAAGCGAATGTGAGCATTTTGAAAGTACGTGTGAACATTCTGAAGGCAACTATGAGTATTTTGAGGACGAGCACGAACCATTATGTAGGCAACTATGAGCCCTTTGTCCGCAAGAATGAACGGAAATCCGGCAACTATGATTGTTTTACGGCAATTGTGAGGCCTTAGTCGGCAATTATGAACGAATAGTCGGCAACTATGAGCACTTTTTCTTTAAATCTGAGCATTCTAACGGCTTGTGTGAGGAATCTGACGGCAACTGTGAGTCTTTTGACAGCAACCATGAACCATTTAACTTACACTATCAGCAGTAAGTTAGATTTTACGGATGAAAATTCGGCAACTATGAGCACTGTGTAATCGAGTGTGAGTAATTTGAAAGTACGTCTGAACATTCTGAAGACAACCGTGACTATTTTGAAGATGAGCACGAACCATTATGTAGGCAACTATGAGACCTTTGTCCGCAATGATGAACGAAAAGTCGGCAATTATGAGGGTTTTGACGGCACCTGTGAGGCCTTGGTCGGCAATTATGAACGAAAAGTCTGCAACTATGAGCACTTTTTCTTTAAATCTGAGCATTCTGACGGCTTGTGTTACGAATCTGAAGGTAACTGTGTACGTTTTGGCAGCAAAAACGAACCATTTAACTTATATTATCAGCAGTAAGTTACATACTATGGATGAAAATTCGGCAACTATGTGCACCGTGGAATCGAGTGTGAGCAATTTGAAAGTACGTCTGAACATTCTGAAGGCAACTGTGAGTATTTTGAAGATGAGCACGAACCATTATGTAGGCAAATATGAGCACTTTGTACGCAATTATGAACAAAAAGTCGGCAATTATGAGAGTTTTGACGGCACCTGTGAAGCCTTGGTTGGCAATTATGAACGAATGGTCGGCAACTATGAGCACTTTTTCTTTAGATCTGAGCATTCTGACGGCTTGTGTGAGGAATCTGACGGTAACTGTGAGTCTTTTGACAGCAAACATGAACCATTTAACTTATACTATCAGCAGTAACTTAGATATTATGGATGAAAATTCGGCAACAATGAGCACCGTGGAGTCGAGTGTGAGCATTTTGAAAGTACGTGTGAACATTCTGAAGGCAACTATGAGTATTTTGAAGATGAGCACGAAACATTATGTAGGCAACTATGAGCCCTTTGTCCGCAATTAGTAACGAAAAGTCGGCAACTATGAGCGTTTTGACGGCACCTGTGAGGCCTTGGTCGGCAATTATGAATGAAAAGTTGGCAACTATTAGCGTTTTGACGGCTACTGTGATGCCTTGGTCGGCAATTATGAACGAATGGTCGGCAACTATGAGCACTTTTTCTTTAGATCTGAGCATTCTGACGGCTTGTGTGAGGAATCTGACGGCAACTGTGGGTCTTTTGACAGCAACCATGAACCATTTAACTTACACTATCAGCAGTATGTTAGATATTATGAATGAAAAGTCGGCAACTATGAGCAACGTGAAAGCGAGTGTGAGCATTCTGAAAGTACGACTGAACATTCTGAAGGCAACTGTGAGTATTTTGAAGATGAGCACGAACCATTATATAGGCAACTATGAGCCTTTTATCCGCAATTATGAACGAAAAGTCGGCAATTATGAGCGTTTTGCGGCACCTGTGTGCCCTTGGTCGGCAATTATGAACGAAAAGTCAGCAACTATGAGCACTTTTTCTTTAAATGTAAGCATTCTGACGGCCTGAGTGAGGAATCTGACGCCACTGTGAGCCTTTTGGAAGACACCACGAACCATTTAACTTACACTATCAGCAGTAAATTAGATATTATGGATGAAAATTCGGCAACAATGAGCAACGTGGAATCGAGTGTGAGCAATTTGATAGTACGTCTGAACATTCTGAAGGCAACTGTGAGTATTTTGAAGATGAGCAAGAACAATTATGTAGGCAATTATGAGCCCTTTGTCCGCAATTATGAAAAAAAAGTCGGCAATTATGAGCGTTTTGACGGCACCAGTGAGGCCTTGGTCGGCAATTATGAATGAAAAGTCGGGAATTATGAACGAATGGCCGGCAACTATGAGCACTTTTTCTTCAAATCTGAGCATTCTGACGGCTTTTGTGAGGAATCTGACGGCAACTAGGAGTCTTTTGACAGCAACCATGAACCATTTAACTTACACTATCAGCAGTATGTTAGATATTATGAATGAAAAATCGGCAACTAAGAGCAACGTGGAAGCAAGTGTGAGCATTTTGAAAGTACTTTTGAACATTCTGAAGGAAACTGTGACTATTTTGAAGATGAGCACGAACCATTATGTAGGCAACTATGAGCCCTTTGTCCGCAATTAATAACGAAAAATCGGCAACTATGAGCGTTTTGACGGCACCTGTGAGGCCTTCGTCGGCAATTATGAATGAAAAGTCGGCAACTATGAGCGTTTTGACGGCTACTGTGATGCCTTGGTCGGCAATTATGAACGAATGGTCGGCAACTATGAGCAGTTTTTCTTTAAATCTGAGCATTCTGACGGCTTGTGTGAGGATACTGACGGCAACTGTGAGCCTTTTGGCAGCAACCATGAACCATTTAACTTACACTATCAGCAGTAAGTTAGATATTATGGATGAAAATTCGGCAACTATGAGCACCATGTAATCGAGTGTGAGCAATTTGAAAGTACGTCTGAACATTCTGAACGCAACTGTGAGTATTTTGAAGATGAGCACGAACCATTATGTATGCAACTATGAGCCTTTTGTCCGCAATTATGAACGAAAAGTCGGCAATTATGAGCGTTTTGACGGCACCTGTGAGGCCTTGGTCGGCAATTATGAACGAAAAGTCAGCAACTATGAGCACTTTTTCCTTAAATGTGAGCAATCTGACGGCCTGGGTGAGGAATCTGACGCCACTGTGAGCCTTTTGGAATACACCACGAACCATTTAACTTATACTATCAGCAGTAACTTAGATATTATGGATGAAAATTCAGCAACAATGAGCACCGTGGAGTCGAGTGTGAGCACTTTGATAGTACGTCTGAACATTCTGAAGGCAACTGTGAGTGTTTTCAAGATGAGCACGAACCATTATGTAGGCAATTATGAGCCCTTTGTCCGCAATTATGAAAAAAAAGTCGGCAATTATGAGCGTTTTGACGGCACCTGTGAGGCCTTGGTCGGCAATTATGAATGAAAAGTCGGGAATTATAAACGAATGGCCGGCAACTATGAGCACTTTGTCTTTAAATCTGAGCATTCTGACGGCTTTTGTGAGGAATCTGACGGCAACTGTGAGTCTTTTGACAGCAACCATGAACCATTTAACTTACACTATCAGCTGAATGTTAGATATTATGAATGAAAAGTCGGCTACTATGAGCAACGTGGAAGCGAGTTTGAGCATTTTGAAAGTACGAGTGAACATTCTGAAGGCAACTATGAGTATTTTGAAGATGAGCACGAAACATTATGTAGGCAACTATGAGCCCTTTGTCCGCAATTAGTAACGAAAAGTCGGCAACTATGAGTGTTTTGACGGCACCTGTGAGGCCTTGGTCGGCAATTATGAATGAAAAGTTGGCCACTATTAGCGTTTTGACGGCTACTGTGATGCCTTGGTCGGCAATTATGAACGAATGGTCGGCAACTATGAGCACTTTTTCTTTAGATCTGAGCATTCTGACGGCTTGTGTGAGGAATCTGACGGCAACTGTGAGTCTTTTGACAGCAAACATGAACCATTTAACTTATACTATCAGCAGTAACTTAGATATTATGGATGAAAATTCGGCAACAATGAGCACCGTGGAGTCGAGTGTGAGCATTTTGAAAGTACGTGTGAACATTCTGAAGGCAACTATGAGTATTTTGAAGATGAGCACGAAACATTATGTAGGCAACTATGAGCCCTTTGTCCGCAATTAGTAACGAAAAGTCGGCAACTATGAGCGTTTTGACGGCACCTGTGTGGCCTTGGTCGGCAATTATGAATGAAAAGTTGGCAACTATTAGCGTTTTGACGGCTACTGTGATGCCTTGGTCGGCAATTATGAACGAATGGTCGGCAACTATGAGCACTTTTTCTTTAGATCTGAGCATTCTGACGGCTTGTGTGAGGAATCTGACGGCAACTGTGAGTCTTTTGACAGCAACCATGAACCATTTAACTTACACTATCAGCAGTATGTTAGATATTATGAATGAAAAGTCGGCAACTATGAGCAACGTGAAAGCGAGTGTGAGCATTCTGAAAGTACGACTGAACATTCTGAAGGCAACTGTGAGTATTTTGAAGATGAGCACGAACCATTATATAGGCAACTATGAGCCTTTTATCCGCAATTATGAACGAAAAGTCGGCAATTATGAGCGTTTTGCGGCACCTGTGTGCCCTTGGTCGGCAATTATGAACGAAAAGTCAGCAACTATGAGCACTTTTTCTTTAAATGTAAGCATTCTGACGGCCTGAGTGAGGAATCTGACGCCACTGTGAGCCTTTTGGAAGACACCACGAACCATTTAACTTACACTATCAGCAGTAAATTAGATATTATGGATGAAAATTCGGCAACAATGAGCAACGTGGAATCGAGTGTGAGCAATTTGATAGTACGTCTGAACATTCTGAAGGCAACTGTGAGTATTTTGAAGATGAGCAAGAACAATTATGTAGGCAATTATGAGCCCTTTGTCCGCAATTATGAAAAAAAAGTCGGCAATTATGAGCGTTTTGACGGCACCAGTGAGGCCTTGGTCGGCAATTATGAATGAAAAGTCGGGAATTATGAACGAATGGCCGGCAACTATGAGCACTTTTTCTTCAAATCTGAGCATTCTGACGGCTTTTGTGAAGAATCTGACGGCAACTAGGAGTCTTTTGACAGCAACCATGAACCATTTAACTTACACTATCAGCAGTATGTTAGATATTATGAATGAAAAATCGGCAACTAAGAGCAACGTGGAAGCAAGTGTGAGCATTTTGAAAGTACTTTTGAACATTCTGAAGGAAACTGTGACTATTTTGAAGATGAGCACGAACCATTATGTAGGCAACTATGAGCCCTTTGTCCGCAATTAATAACGAAAAGTCGGCAACTATGAGCGTTTTGACGGCACCTGTGAGGCCTTCGTCGGCAATTATGAATGAAAAGTCGGCAACTATGAGCGTTTTGACGGCTACTGTGATGCCTTGGTCGGCAATTATGAACGAATGGTCGGCAACTATGAGCAGTTTTTCTTTAAATCTGAGCATTCTGACGGCTTGTGTGAGGATACTGACGGCAACTGTGAGCCTTTTGGCAGCAACCATGAACCATTTAACTTACACTATCAGCAGTAAGTTAGATATTATGGATGAAAATTCGGCAACTATGAGCACCGTGTAATCGAGTGTGAGCAATTTGAAAGTACGTCTGAACATTCTGAACGCAACTGTGAGTATTTTGAAGATGAGCACGAACCATTATGTATGCAACTATGAGCCTTTTGTCCGCAATTATGAACGAAAAGTCGGCAATTATGAGCGTTTTGACGGCACCTGTGAGGCCTTGGTCGGCAATTATGAACGAAAAGTCAGCAACTATGAGCACTTTTTCCTTAAATGTGAGCAATGTATGGAGGTCGGCAACTATGAGCAGTTTTTCTTTAAATCTGAGCATTCTGACGGCTTGTGTGAGGATACTGACGGCAACTGTGAGCCTTTTGGCAGCAACCATGAACCATTTAACTTACACTATCAGCAGTAAGTTAGATATTATGGATGAAAAATCGGCAACTAAGAGCAACGTGGAAGCGAGTGTGAGCATTTTGAAAGTACGAGTGAACATTCTGAAGGCAACTATGAGTATTTTGAAGATGAGCACGAACCATTATGTAGGCAACTATGAGCCCTTTGTCCGCAATTAGTAACAAAAATCGGCAACTATGAGTGTTTTGACGGCACCTGTGAGGCCTTGGTCGGCAATTATGAATGAAAAGTTGGCCACTATTAGCGTTTTGACGGCTACTGTGATGCCTTGGTCGGCAATTATGAACGAATGGTCGGCAACTATGAGCACTTTTTCTTTAGATCTGAGCATTCTGACGGCTTGTGTGAGGAATCTGACGGCAACTGTGAGTCTTTTCACAGCAAACATGAACCATTTAACTTATACTATCAGCAGTAACTTAGATATTATGGATGATAATTCGGCAACAATGAGCACCGTGGAGTCGAGTGTGAGCATTTTGAAAGTACGTGTGAACATTCTGAAGGCAACTATAAGTATTTTGAAGATGAGCACGAAACATTATGTAGGCAACTATGAGCCCTTTGTCCGCAATTAGTAACGAAAAGTCGGCAACTATGAGCGTTTTGACGGCACCTGTGAGGCCTTGGTCGGCAATTATGAATGAAAAGTTGGCAACTATTAGCGTTTTGACGGCTACTGTGATGCCTTGGTCGGCAATTATGAACGAATGGTCGGCAACTATGAGCACTTTTTCTTTAGATCTGAGCATTCTGACGGCTTGTGTGAGGAATCTGACGGCAACTGTGAGTCTTTTGACAGCAACCATGAACCATTGAACTTACACTATCAGCAGTATGTTAGATATTATGAATGAAAAGTCGGCAACTATGAGCAACGTGAAAGCGAGTGTGAGCATTCTGAAAGTACGACTGAACATTCTCAAGGCAACTGTGAGTATTTTGAAGATGAGCACGAACCATTATATAGGCAACTATTAGCACTTTGTTCGGAATTATGAAAGAAAATTCGGCAAATATGAGCGTTTTGACGGCACCTGTGAGGATTTGGTCGGCAATTATGAACGAAAAGTCAGCAACTATGAGCACTTTTTGTTTAAATGTGAGCATTCTGACGGCCTGAGTGAGGAATCTGACGCCACTGTGAGCCTTTTGAAAGACACCACGAACAATTTAACTTACACTATCAGCAGTAAGTTAGATATTATGGATGAAAATTCGGCAACAATGAGCACCGTGGAATCGAGTGTGAGCAATTTGATAGTACGTCTGAACATTCTGAAGGCAACTGTGAGTATTTTGAAGATGAGCACGAACCATTATGTAGGCAATTATGAGCCCTTTGTCCGCAATTATGAACAAAAAGTCGGCAATTATGAGCGTTTTGACGGCACCTGTGAGGCCTTGGTCGGCAATTAAGAATGAAAAGTCGGCAACTATGAGCGTTTTGACGCCTACTGTGATGCCTTGGTCGGCAATTATGAAAGAATGGTCGGCAACTATGAGCACTTTTTCTTTAAATCTGAGCATTCTGACAGCTTGTGTGAGGAATCTGACGGCAACTGTGAGTCTTTTGACAGCAACCATGAACCATTTAACTTACACTATCAGCAGAATGTTAGATATTATGAATGAAAAGTCGGCTATTATGAGCAACGTGGAAGCGAATGTGAGCATTTTGAAAGTACGTGTGAACATTCTGAAGGCAACTATGAGTATTTTGAGGACGAGCACGAACCATTATGTAGGCAACTATGAGCCCTTTGTCCGCAAGAATGAA